>NC_072422.2:13739772-14382045 GCF_028858775.2 Pan troglodytes
CTTTGTGAGATGAATGCATATGTCACAAAGAATGTTGTGAGAATGCTTCTGTCTCCTTTTTATGTGAAGACGATTCCTTTTCCACTATAGGCCTCAAACCGCTCCAAATGTCCATTTGCAGATTCTACAAAAAGAGTGCTTCAAAGCTACTCAATCCAACGAAGGTTCAAATCTGTGAGATGAATTCTCACGTCACAAAGAAGCTTCTCAGAATGCTTCTCTCTAGTTATTATTATACGAAGACATTTCGTTATCCACCATAGGCCTCCAAGAGCTCCAAATATCCACTTTCAGATTCTACAAAAAGAATGTTTCAAAGCTGCTCAATCAAAAGAAAAGTGAAACTCTGTGTGATACGAAAGCACACATCACATTGGAGTTTCTCATAAGGCTTCTGCCTAGTTATTACATGAAGACGTTTCGTTATCCACCATAGGCCTTGAAGCGCTCCAAATGTCATCTTGCAGATTCTACAAAAAGAGTACTTAAAAATTCCTCAATGAAAAGTAAGGTTCAACTCTGTGAGAAGAATGCACACATCACAAAAAAGTTTGTCAGAGTGCTTCTGTCTAGTTGTTATGTGAAGATATTTCCTTTTCCGTCAGAGGCCTCAAGCCACTGCAAATATCCACTGGGAGATTCTACAGATAGTGTTTCAAAGTTGCTCAGTCAAAAGAAAGGTTCAACTCTGTGAGTTGAATGCACACATCCCAAAGGAGTTTGTCACAATGCTTCTGTCTAGTCTTTATGTGAAGATATTTCCTTTTCCACCATAGGCCTCAAAGCAATCCAAAGGTCCACTTTCAAATTCTACAAAAAGTGTGTTTCAAAACTGCTCAATCAAAAGCAAGGTTCAACTCTGTGAGATGAATGTACACATCACAAAGTAGTTTGTCAGAACGCTTCTCTCCAGTTTTATTGTGAAGCTATTTCCTTTTCCACCAGAGGCCTCAAAGCGATCCAAATGTCCACTTGCAGATTTTATAAAAATACTGTTTCAAAGCTGCTCAGTCAAAAGAACAGTTCAACTCTGTGAGACGAATGCTCACATTACAAAGAAGTTTGTGAGAATTCTTCTGTCTAGTTATTATGTGAAGATATTTCGTTATCCACCAGAGGCCTCAAAGCCCTCCAAATATCCACCTGCAGATTCTACAAAAAGAGTGTTTCAAAACTGCTCAATAAAAAGTAAGGATCAACTCTGTGAGATGAATGCACACATCACAAAGAAGTTTGCCAGAATGCTTCTGTCTAGTTTTTAGGTGGAGATATTTCCTTTTCCTCCACAGGCCTCAAAGCGCTTCAAATGTTCACATGCAAATTCTACCAAAAGAGGGTTTCAAAGCTGCTCAATCAAAAGAAAGGTTCAACTCTGTGAGATGAATGCACACATCGGAAAGAAGTTTGTCAGAAGGCTTCCATCTAGTTTTTATGTGAATATATTTCTTTTTCGACCCTAGGCCTCAAAGCCCTCCAAATATCCACCTGCAGATTCTACAAAAAGAGTGTTTCAAAACTGCTCAATGAAAAGTAAGGATCAACTCTGTGAGATGAATGCACACATCGGAAAGAAGTTTGTCAGAAGGCTTCCATCTAGTTTTTATGTGAATATATTTCTTTTTCGACCCTAGGCCTCAAAGCGCTTCAAATGTCCACTTGCAGATTCTACGAAAAGTGTTTCAAAATGGCTCAATTGAAAGTAAGGTTTAACTCTGTGAGATTAATGCACACACCACAAAGAAATTGGTCAGAATGCTTCTGTCTCCTTCTGATGTGAAGATATTTTCTTTTCCACCGTAGGCCTCAAAGCACTTCGAATGTCCACTTGCATTTATTACAAAAGTGGTCTTTCAAAGATGCTCAATCAAAAGTAAGGGTCAAGTCTGAGAGATAAATGCACACATCCCAAAGGTGGCTCTCAGAGTGCTTCTGTCAAGTTTTTATGTGAAGATATTTCCTTTTCCACCGTAGGCCTCAAAGCACAACAAATATCCACTTGCAGATTCTACAAATAGAGTGTTTCAAGATTGCTTAATCAAAAGAAAGGTTCAACTCTGTGAGATGAATGCACACATCTCGAAGAAGTTTGTCAAAATGCGTCCGTCTAATTTTTATGTGAAGATATTTCCTTTTCCACCTTAGGCTTCATAGCGTTCCAAATGTCCACTTGCAGATTCCACAAAAAGAGTGTTTCAAAACTGCTCAATCACAAGAAAGTTGAAATCTATGAAGTAAATTCACACATCACAAAGAAGTTTGTCAGAATGCTTCTGTCTAGTTTTTATGTGAAGATATTGCCTTTTCCACCATAGGCCTCAAAGCGCTGCAAAGGTCCACTAGCAGATTCTACGAAAAGAGTGTTTCAAAGCTGCTCCATCAAAGGAAAGATTCAACTCTGTGAGATGAGTGCAGATATCACAAATAAGTTTCTCAGAATGCTTCTGTCTAGTTATTATATGAAGACATTTCGTTTTCCAACAAAGGCCTCAAAGCGCTCCAAATGACTACTTGCAGATTCTACAAAAAGAGTGTTTCAAAACTGCTCAATGAAAATTAAGGTTCAACTCTGTGAGATGAATGCACATATCACAAAGAAATTTGTCAGAATGCTTCTGTCTTGTTCTTATGTGAAGATATTTAATTTTCCAGGATCGGCCTCAAAGCACTCCAATTATCCACTTTCCTATAGTACAAAAAAAGTCTTTCAAACTGCTCAATCAAAAGTGAGGTTCAACTCTGTGAGATGAATGCACGTATCACAAAGACAGTTTTCAGAATGCTTCTGACTAGTATTTATGTGAAGATATTATCTTTTCCACCATAGGCCTCAAAGCACAACCAATGTCCGTTTGCAGATTCTACAGAGAGTTTCATGACTGTTCAATCAAAAGAAAAGTTCAACTCTTTGACATGAATGCACATATCACAAAGAAGTTTTTCAGAATGCTTCTGTCTAGTTTTTATATGAAGATATTTCCCTTTCTACCATAAGCCTCAAAGCACTCCAAATGTCCACTCCCACATTCTACAAATGGAGTGTTTCAAAGCTGGTCTATCAAAAGAAATGTTCAACTCTCTGAGATGTATGCACACATCACAGAGAAGTTTGTCAGTATGCTTCTGTCTAGTTTTTATGTGAAGATATTTCCTATTGAACCATAGGCCTGAAATTGCTCCAAATGTCCCCTTGAAGATTCTAGAAAAAGAGTGTTTCAAAGCTGCTCAATCAACAGAAATATTCCACGCCATGAGATGCATGCACACATCCAAAGGAGTTTGTCAAAATGCTTCTGTCTAGTTTTTATGTGAAGGGATTTCCTTTTCCACCACAGGCCTCAAGGTGCTCCAAATGTCCACTTCCAGATTCTACTAAAACAGTGTTTCAAAACTGGTCAATGAAAAGAAATGTTCAACTCTGTGAGATGAATGCACACAGCATAAAGTAATTTGTCAGAATGCTTCTATCTACTTTTTACGTGAAGATATTTCCTTTTCCGCATTAGGCCACAAAAGGCTCCAAGTGTCCACTTCCAGGTTCTACTAAAAGAGCATTTCGAAGCTGGTCAATCAAAAGAAAGGTTCAACTCTGTGAGAGGAATGCACACATCACAAAGATGTTTTTCAGAATGCCTCCATCTAATTTTTATATGAAGATATTTCCCTTTCCGTGATAGGCCTCAAAGTGCTCCAAATGTCGTCATCCAGATTCCACAAAAAGTATGTTTCGTAACTGCTCAATGAAAATTAACTTTCAACTCTGTGAGATGAATGCGCACACGAAAAAGAAATTTGTCAGTATGCTTCTGTCTAGTTCTTATGTGAAGATATTTCCTTTTCCACCGTAGGCCTCAAAGCGTTCCAAAGGTCCACTTGTAGATTCTGCCAAAAGAGTGTTTCAAAACTGTTCAATGAAAAGTAAGGTTCAACTCTGTGAGATGAATGCACACATCACATAGAAAGCTTCTCAGATAGCTTCTGTCTAGCTGTGATATGAAGATATTTCGTTATCCACCGTAGGCCTCAGAGCACTCGAAATGTCCACTTGCAGATGCTACAAAAGAGTGTTTCAAAACTACTCAATGAAAAGCAAGGTTCAGCCCCGTGAGATGAATGCATGCATCCCAAAGTAGTTTGTGAGAATGCTTCTGTCTAGGTTTTTTGTGAATGTATTTCCTTTCCAGCAAAGGCCTCAAAGTGCTCCAAAAATCCACTTGCAGATTCCCCAGAGGAAGGTTTCAAAACTGCTCAATGGAAAGTAAGGTTCAACTCTGTGAGATGAATGTACACATCACAAAGTAGTTTGTCAAAATCCTTCTGTCTAGTTTTAATGTGAACATATTTCCTTTTCGTGTTTCAAAACTGGTCAATCCAAAGTAAGGTTCAACTCTGTGAGATGAATACACATATCACAAGAAAGTTCTCAGAATGCTTCTGTCTAGTGCTTAGGTGAAGATATTTCCTTTGCCACAGTAGACCTCAAAGCACTCCAAATGTCCACATGCAGATCATTCAAAAAGGGTGTTTCAAAACTGCTCAATAAACACTAAGGTTTCACTCTGTGTGATAAGTGCACATATCACAAAGAAGGTTGTCCGAGGGCTTCTGTCTCATTTTTGTGTGAAGATATTTCCTTTTCCACCACAGGCCCCAAACCTTCCAAATGCCTACTTGCAGATTCTACAGAAAGAGTGTTTCAAAGCTGCTCAATCAAAAGATAGTTTCAACTCTGTGAGACGAATGCACACATCACAAAGAAGCTTGTCAGAATGCTTGTGTCTAGTTCTTATGGGAAGATATTTCCTTTAACACCATAGCCCTCCAAGCGCTCAAAATGTCCACTTGCAGATTCTACGAAAACAGTGTTTCAAAACTGTTCAACCAGAGGAAGGTTCAACTCTGTGAGATGAATGCACACATCACAAAGAAATTTATCAGAATCCTTCTGTCTACTTCTTAAGTGAAGATATTTCCTTTTCCACCATAGGCCTCAAAGCACTCCAAAGGTCCACTTGCAGATAGTAGAAAAAGGGGGTTTCCAAACTGCTCAATCAAAAGTAAGGTTCAGCTTTGTGAGATGAATGCATATGTCACAAAGAATGTTGTGAGAATGCTTCTGTCTCCTTTTTATGTGAAGACGATTCCTTTTCCACTATAGGCCTCAAACCGCTCCAAATGTCCATTTGCAGATTCTACAAAAAGAGTGCTTCAAAGCTACTCAATCCAACGAAGGTTCAAATCTGTGAGATGAATTCTCACGTCACAAAGAAGCTTCTCAGAATGCTTCTCTCTAGTTATTATTATACGAAGACATTTCGTTATCCACCATAGGCCTCCAAGAGCTCCAAATATCCACTTTCAGATTCTACAAAAAGAATGTTTCAAAGCTGCTCAATCAAAAGAAAAGTGAAACTCTGTGTGATACGAAAGCACACATCACATTGGAGTTTCTCATAAGGCTTCTGCCTAGTTATTACATGAAGACGTTTCGTTATCCACCATAGGCCTTGAAGCGCTCCAAATGTCATCTTGCAGATTCTACAAAAAGAGTATTTAAAAATTCCTCAATGAAAAGTAAGGTTCAACTCTGTGAGAAGAATGCACACATCACAAAAAAGTTTGTCAGAGTGCTTCTGTCTAGTTGTTATGTGAAGATATTTCCTTTTCCGTCAGAGGCCTCAAGCCACTGCAAATATCCACTGGGAGATTCTACAGATAGAGTGTTTCAAAGTTGCTCAGTCAAAAGAAAGGTTCAACTCTGTGAGTTGAATGCACACATCCCAAAGGAGTTTGTCACAATGCTTCTGTCTAGTCTTTATGTGAAGATATTTCCTTTTCCACCATAGGCCTCAAAGCAATCCAAAGGTCCACTTTCAAATTCTACAAAAAGTGTGTTTCAAAACTGCTCAATCAAAAGCAAGGTTCAACTCTGTGAGATGAATGTACACATCACAAAGAAGTTTGTCAGAACGCTTCTCTCCAGTTTTATTGTGAAGCTATTTCCTTTTCCACCAGAGGCCTCAAAAGCGATCCAAATGTCCACTTGCAGATTTTATAAAAATACTGTTTCAAAGCTGCTCAGTCAAAAGAACAGTTCAACTCTGTGAGACGAATGCTCACATTACAAAGAAGTTTGTGAGAATTCTTCTGTCTAGTTATTATGTGAAGATATTTCGTTATCCACCAGAGGCCTCAAAGCCCTCCAAATATCCACCTGCAGATTCTACAAAAAGAGTGTTTCAAAACTGCTCAATGAAAAGTAAGGATCAACTCTGTGAGATGAATGCACACATCACAAAGAAGTTTGCCAGAATGCTTCTGTCTAGTTTTTAGGTGGAGATATTTCCTTTTCCTCCACAGGCTTCAAAGCGCTTCAAATGTTCACATGCAAATTCTACAAAAAGAGGGTTTCAAAGCTGCTCAATCAAAAGAAAGGTTCAACTCTGTGAGATGAATGCACACATCAGAAAGAAGTTTGTCAGAAGGCTTCCATCTAGTTTTTATGTGAATATATTTCTTTTTCGACCCTAGGCCTCAAAGCGCTTCAAATGTCCACTTGCAGATTCTACGAAGTGTTTCAAAATGGCTCAATTGAAAGTAAGGTTTAACTCTGTGAGATTAATGCACACACACAAAGAAATTGGTCAGAATGCTTCTGTCTCCTTCTGATGTGAAGATATTTTCTTTTCCACCGTAGGCCTCAAAGCACTTCGAATGTCCACTTGCATTTATTACAAAAGTGGTCTTTCAAAGATGCTCAATCAAAAGTAAGGGTCAAGTCTGAGAGATAAATTCACACATCCCAAAGGAGGCTCTCAGAGTGCTTCTGTCAAGTTTTTATGTGAAGATACCTCCTTTTCCACCGTAGGCCTCAAAGCACAACAAATATCCACTTGCAGATTCTACAAATAGAGTGTTTCAAGATTGCTTAATCAAAAGAAAGGTTCAACTCTGTGAGATGAATGCACACATCTCGAAGAAGTTTGTCAAAATGCGTCCGTCTAATTTTTATGTGAAGGTATTTCCTTTTCCACCTTAGGCTTCATAGCGTTTCAAATGTCCACTTGCAGATTCCACAAAAAGAGTGTTTCAAAACTGCTCAATCACAAGAAAGTTGAAATCCATGAAGTAAATTCACACATCACAAACAAGTTTGTCAGAATGCTTCTGTCTAGTTTTTATGTGAAGATATTGCCTTTTCCACCATAGGCCTCAAAGCGCTGCAAAGGTCCACTAGCAGAATCTACGAAAAGAGTGTTTCAAAGCTGCTCCATCAAAGGAAAGATTCAACTCTGTGAGATGAGTGCAGATATCACAAATAAGTTTCTCAGAATGCTTCTGTCTAGTTATTATATGAAGACATTTCGTTTTCCAACAAAGGCTTCAAAGCGCTCCAAATGACTATTGCAGATTCTACAAAAAGAGTGTTTCAAAACTGCTCAATGAAAATTAAGGTTCAACTCTGTGAGATGAATGCACATATCACAAAGAAATTTGTCAGAATGCTTCTGTCTTGTTCTTATGTGAAGATATTTAATTTTCCATGATCGGCCTCAAAGCACTCCAATTATCCACTTTCCTATAGTACAAAGAAAGTCTTTCAAACTGCTCAATCAAAAGTGAGGTTCAACTCTGTGAGATGAATGCACGTATCACAAAGACAGTTTTCAGAATGCTTCTGACTAGTATTTATGTGAAGATATTTTCTTTTCCACCATAGGCCTCAAAGCACAACAAATGTCCGTTTGCAGATTCTACAGAGAGTTTCATGACTGTTCAATCAAAAGAAAAGTTCAACTCTTTGACATGAATGCACATATCACAAAGAAGTTTTTCAGAATGCTTCTGTCTAGTTTTTATATGAAGATATTTCCCTTTCTACCATAAGCCCCAAAGCACTCCAAATGTCCACTCCCACATTCTACAAATGGAGTGTTTCAAAGCTGGTCTATCAAAAGAAATGTTCAACTCTCTGAGATGTATGCACACATCACAGAGAAGTTTGTCAGTATGCTTCTGTCTAGTTTTTATGTGAAGATATTTCCTATTGAACCATAGGCCTGAAATTGCTCCAAATGTCCCCTTGAAGATTCTAGGAAAAGAGTGTTTCAAAGCTGCTCAATCAACATAAATATTCCACGCCATGAGATGCATGCACACATCCAAAGGAGTTTGTCAAAATGCTTCTGTCTAGTTTTTATGTGAAGGGATTTCCTTTTCCACCACAGGCCTCAAGGTGCTCCAAATGTCCACTTCCAGATTCTACTAAAACAGTGTTTCAAAACTGGTCAATGAAAAGAAATGTTCAACTCTGTGAGATGAATGCACACAGCATAAAGTAATTTGTCAGAATGCTTCTATCTACTTTTTACGTGAAGATATTTCCTTTTCCGCATTAGGCCACAAAAGGCTCCAAATGTCCACTTCCAGGTCCTACTAAAAGAGCATTTCGAAGCTGGTCAATCAAAAGAAAGGTTCAACTCTGTGAGAGGAATGCACACATCACAAAGATGTTTTTCAGAATGCCTCCATCTAATTTTTATATGAAGATATTTCCCTTTCCGTGATAGGCCTCAAAGTGCTCCAAATGTCGTCATCCAGATTCAACAAAAAGTATGTTTCATAACTGCTCAATGAAAATTAACTTTCAACGCTGTGAGATGAATGCGCACACGAAAAAGAAATTTGTCAGTATGCTTCTGTCTAGTTCTTATGTGAAGATATTTCCTTTTCCACCGTAGGCCTCAAAGCGTTCCAAAGGTCCACTTGTAGATTCTGCCAAAAGAGTGTTTCAAAACTGTTCAATGAAAAGTAAGGTGCAACTCTGTGAGATGAATGCACACATCACATAGAAAGCTTCTCAGATAGCTTCTGTCTAGCTGTGATATGAAGATATTTCGTTATCCACCGTAGGCCTCAGAGCACTCGAAATGTCCACTTGCAGATGCTACAAAAGAGTGTTTCAAAACTACTCAATGTAAAGCAAGGTTCAGCCCCGTGAGATGAATGCATGCATCCCAAAGTAGTTTGTGAGAATGCTTCTGTCTAGGTTTTTTGTGAATGTATTTCCTTTCCAGCAAAGGCCTCAAAGTGCTCCAAAAATCCACTTGCAGATTCCCCAGAGGAAGGTTTCAAAACTGCTCAATGGAAAGTAAGGTTCAACTCTGTGAGATGAATGTACACATCACAAAGTAGTTTGTCAAAATCCTTCTGTCTAGTTTTAATGTGAAGATATTTCCTTTTCGTGTTTCAAAACTGGTCAATCCAAAGTAAGGTTCAACTCTGTGAGATGAATACACATATCACAAGAAAATTCTCAGAATGCTTCTGTCTAGTTCTTAGGTGAAGATATTTCCTTTGCCACAGTAGACCTCAAAGCACTCCAAATGTCCACATGCAGATCATTCAAAAAGGGTGTTTCAAAACTGCTCAATAAACACTAAGGTTTCACTCTGTGTGATAAGTGCACATATCACAAAGAAGGTTGTCCGAGTGCTTCTGTCTAATTTTTGTGTGAAGATATTTCCTTTTCCACCACAGGCCCCAAACCTTCCAAATGCCTACTTGCAGATTCTACAGAAAGAGTGTTTCAAAGCTGCTCAATCAAAAGATAGTTTCAACTCTGTGAGACGAATGCACACATCACAAAGAAGCTTGTCAGAATGCTTGTGTCTAGTTCTTATGGGAAGATATTTCCTTTAACACCATAGCCCTCCAAGCGCTCAAAATGTCCACTTGCAGATTCTACGAAAACAGTGTTTCAAAACTGTTCAACCAGAGGAAGGTTCAACTCTGTGAGATGAATGCACACATCACAAAGAAATTTATCAGAATCCTTCTGTCTACTTCTTAAGTGAAGATATTTCCTTTTCCACCATAGGCCTCAAAGCACTCCAAAGGTCCACTTGCAGATAGTAGAAAAAGGGGGTTTCCAAACTGCTCAATCAAAAGTAAGGTTCAGCTTTGTGAGATGAATGCATATGTCACAAAGTATGTTGTGAGAATGCTTCTGTCTCCTTTTTATGTGAAGACGATTCCTTTTCCACTATAGGCCTCAAACCGCTCCAAATGTCCATTTGCAGATTCTACAAAAAGAGTGCTTCAAAGCTACTCAATCCAACGAAGGTTCAAATCTGTGAGATGAATTCTCACGTCACAAAGAAGCTTCTCAGAATGCTTCTCTCTAGTTATTATTATACGAAGACATTTCGTTATCCACCATAGGCCTCCAAGAGCTCCAAATATCCACTTTCAGATTCTACAAAAAGAATGTTTCAAAGCTGCTCAATCAAAAGAAAAGTGAAACTCTGTGTGATACGAAAGCACACATCACATTGGAGTTTCTCATAATGCTTCTGCCTAGTTATTACATGAAGACGTTTCGTTATCCACCATAGGCCTTGAAGCGCTCCAAATGTCATCTTGCAGATACTACAAAAAGAGTACTTAAAAATTCCTCAATGAAAAGTAAGGTTCAACTCTGTGAGAAGAATGCACACATCACAAAAAAGTTTGTCAGAGTGCTTCTGTCTAGTTGTTATGTGAAGATATTTCCTTTTCCGTCAGAGGCCTCAAGCCACTGCAAATATCCACTGGGAGATTCTACAGATAGAGTGTTTCAATGTTGCTCAGTCAAAAGAAAGGTTCAACTCTGTGAGTTGAATGCACACATCCCAAAGGAGTTTGTCACAATGCTTCTGTCTAGTCTTTATGTGAAGATATTTCCTTTTCCACCATAGGCCTCAAAGCAATCCAAAGGTCCACTTTCAAATTCTACAAAAAGTGTGTTTCAAAACTGCTCAATCAAAAGCAAGGTTCAACTCTGTGAGATGAATGTACACATCACAAAGTAGTTTGTCAGAACGCTTCTCTCCAGTTTTATTGTGAAGCTATTTCCTTTTCCACCAGAGGCCTCAAAGCGATCCAAATGTCCACTTGCAGATTTTATAAAAATACTGTTTCAAAGCTGCTCAGTCAAAAGAACAGTTCAACTCTGTGAGACGAATGCTCACATTACAAAGAAGTTTGTGAGAATTCTTCTGTCTAGTTATTATGTGAAGATATTTCGTTATCCACCAGAGGCCTCAAAGCCCTCCAAATATCCACCTGCAGATTCTACAAAAAGAGTGTTTCAAAACTGCTCAATGAAAAGTAAGGATCAACTCTGTGAGATGAATGCACACATCACAAAGAAGTTTGCCAGAATGCTTCTGTCTAGTTTTTAGGTGGAGATATTTCCTTTTCCTCCACAGGCCTCAAAGCGCTTCAAATGTTCACATGCAAATTCTACCAAAAGAGGGTTTCAAAGCTGCTCAATCAAAAGAAAGGTTCAACTCTGTGAGATGAATGCACACATCGGAAAGAAGTTTGTCAGAAGGCTTCCATCTAGTTTTTATGTGAATATATTTCTTTTTCGACCCTAGGCCTCAAAGCCCTCCAAATATCCACCTGCAGATTCTACAAAAAGAGTGTTTCAAAACTGCTCAATGAAAAGTAAGGATCAACTCTGTGAGATGAATGCACACATCACAAAGAAGTTTGTCAGAAGGCTTCCATCTAGTTTTTATGTGAATATATTTCTTTTTCGACCCTAGGCCTCAAAGCGCTTCAAATGTCCACTTGCAGATTCTACGAAAAGTGTTTCAAAATGGCTCAATTGAAAGTAAGGTTTAACTCTGTGAGATTAATGCACACACCACAAAGAAATTGGTCAGAATGCTTCTGTCTCCTTCTGATGTGAAGATATTTTCTTTTCCACCGTAGGCCTCAAAGCACTTCGAATGTCCACTTGCATTTATTACAAAAGTGGTCTTTCAAAGATGCTCAATCAAAAGTAAGGGTCAAGTCTGAGAGATAAATGCACACATCCCAAAGGTGGCTCTCAGAGTGCTTCTGTCAAGTTTTTATGTGAAGATATTTCCTTTTCCACCGTAGGCCTCAAAGCACAACAAATATCCACTTGCAGATTCTACAAATAGAGTGTTTCAAGATTGCTTAATCAAAAGAAAGGTTCAACTCTGTGAGATGAATGCACACATCTCGAAGAAGTTTGTCAAAATGCGTCCGTCTAATTTTTATGTGAAGATATTTCCTTTTCCACCTTAGGCTTCATAGCGTTCCAAATGTCCACTTGCAGATTCCACAAAAAGAGTGTTTCAAAACTGCTCAATCACAAGAAAGTTGAAATCTATGAAGTAAATTCACACATCACAAAGAAGTTTGTCAGAATGCTTCTGTCTAGTTTTTATGTGAAGATATTGCCTTTTCCACCATAGGCCTCAAAGCGCTGCAAAGGTCCACTAGCAGATTCTACGAAAAGAGTGTTTCAAAGCTGCTCCATCAAAGGAAAGATTCAACTCTGTGAGATGAGTGCAGATATCACAAATAAGTTTCTCAGAATGCTTCTGTCTAGTTATTATATGAAGACATTTCGTTTTCCAACAAAGGCCTCAAAGCGCTCCAAATGACTACTTGCAGATTCTACAAAAAGAGTGTTTCAAAACTGCTCAATGAAAATTAAGGTTCAACTCTGTGAGATGAATGCACATATCACAAAGAAATTTGTCAGAATGCTTCTGTCTTGTTCTTATGTGAAGATATTTAATTTTCCAGGATCGGCCTCAAAGCACTCCAATTATCCACTTTCCTATAGTACAAAAAAAGTCTTTCAAACTGCTCAATCAAAAGTGAGGTTCAACTCTGTGAGATGAATGCACGTATCACAAAGACAGTTTTCAGAATGCTTCTGACTAGTATTTATGTGAAGATATTATCTTTTCCACCATAGGCCTCAAAGCACAACCAATGTCCGTTTGCAGATTCTACAGAGAGTTTCATGACTGTTCAATCAAAAGAAAAGTTCAACTCTTTGACATGAATGCACATATCACAAAGAAGTTTTTCAGAATGCTTCTGTCTAGTTTTTATATGAAGATATTTCCCTTTCTACCATAAGCCTCAAAGCACTCCAAATGTCCACTCCCACATTCTACAAATGGAGTGTTTCAAAGCTGGTCTATCAAAAGAAATGTTCAACTCTCTGAGATGTATGCACACATCACAGAGAAGTTTGTCAGTATGCTTCTGTCTAGTTTTTATGTGAAGATATTTCCTATTGAACCATAGGCCTGAAATTGCTCCAAATGTCCCCTTGAAGATTCTAGAAAAAGAGTGTTTCAAAGCTGCTCAATCAACAGAAATATTCCACGCCATGAGATGCATGCACACATCCAAAGGAGTTTGTCAAAATGCTTCTGTCTAGTTTTTATGTGAAGGGATTTCCTTTTCCACCACAGGCCTCAAGGTGCTCCAAATGTCCACTTCCAGATTCTACTAAAACAGTGTTTCAAAACTGGTCAATGAAAAGAAATGTTCAACTCTGTGAGATGAATGCACACAGCATAAAGTAATTTGTCAGAATGCTTCTATCTACTTTTTACGTGAAGATATTTCCTTTTCCGCATTAGGCCACAAAAGGCTCCAAATGTCCACTTCCAGGTCCTACTAAAAGAGCATTTCGAAGCTGGTCAATCAAAAGAAAGGTTCAACTCTGTGAGAGGAATGCACACATCACAAAGATGTTTTTCAGAATGCCTCCATCTAATTTTTATATGAAGATATTTCCCTTTCCGTGATAGGCCTCAAAGTGCTCCAAATGTCGTCATCCAGATTCAACAAAAAGTATGTTTCATAACTGCTCAATGAAAATTAACTTTCAACTCTGTGAGATGAATGCGCACACGAAAAAGAAATTTGTCAGTATGCTTCTGTCTAGTTCTTATGTGAAGATATTTCCTTTTCCACCGTAGGCCTCAAAGCGTTCCAAAGGTCCACTTGTAGATTCTGCCAAAAGAGTGTTTCAAAACTGTTCAATGAAAAGTAAGGTGCAACTCTGTGAGATGAATGCACACATCACATAGAAAGCTTCTCAGATAGCTTCTGTCTAGCTGTGATATGAAGATATTTCGTTATCCACCGTAGGCCTCAGAGCACTCGAAATGTCCACTTGCAGATGCTACAAAAGAGTGTTTCAAAACTACTCAATGTAAAGCAAGGTTCAGCCCCGTGAGATGAATGCATGCATCCCAAAGTAGTTTGTGAGAATGCTTCTGTCTAGGTTTTTTGTGAATGTATTTCCTTTCCAGCAAAGGCCTCAAAGTGCTCCAAAAATCCACTTGCAGATTCCCCAGAGGAAGGTTTCAAAACTGCTCAATGGAAAGTAAGGTTCAACTCTGTGAGATGAATGTACACATCACAAAGTAGTTTGTCAAAATCCTTCTGTCTAGTTTTAATGTGAAGATATTTCCTTTTCGTGTTTCAAAACTGGTCAATCCAAAGTAAGGTTCAACTCTGTGAGATGAATACACATATCACAAGAAAATTCTCAGAATGCTTCTGTCTAGTTCTTAGGTGAAGATATTTCCTTTGCCACAGTAGACCTCAAAGCACTCCAAATGTCCACATGCAGATCATTCAAAAAGGGTGTTTCAAAACTGCTCAATAAACACTAAGGTTTCACTCTGTGTGATAAGTGCACATATCACAAAGAAGGTTGTCCGAGTGCTTCTGTCTAATTTTTGTGTGAAGATATTTCCTTTTCCACCACAGGCCCCAAACCTTCCAAATGCCTACTTGCAGATTCTACAGAAAGAGTGTTTCAAAGCTGCTCAATCAAAAGATAGTTTCAACTCTGTGAGACGAATGCACACATCACAAAGAAGCTTGTCAGAATGCTTGTGTCTAGTTCTTATGGGAAGATATTTCCTTTAACACCATAGCCCTCCAAGCGCTCAAAATGTCCACTTGCAGATTCTACGAAAACAGTGTTTCAAAACTGTTCAACCAGAGGAAGGTTCAACTCTGTGAGATGAATGCACACATCACAAAGAAATTTATCAGAATCCTTCTGTCTACTTCTTAAGTGAAGATATTTCCTTTTCCACCATAGGCCTCAAAGCACTCCAAAGGTCCACTTGCAGATAGTAGAAAAAGGGGGTTTCCAAACTGCTCAATCAAAAGTAAGGTTCAGCTTTGTGAGATGAATGCATATGTCACAAAGTATGTTGTGAGAATGCTTCTGTCTCCTTTTTATGTGAAGACAATTCCTTTTCCACTATAGGCCTCAAACCGCTCCAAATGTCCATTTGCAGATTCTACAAAAAGAGTGCTTCAAAGCTACTCAATCCAACGAAGGTTCAAATCTGTGAGATGAATTCTCACGTCACAAAGAAGCTTCTCAGAATGCTTCTCTCTAGTTATTATTATACGAAGACATTTCGTTATCCACCATAGGCCTCCAAGAGCTCCAAATATCCACTTTCAGATTCTACAAAAAGAATGTTTCAAAGCTGCTCAATCAAAAGAAAAGTGAAACTCTGTGTGATACGAAAGCACACATCACATTGGAGTTTCTCATAATGCTTCTGCCTAGTTATTACATGAAGACGTTTCGTTATCCACCATAGGCCTTGAAGCGCTCCAAATGTCATCTTGCAGATACTACAAAAAGAGTACTTAAAAATTCCTCAATGAAAAGTAAGGTTCAACTCTGTGAGAAGAATGCACACATCACAAAATAGTTTGTCAGAGTGCTTCTGTCTAGTTGTTATGTGAAGATATTTCCTTTTCCGTCAGAGGCCTCAAGCCACTGCAAATATCCACTGGGAGATTCTACAGATAGAGTGTTTCAAAGTTGCTCAGTCAAAAGAAAGGTTCAACTCTGTGAGTTGAATGCACACATCCCAAAGGAGTTTGTCACAATGCTTCTGTCTAGTCTTTATGTGAAGATATTTCCTTTTCCACCATAGGCCTCAAAGCAATCCAAAGGTCCACTTTCAAATTCTACAAAAAGTGTGTTTCAAAACTGCTCAATCAAAAGCAAGGTTCAACTCTGTGAGATGAATGTACACATCACAAAGTAGTTTGTCAGAACGCTTCTCTCCAGTTTTATTGTGAAGCTATTTCCTTTTCCACCAGAGGCCTCAAAGCGATCCAAATGTCCACTTGCAGATTTTATAAAAATACTGTTTCAAAGCTGCTCAGTCAAAAGAACAGTTCAACTCTGTGAGACGAATGCTCACATTACAAAGAAGTTTGTGAGAATTCTTCTGTCTAGTTATTATGTGAAGATATTTCGTTATCCACCAGAGGCCTCAAAGCCCTCCAAATATCCACCTGCAGATTCTACAAAAAGAGTGTTTCAAAACTGCTCAATAAAAAGTAAGGATCAACTCTGTGAGATGAATGCACACATCACAAAGAAGTTTGCCAGAATGCTTCTGTCTAGTTTTTAGGTGGAGATATTTCCTTTTCCTCCACAGGCCTCAAAGCGCTTCAAATGTTCACATGCAAATTCTACCAAAAGAGGGTTTCAAAGCTGCTCAATCAAAAGAAAGGTTCAACTCTGTGAGATGAATGCACACATCGGAAAGAAGTTTGTCAGAAGGCTTCCATCTAGTTTTTATGTGAATATATTTCTTTTTCGACCCTAGGCCTCAAAGCCCTCCAAATATCCACCTGCAGATTCTACAAAAAGAGTGTTTCAAAACTGCTCAATGAAAAGTAAGGTTCAACTCTGTGAGATGAATGCACACATCGGAAAGAAGTTTGTCAGAAGGCTTCCATCTAGTTTTTATGTGAATATATTTCTTTTTCGACCCTAGGCCTCAAAGCGCTTCAAATGTCCACTTGCAGATTCTACGAAAAGTGTTTCAAAATGGCTCAATTGAAAGTAAGGTTTAACTCTGTGAGATTAATGCACACACCACAAAGAAATTGGTCAGAATGCTTCTGTCTCCTTCTGATGTGAAGATATTTTCTTTTCCACCGTAGGCCTCAAAGCACTTCGAATGTCCACTTGCATTTATTACAAAAGTGGTCTTTCAAAGATGCTCAATCAAAAGTAAGGGTCAAGTCTGAGAGATAAATGCACACATCCCAAAGGTGGCTCTCAGAGTGCTTCTGTCAAGTTTTTATGTGAAGATATTTCCTTTTCCACCGTAGGCCTCAAAGCACAACAAATATCCACTTGCAGATTCTACAAATAGAGTGTTTCAAGATTGCTTAATCAAAAGAAAGGTTCAACTCTGTGAGATGAATGCACACATCTCGAAGAAGTTTGTCAAAATGCGTCCGTCTAATTTTTATGTGAAGATATTTCCTTTTCCACCTTAGGCTTCATAGCGTTCCAAATGTCCACTTGCAGATTCCACAAAAAGAGTGTTTCAAAACTGCTCAATCACAAGAAAGTTGAAATCTATGAAGTAAATTCACACATCACAAAGAAGCTTGTCAGAATGCTTCTGTCTAGTTTTTATGTGAAGATATTGCCTTTTCCACCATAGGCCTCAAAGCGCTGCAAAGGTCCACTAGCAGAATCTACGAAAAGAGTGTTTCAAAGCTGCTCCATCAAAGGAAAGATTCAACTCTGTGAGATGAGTGCAGATATCACAAATAAGTTTCTCAGAATGCTTCTGTCTAGTTATTATATGAAGACATTTCGTTTTCCAACAAAGGCTTCAAAGCGCTCCAAATGACTATTGCAGATTCTACAAAAAGAGTGTTTCAAAACTGCTCAATGAAAATTAAGGTTCAACTCTGTGAGATGAATGCACATATCACAAAGAAATTTGTCAGAATGCTTCTGTCTTGTTCTTATGTGAAGATATTTAATTTTCCATGATCGGCCTCAAAGCACTCCAATTATCCACTTTCCTATAGTACAAAGAAAGTCTTTCAAACTGCTCAATCAAAAGTGAGGTTCAACTCTGTGAGATGAATGCACGTATCACAAAGACAGTTTTCAGAATGCTTCTGACTAGTATTTATGTGAAGATATTTTCTTTTCCACCATAGGCCTCAAAGCACAACAAATGTCCGTTTGCAGATTCTACAGAGAGTTTCATGACTGTTCAATCAAAAGAAAAGTTCAACTCTTTGACATGAATGCACATATCACAAAGAAGTTTTTCAGAATGCTTCTGTCTAGTTTTTATATGAAGATATTTCCCTTTCTACCATAAGCCCCAAAGCACTCCAAATGTCCACTCCCACATTCTACAAATGGAGTGTTTCAAAGCTGGTCTATCAAAAGAAATGTTCAACTCTCTGAGATGTATGCACACATCACAGAGAAGTTTGTCAGTATGCTTCTGTCTAGTTTTTATGTGAAGATATTTCCTATTGAACCATAGGCCTGAAATTGCTCCAAATGTCCCCTTGAAGATTCTAGGAAAAGAGTGTTTCAAAGCTGCTCAATCAACATAAATATTCCACGCCATGAGATGCATGCACACATCCAAAGGAGTTTGTCAAAATGCTTCTGTCTAGTTTTTATGTGAAGGGATTTCCTTTTCCACCACAGGCCTCAAGGTGCTCCAAATGTCCACTTCCAGATTCTACTAAAACAGTGTTTCAAAACTGGTCAATGAAAAGAAATGTTCAACTCTGTGAGATGAATGCACACAGCATAAAGTAATTTGTCAGAATGCTTCTATCTACTTTTTACGTGAAGATATCTCCTTTTCCGCATTAGGCCACAAAAGGCTCCAAATGTCCACTTCCAGGTCCTACTAAAAGAGCATTTCGAAGCTGGTAAATCAAAAGAAAGGTTCAACTCTGTGAGAGGAATGCACACATCACAAAGATGTTTTTCAGAATGCCTCCATCTAATTTTTATATGAAGATATTTCCCTTTCCGTGATAGGCCTCAAAGTGCTCCAAATGTCGTCATCCAGATTCAACAAAAAGTATGTTTCATAACTGCTCAATGAAAATTAACTTTCAACTCTGTGAGATGAATGCGCACACGAAAAAGAAATTTGTCAGTATGCTTCTGTCTAGTTCTTATGTGAAGATATTTCCTTTTCCACCGTAGGCCTCAAAGCGTTCCAAAGGTCCACTTGTAGATTCTGCCAAAAGAGTGTTTCAAAACTGTTCAATGAAAAGTAAGGTGCAACTCTGTGAGATGAATGCACACATCACATAGAAAGCTTCTCAGATAGCTTCTGTCTAGCTGTGATATGAAGATATTTCGTTATCCACCGTAGGCCTCAGAGCACTCGAAATGTCCACTTGCAGATGCTACAAAAGAGTGTTTCAAAACTACTCAATGTAAAGCAAGGTTCAGCCCCGTGAGATGAATGCATGCATCCCAAAGTAGTTTGTGAGAATGCTTCTGTCTAGGTTTTTTGTGAATGTATTTCCTTTCCAGCAAAGGCCTCAAAGTGCTCCAAAAATCCACTTGCAGATTCCCCAGAGGAAGGTTTCAAAACTGCTCAATGGAAAGTAAGGTTCAACTCTGTGAGATGAATGTACACATCACAAAGTAGTTTGTCAAAATCCTTCTGTCTAGTTTTAATGTGAACATATTTCCTTTTCGTGTTTCAAAACTGGTCAATCCAAAGTAAGGTTCAACTCTGTGAGATGAATACACATATCACAAGAAAATTCTCAGAATGCTTCTGTCTAGTTCTTAGGTGAAGATATTTCCTTTGCCACAGTAGACCTCAAAGCACTCCAAATGTCCACATGCAGATCATTCAAAAAGGGTGTTTCAAAACTGCTCAATAAACACTAAGGTTTCACTCTGTGTGATAAGTGCACATATCACAAAGAAGGTTGTCCGAGTGCTTCTGTCTAATTTTTGTGTGAAGATATTTCCTTTTCCACCACAGGCCCCAAACCTTCCAAATGCCTACTTGCAGATTCTACAGAAAGAGTGTTTCAAAGCTGCTCAATCAAAAGATAGTTTCAACTCTGTGAGACGAATGCACACATCACAAAGAAGCTTGTCAGAATGCTTGTGTCTAGTTCTTATGGGAAGATATTTCCTTTAACACCATAGCCCTCCAAGCGCTCAAAATGTCCACTTGCAGATTCTACGAAAACAGTGTTTCAAAACTGTTCAACCAGAGGAAGGTTCAACTCTGTGAGATGAATGCACACATCACAAAGAAATTTATCAGAATCCTTCTGTCTACTTCTTAAGTGAAGATATTTCCTTTTCCACCATAGGCCTCAAAGCACTCCAAAGGTCCACTTGCAGATAGTAGAAAAAGGGGGTTTCCAAACTGCTCAATCAAAAGTAAGGTTCAGCTTTGTGAGATGAATGCATATGTCACAAAGAATGTTGTGAGAATGCTTCTGTCTCCTTTTTATGTGAAGACGATTCCTTTTCCACTATAGGCCTCAAACCGCTCCAAATGTCCATTTGCAGATTCTACAAAAAGAGTGCTTCAAAGCTACTCAATCCAACGAAGGTTCAAATCTGTGAGATGAATTCTCACGTCACAAAGAAGCTTCTCAGAATGCTTCTCTCTAGTTATTATTATACGAAGACATTTCGTTATCCACCATAGGCCTCCAAGAGCTCCAAATATCCACTTTCAGATTCTACAAAAAGAATGTTTCAAAGCTGCTCAATCAAAAGAAAAGTGAAACTCTGTGTGATACGAAAGCACACATCACATTGGAGTTTCTCATAATGCTTCTGCCTAGTTATTACATGAAGACGTTTCGTTATCCACCATAGGCCTTGAAGCGCTCCAAATGTCATCTTGCAGATACTACAAAAAGAGTACTTAAAAATTCCTCAATGAAAAGTAAGGTTCAACTCTATGAGAAGAATGCACACATCACAAAATAGTTTGTCAGAGTGCTTCTGTCTAGTTGTTATGTGAAGATATTTCCTTTTCCGTCAGAGGCCTCAAGCCACTGCAAATATCCACTGGGAGATTCTACAGATAGAGTGTTTCAAAGTTGCTCAGTCAAAAGAAAGGTTCAACTCTGTGAGTTGAATGCACACATCCCAAAGGAGTTTGTCACAATGCTTCTGTCTAGTCTTTATGTGAAGATATTTCCTTTTCCACCATAGGCCTCAAAGCAATCCAAAGGTCCACTTTCAAATTCTACAAAAAGTGTGTTTCAAAACTGCTCAATGAAAAGCAAGGTTCAACTCTGTGAGATGAATGTACACATCACAAAGAAGTTTGTCAGAACGCTTCTCTCCAGTTTTATTGTGAAGCTATTTCCTTTTCCACCAGAGGCCTCAAAGCGATCCAAATGTCCACTTGCAGATTTTATAAAAATACTGTTTCAAAGCTGCTCAGTCAAAAGAACAGTTCAACTCTGTGAGACGAATGCTCACATTACAAAGAAGTTTGTGAGAATTCTTCTGTCTAGTTATTATGTGAAGATATTTCGTTATCCACCAGAGGCCTCAAAGCCCTCCAAATATCCACCTGCAGATTCTACAAAAAGAGTGTTTCAAAACTGCTCAATGAAAAGTAAGGATCAACTCTGTGAGATGAATGCACACATCACAAAGAAGTTTGCCAGAATGCTTCTGTCTAGTTTTTAGGTGGAGATATTTCCTTTTCCTCCACAGGCCTCAAAGCGCTTCAAATGTTCACATGCAAATTCTACCAAAAGAGGGTTTCAAAGCTGCTCAATCAAAAGAAAGGTTCAACTCTGTGAGATGAATGCACACATCGGAAAGAAGTTTGTCAGAAGGCTTCCATCTAGTTTTTATGTGAATATATTTCTTTTTCGACCCTAGGCCTCAAAGCCCTCCAAATATCCACCTGCAGATTCTACAAAAAGAGTGTTTCAAAACTGCTCAATGAAAAGTAAGGATCAACTCTGTGAGATGAATGCACACATCACAAAGAAGTTTGTCAGAAGGCTTCCATCTAGTTTTTATGTGAATATATTTCTTTTTCGACCCTAGGCCTCAAAGCGCTTCAAATGTCCACTTGCAGATTCTACGAAAAGTGTTTCAAAATGGCTCAATTGAAAGTAAGGTTTAACTCTGTGAGATTAATGCACACACCACAAAGAAATTGGTCAGAATGCTTCTGTCTCCTTCTGATGTGAAGATATTTTCTTTTCCACCGTAGGCCTCAAAGCACTTCGAATGTCCACTTGCATTTATTACAAAAGTGGTCTTTCAAAGATGCTCAATCAAAAGTAAGGGTCAAGTCTGAGAGATAAATGCACACATCCCAAAGGTGGCTCTCAGAGTGCTTCTGTCAAGTTTTTATGTGAAGATATTTCCTTTTCCACCGTAGGCCTCAAAGCACAACAAATATCCACTTGCAGATTCTACAAATAGAGTGTTTCAAGATTGCTTAATCAAAAGAAAGGTTCAACTCTGTGAGATGAATGCACACATCTCGAAGAAGTTTGTCAAAATGCGTCCGTCTAATTTTTATGTGAAGATATTTCCTTTTCCACCTTAGGCTTCATAGCGTTCCAAATGTCCACTTGCAGATTCCACAAAAAGAGTGTTTCAAAACTGCTCAATCACAAGAAAGTTGAAATCTATGAAGTAAATTCACACATCACAAAGAAGTTTGTCAGAATGCTTCTGTCTAGTTTTTATGTGAAGATATTGCCTTTTCCACCATAGGCCTCAAAGCGCTGCAAAGGTCCACTAGCAGATTCTACGAAAAGAGTGTTTCAAAGCTGCTCCATCAAAGGAAAGATTCAACTCTGTGAGATGAGTGCAGATATCACAAATAAGTTTCTCAGAATGCTTCTGTCTAGTTATTATATGAAGACATTTCGTTTTCCAACAAAGGCCTCAAAGCGCTCCAAATGACTACTTGCAGATTCTACAAAAAGAGTGTTTCAAAACTGCTCAATGAAAATTAAGGTTCAACTCTGTGAGATGAATGCACATATCACAAAGAAATTTGTCAGAATGCTTCTGTCTTGTTCTTATGTGAAGATATTTAATTTTCCAGGATCGGCCTCAAAGCACTCCAATTATCCACTTTCCTATAGTACAAAAAAAGTCTTTCAAACTGCTCAATCAAAAGTGAGGTTCAACTCTGTGAGATGAATGCACGTATCACAAAGACAGTTTTCAGAATGCTTCTGACTAGTATTTATGTGAAGATATTATCTTTTCCACCATAGGCCTCAAAGCACAACCAATGTCCGTTTGCAGATTCTACAGAGAGTTTCATGACTGTTCAATCAAAAGAAAAGTTCAACTCTTTGACATGAATGCACATATCACAAAGAAGTTTTTCAGAATGCTTCTGTCTAGTTTTTATATGAAGATATTTCCCTTTCTACCATAAGCCTCAAAGCACTCCAAATGTCCACTCCCACATTCTACAAATGGAGTGTTTCAAAGCTGGTCTATCAAAAGAAATGTTCAACTCTCTGAGATGTATGCACACATCACAGAGAAGTTTGTCAGTATGCTTCTGTCTAGTTTTTATGTGAAGATATTTCCTATTGAACCATAGGCCTGAAATTGCTCCAAATGTCCCCTTGAAGATTCTAGAAAAAGAGAGTTTCAAAGCTGCTCAATCAACAGAAATATTCCACGCCATGAGATGCATGCACACATCCAAAGGAGTTTGTCAAAATGCTTCTGTCTAGTTTTTATGTGAAGGGATTTCCTTTTCCACCACAGGCCTCAAGGTGCTCCAAATGTCCACTTCCAGATTCTACTAAAACAGTGTTTCAAAACTGGTCAATGTAAAGAAATGTTCAACTCTGTGAGATGAATGCACACAGCATAAAGTAATTTGTCAGAATGCTTCTATCTACTTTTTACGTGAAGATGTTTCCTTTTCCGCATTAGGCCACAAAAGGCTCCAAATGTCCACTTCCAGGTTCTACTAAAAGAGCATTTCGAAGCTGGTCAATCAAAAGAAAGGTTCAACTCTGTGAGATGAATGCACACATCACAAAGATGTTTTTCAGAATGCCTCCATCTAATTTTTATATGAAGATATTTCCCTTTCCGTGATAGGCCTCAAAGTGCTCCAAATGTCGTCATCCAGATTCAACAAAAAGTATGTTTCATAACTGCTCAATGAAAATTAACTTTCAACTCTGTGAGATGAATGCGCACACGAAAAAGAAATTTGTCAGTATGCTTCTGTCTAGTTCTTATGTGAAGATATTTCCTTTTCCACCGTAGGCCTCAAAGCGTTCCAAAGGTCCACTTGTAGATTCTGCCAAAAGAGTGTTTCAAAACTGTTCAATGAAAAGTAAGGTTCAACTCTGTGAGATGAATGCACACATCACATAGAAAGCTTCTCAGATAGCTTCTGTCTAGCTGTGATATGAAGATATTTCGTTATCCACCGTAGGCCTCAGAGCACTCGAAATGTCCACTTGCAGATGCTACAAAAGAGTGTTTCAAAACTACTCAATGAAAAGCAAGGTTCAGCCCCGTGAGATGAATGCATGCATCCCAAAGTAGTTTGTGAGAATGCTTCTGTCTAGGTTTTTTGTGAATGTATTTCCTTTCCAGCAAAGGCCTCAAAGTGCTCCAAAAATCCACTTGCAGATTCCCCAGAGGAAGGTTTCAAAACTGCTCAATGGAAAGTAAGGTTCAACTCTGTGAGATGAATGTACACATCACAAAGTAGTTTGTCAAAATCCTTCTGTCTAGTTTTAATGTGAACATATTTCCTTTTCGTGTTTCAAAACTGGTCAATCCAAAGTAAGGTTCAACTCTGTGAGATGAATACACATATCACAAGAAAGTTCTCAGAATGCTTCTGTCTAGTTCTTAGGTGAAGATATTTCCTTTGCCACAGTAGACCTCAAAGCACTCCAAATGTCCACATGCAGATCATTCAAAAAGGGTGTTTCAAAACTGCTCAATAAACACTAAGGTTTCACTCTGTGTGATAAGTGCACATATCACAAAGAAGGTTGTCCGAGTGCTTCTGTCTAATTTTTGTGTGAAGATATTTCCTTTTCCACCACAGGCCCCAAACCTTCCAAATGCCTACTTGCAGATTCTACAGAAAGAGTGTTTCAAAGCTGCTCAATCAAAAGATAGTTTCAACTCTGTGAGACGAATGCACACATCACAAAGAAGCTTGTCAGAATGCTTGTGTCTAGTTCTTATGGGAAGATATTTCCTTTAACACCATAGCCCTCCAAGCGCTCAAAATGTCCACTTGCAGATTCTACGAAAACAGTGTTTCAAAACTGTTCAACCAGAGGAAGGTTCAACTCTGTGAGATGAATGCACACATCACAAAGAAATTTATCAGAATCCTTCTGTCTACTTCTTAAGTGAAGATATTTCCTTTTCCACCATAGGCCTCAAAGCACTCCAAAGGTCCACTTGCAGATAGTAGAAAAAGGGGGTTTCCAAACTGCTCAATCAAAAGTAAGGTTCAGCTTTGTGAGATGAATGCATATGTCACAAAGAATGTTGTGAGAATGCTTCTGTCTCCTTTTTATGTGAAGACGATTCCTTTTCCACTATAGGCCTCAAACCGCTCCAAATGTCCATTTGCAGATTCTACAAAAAGAGTGCTTCAAAGCTACTCAATCCAACGAAGGTTCAAATCTGTGAGATGAATTCTCACGTCACAAAGAAGCTTCTCAGAATGCTTCTCTCTAGTTATTATTATACGAAGACATTTCGTTATCCACCATAGGCCTCCAAGAGCTCCAAATATCCACTTTCAGATTCTACAAAAAGAATGTTTCAAAGCTGCTCAATCAAAAGAAAAGTGAAACTCTGTGTGATACGAAAGCACACATCACATTGGAGTTTCTCATAAGGCTTCTGCCTAGTTATTACATGAAGACGTTTCGTTATCCACCATAGGCCTTGAAGCGCTCCAAATGTCATCTTGCAGATTCTACAAAAAGAGTATTTAAAAATTCCTCAATGAAAAGTAAGGTTCAACTCTGTGAGAAGAATGCACACATCACAAAAAAGTTTGTCAGAGTGCTTCTGTCTAGTTGTTATGTGAAGATATTTCCTTTTCCGTCAGAGGCCTCAAGCCACTGCAAATATCCACTGGGAGATTCTACAGATAGAGTGTTTCAAAGTTGCTCAGTCAAAAGAAAGGTTCAACTCTGTGAGTTGAATGCACACATCCCAAAGGAGTTTGTCACAATGCTTCTGTCTAGTCTTTATGTGAAGATATTTCCTTTTCCACCATAGGCCTCAAAGCAATCCAAAGGTCCACTTTCAAATTCTACAAAAAGTGTGTTTCAAAACTGCTCAATCAAAAGCAAGGTTCAACTCTGTGAGATGAATGTACACATCACAAAGAAGTTTGTCAGAACGCTTCTCTCCAGTTTTATTGTGAAGCTATTTCCTTTTCCACCAGAGGCCTCAAAGCGATCCAAATGTCCACTTGCAGATTTTATAAAAATACTGTTTCAAAGCTGCTCAGTCAAAAGAACAGTTCAACTCTGTGAGACGAATGCTCACATTACAAAGAAGTTTGTGAGAATTCTTCTGTCTAGTTATTATGTGAAGATATTTCGTTATCCACCAGAGGCCTCAAAGCCCTCCAAATATCCACCTGCAGATTCTACAAAAAGAGTGTTTCAAAACTGCTCAATGAAAAGTAAGGATCAACTCTGTGAGATGAATGCACACATCACAAAGAAGTTTGCCAGAATGCTTCTGTCTAGTTTTTAGGTGGAGATATTTACTTTTCCTCCACAGGCCTCAAAGCGCTTCAAATGTTCACATGCAAATTCTACCAAAAGAGGGTTTCAAAGCTGCTCAATCAAAAGAAAGGTTCAACTCTGTGAGATGAATGCACACATCGGAAAGAAGTTTGTCAGAAGGCTTCCATCTAGTTTTTATGTGAATATATTTCTTTTTCGACCCTAGGCCTCAAAGCGCTTCAAATGTCCACTTGCAGATTCTACGAAAAGTGTTTCAAAATGGCTCAATTGAAAGTAAGGTTTAACTCTGTGAGATTAATGCACACACCACAAAGAAATTGGTCAGAATGCTTCTGTCTCCTTCTGATGTGAAGATATTTTCTTTTCCACCGTAGGCCTCAAAGCACTTCGAATGTCCACTTGCATTTATTACAAAAGTGGTCTTTCAAAGATGCTCAATCAAAAGTAAGGGTCAAGTCTGAGAGATAAATGCACACATCCCAAAGGTGGCTCTCAGAGTGCTTCTGTCAAGTTTTTATGTGAAGATATTTCCTTTTCCACCGTAGGCCTCAAAGCACAACAAATATCCACTTGCAGATTCTACAAATAGAGTGTTTCAAGATTGCTTAATCAAAAGAAAGGTTCAACTCTGTGAGATGAATGCACACATCTCGAAGAAGTTTGTCAAAATGCGTCCGTCTAATTTTTATGTGAAGATATTTCCTTTTCCACCTTAGGCTTCATAGCGTTCCAAATGTCCACTTGCAGATTCCACAAAAAGAGTGTTTCAAAACTGCTCAATCACAAGAAAGTTGAAATCTATGAAGTAAATTCACACATCACAAAGAAGTTTGTCAGAATGCTTCTGTCTAGTTTTTATGTGAAGATATTGCCTTTTCCACCATAGGCCTCAAAGCGCTGCAAAGGTCCACTAGCAGATTCTACGAAAAGAGTGTTTCAAAGCTGCTCCATCAAAGGAAAGATTCAACTCTGTGAGATGAGTGCAGATATCACAAATAAGTTTCTCAGAATGCTTCTGTCTAGTTATTATATGAAGACATTTCGTTTTCCAACAAAGGCCTCAAAGCGCTCCAAATGACTACTTGCAGATTCTACAAAAAGAGTGTTTCAAAACTGCTCAATGAAAATTAAGGTTCAACTCTGTGAGATGAATGCACATATCACAAAGAAATTTGTCAGAATGCTTCTGTCTTGTTCTTATGTGAAGATATTTAATTTTCCAGGATCGGCCTCAAAGCACTCCAATTATCCACTTTCCTATAGTACAAAAAAAGTCTTTCAAACTGCTCAATCAAAAGTGAGGTTCAACTCTGTGAGATGAATGCACGTATCACAAAGACAGTTTTCAGAATGCTTCTGACTAGTATTTATGTGAAGATATTATCTTTTCCACCATAGGCCTCAAAGCACAACCAATGTCCGTTTGCAGATTCTACAGAGAGTTTCATGACTGTTCAATCAAAAGAAAAGTTCAACTCTTTGACATGAATGCACATATCACAAAGAAGTTTTTCAGAATGCTTCTGTCTAGTTTTTATATGAAGATATTTCCCTTTCTACCATAAGCCTCAAAGCACTCCAAATGTCCACTCCCACATTCTACAAATGGAGTGTTTCAAAGCTGGTCTATCAAAAGAAATGTTCAACTCTCTGAGATGTATGCACACATCACAGAGAAGTTTGTCAGTATGCTTCTGTCTAGTTTTTATGTGAAGATATTTCCTATTGAACCATAGGCCTGAAATTGCTCCAAATGTCCCCTTGAAGATTCTAGAAAAAGAGTGTTTCAAAGCTGCTCAATCAACAGAAATATTCCACGCCATGAGATGCATGCACACATCCAAAGGAGTTTGTCAAAATGCTTCTGTCTAGTTTTTATGTGAAGGGATTTCCTTTTCCACCACAGGCCTCAAGGTGCTCCAAATGTCCACTTCCAGATTCTACTAAAACAGTGTTTCAAAACTGGTCAATGAAAAGAAATGTTCAACTCTGTGAGATGAATGCACACAGCATAAAGTAATTTGTCAGAATGCTTCTATCTACTTTTTACGTGAAGATATTTCCTTTTCCGCATTAGGCCACAAAAGGCTCCAAGTGTCCACTTCCAGGTTCTACTAAAAGAGCATTTCGAAGCTGGTCAATCAAAAGAAAGGTTCAACTCTGTGAGAGGAATGCACACATCACAAAGATGTTTTTCAGAATGCCTCCATCTAATTTTTATATGAAGATATTTCCCTTTCCGTGATAGGCCTCAAAGTGCTCCAAATGTCGTCATCCAGATTCCACAAAAAGTATGTTTCGTAACTGCTCAATGAAAATTAACTTTCAACTCTGTGAGATGAATGCGCACACGAAAAAGAAATTTGTCAGTATGCTTCTGTCTAGTTCTTATGTGAAGATATTTCCTTTTCCACCGTAGGCCTCAAAGCGTTCCAAAGGTCCACTTGTAGATTCTGCCAAAAGAGTGTTTCAAAACTGTTCAATGAAAAGTAAGGTTCAACTCTGTGAGATGAATGCACACATCACATAGAAAGCTTCTCAGATAGCTTCTGTCTAGCTGTGATATGAAGATATTTCGTTATCCACCGTAGGCCTCAGAGCACTCGAAATGTCCACTTGCAGATGCTACAAAAGAGTGTTTCAAAACTACTCAATGTAAAGCAAGGTTCAGCCCCGTGAGATGAATGCATGCATCCCAAAGTAGTTTGTGAGAATGCTTCTGTCTAGGTTTTTTGTGAATGTATTTCCTTTCCAGCAAAGGCCTCAAAGTGCTCCAAAAATCCACTTGCAGATTCCCCAGAGGAAGGTTTCAAAACTGCTCAATGGAAAGTAAGGTTCAACTCTGTGAGATGAATGTACACATCACAAAGTAGTTTGTCAAAATCCTTCTGTCTAGTTTTAATGTGAAGATATTTCCTTTTCGTGTTTCAAAACTGGTCAATCCAAAGTAAGGTTCAACTCTATGAGATGAATACACATATCACAAGAAAATTCTCAGAATGCTTCTGTCTAGTGCTTAGGGGAAGATATTTCCTTTGCCACAATAGACCTCAAAGCACTCCAAATGTCCACATGCAGATCATTCAAAAAGGGTGTTTCAAAACTGCTCAATAAACACTAAGGTTTCACTCTGTGTGATAAGTGCACATATCACAAAGAAGGTTGTCCGAGTGCTTCTGTCTAATTTTTGTGTGAAGATATTTCCTTTTCCACCACAGGCCCCAAACCTTCCAAATGCCTACTTGCAGATTCTACAGAAAGAGTGTTTCAAAGCTGCTCAATCAAAAGATAGTTTCAACTCTGTGAGACGAATGCACACATCACAAAGAAGCTTGTCAGAATGCTTGTGTCTAGTTCTTATGGGAAGATATTTCCTTTAACACCATAGCCCTCCAAGCGCTCAAAATGTCCACTTGCAGATTCTACGAAAACAGTGTTTCAAAACTGTTCAACCAGAGGAAGGTTCAACTCTGTGAGATGAATGCACACATCACAAAGAAATTTATCAGAATCCTTCTGTCTACTTCTTAAGTGAAGATATTTCCTTTTCCACCATAGGCCTCAAAGCACTCCAAAGGTCCACTTGCAGATAGTAGAAAAAGGGGGTTTCCAAACTGCTCAATCAAAAGTAAGGTTCAGCTTTGTGAGATGAATGCATATGTCACAAAGTATGTTGTGAGAATGCTTCTGTCTCCTTTTATGTGAAGACGATTCCTTTTCCACTATAGGCCTCAAACCGCTCCAAATGTCCATTTGCAGATTCTACAAAAAGAGTGCTTCAAAGCTACTCAATCCAACGAAGGTTCAAATCTGTGAGATGAATTCTCACGTCACAAAGAAGCTTCTCAGAATGCTTCTCTCTAGTTATTATTATACGAAGACATTTCGTTATCCACCATAGGCCTCCAAGAGCTCCAAATATCCACTTTCAGATTCTACCAAAAGAATGTTTCAAAGCTGCTCAATCAAAAGAAAAGTGAAACTCTGTGTGATACGAAAGCACACATCACATTGGAGTTTCTCATAAGGCTTCTGCCTAGTTATTACATGAAGACGTTTCGTTATCCACCATAGGCCTTGAAGCGCTCCAAATGTCATCTTGCAGATACTACAAAAAGAGTACTTAAAAATTCCTCAATGAAAAGTAAGGTTCAACTCTGTGAGAAGAATGCACACATCACAAAATAGTTTGTCAGAGTGCTTCTGTCTAGTTGTTATGTGAAGATATTTCCTTTTCCGTCAGAGGCCTCAAGCCACTGCAAATATCCACTGGGAGATTCTACAGATAGAGGGTTTCAAAGTTGCTCAGTCAAAAGAAAGGTTCAACTCTGTGAGTTGAATGCACACATCCCAAAGGAGTTTGTCACAATGCTTCTGTCTAGTCTTTATGTGAAGATATTTCCTTTTCCACCATAGGCCTCAAAGCAATCCAAAGGTCCACTTTCAAATTCTACAAAAAGTGTGTTTCAAAACTGCTCAATCAAAAGCAAGGTTCAACTCTGTGAGATGAATGTACACATCACAAAGAAGTTTGTCAGAACGCTTCTCTCCAGTTTTATTGTGAAGCTATTTCCTTTTCCACCAGAGGCCTCAAAGCGATCCAAATGTCCACTTGCAGATTTTATAAAAATACTGTTTCAAAGCTGCTCAGTCAAAAGAACAGTTCAACTCTGTGAGACGAATGCTCACATTACAAAGAAGTTTGTGAGAATTCTTCTGTCTAGTTATTATGTGAAGATATTTCGTTATCCACCAGAGGCCTCAAAGCCCTCCAAATATCCACCTGCAGATTCTACAAAAAGAGTGTTTCAAAACTGCTCAATCAAAAGTAAGGATCAACTCTGTGAGATGAATGCACACATCACAAAGAAGTTTGCCAGAATGCTTCTGTCTAGTTTTTAGGTGGAGATATTTCCTTTTCCTCCACAGGCCTCAAAGCGCTTCAAATGTTCACATGCAAATTCTACCAAAAGAGGGTTTCAAAGCTGCTCAATCAAAAGAAAGGTTCAACTCTGTGAGATGAATGCACACATCGGAAAGAAGTTTGTCAGAAGGCTTCCATCTAGTTTTTATGTGAATATATTTCTTTTTCGACCCTAGGCCTCAAAGCCCTCCAAATATCCACCTGCAGATTCTACAAAAAGAGTGTTTCAAAACTGCTCAATGAAAAGTAAGGATCAACTCTGTGAGATGAATGCACACATCACAAAGAAGTTTGTCAGAAGGCTTCCATCTAGTTTTTATGTGAATATATTTCTTTTTCGACCCTAGGCCTCAAAGCGCTTCAAATGTCCACTTGCAGATTCTACGAAAAGTGTTTCAAAATGGCTCAATTGAAAGTAAGGTTTAACTCTGTGAGATTAATGCACACACCACAAAGAAATTGGTCAGAATGCTTCTGTCTCCTTCTGATGTGAAGATATTTTCTTTTCCACCGTAGGCCTCAAAGCACTTCGAATGTCCACTTGCATTTATTACAAAAGTGGTCTTTCAAAGATGCTCAATCAAAAGTAAGGGTCAAGTCTGAGAGATAAATGCACACATCCCAAAGGTGGCTCTCAGAGTGCTTCTGTCAAGTTTTTATGTGAAGATATTTCCTTTTCCACCGTAGGCCTCAAAGCACAACAAATATCCACTTGCAGATTCTACAAATAGAGTGTTTCAAGATTGCTTAATCAAAAGAAAGGTTCAACTCTGTGAGATGAATGCACACATCTCGAAGAAGTTTGTCAAAATGCGTCCGTCTAATTTTTATGTGAAGATATTTCCTTTTCCACCTTAGGCTTCATAGCGTTCCAAATGTCCACTTGCAGATTCCACAAAAAGAGTGTTTCAAAACTGCTCAATCACAAGAAAGTTGAAATCTATGAAGTAAATTCACACATCACAAAGAAGTTTGTCAGAATGCTTCTGTCTAGTTTTTATGTGAAGATATTGCCTTTTCCACCATAGGCCTCAAAGCGCTGCAAAGGTCCACTAGCAGATTCTACGAAAAGAGTGTTTCAAAGCTGCTCCATCAAAGGAAAGATTCAACTCTGTGAGATGAGTGCAGATATCACAAATAAGTTTCTCAGAATGCTTCTGTCTAGTTATTATATGAAGACATTTCGTTTTCCAACAAAGGCCTCAAAGCGCTCCAAATGACTACTTGCAGATTCTACAAAAAGAGTGTTTCAAAACTGCTCAATGAAAATTAAGGTTCAACTCTGTGAGATGAATGCACATATCACAAAGAAATTTGTCAGAATGCTTCTGTCTTGTTCTTATGTGAAGATATTTAATTTTCCAGGATCGGCCTCAAAGCACTCCAATTATCCACTTTCCTATAGTACCAAAAAAGTCTTTCAAACTGCTCAATCAAAAGTGAGGTTCAACTCTGTGAGATGAATGCACGTATCACAAAGACAGTTTTCAGAATGCTTCTGACTAGTATTTATGTGAAGATATTATCTTTTCCACCATAGGCCTCAAAGCACAACCAATGTCCGTTTGCAGATTCTACAGAGAGTTTCATGACTGTTCAATCAAAAGAAAAGTTCAACTCTTTGACATGAATGCACATATCACAAAGAAGTTTTTCAGAATGCTTCTGTCTAGTTTTTATATGAAGATATTTCCCTTTCTACCATAAGCCTCAAAGCACTCCAAATGTCCACTCCCACATTCTACAAATGGAGTGTTTCAAAGCTGGTCTATCAAAAGAAATGTTCAACTCTCTGAGATGTATGCACACATCACAGAGAAGTTTGTCAGTATGCTTCTGTCTAGTTTTTATGTGAAGATATTTCCTATTGAACCATAGGCCTGAAATTGCTCCAAATGTCCCCTTGAAGATTCTAGAAAAAGAGAGTTTCAAAGCTGCTCAATCAACAGAAATATTCCACGCCATGAGATGCATGCACACATCCAAAGGAGTTTGTCAAAATGCTTCTGTCTAGTTTTTATGTGAAGGGATTTCCTTTTCCACCACAGGCCTCAAGGTGCTCCAAATGTCCACTTCCAGATTCTACTAAAACAGTGTTTCAAAACTGGTCAATGAAAAGAAATGTTCAACTCTGTGAGATGAATGCACACAGCATAAAGTAATTTGTCAGAATGCTTCTATCTACTTTTTACGTGAAGATATTTCCTTTTCCGCATTAGGCCACAAAAGGCTCCAAGTGTCCACTTCCAGGTTCTACTAAAAGAGCATTTCGAAGCTGGTCAATCAAAAGAAAGGTTCAACTCTGTGAGAGGAATGCACACATCACAAAGATGTTTTTCAGAATGCCTCCATCTAATTTTTATATGAAGATATTTCCCTTTCCGTGATAGGCCTCAAAGTGCTCCAAATGTCGTCATCCAGATTCCACAAAAAGTATGTTTCGTAACTGCTCAATGAAAATTAACTTTCAACTCTGTGAGATGAATGCGCACACGAAAAAGAAATTTGTCAGTATGCTTCTGTCTAGTTCTTATGTGAAGATATTTCCTTTTCCACCGTAGGCCTCAAAGCGTTCCAAAGGTCCACTTGTAGATTCTGCCAAAAGAGTGTTTCAAAACTGTTCAATGAAAAGTAAGGTTCAACTCTGTGAGATGAATGCACACATCACATAGAAAGCTTCTCAGATAGCTTCTGTCTAGCTGTGATATGAAGATATTTCGTTATCCACCGTAGGCCTCAGAGCACTCGAAATGTCCACTTGCAGATGCTACAAAAGAGTGTTTCAAAACTACTCAATGTAAAGCAAGGTTCAGCCCCGTGAGATGAATGCATGCATCCCAAAGTAGTTTGTGAGAATGCTTCTGTCTAGGTTTTTTGTGAATGTATTTCCTTTCCAGCAAAGGCCTCAAAGTGCTCCAAAAATCCACTTGCAGATTCCCCAGAGGAAGGTTTCAAAACTGCTCAATGGAAAGTAAGGTTCAACTCTGTGAGATGAATGTACACATCACAAAGTAGTTTGTCAAAATCCTTCTGTCTAGTTTTAATGTGAAGATATTTCCTTTTCGTGTTTCAAAACTGGTCAATCCAAAGTAAGGTTCAACTCTATGAGATGAATACACATATCACAAGAAAATTCTCAGAATGCTTCTGTCTAGTGCTTAGGGGAAGATATTTCCTTTGCCACAATAGACCTCAAAGCACTCCAAATGTCCACATGCAGATCATTCAAAAAGGGTGTTTCAAAACTGCTCAATAAACACTAAGGTTTCACTCTGTGTGATAAGTGCACATATCACAAAGAAGGTTGTCCGAGTGCTTCTGTCTAATTTTTGTGTGAAGATATTTCCTTTTCCACCACAGGCCCCAAACCTTCCAAATGCCTACTTGCAGATTCTACAGAAAGAGTGTTTCAAAGCTGCTCAATCAAAAGATAGTTTCAACTCTGTGAGACGAATGCACACATCACAAAGAAGCTTGTCAGAATGCTTGTGTCTAGTTCTTATGGGAAGATATTTCCTTTAACACCATAGCCCTCCAAGCGCTCAAAATGTCCACTTGCAGATTCTACGAAAACAGTGTTTCAAAACTGTTCAACCAGAGGAAGGTTCAACTCTGTGAGATGAATGCACACATCACAAAGAAATTTATCAGAATCCTTCTGTCTACTTCTTAAGTGAAGATATTTCCTTTTCCACCATAGGCCTCAAAGCACTCCAAAGGTCCACTTGCAGATAGTAGAAAAAGGGGGTTTCCAAACTGCTCAATCAAAAGTAAGGTTCAGCTTTGTGAGATGAATGCATATGTCACAAAGTATGTTGTGAGAATGCTTCTGTCTCCTTTTATGTGAAGACGATTCCTTTTCCACTATAGGCCTCAAACCGCTCCAAATGTCCATTTGCAGATTCTACAAAAAGAGTGCTTCAAAGCTACTCAATCCAACGAAGGTTCAAATCTGTGAGATGAATTCTCACGTCACAAAGAAGCTTCTCAGAATGCTTCTCTCTAGTTATTATTATACGAAGACATTTCGTTATCCACCATAGGCCTCCAAGAGCTCCAAATATCCACTTTCAGATTCTACAAAAAGAATGTTTCAAAGCTGCTCAATCAAAAGAAAAGTGAAACTCTGTGTGATACGAAAGCACACATCACATTGGAGTTTCTCATAATGCTTCTGCCTAGTTATTACATGAAGACGTTTCGTTATCCACCATAGGCCTTGAAGCGCTCCAAATGTCATCTTGCAGATACTACAAAAAGAGTACTTAAAAATTCCTCAATGAAAAGTAAGGTTCAACTCTGTGAGAAGAATGCACACATCACAAAATAGTTTGTCAGAGTGCTTCTGTCTAGTTGTTATGTGAAGATATTTCCTTTTCCGTCAGAGGCCTCAAGCCACTGCAAATATCCACTGGGAGATTCTACAGATAGAGGGTTTCAAAGTTGCTCAGTCAAAAGAAAGGTTCAACTCTGTGAGTTGAATGCACACATCCCAAAGGAGTTTGTCACAATGCTTCTGTCTAGTCTTTATGTGAAGATATTTCCTTTTCCACCATAGGCCTCAAAGCAATCCAAAGGTCCACTTTCAAATTCTACAAAAAGTGTGTTTCAAAACTGCTCAATCAAAAGCAAGGTTCAACTCTGTGAGATGAATGTACACATCACAAAGAAGTTTGTCAGAACGCTTCTCTCCAGTTTTATTGTGAAGCTATTTCCTTTTCCACCAGAGGCCTCAAAGCGATCCAAATGTCCACTTGCAGATTTTATAAAAATACTGTTTCAAAGCTGCTCAGTCAAAAGAACAGTTCAACTCTGTGAGACGAATGCTCACATTACAAAGAAGTTTGTGAGAATTCTTCTGTCTAGTTATTATGTGAAGATATTTCGTTATCCACCAGAGGCCTCAAAGCCCTCCAAATATCCACCTGCAGATTCTACAAAAAGAGTGTTTCAAAACTGCTCAATCAAAAGTAAGGATCAACTCTGTGAGATGAATGCACACATCACAAAGAAGTTTGCCAGAATGCTTCTGTCTAGTTTTTAGGTGGAGATATTTCCTTTTCCTCCACAGGCCTCAAAGCGCTTCAAATGTTCACATGCAAATTCTACCAAAAGAGGGTTTCAAAGCTGCTCAATCAAAAGAAAGGTTCAACTCTGTGAGATGAATGCACACATCGGAAAGAAGTTTGTCAGAAGGCTTCCATCTAGTTTTTATGTGAATATATTTCTTTTTCGACCCTAGGCCTCAAAGCCCTCCAAATATCCACCTGCAGATTCTACAAAAAGAGTGTTTCAAAACTGCTCAATGAAAAGTAAGGATCAACTCTGTGAGATGAATGCACACATCACAAAGAAGTTTGTCAGAAGGCTTCCATCTAGTTTTTATGTGAATATATTTCTTTTTCGACCCTAGGCCTCAAAGCGCTTCAAATGTCCACTTGCAGATTCTACGAAAAGTGTTTCAAAATGGCTCAATTGAAAGTAAGGTTTAACTCTGTGAGATTAATGCACACACCACAAAGAAATTGGTCAGAATGCTTCTGTCTCCTTCTGATGTGAAGATATTTTCTTTTCCACCGTAGGCCTCAAAGCACTTCGAATGTCCACTTGCATTTATTACAAAAGTGGTCTTTCAAAGATGCTCAATCAAAAGTAAGGGTCAAGTCTGAGAGATAAATGCACACATCCCAAAGGTGGCTCTCAGAGTGCTTCTGTCAAGTTTTTATGTGAAGATATTTCCTTTTCCACCGTAGGCCTCAAAGCACAACAAATATCCACTTGCAGATTCTACAAATAGAGTGTTTCAAGATTGCTTAATCAAAAGAAAGGTTCAACTCTGTGAGATGAATGCACACATCTCGAAGAAGTTTGTCAAAATGCGTCCGTCTAATTTTTATGTGAAGATATTTCCTTTTCCACCTTAGGCTTCATAGCGTTCCAAATGTCCACTTGCAGATTCCACAAAAAGAGTGTTTCAAAACTGCTCAATCACAAGAAAGTTGAAATCTATGAAGTAAATTCACACATCACAAAGAAGTTTGTCAGAATGCTTCTGTCTAGTTTTTATGTGAAGATATTGCCTTTTCCACCATAGGCCTCAAAGCGCTGCAAAGGTCCACTAGCAGATTCTACGAAAAGAGTGTTTCAAAGCTGCTCCATCAAAGGAAAGATTCAACTCTGTGAGATGAGTGCAGATATCACAAATAAGTTTCTCAGAATGCTTCTGTCTAGTTATTATATGAAGACATTTCGTTTTCCAACAAAGGCCTCAAAGCGCTCCAAATGACTACTTGCAGATTCTACAAAAAGAGTGTTTCAAAACTGCTCAATGAAAATTAAGGTTCAACTCTGTGAGATGAATGCACATATCACAAAGAAATTTGTCAGAATGCTTCTGTCTTGTTCTTATGTGAAGATATTTAATTTTCCAGGATCGGCCTCAAAGCACTCCAATTATCCACTTTCCTATAGTACCAAAAAAGTCTTTCAAACTGCTCAATCAAAAGTGAGGTTCAACTCTGTGAGATGAATGCACGTATCACAAAGACAGTTTTCAGAATGCTTCTGACTAGTATTTATGTGAAGATATTATCTTTTCCACCATAGGCCTCAAAGCACAACCAATGTCCGTTTGCAGATTCTACAGAGAGTTTCATGACTGTTCAATCAAAAGAAAAGTTCAACTCTTTGACATGAATGCACATATCACAAAGAAGTTTTTCAGAATGCTTCTGTCTAGTTTTTATATGAAGATATTTCCCTTTCTACCATAAGCCTCAAAGCACTCCAAATGTCCACTCCCACATTCTACAAATGGAGTGTTTCAAAGCTGGTCTATCAAAAGAAATGTTCAACTCTCTGAGATGTATGCACACATCACAGAGAAGTTTGTCAGTATGCTTCTGTCTAGTTTTTATGTGAAGATATTTCCTATTGAACCATAGGCCTGAAATTGCTCCAAATGTCCCCTTGAAGATTCTAGAAAAAGAGAGTTTCAAAGCTGCTCAATCAACAGAAATATTCCACGCCATGAGATGCATGCACACATCCAAAGGAGTTTGTCAAAATGCTTCTGTCTAGTTTTTATGTGAAGGGATTTCCTTTTCCACCACAGGCCTCAAGGTGCTCCAAATGTCCACTTCCAGATTCTACTAAAACAGTGTTTCAAAACTGGTCAATGAAAAGAAATGTTCAACTCTGTGAGATGAATGCACACAGCATAAAGTAATTTGTCAGAATGCTTCTATCTACTTTTTACGTGAAGATATTTCCTTTTCCGCATTAGGCCACAAAAGGCTCCAAGTGTCCACTTCCAGGTTCTACTAAAAGAGCATTTCGAAGCTGGTCAATCAAAAGAAAGGTTCAACTCTGTGAGAGGAATGCACACATCACAAAGATGTTTTTCAGAATGCCTCCATCTAATTTTTATATGAAGATATTTCCCTTTCCGTGATAGGCCTCAAAGTGCTCCAAATGTCGTCATCCAGATTCCACAAAAAGTATGTTTCGTAACTGCTCAATGAAAATTAACTTTCAACTCTGTGAGATGAATGCGCACACGAAAAAGAAATTTGTCAGTATGCTTCTGTCTAGTTCTTATGTGAAGATATTTCCTTTTCCACCGTAGGCCTCAAAGCGTTCCAAAGGTCCACTTGTAGATTCTGCCAAAAGAGTGTTTCAAAACTGTTCAATGAAAAGTAAGGTTCAACTCTGTGAGATGAATGCACACATCACATAGAAAGCTTCTCAGATAGCTTCTGTCTAGCTGTGATATGAAGATATTTCGTTATCCACCGTAGGCCTCAGAGCACTCGAAATGTCCACTTGCAGATGCTACAAAAGAGTGTTTCAAAACTACTCAATGTAAAGCAAGGTTCAGCCCCGTGAGATGAATGCATGCATCCCAAAGTAGTTTGTGAGAATGCTTCTGTCTAGGTTTTTTGTGAATGTATTTCCTTTCCAGCAAAGGCCTCAAAGTGCTCCAAAAATCCACTTGCAGATTCCCCAGAGGAAGGTTTCAAAACTGCTCAATGGAAAGTAAGGTTCAACTCTGTGAGATGAATGTACACATCACAAAGTAGTTTGTCAAAATCCTTCTGTCTAGTTTTAATGTGAAGATATTTCCTTTTCGTGTTTCAAAACTGGTCAATCCAAAGTAAGGTTCAACTCTATGAGATGAATACACATATCACAAGAAAATTCTCAGAATGCTTCTGTCTAGTGCTTAGGGGAAGATATTTCCTTTGCCACAATAGACCTCAAAGCACTCCAAATGTCCACATGCAGATCATTCAAAAAGGGTGTTTCAAAACTGCTCAATAAACACTAAGGTTTCACTCTGTGTGATAAGTGCACATATCACAAAGAAGGTTGTCCGAGTGCTTCTGTCTAATTTTTGTGTGAAGATATTTCCTTTTCCACCACAGGCCCCAAACCTTCCAAATGCCTACTTGCAGATTCTACAGAAAGAGTGTTTCAAAGCTGCTCAATCAAAAGATAGTTTCAACTCTGTGAGACGAATGCACACATCACAAAGAAGCTTGTCAGAATGCTTGTGTCTAGTTCTTATGGGAAGATATTTCCTTTAACACCATAGCCCTCCAAGCGCTCAAAATGTCCACTTGCAGATTCTACGAAAACAGTGTTTCAAAACTGTTCAACCAGAGGAAGGTTCAACTCTGTGAGATGAATGCACACATCACAAAGAAATTTATCAGAATCCTTCTGTCTACTTCTTAAGTGAAGATATTTCCTTTTCCACCATAGGCCTCAAAGCACTCCAAAGGTCCACTTGCAGATAGTAGAAAAAGGGGGTTTCCAAACTGCTCAATCAAAAGTAAGGTTCAGCTTTGTGAGATGAATGCATATGTCACAAAGTATGTTGTGAGAATGCTTCTGTCTCCTTTTATGTGAAGACGATTCCTTTTCCACTATAGGCCTCAAACCGCTCCAAATGTCCATTTGCAGATTCTACAAAAAGAGTGCTTCAAAGCTACTCAATCCAACGAAGGTTCAAATCTGTGAGATGAATTCTCACGTCACAAAGAAGCTTCTCAGAATGCTTCTCTCTAGTTATTATTATACGAAGACATTTCGTTATCCACCATAGGCCTCCAAGAGCTCCAAATATCCACTTTCAGATTCTACAAAAAGAATGTTTCAAAGCTGCTCAATCAAAAGAAAAGTGAAACTCTGTGTGATACGAAAGCACACATCACATTGGAGTTTCTCATAATGCTTCTGCCTAGTTATTACATGAAGACGTTTCGTTATCCACCATAGGCCTTGAAGCGCTCCAAATGTCATCTTGCAGATACTACAAAAAGAGTACTTAAAAATTCCTCAATGAAAAGTAAGGTTCAACTCTGTGAGAAGAATGCACACATCACAAAATAGTTTGTCAGAGTGCTTCTGTCTAGTTGTTATGTGAAGATATTTCCTTTTCCGTCAGAGGCCTCAAGCCACTGCAAATATCCACTGGGAGATTCTACAGATAGAGGGTTTCAAAGTTGCTCAGTCAAAAGAAAGGTTCAACTCTGTGAGTTGAATGCACACATCCCAAAGGAGTTTGTCACAATGCTTCTGTCTAGTCTTTATGTGAAGATATTTCCTTTTCCACCATAGGCCTCAAAGCAATCCAAAGGTCCACTTTCAAATTCTACAAAAAGTGTGTTTCAAAACTGCTCAATCAAAAGCAAGGTTCAACTCTGTGAGATGAATGTACACATCACAAAGAAGTTTGTCAGAACGCTTCTCTCCAGTTTTATTGTGAAGCTATTTCCTTTTCCACCAGAGGCCTCAAAGCGATCCAAATGTCCACTTGCAGATTTTATAAAAATACTGTTTCAAAGCTGCTCAGTCAAAAGAACAGTTCAACTCTGTGAGACGAATGCTCACATTACAAAGAAGTTTGTGAGAATTCTTCTGTCTAGTTATTATGTGAAGATATTTCGTTATCCACCAGAGGCCTCAAAGCCCTCCAAATATCCACCTGCAGATTCTACAAAAAGAGTGTTTCAAAACTGCTCAATCAAAAGTAAGGATCAACTCTGTGAGATGAATGCACACATCACAAAGAAGTTTGCCAGAATGCTTCTGTCTAGTTTTTAGGTGGAGATATTTCCTTTTCCTCCACAGGCCTCAAAGCGCTTCAAATGTTCACATGCAAATTCTACCAAAAGAGGGTTTCAAAGCTGCTCAATCAAAAGAAAGGTTCAACTCTGTGAGATGAATGCACACATCGGAAAGAAGTTTGTCAGAAGGCTTCCATCTAGTTTTTATGTGAATATATTTCTTTTTCGACCCTAGGCCTCAAAGCCCTCCAAATATCCACCTGCAGATTCTACAAAAAGAGTGTTTCAAAACTGCTCAATGAAAAGTAAGGATCAACTCTGTGAGATGAATGCACACATCACAAAGAAGTTTGTCAGAAGGCTTCCATCTAGTTTTTATGTGAATATATTTCTTTTTCGACCCTAGGCCTCAAAGCGCTTCAAATGTCCACTTGCAGATTCTACGAAAAGTGTTTCAAAATGGCTCAATTGAAAGTAAGGTTTAACTCTGTGAGATTAATGCACACACCACAAAGAAATTGGTCAGAATGCTTCTGTCTCCTTCTGATGTGAAGATATTTTCTTTTCCACCGTAGGCCTCAAAGCACTTCGAATGTCCACTTGCATTTATTACAAAAGTGGTCTTTCAAAGATGCTCAATCAAAAGTAAGGGTCAAGTCTGAGAGATAAATGCACACATCCCAAAGGTGGCTCTCAGAGTGCTTCTGTCAAGTTTTTATGTGAAGATATTTCCTTTTCCACCGTAGGCCTCAAAGCACAACAAATATCCACTTGCAGATTCTACAAATAGAGTGTTTCAAGATTGCTTAATCAAAAGAAAGGTTCAACTCTGTGAGATGAATGCACACATCTCGAAGAAGTTTGTCAAAATGCGTCCGTCTAATTTTTATGTGAAGATATTTCCTTTTCCACCTTAGGCTTCATAGCGTTCCAAATGTCCACTTGCAGATTCCACAAAAAGAGTGTTTCAAAACTGCTCAATCACAAGAAAGTTGAAATCTATGAAGTAAATTCACACATCACAAAGAAGTTTGTCAGAATGCTTCTGTCTAGTTTTTATGTGAAGATATTGCCTTTTCCACCATAGGCCTCAAAGCGCTGCAAAGGTCCACTAGCAGATTCTACGAAAAGAGTGTTTCAAAGCTGCTCCATCAAAGGAAAGATTCAACTCTGTGAGATGAGTGCAGATATCACAAATAAGTTTCTCAGAATGCTTCTGTCTAGTTATTATATGAAGACATTTCGTTTTCCAACAAAGGCCTCAAAGCGCTCCAAATGACTACTTGCAGATTCTACAAAAAGAGTGTTTCAAAACTGCTCAATGAAAATTAAGGTTCAACTCTGTGAGATGAATGCACATATCACAAAGAAATTTGTCAGAATGCTTCTGTCTTGTTCTTATGTGAAGATATTTAATTTTCCAGGATCGGCCTCAAAGCACTCCAATTATCCACTTTCCTATAGTACCAAAAAAGTCTTTCAAACTGCTCAATCAAAAGTGAGGTTCAACTCTGTGAGATGAATGCACGTATCACAAAGACAGTTTTCAGAATGCTTCTGACTAGTATTTATGTGAAGATATTATCTTTTCCACCATAGGCCTCAAAGCACAACCAATGTCCGTTTGCAGATTCTACAGAGAGTTTCATGACTGTTCAATCAAAAGAAAAGTTCAACTCTTTGACATGAATGCACATATCACAAAGAAGTTTTTCAGAATGCTTCTGTCTAGTTTTTATATGAAGATATTTCCCTTTCTACCATAAGCCTCAAAGCACTCCAAATGTCCACTCCCACATTCTACAAATGGAGTGTTTCAAAGCTGGTCTATCAAAAGAAATGTTCAACTCTCTGAGATGTATGCACACATCACAGAGAAGTTTGTCAGTATGCTTCTGTCTAGTTTTTATGTGAAGATATTTCCTATTGAACCATAGGCCTGAAATTGCTCCAAATGTCCCCTTGAAGATTCTAGAAAAAGAGAGTTTCAAAGCTGCTCAATCAACAGAAATATTCCACGCCATGAGATGCATGCACACATCCAAAGGAGTTTGTCAAAATGCTTCTGTCTAGTTTTTATGTGAAGGGATTTCCTTTTCCACCACAGGCCTCAAGGTGCTCCAAATGTCCACTTCCAGATTCTACTAAAACAGTGTTTCAAAACTGGTCAATGAAAAGAAATGTTCAACTCTGTGAGATGAATGCACACAGCATAAAGTAATTTGTCAGAATGCTTCTATCTACTTTTTACGTGAAGATATTTCCTTTTCCGCATTAGGCCACAAAAGGCTCCAAGTGTCCACTTCCAGGTTCTACTAAAAGAGCATTTCGAAGCTGGTCAATCAAAAGAAAGGTTCAACTCTGTGAGAGGAATGCACACATCACAAAGATGTTTTTCAGAATGCCTCCATCTAATTTTTATATGAAGATATTTCCCTTTCCGTGATAGGCCTCAAAGTGCTCCAAATGTCGTCATCCAGATTCCACAAAAAGTATGTTTCGTAACTGCTCAATGAAAATTAACTTTCAACTCTGTGAGATGAATGCGCACACGAAAAAGAAATTTGTCAGTATGCTTCTGTCTAGTTCTTATGTGAAGATATTTCCTTTTCCACCGTAGGCCTCAAAGCGTTCCAAAGGTCCACTTGTAGATTCTGCCAAAAGAGTGTTTCAAAACTGTTCAATGAAAAGTAAGGTTCAACTCTGTGAGATGAATGCACACATCACATAGAAAGCTTCTCAGATAGCTTCTGTCTAGCTGTGATATGAAGATATTTCGTTATCCACCGTAGGCCTCAGAGCACTCGAAATGTCCACTTGCAGATGCTACAAAAGAGTGTTTCAAAACTACTCAATGTAAAGCAAGGTTCAGCCCCGTGAGATGAATGCATGCATCCCAAAGTAGTTTGTGAGAATGCTTCTGTCTAGGTTTTTTGTGAATGTATTTCCTTTCCAGCAAAGGCCTCAAAGTGCTCCAAAAATCCACTTGCAGATTCCCCAGAGGAAGGTTTCAAAACTGCTCAATGGAAAGTAAGGTTCAACTCTGTGAGATGAATGTACACATCACAAAGTAGTTTGTCAAAATCCTTCTGTCTAGTTTTAATGTGAAGATATTTCCTTTTCGTGTTTCAAAACTGGTCAATCCAAAGTAAGGTTCAACTCTATGAGATGAATACACATATCACAAGAAAATTCTCAGAATGCTTCTGTCTAGTGCTTAGGGGAAGATATTTCCTTTGCCACAATAGACCTCAAAGCACTCCAAATGTCCACATGCAGATCATTCAAAAAGGGTGTTTCAAAACTGCTCAATAAACACTAAGGTTTCACTCTGTGTGATAAGTGCACATATCACAAAGAAGGTTGTCCGAGTGCTTCTGTCTAATTTTTGTGTGAAGATATTTCCTTTTCCACCACAGGCCCCAAACCTTCCAAATGCCTACTTGCAGATTCTACAGAAAGAGTGTTTCAAAGCTGCTCAATCAAAAGATAGTTTCAACTCTGTGAGACGAATGCACACATCACAAAGAAGCTTGTCAGAATGCTTGTGTCTAGTTCTTATGGGAAGATATTTCCTTTAACACCATAGCCCTCCAAGCGCTCAAAATGTCCACTTGCAGATTCTACGAAAACAGTGTTTCAAAACTGTTCAACCAGAGGAAGGTTCAACTCTGTGAGATGAATGCACACATCACAAAGAAATTTATCAGAATCCTTCTGTCTACTTCTTAAGTGAAGATATTTCCTTTTCCACCATAGGCCTCAAAGCACTCCAAAGGTCCACTTGCAGATAGTAGAAAAAGGGGGTTTCCAAACTGCTCAATCAAAAGTAAGGTTCAGCTTTGTGAGATGAATGCATATGTCACAAAGAATGTTGTGAGAATGCTTCTGTCTCCTTTTTATGTGAAGACGATTCCTTTTCCACTATAGGCCTCAAACCGCTCCAAATGTCCATTTGCAGATTCTACAAAAAGAGTGCTTCAAAGCTACTCAATCCAACGAAGGTTCAAATCTGTGAGATGAATTCTCACGTCACAAAGAAGCTTCTCAGAATGCTTCTCTCTAGTTATTATTATACGAAGACATTTCGTTATCCACCATAGGCCTCCAAGAGCTCCAAATATCCACTTTCAGATTCTACAAAAAGAATGTTTCAAAGCTGCTCAATCAAAAGAAAAGTGAAACTCTGTGTGATACGAAAACACACATCACATTGGAGTTTCTCATAATGCTTCTGCCTAGTTATTACATGAAGACGTTTCGTTATCCACCATAGGCCTTGAAGCGCTCCAAATGTCATCTTGCAGATACTACAAAAAGAGTACTTAAAAATTCCTCAATGAAAAGTAAGGTTCAACTCTGTGAGAAGAATGCACACATCACAAAATAGTTTGTCAGAGTGCTTCTGTCTAGTTGTTATGTGAAGATATTTCCTTTTCCGTCAGAGGCCTCAAGCCACTGCAAATATCCACTGGGAGATTCTACAGATAGAGGGTTTCAAAGTTGCTCAGTCAAAAGAAAGGTTCAACTCTGTGAGTTGAATGCACACATCCCAAAGGAGTTTGTCACAATGCTTCTGTCTAGTCTTTATGTGAAGATATTTCCTTTTCCACCATAGGCCTCAAAGCAATCCAAAGGTCCACTTTCAAATTCTACAAAAAGTGTGTTTCAAAACTGCTCAATCAAAAGCAAGGTTCAACTCTGTGAGATGAATGTACACATCACAAAGAAGTTTGTCAGAACGCTTCTCTCCAGTTTTATTGTGAAGCTATTTCCTTTTCCACCAGAGGCCTCAAAGCGATCCAAATGTCCACTTGCAGATTTTATAAAAATACTGTTTCAAAGCTGCTCAGTCAAAAGAACAGTTCAACTCTGTGAGACGAATGCTCACATTACAAAGAAGTTTGTGAGAATTCTTCTGTCTAGTTATTATGTGAAGATATTTCGTTATCCACCAGAGGCCTCAAAGCCCTCCAAATATCCACCTGCAGATTCTACAAAAAGAGTGTTTCAAAACTGCTCAATCAAAAGTAAGGATCAACTCTGTGAGATGAATGCACACATCACAAAGAAGTTTGCCAGAATGCTTCTGTCTAGTTTTTAGGTGGAGATATTTCCTTTTCCTCCACAGGCCTCAAAGCGCTTCAAATGTTCACATGCAAATTCTACCAAAAGAGGGTTTCAAAGCTGCTCAATCAAAAGAAAGGTTCAACTCTGTGAGATGAATGCACACATCGGAAAGAAGTTTGTCAGAAGGCTTCCATCTAGTTTTTATGTGAATATATTTCTTTTTCGACCCTAGGCCTCAAAGCCCTCCAAATATCCACCTGCAGATTCTACAAAAAGAGTGTTTCAAAACTGCTCAATGAAAAGTAAGGATCAACTCTGTGAGATGAATGCACACATCACAAAGAAGTTTGTCAGAAGGCTTCCATCTAGTTTTTATGTGAATATATTTCTTTTTCGACCCTAGGCCTCAAAGCGCTTCAAATGTCCACTTGCAGATTCTACGAAAAGTGTTTCAAAATGGCTCAATTGAAAGTAAGGTTTAACTCTGTGAGATTAATGCACACACCACAAAGAAATTGGTCAGAATGCTTCTGTCTCCTTCTGATGTGAAGATATTTTCTTTTCCACCGTAGGCCTCAAAGCACTTCGAATGTCCACTTGCATTTATTACAAAAGTGGTCTTTCAAAGATGCTCAATCAAAAGTAAGGGTCAAGTCTGAGAGATAAATGCACACATCCCAAAGGTGGCTCTCAGAGTGCTTCTGTCAAGTTTTTATGTGAAGATATTTCCTTTTCCACCGTAGGCCTCAAAGCACAACAAATATCCACTTGCAGATTCTACAAATAGAGTGTTTCAAGATTGCTTAATCAAAAGAAAGGTTCAACTCTGTGAGATGAATGCACACATCTCGAAGAAGTTTGTCAAAATGCGTCCGTCTAATTTTTATGTGAAGATATTTCCTTTTCCACCTTAGGCTTCATAGCGTTCCAAATGTCCACTTGCAGATTCCACAAAAAGAGTGTTTCAAAACTGCTCAATCACAAGAAAGTTGAAATCTATGAAGTAAATTCACACATCACAAAGAAGTTTGTCAGAATGCTTCTGTCTAGTTTTTATGTGAAGATATTGCCTTTTCCACCATAGGCCTCAAAGCGCTGCAAAGGTCCACTAGCAGATTCTACGAAAAGAGTGTTTCAAAGCTGCTCCATCAAAGGAAAGATTCAACTCTGTGAGATGAGTGCAGATATCACAAATAAGTTTCTCAGAATGCTTCTGTCTAGTTATTATATGAAGACATTTCGTTTTCCAACAAAGGCCTCAAAGCGCTCCAAATGACTACTTGCAGATTCTACAAAAAGAGTGTTTCAAAACTGCTCAATGAAAATTAAGGTTCAACTCTGTGAGATGAATGCACATATCACAAAGAAATTTGTCAGAATGCTTCTGTCTTGTTCTTATGTGAAGATATTTAATTTTCCAGGATCGGCCTCAAAGCACTCCAATTATCCACTTTCCTATAGTACCAAAAAAGTCTTTCAAACTGCTCAATCAAAAGTGAGGTTCAACTCTGTGAGATGAATGCACGTATCACAAAGACAGTTTTCAGAATGCTTCTGACTAGTATTTATGTGAAGATATTATCTTTTCCACCATAGGCCTCAAAGCACAACCAATGTCCGTTTGCAGATTCTACAGAGAGTTTCATGACTGTTCAATCAAAAGAAAAGTTCAACTCTTTGACATGAATGCACATATCACAAAGAAGTTTTTCAGAATGCTTCTGTCTAGTTTTTATATGAAGATATTTCCCTTTCTACCATAAGCCTCAAAGCACTCCAAATGTCCACTCCCACATTCTACAAATGGAGTGTTTCAAAGCTGGTCTATCAAAAGAAATGTTCAACTCTCTGAGATGTATGCACACATCACAGAGAAGTTTGTCAGTATGCTTCTGTCTAGTTTTTATGTGAAGATATTTCCTATTGAACCATAGGCCTGAAATTGCTCCAAATGTCCCCTTGAAGATTCTAGAAAAAGAGAGTTTCAAAGCTGCTCAATCAACAGAAATATTCCACGCCATGAGATGCATGCACACATCCAAAGGAGTTTGTCAAAATGCTTCTGTCTAGTTTTTATGTGAAGGGATTTCCTTTTCCACCACAGGCCTCAAGGTGCTCCAAATGTCCACTTCCAGATTCTACTAAAACAGTGTTTCAAAACTGGTCAATGAAAAGAAATGTTCAACTCTGTGAGATGAATGCACACAGCATAAAGTAATTTGTCAGAATGCTTCTATCTACTTTTTACGTGAAGATATTTCCTTTTCCGCATTAGGCCACAAAAGGCTCCAAGTGTCCACTTCCAGGTTCTACTAAAAGAGCATTTCGAAGCTGGTCAATCAAAAGAAAGGTTCAACTCTGTGAGAGGAATGCACACATCACAAAGATGTTTTTCAGAATGCCTCCATCTAATTTTTATATGAAGATATTTCCCTTTCCGTGATAGGCCTCAAAGTGCTCCAAATGTCGTCATCCAGATTCCACAAAAATATGTTTCGTAACTGCTCAATGAAAATTAACTTTCAACTCTGTGAGATGAATGCGCACACGAAAAAGAAATTTGTCAGTATGCTTCTGTCTAGTTCTTATGTGAAGATATTTCCTTTTCCACCGTAGGCCTCAAAGCGTTCCAAAGGTCCACTTGTAGATTCTGCCAAAAGAGTGTTTCAAAACTGTTCAATGAAAAGTAAGGTTCAACTCTGTGAGATGAATGCACACATCACATAGAAAGCTTCTCAGATAGCTTCTGTCTAGCTGTGATATGAAGATATTTCGTTATCCACCGTAGGCCTCAGAGCACTCGAAATGTCCACTTGCAGATGCTACAAAAGAGTGTTTCAAAACTACTCAATGTAAAGCAAGGTTCAGCCCCGTGAGATGAATGCATGCATCCCAAAGTAGTTTGTGAGAATGCTTCTGTCTAGGTTTTTTGTGAATGTATTTCCTTTCCAGCAAAGGCCTCAAAGTGCTCCAAAAATCCACTTGCAGATTCCCCAGAGGAAGGTTTCAAAACTGCTCAATGGAAAGTAAGGTTCAACTCTGTGAGATGAATGTACACATCACAAAGTAGTTTGTCAAAATCCTTCTGTCTAGTTTTAATGTGAAGATATTTCCTTTTCGTGTTTCAAAACTGGTCAATCCAAAGTAAGGTTCAACTCTATGAGATGAATACACATATCACAAGAAAATTCTCAGAATGCTTCTGTCTAGTGCTTAGGGGAAGATATTTCCTTTGCCACAATAGACCTCAAAGCACTCCAAATGTCCACATGCAGATCATTCAAAAAGGGTGTTTCAAAACTGCTCAATAAACACTAAGGTTTCACTCTGTGTGATAAGTGCACATATCACAAAGAAGGTTGTCCGAGTGCTTCTGTCTAATTTTTGTGTGAAGATATTTCCTTTTCCACCACAGGCCCCAAACCTTCCAAATGCCTACTTGCAGATTCTACAGAAAGAGTGTTTCAAAGCTGCTCAATCAAAAGATAGTTTCAACTCTGTGAGACGAATGCACACATCACAAAGAAGCTTGTCAGAATGCTTGTGTCTAGTTCTTATGGGAAGATATTTCCTTTAACACCATAGCCCTCCAAGCGCTCAAAATGTCCACTTGCAGATTCTACGAAAACAGTGTTTCAAAACTGTTCAACCAGAGGAAGGTTCAACTCTGTGAGATGAATGCACACATCACAAAGAAATTTATCAGAATCCTTCTGTCTACTTCTTAAGTGAAGATATTTCCTTTTCCACCATAGGCCTCAAAGCACTCCAAAGGTCCACTTGCAGATAGTAGAAAAAGGGGGTTTCCAAACTGCTCAATCAAAAGTAAGGTTCAGCTTTGTGAGATGAATGCATATGTCACAAAGAATGTTGTGAGAATGCTTCTGTCTCCTTTTTATGTGAAGACGATTCCTTTTCCACTATAGGCCTCAAACCGCTCCAAATGTCCATTTGCAGATTCTACAAAAAGAGTGCTTCAAAGCTACTCAATCCAACGAAGGTTCAAATCTGTGAGATGAATTCTCACGTCACAAAGAAGCTTCTCAGAATGCTTCTCTCTAGTTATTATTATACGAAGACATTTCGTTATCCACCATAGGCCTCCAAGAGCTCCAAATATCCACTTTCAGATTCTACAAAAAGAATGTTTCAAAGCTGCTCAATCTAAAGAAAAGTGAAACTCTGTGTGATACGAAAACACACATCACATTGGAGTTTCTCATAATGCTTCTGCCTAGTTATTACATGAAGACGTTTCGTTATCCACCATAGGCCTTGAAGCGCTCCAAATGTCATCTTGCAGATTCTACAAAAAGAGTATTTAAAAATTCCTCAATGAAAAGTAAGGTTCAACTCTGTGAGAAGAATGCACACATCACAAAATAGTTTGTCAGAGTGCTTCTGTCTAGTTGTTATGTGAAGATATTTCCTTTTCCGTCAGAGGCCTCAAGCCACTGCAAATATCCACTGGGAGATTCTACAGATAGAGTGTTTCAAAGTTGCTCAGTCAAAAGAAAGGTTCAACTCTGTGAGTTGAATGCACACATCCCAAAGGAGTTTGTCACAATGCTTCTGTCTAGTCTTTATGTGAAGATATTTCCTTTTCCACCATAGGCCTCAAAGCAATCCAAAGGTCCACTTTCAAATTCTACAAAAAGTGTGTTTCAAAACTGCTCAATCAAAAGCAAGGTTCAACTCTGTGAGAGGAATGTACACATCACAAAGAAGTTTGTCAGAACGCTTCTCTCCAGTTTTATTGTGAAGCTATTTCCTTTTCCACCAGAGGCCTCAAAGCGATCCAAATGTCCACTTGCAGATTTTATAAAAATACTGTTTCAAAGCTGCTCAGTCAAAAGAACAGTTCAACTCTGTGAGACGAATGCTCACATTACAAAGAAGTTTGTGAGAATTCTTCTGTCTAGTTATTATGTGAAGATGTTTCGTTATCCACCAGAGGCCTCAAAGCCCTCCAAATATCCACCTGCAGATTCTACAAAAAGAGTGTTTCAAAACTGCTCAATCAAAAGTAAGGATCAACTCTGTGAGATGAATGCACACATCACAAAGAAGTTTGCCAGAATGCTTCTGTCTAGTTTTTAGGTGGAGATATTTCCTTTTCCTCCACAGGCCTCAAAGTGCTTCAAATGTTCACATGCAAATTCTACAAAAAGAGGGTTTCAAAGCTGCTCAATCAAAAGAAAGGTTCAACTCTGTGAGATGAATGCACACATCAGAAAGAAGTTTGTCAGAAGGCTTCCATCTAGTTTTTATGTGAATATATTTCTTTTTCGACCCTAGGCCTCAAAGCGCTTCAAATGTCCACTTGCAGATTCTACGAAAAGTGTTTCAAAATGGCTCAATTGAAAGTAAGGTTTAACTCTGTGAGATTAATGCACACACCACAAAGAAATTGGTCAGAATGCTTCTGTCTCCTTCTGATGTGAAGATATTTTCTTTTCCACCGTAGGCCTCAAAGCACTTCGAATGTCCACTTGCATTTATTACAAAAGTGGTCTTTCAAAGATGCTCAATCAAAAGTAAGGGTCAAGTCTGAGAGATAAATGCACATATCCCAAAGGTGGCTCTCAGAGTGCTTCTGTCAAGTTTTTATGTGAAGATATTTCCTTTTCCACAGTAGGCCTCAAAGCACAACAAATATCCACTTGCAGATTCTACAAAAAGAGTGTTTCAAGATTGCTTAATCAAAAGAAAGGTTCAACTCTGTGAGATGAATGCACACATCGCGAAGAAGTTTGTCAAAATGCGTCCGTCTAATTTTTATGTGAAGATATTTCCTTTTCCACCTTAGGCTTCATAGCGTTCCAAATGTCCACTTGCAGATTCCACAAAAAGAGTGTTTCAAAACTGCTCAATCACAAGAAAGTTGAAATCTATGAAGTAAATTCACACATCACAAAGAAGTTTGTCAGAATGCTTCTGTCTAGTTTTTATGTGAAGATATTGCCTTTTCCACCATAGGCCTCAAAGCGCTGCAAAGGTCCACTAGCAGATTCTACGAAAAGAGTGTTTCAAAGCTGCTCCATCAAAGGAAAGATTCAACTCTGTGAGATGAGTGCAGATATCACAAATAAGTTTCTCAGAATGCTTCTGTCTAGTTATTATATGAAGACATTTCGTTTTCCAACAAAGGCCTCAAAGCGCTCCAAATGACTACTTGCAGATTCTACAAAAAGAGTGTTTCAAAACTGCTCAATGAAAATTAAGGTTCAACTCTGTGAGATGAATGCACATATCACAAAGAAATTTGTCAGAATGCTTCTGTCTTGTTCTTATGTGAAGATATTTAATTTTCCAGGATCGGCCTCAAAGCACTCCAATTATCCACATTCCTATAGTACCAAAAAAGTCTTTCAAACTGCTCAATCAAAAGTGAGGTTCAACTCTGTGAGATGAATGCACGTATCACAAAGACAGTTTTCAGAATGCTTCTGACTAGTATTTATGTGAAGATATTATCTTTTCCACCATAGGCCTCAAAGCACAACCAATGTCCGTTTGCAGATTCTACAGAGAGTTTCATGACTGTTCAATCAAAAGAAAAGTTCAACTCTTTGACATGAATGCACATATCACAAAGAAGTTTTTCAGAATGCTTCTGTCTAGTTTTTATATGAAGATATTTCCCTTTCTACCATAAGCCTCAAAGCACTCCAAATGTCCACTCCCACATTCTACAAATGGAGTGTTTCAAAGCTGGTCTATCAAAAGAAATGTTCAACTCTCTGAGATGTATGCACACATCACAGAGAAGTTTGTCAGTATGCTTCTGTCTAGTTTTTATGTGAAGATATTTCCTATTGAACCATAGGCCTGAAATTGCTCCAAATGTCCCCTTGAAGATTCTAGAAAAAGAGTGTTTCAAAGCTGCTCAATCAACAGAAATATTCCACGCCATGAGATGCATGCACACATCCAAAGGAGTTTGTCAAAATGCTTCTGTCTAGTTTTTATGTGAAGGGATTTCCTTTTCCACCACAGGCCTCAAGGTGCTCCAAATGTCCACTTCCAGATTCTACTAAAACAGTGTTTCAAAACTGGTCAATGAAAAGAAATGTTCAACTCTGTGAGATGAATGCACACAGCATAAAGTAATTTGTCAGAATGCTTCTATCTACTTTTTACGTGAAGATATTTCCTTTTCCGCATTAGGCCACAAAAGGCTCCAAGTGTCCACTTCCAGGTTCTACTAAAAGAGCATTTCGAAGCTGGTCAATCAAAAGAAAGGTTCAACTCTGTGAGAGGAATGCACACATCACAAAGATGTTTTTCAGAATGCCTCCATCTAATTTTTATATGAAGATATTTCCCTTTCCGTGATAGGCCTCAAAGTGCTCCAAATGTCGTCATCCAGATTCCACAAAAAGTATGTTTCGTAACTGCTCAATGAAAATTAACTTTCAACTCTGTGAGATGAATGCGCACACGAAAAAGAAATTTGTCAGTATGCTTCTGTCTAGTTCTTATGTGAAGATATTTCCTTTTCCACCGTAGGCCTCAAAGCGTTCCAAAGGTCCACTTGTAGATTCTGCCAAAAGAGTGTTTCAAAACTGTTCAATGAAAAGTAAGGTTCAACTCTGTGAGATGAATGCACACATCACATAGAAAGCTTCTCAGATAGCTTCTGTCTAGCTGTGATATGAAGATATTTCGTTATCCACCGTAGGCCTCAGAGCACTCGAAATGTCCACTTGCAGATGCTACAAAAGAGTGTTTCAAAACTACTCAATGTAAAGCAAGGTTCAGCCCCGTGAGATGAATGCATGCATCCCAAAGTAGTTTGTGAGAATGCTTCTGTCTAGGTTTTTTGTGAATGTATTTCCTTTCCAGCAAAGGCCTCAAAGTGCTCCAAAAATCCACTTGCAGATTCCCCAGAGGAAGGTTTCAAAACTGCTCAATGGAAAGTAAGGTTCAACTCTGTGAGATGAATGTACACATCACAAAGTAGTTTGTCAAAATCCTTCTGTCTAGTTTTAATGTGAAGATATTTCCTTTTCGTGTTTCAAAACTGGTCAATCCAAAGTAAGGTTCAACTCTATGAGATGAATACACATATCACAAGAAAATTCTCAGAATGCTTCTGTCTAGTGCTTAGGGGAAGATATTTCCTTTGCCACAATAGACCTCAAAGCACTCCAAATGTCCACATGCAGATCATTCAAAAAGGGTGTTTCAAAACTGCTCAATAAACACTAAGGTTTCACTCTGTGTGATAAGTGCACATATCACAAAGAAGGTTGTCCGAGTGCTTCTGTCTAATTTTTGTGTGAAGATATTTCCTTTTCCACCACAGGCCCCAAACCTTCCAAATGCCTACTTGCAGATTCTACAGAAAGAGTGTTTCAAAGCTGCTCAATCAAAAGATAGTTTCAACTCTGTGAGACGAATGCACACATCACAAAGAAGCTTGTCAGAATGCTTGTGTCTAGTTCTTATGGGAAGATATTTCCTTTAACACCATAGCCCTCCAAGCGCTCAAAATGTCCACTTGCAGATTCTACGAAAACAGTGTTTCAAAACTGTTCAACCAGAGGAAGGTTCAACTCTGTGAGATGAATGCACACATCACAAAGAAATTTATCAGAATCCTTCTGTCTACTTCTTAAGTGAAGATATTTCCTTTTCCACCATAGGCCTCAAAGCACTCCAAAGGTCCACTTGCAGATAGTAGAAAAAGGGGGTTTCCAAACTGCTCAATCAAAAGTAAGGTTCAGCTTTGTGAGATGAATGCATATGTCACAAAGAATGTTGTGAGAATGCTTCTGTCTCCTTTTTATGTGAAGACGATTCCTTTTCCACTATAGGCCTCAAACCGCTCCAAATGTCCATTTGCAGATTCTACAAAAAGAGTGCTTCAAAGCTACTCAATCCAACGAAGGTTCAAATCTGTGAGATGAATTCTCACGTCACAAAGAAGCTTCTCAGAATGCTTCTCTCTAGTTATTATTATACGAAGACATTTCGTTATCCACCATAGGCCTCCAAGAGCTCCAAATATCCACTTTCAGATTCTACAAAAAGAATGTTTCAAAGCTGCTCAATCTAAAGAAAAGTGAAACTCTGTGTGATACGAAAACACACATCACATTGGAGTTTCTCATAATGCTTCTGCCTAGTTATTACATGAAGACGTTTCGTTATCCACCATAGGCCTTGAAGCGCTCCAAATGTCATCTTGCAGATTCTACAAAAAGAGTATTTAAAAATTCCTCAATGAAAAGTAAGGTTCAACTCTGTGAGAAGAATGCACACATCACAAAATAGTTTGTCAGAGTGCTTCTGTCTAGTTGTTATGTGAAGATATTTCCTTTTCCGTCAGAGGCCTCAAGCCACTGCAAATATCCACTGGGAGATTCTACAGATAGAGTGTTTCAAAGTTGCTCAGTCAAAAGAAAGGTTCAACTCTGTGAGTTGAATGCACACATCCCAAAGGAGTTTGTCACAATGCTTCTGTCTAGTCTTTATGTGAAGATATTTCCTTTTCCACCATAGGCCTCAAAGCAATCCAAAGGTCCACTTTCAAATTCTACAAAAAGTGTGTTTCAAAACTGCTCAATCAAAAGCAAGGTTCAACTCTGTGAGAGGAATGTACACATCACAAAGAAGTTTGTCAGAACGCTTCTCTCCAGTTTTATTGTGAAGCTATTTCCTTTTCCACCAGAGGCCTCAAAGCGATCCAAATGTCCACTTGCAGATTTTATAAAAATACTGTTTCAAAGCTGCTCAGTCAAAAGAACAGTTCAACTCTGTGAGACGAATGCTCACATTACAAAGAAGTTTGTGAGAATTCTTCTGTCTAGTTATTATGTGAAGATGTTTCGTTATCCACCAGAGGCCTCAAAGCCCTCCAAATATCCACCTGCAGATTCTACAAAAAGAGTGTTTCAAAACTGCTCAATCAAAAGTAAGGATCAACTCTGTGAGATGAATGCACACATCACAAAGAAGTTTGCCAGAATGCTTCTGTCTAGTTTTTAGGTGGAGATATTTCCTTTTCCTCCACAGGCCTCAAAGTGCTTCAAATGTTCACATGCAAATTCTACAAAAAGAGGGTTTCAAAGCTGCTCAATCAAAAGAAAGGTTCAACTCTGTGAGATGAATGCACACATCAGAAAGAAGTTTGTCAGAAGGCTTCCATCTAGTTTTTATGTGAATATATTTCTTTTTCGACCCTAGGCCTCAAAGCGCTTCAAATGTCCACTTGCAGATTCTACGAAAAGTGTTTCAAAATGGCTCAATTGAAAGTAAGGTTTAACTCTGTGAGATTAATGCACACACCACAAAGAAATTGGTCAGAATGCTTCTGTCTCCTTCTGATGTGAAGATATTTTCTTTTCCACCGTAGGCCTCAAAGCACTTCGAATGTCCACTTGCATTTATTACAAAAGTGGTCTTTCAAAGATGCTCAATCAAAAGTAAGGGTCAAGTCTGAGAGATAAATGCACATATCCCAAAGGTGGCTCTCAGAGTGCTTCTGTCAAGTTTTTATGTGAAGATATTTCCTTTTCCACAGTAGGCCTCAAAGCACAACAAATATCCACTTGCAGATTCTACAAAAAGAGTGTTTCAAGATTGCTTAATCAAAAGAAAGGTTCAACTCTGTGAGATGAATGCACACATCGCGAAGAAGTTTGTCAAAATGCGTCCGTCTAATTTTTATGTGAAGATATTTCCTTTTCCACCTTAGGCTTCATAGCGTTCCAAATGTCCACTTGCAGATTCCACAAAAAGAGTGTTTCAAAACTGCTCAATCACAAGAAAGTTGAAATCTATGAAGTAAATTCACACATCACAAAGAAGTTTGTCAGAATGCTTCTGTCTAGTTTTTATGTGAAGATATTGCCTTTTCCACCATAGGCCTCAAAGCGCTGCAAAGGTCCACTAGCAGATTCTACGAAAAGAGTGTTTCAAAGCTGCTCCATCAAAGGAAAGATTCAACTCTGTGAGATGAGTGCAGATATCACAAATAAGTTTCTCAGAATGCTTCTGTCTAGTTATTATATGAAGACATTTCGTTTTCCAACAAAGGCCTCAAAGCGCTCCAAATGACTACTTGCAGATTCTACAAAAAGAGTGTTTCAAAACTGCTCAATGAAAATTAAGGTTCAACTCTGTGAGATGAATGCACATATCACAAAGAAATTTGTCAGAATGCTTCTGTCTTGTTCTTATGTGAAGATATTTAATTTTCCAGGATCGGCCTCAAAGCACTCCAATTATCCACTTTCCTATAGTACCAAAAAAGTCTTTCAAACTGCTCAATCAAAAGTGAGGTTCAACTCTGTGAGATGAATGCACGTATCACAAAGACAGTTTTCAGAATGCTTCTGACTAGTATTTATGTGAAGATATTATCTTTTCCACCATAGGCCTCAAAGCACAACCAATGTCCGTTTGCAGATTCTACAGAGAGTTTCATGACTGTTCAATCAAAAGAAAAGTTCAACTCTTTGACATGAATGCACATATCACAAAGAAGTTTTTCAGAATGCTTCTGTCTAGTTTTTATATGAAGATATTTCCCTTTCTACCATAAGCCTCAAAGCACTCCAAATGTCCACTCCCACATTCTACAAATGGAGTGTTTCAAAGCTGGTCTATCAAAAGAAATGTTCAACTCTCTGAGATGTATGCACACATCACAGAGAAGTTTGTCAGTATGCTTCTGTCTAGTTTTTATGTGAAGATATTTCCTATTGAACCATAGGCCTGAAATTGCTCCAAATGTCCCCTTGAAGATTCTAGAAAAAGAGTGTTTCAAAGCTGCTCAATCAACAGAAATATTCCACGCCATGAGATGCATGCACACATCCAAAGGAGTTTGTCAAAATGCTTCTGTCTAGTTTTTATGTGAAGGGATTTCCTTTTCCACCACAGGCCTCAAGGTGCTCCAAATGTCCACTTCCAGATTCTACTAAAACAGTGTTTCAAAACTGGTCAATGAAAAGAAATGTTCAAATCTGTGAGATGAATGCACACAGCATAAAGTAATTTGTCAGAATGCTTCTATCTACTTTTTACGTGAAGATATTTCCTTTTCCGCATTAGGCCACAAAAGGCTCCAAATGTCCACTTCCAGGTCCTACTAAAAGAGCATTTCGAAGCTGGTCAATCAAAAGAAAGGTTCAACTCTGTGAGAGGAATGCACACATCACAAAGATGTTTCTCAGAATGCCTCCATCTAATTTTTATATGAAGATATTTCCCTTTCCGTGATAGGCCTCAAAGTGCTCCAAATGTCGTCATCCAGATTCCACAAAAAGTATGTTTCATAACTGCTCAATGAAAATTAACTTTCAACTCTGTGAGATGAATGCGCACACGAAAAAGAAATTTGTCAGTATGCTTCTGTCTAGTTCTTATGTGAAGATATTTCCTTTTCCACCGTAGGCCTCAAAGCGTTCCAAAGGTCCACTTGTAGATTCTGCCAAAAGAGTGTTTCAAAACTGTTCAATGAAAAGTAAGGTGCAACTCTGTGAGATGAATGCACACATCACATAGAAAGCTTCTCAGATAGCTTCTGTCTAGCTGTGATATGAAGATATTTCGTTATCCACCGTAGGCCTCAGAGCACTCGAAATGTCCACTTGCAGATGCTACAAAAGAGTGTTTCAAAACTACTCAATGTAAAGCAAGGTTCAGCCCCGTGAGATGAATGCATGCATCCCAAAGTAGTTTGTGAGAATGCTTCTGTCTAGGTTTTTTGTGAATGTATTTCCTTTCCAGCAAAGGCCTCAAAGTGCTCCAAAAATCCACTTGCAGATTCCCCAGAGGAAGGTTTCAAAACTGCTCAATGGAAAGTAAGGTTCAACTCTGTGAGATGAATGCACACATCACAAAGTAGTTTGTCAAAATCCTTCTGTCTAGTTTTAATGTGAAGATATTTCCTTTTCGTGTTTCAAAACTGGTCAATCCAAAGTAAGGTTCAACTCTGTGAGATGAATACACATATCACAAGAAAATTCTCAGAATGCTTCTGTCTAGTTTTTAGGTGGAGATATTTCCTTTGCCACAGTAGACCTCAAAGCACTCCAAATGTCCACATGCAGATCATTCAGAAAGGGTGTTTCAAAACTGCTCAATAAACACTAAGGTTTCACTCTGTGTGATAAGTGCACATATCACAAAGAAGGTTGTCCGAGTGCTTCTGTCTAATTTTTGTGTGAAGATATTTCCTTTTCCACCACAGGCCCCAAACCTTCCAAATGCCTACTTGCAGATTCTACAGAAAGAGTGTTTCAAAGCTGCTCAATCAAAAGATAGTTTCAACTCTGTGAGACGAATGCACACATCACAAAGAAGCTTGTCAGAATGCTTGTGTCTAGTTCTTATGGGAAGATATTTCCTTTAACACCATAGCCCTCCAAGCGCTCAAAATGTCCACTTGCAGATTCTACGAAAACAGTGTTTCAAAACTGTTCAACCAGAGGAAGGTTCAACTCTGTGAGATGAATGCACACATCACAAAGAAATTTATCAGAATCCTTCTGTCTACTTAAGTGAAGATATTTCCTTTTCCACCATAGGCCTCAAAGCACTCCAAAGGTCCACTTGCAGATAGTAGAAAAAGGGGGTTTCCAAACTGCTCAATCAAAAGTAAGGTTCAGCTTTGTGAGATGAATGCATATGTCACAAAGTATGTTGTGAGAATGCTTCTGTCTCCTTTTTATGTGAAGACGATTCCTTTTCCACTATAGGCCTCAAACCGCTCCAAATGTCCATTTGCAGATTCTACAAAAAGAGTGCTTCAAAGCTACTCAATCCAACGAAGGTTCAAATCTGTGAGATGAATTCTCACGTCACAAAGAAGCTTCTCAGAATGCTTCTCTCTAGTTATTATTATACGAAGACATTTCGTTATCCACCATAGGCCTCCAAGAGCTCCAAATATCCACTTTCAGATTCTACAAAAAGAATGTTTCAAAGCTGCTCAATCAAAAGAAAAGTGAAACTCTGTGTGATACGAAAGCACACATCACATTGGAGTTTCTCATAATGCTTCTGCCTAGTTATTACATGAAGACGTTTCGTTATCCACCATAGGCCTTGAAGCGCTCCAAATGTCATCTTGCAGATACTACAAAAAGAGTACTTAAAAATTCCTCAATGAAAAGTAAGGTTCAACTCTGTGAGAAGAATGCACACATCACAAAATAGTTTGTCAGAGTGCTTCTGTCTAGTTGTTATGTGAAGATATTTCCTTTTCCGTCAGAGGCCTCAAGCCACTGCAAATATCCACTGGGAGATTCTACAGATGGAGTGTTTCAAAGTTGCTCAGTCAAAAGAAAGGTTCAACTCTGTGAGTTGAATGCACACATCCCAAAGGAGTTTGTCACAATGCTTCTGTCTAGTCTTTATGTGAAGATATTTCCTTTTCCACCATAGGCCTCAAAGCAATCCAAAGGTCCACTTTCAAATTCTACAAAAAGTGTGTTTCAAAACTGCTCAATCAAAAGCAAGGTTCAACTCTGTGAGAGGAATGTACACATCACAAAGAAGTTTGTCAGAACGCTTCTCTCCAGTTTTATTGTGAAGCTATTTCCTTTTCCACCAGAGGCCTCAAAGCGATCCAAATGTCCACTTGCAGATTTTATAAAAATACTGTTTCAAAGCTGCTCAGTCAAAAGAACAGTTCAACTCTGTGAGACGAATGCTCACATTACAAAGAAGTTTGTGAGAATTCTTCTGTCTAGTTATTATGTGAAGATGTTTCGTTATCCACCAGAGGCCTCAAAGCCCTCCAAATATCCACCTGCAGATTCTACAAAAAGAGTGTTTCAAAACTGCTCAATCAAAAGTAAGGATCAACTCTGTGAGATGAATGCACACATCACAAAGAAGTTTGCCAGAATGCTTCTGTCTAGTTTTTAGGTGGAGATATTTCCTTTTCCTCCACAGGCCTCAAAGTGCTTCAAATGTTCACATGCAAATTCTACAAAAAGAGGGTTTCAAAGCTGCTCAATCAAAAGAAAGGTTCAACTCTGTGAGATGAATGCACACATCAGAAAGAAGTTTGTCAGAAGGCTTCCATCTAGTTTTTATGTGAATATATTTCTTTTTCGACCCTAGGCCTCAAAGCGCTTCAAATGTCCACTTGCAGATTCTACGAAAAGTGTTTCAAAATGGCTCAATTGAAAGTAAGGTTTAACTCTGTGAGATTAATGCACACACCACAAAGAAATTGGTCAGAATGCTTCTGTCTCCTTCTGATGTGAAGATATTTTCTTTTCCACCGTAGGCCTCAAAGCACTTCGAATGTCCACTTGCATTTATTACAAAAGTGGTCTTTCAAAGATGCTCAATCAAAAGTAAGGGTCAAGTCTGAGAGATAAATGCACATATCCCAAAGGTGGCTCTCAGAGTGCTTCTGTCAAGTTTTTATGTGAAGATATTTCCTTTTCCACAGTAGGCCTCAAAGCACAACAAATATCCACTTGCAGATTCTACAAAAAGAGTGTTTCAAGATTGCTTAATCAAAAGAAAGGTTCAACTCTGTGAGATGAATGCACACATCGCGAAGAAGTTTGTCAAAATGCGTCCGTCTAATTTTTATGTGAAGATATTTCCTTTTCCACCTTAGGCTTCATAGCGTTCCAAATGTCCACTTGCAGATTCCACAAAAAGAGTGTTTCAAAACTGCTCAATCACAAGAAAGTTGAAATCTATGAAGTAAATTCACACATCACAAAGAAGTTTGTCAGAATGCTTCTGTCTAGTTTTTATGTGAAGATATTGCCTTTTCCACCATAGGCCTCAAAGCGCTGCAAAGGTCCACTAGCAGATTCTACGAAAAGAGTGTTTCAAAGCTGCTCCATCAAAGGAAAGATTCAACTCTGTGAGATGAGTGCAGATATCACAAATAAGTTTCTCAGAATGCTTCTGTCTAGTTATTATATGAAGACATTTCGTTTTCCAACAAAGGCCTCAAAGCGCTCCAAATGACTACTTGCAGATTCTACAAAAAGAGTGTTTCAAAACTGCTCAATGAAAATTAAGGTTCAACTCTGTGAGATGAATGCACATATCACAAAGAAATTTGTCAGAATGCTTCTGTCTTGTTCTTATGTGAAGATATTTAATTTTCCAGGATCGGCCTCAAAGCACTCCAATTATCCACTTTCCTATAGTACCAAAAAAGTCTTTCAAACTGCTCAATCAAAAGTGAGGTTCAACTCTGTGAGATGAATGCACGTATCACAAAGACAGTTTTCAGAATGCTTCTGACTAGTATTTATGTGAAGATATTATCTTTTCCACCATAGGCCTCAAAGCACAACCAATGTCCGTTTGCAGATTCTACAGAGAGTTTCATGACTGTTCAATCAAAAGAAAAGTTCAACTCTTTGACATGAATGCACATATCACAAAGAAGTTTTTCAGAATGCTTCTGTCTAGTTTTTATATGAAGATATTTCCCTTTCTACCATAAGCCTCAAAGCACTCCAAATGTCCACTCCCACATTCTACAAATGGAGTGTTTCAAAGCTGGTCTATCAAAAGAAATGTTCAACTCTCTGAGATGTATGCACACATCACAGAGAAGTTTGTCAGTATGCTTCTGTCTAGTTTTTATGTGAAGATATTTCCTATTGAACCATAGGCCTGAAATTGCTCCAAATGTCCCCTTGAAGATTCTAGAAAAAGAGTGTTTCAAAGCTGCTCAATCAACAGAAATATTCCACGCCATGAGATGCATGCACACATCCAAAGGAGTTTGTCAAAATGCTTCTGTCTAGTTTTTATGTGAAGGGATTTCCTTTTCCACCACAGGCCTCAAGGTGCTCCAAATGTCCACTTCCAGATTCTACTAAAACAGTGTTTCAAAACTGGTCAATGAAAAGAAATGTTCAACTCTGTGAGATGAATGCACACAGCATAAAGTAATTTGTCAGAATGCTTCTATCTACTTTTTACGTGAAGATATTTCCTTTTCCGCATTAGGCCACAAAAGGCTCCAAGTGTCCACTTCCAGGTCCTACTAAAAGAGCATTTCGAAGCTGGTCAATCAAAAGAAAGGTTCAACTCTGTGAGAGGAATGCACACATCACAAAGATGTTTTTCAGAATGCCTCCATCTAATTTTTATATGAAGATATTTCCCTTTCCGTGATAGGCCTCAAAGTGCTCCAAATGTCGTCATCCAGATTCCACAAAAAGTATGTTTCATAACTGCTCAATGAAAATTAACTTTCAACTCTGTGAGATGAATGCGCACACGAAAAAGAAATTTGTCAGTATGCTTCTGTCTAGTTCTTATGTGAAGATATTTCCTTTTCCACCGTAGGCCTCAAAGCGTTCCAAAGGTCCACTTGTAGATTCTGCCAAAAGAGTGTTTCAAAACTGTTCAATGAAAAGTAAGGTGCAACTCTGTGAGATGAATGCACACATCACATAGAAAGCTTCTCAGATAGCTTCTGTCTAGCTGTGATATGAAGATATTTCGTTATCCACCGTAGGCCTCAGAGCACTCGAAATGTCCACTTGCAGATGCTACAAAAGAGTGTTTCAAAACTACTCAATGTAAAGCAAGGTTCAGCCCCGTGAGATGAATGCATGCATCCCAAAGTAGTTTGTGAGAATGCTTCTGTCTAGGTTTTTTGTGAATGTATTTCCTTTCCAGCAAAGGCCTCAAAGTGCTCCAAAAATCCACTTGCAGATTCCCCAGAGGAAGGTTTCAAAACTGCTCAATGGAAAGTAAGGTTCAACTCTGTGAGATGAATGCACACATCACAAAGTAGTTTGTCAAAATCCTTCTGTCTAGTTTTAATGTGAAGATATTTCCTTTTCGTGTTTCAAAACTGGTCAATCCAAAGTAAGGTTCAACTCTGTGAGATGAATACACATATCACAAGAAAATTCTCAGAATGCTTCTGTCTAGTTTTTAGGTGGAGATATTTCCTTTGCCACAGTAGACCTCAAAGCACTCCAAATGTCCACATGCAGATCATTCAGAAAGGGTGTTTCAAAACTGCTCAATAAACACTAAGGTTTCACTCTGTGTGATAAGTGCACATATCACAAAGAAGGTTGTCCGAGTGCTTCTGTCTAATTTTTGTGTGAAGATATTTCCTTTTCCACCACAGGCCCCAAACCTTCCAAATGCCTACTTGCAGATTCTACAGAAAGAGTGTTTCAAAGCTGCTCAATCAAAAGATAGTTTCAACTCTGTGAGACGAATGCACACATCACAAAGAAGCTTGTCAGAATGCTTGTGTCTAGTTCTTATGGGAAGATATTTCCTTTAACACCATAGCCCTCCAAGCGCTCAAAATGTCCACTTGCAGATTCTACGAAAACAGTGTTTCAAAACTGTTCAACCAGAGGAAGGTTCAACTCTGTGAGATGAATGCACACATCACAAAGAAATTTATCAGAATCCTTCTGTCTACTTAAGTGAAGATATTTCCTTTTCCACCATAGGCCTCAAAGCACTCCAAAGGTCCACTTGCAGATAGTAGAAAAAGGGGGTTTCCAAACTGCTCAATCAAAAGTAAGGTTCAGCTTTGTGAGATGAATGCATATGTCACAAAGTATGTTGTGAGAATGCTTCTGTCTCCTTTTTATGTGAAGACGATTCCTTTTCCACTATAGGCCTCAAACCGCTCCAAATGTCCATTTGCAGATTCTACAAAAAGAGTGCTTCAAAGCTACTCAATCCAACGAAGGTTCAAATCTGTGAGATGAATTCTCACGTCACAAAGAAGCTTCTCAGAATGCTTCTCTCTAGTTATTATTATACGAAGACATTTCGTTATCCACCATAGGCCTCCAAGAGCTCCAAATATCCACTTTCAGATTCTACAAAAAGAATGTTTCAAAGCTGCTCAATCAAAAGAAAAGTGAAACTCTGTGTGATACGAAAGCACACATCACATTGGAGTTTCTCATAATGCTTCTGCCTAGTTATTACATGAAGACGTTTCGTTATCCACCATAGGCCTTGAAGCGCTCCAAATGTCATCTTGCAGATACTACAAAAAGAGTACTTAAAAATTCCTCAATGAAAAGTAAGGTTCAACTCTGTGAGAAGAATGCACACATCACAAAATAGTTTGTCAGAGTGCTTCTGTCTAGTTGTTATGTGAAGATATTTCCTTTTCCGTCAGAGGCCTCAAGCCACTGCAAATATCCACTGGGAGATTCTACAGATGGAGTGTTTCAAAGTTGCTCAGTCAAAAGAAAGGTTCAACTCTGTGAGTTGAATGCACACATCCCAAAGGAGTTTGTCACAATGCTTCTGTCTAGTCTTTATGTGAAGATATTTCCTTTTCCACCATAGGCCTCAAAGCAATCCAAAGGTCCACTTTCAAATTCTACAAAAAGTGTGTTTCAAAACTGCTCAATCAAAAGCAAGGTTCAACTCTGTGAGAGGAATGTACACATCACAAAGAAGTTTGTCAGAACGCTTCTCTCCAGTTTTATTGTGAAGCTATTTCCTTTTCCACCAGAGGCCTCAAAGCGATCCAAATGTCCACTTGCAGATTTTATAAAAATACTGTTTCAAAGCTGCTCAGTCAAAAGAACAGTTCAACTCTGTGAGACGAATGCTCACATTACAAAGAAGTTTGTGAGAATTCTTCTGTCTAGTTATTATGTGAAGATGTTTCGTTATCCACCAGAGGCCTCAAAGCCCTCCAAATATCCACCTGCAGATTCTACAAAAAGAGTGTTTCAAAACTGCTCAATCAAAAGTAAGGATCAACTCTGTGAGATGAATGCACACATCACAAAGAAGTTTGCCAGAATGCTTCTGTCTAGTTTTTAGGTGGAGATATTTCCTTTTCCTCCACAGGCCTCAAAGTGCTTCAAATGTTCACATGCAAATTCTACAAAAAGAGGGTTTCAAAGCTGCTCAATCAAAAGAAAGGTTCAACTCTGTGAGATGAATGCACACATCAGAAAGAAGTTTGTCAGAAGGCTTCCATCTAGTTTTTATGTGAATATATTTCTTTTTCGACCCTAGGCCTCAAAGCGCTTCAAATGTCCACTTGCAGATTCTACGAAAAGTGTTTCAAAATGGCTCAATTGAAAGTAAGGTTTAACTCTGTGAGATTAATGCACACACCACAAAGAAATTGGTCAGAATGCTTCTGTCTCCTTCTGATGTGAAGATATTTTCTTTTCCACCGTAGGCCTCAAAGCACTTCGAATGTCCACTTGCATTTATTACAAAAGTGGTCTTTCAAAGATGCTCAATCAAAAGTAAGGGTCAAGTCTGAGAGATAAATGCACATATCCCAAAGGTGGCTCTCAGAGTGCTTCTGTCAAGTTTTTATGTGAAGATATTTCCTTTTCCACAGTAGGCCTCAAAGCACAACAAATATCCACTTGCAGATTCTACAAAAAGAGTGTTTCAAGATTGCTTAATCAAAAGAAAGGTTCAACTCTGTGAGATGAATGCACACATCGCGAAGAAGTTTGTCAAAATGCGTCCGTCTAATTTTTATGTGAAGATATTTCCTTTTCCACCTTAGGCTTCATAGCGTTCCAAATGTCCACTTGCAGATTCCACAAAAAGAGTGTTTCAAAACTGCTCAATCACAAGAAAGTTGAAATCTATGAAGTAAATTCACACATCACAAAGAAGTTTGTCAGAATGCTTCTGTCTAGTTTTTATGTGAAGATATTGCCTTTTCCACCATAGGCCTCAAAGCGCTGCAAAGGTCCACTAGCAGATTCTACGAAAAGAGTGTTTCAAAGCTGCTCCATCAAAGGAAAGATTCAACTCTGTGAGATGAGTGCAGATATCACAAATAAGTTTCTCAGAATGCTTCTGTCTAGTTATTATATGAAGACATTTCGTTTTCCAACAAAGGCCTCAAAGCGCTCCAAATGACTACTTGCAGATTCTACAAAAAGAGTGTTTCAAAACTGCTCAATGAAAATTAAGGTTCAACTCTGTGAGATGAATGCACATATCACAAAGAAATTTGTCAGAATGCTTCTGTCTTGTTCTTATGTGAAGATATTTAATTTTCCAGGATCGGCCTCAAAGCACTCCAATTATCCACTTTCCTATAGTACAAAAAAAGTCTTTCAAACTGCTCAATCAAAAGTGAGGTTCAACTCTGTGAGATGAATGCACGTATCACAAAGACAGTTTTCAGAATGCTTCTGACTAGTATTTATGTGAAGATATTATCTTTTCCACCATAGGCCTCAAAGCACAACCAATGTCCGTTTGCAGATTCTACAGAGAGTTTCATGACTGTTCAATCAAAAGAAAAGTTCAACTCTTTGACATGAATGCACATATCACAAAGAAGTTTTTCAGAATGCTTCTGTCTAGTTTTTATATGAAGATATTTCCCTTTCTACCATAAGCCTCAAAGCACTCCAAATGTCCACTCCCACATTCTACAAATGGAGTGTTTCAAAGCTGGTCTATCAAAAGAAATGTTCAACTCTCTGAGATGTATGCACACATCACAGAGAAGTTTGTCAGTATGCTTCTGTCTAGTTTTTATGTGAAGATATTTCCTATTGAACCATAGGCCTGAAATTGCTCCAAATGTCCCCTTGAAGATTCTAGAAAAAGAGTGTTTCAAAGCTGCTCAATCAACAGAAATATTCCACGCCATGAGATGCATGCACACATCCAAAGGAGTTTGTCAAAATGCTTCTGTCTAGTTTTTATGTGAAGGGATTTCCTTTTCCACCACAGGCCTCAAGGTGCTCCAAATGTCCACTTCCAGATTCTACTAAAACAGTGTTTCAAAACTGGTCAATGAAAAGAAATGTTCAACTCTGTGAGATGAATGCACACAGCATAAAGTAATTTGTCAGAATGCTTCTATCTACTTTTTACGTGAAGATATTTCCTTTTCCGCATTAGGCCACAAAAGGCTCCAAGTGTCCACTTCCAGGTTCTACTAAAAGAGCATTTCGAAGCTGGTCAATCAAAAGAAAGGTTCAACTCTGTGAGAGGAATGCACACATCACAAAGATGTTTTTCAGAATGCCTCCATCTAATTTTTATATGAAGATATTTCCCTTTCCGTGATAGGCCTCAAAGTGCTCCAAATGTCGTCATCCAGATTCCACAAAAAGTATGTTTCGTAACTGCTCAATGAAAATTAACTTTCAACTCTGTGAGATGAATGCGCACACGAAAAAGAAATTTGTCAGTATGCTTCTGTCTAGTTCTTATGTGAAGATATTTCCTTTTCCACCGTAGGCCTCAAAGCGTTCCAAAGGTCCACTTGTAGATTCTGCCAAAAGAGTGTTTCAAAACTGTTCAATGAAAAGTAAGGTTCAACTCTGTGAGATGAATGCACACATCACATAGAAAGCTTCTCAGATAGCTTCTGTCTAGCTGTGATATGAAGATATTTCGTTATCCACCGTAGGCCTCAGAGCACTCGAAATGTCCACTTGCAGATGCTACAAAAGAGTGTTTCAAAACTACTCAATGTAAAGCAAGGTTCAGCCCCGTGAGATGAATGCATGCATCCCAAAGTAGTTTGTGAGAATGCTTCTGTCTAGGTTTTTTGTGAATGTATTTCCTTTCCAGCAAAGGCCTCAAAGTGCTCCAAAAATCCACTTGCAGATTCCCCAGAGGAAGGTTTCAAAACTGCTCAATGGAAAGTAAGGTTCAACTCTGTGAGATGAATGTACACATCACAAAGTAGTTTGTCAAAATCCTTCTGTCTAGTTTTAATGTGAAGATATTTCCTTTTCGTGTTTCAAAACTGGTCAATCCAAAGTAAGGTTCAACTCTATGAGATGAATACACATATCACAAGAAAATTCTCAGAATGCTTCTGTCTAGTGCTTAGGGGAAGATATTTCCTTTGCCACAATAGACCTCAAAGCACTCCAAATGTCCACATGCAGATCATTCAAAAAGGGTGTTTCAAAACTGCTCAATAAACACTAAGGTTTCACTCTGTGTGATAAGTGCACATATCACAAAGAAGGTTGTCCGAGTGCTTCTGTCTAATTTTTGTGTGAAGATATTTCCTTTTCCACCACAGGCCCCAAACCTTCCAAATGCCTACTTGCAGATTCTACAGAAAGAGTGTTTCAAAGCTGCTCAATCAAAAGATAGTTTCAACTCTGTGAGACGAATGCACACATCACAAAGAAGCTTGTCAGAATGCTTGTGTCTAGTTCTTATGGGAAGATATTTCCTTTAACACCATAGCCCTCCAAGCGCTCAAAATGTCCACTTGCAGATTCTACGAAAACAGTGTTTCAAAACTGTTCAACCAGAGGAAGGTTCAACTCTGTGAGATGAATGCACACATCACAAAGAAATTTATCAGAATCCTTCTGTCTACTTCTTAAGTGAAGATATTTCCTTTTCCACCATAGGCCTCAAAGCACTCCAAAGGTCCACTTGCAGATAGTAGAAAAAGGGGGTTTCCAAACTGCTCAATCAAAAGTAAGGTTCAGCTTTGTGAGATGAATGCATATGTCACAAAGAATGTTGTGAGAATGCTTCTGTCTCCTTTTTATGTGAAGACGATTCCTTTTCCACTATAGGCCTCAAACCGCTCCAAATGTCCATTTGCAGATTCTACAAAAAGAGTGCTTCAAAGCTACTCAATCCAACGAAGGTTCAAATCTGTGAGATGAATTCTCACGTCACAAAGAAGCTTCTCAGAATGCTTCTCTCTAGTTATTATTATACGAAGACATTTCGTTATCCACCATAGGCCTCCAAGAGCTCCAAATATCCACTTTCAGATTCTACAAAAAGAATGTTTCAAAGCTGCTCAATCTAAAGAAAAGTGAAACTCTGTGTGATACGAAAACACACATCACATTGGAGTTTCTCATAATGCTTCTGCCTAGTTATTACATGAAGACGTTTCGTTATCCACCATAGGCCTTGAAGCGCTCCAAATGTCATCTTGCAGATTCTACAAAAAGAGTATTTAAAAATTCCTCAATGAAAAGTAAGGTTCAACTCTGTGAGAAGAATGCACACATCACAAAATAGTTTGTCAGAGTGCTTCTGTCTAGTTGTTATGTGAAGATATTTCCTTTTCCGTCAGAGGCCTCAAGCCACTGCAAATATCCACTGGGAGATTCTACAGATAGAGTGTTTCAAAGTTGCTCAGTCAAAAGAAAGGTTCAACTCTGTGAGTTGAATGCACACATCCCAAAGGAGTTTGTCACAATGCTTCTGTCTAGTCTTTATGTGAAGATATTTCCTTTTCCACCATAGGCCTCAAAGCAATCCAAAGGTCCACTTTCAAATTCTACAAAAAGTGTGTTTCAAAACTGCTCAATCAAAAGCAAGGTTCAACTCTGTGAGATGAATGTACACATCACAAAGAAGTTTGCCAGAATGCTTCTGTCTAGTTTTTAGGTGGAGATATTTCCTTTTCCTCCACAGGCCTCAAAGTGCTTCAAATGTTCACATGCAAATTCTACAAAAAGAGGGTTTCAAAGCTGCTCAATCAAAAGAAAGGTTCAACTCTGTGAGATGAATGCACACATCAGAAAGAAGTTTGTCAGAAGGCTTCCATCTAGTTTTTATGTGAATATATTTCTTTTTCGACCCTAGGCCTCAAAGCCCTCCAAATATCCACCTGCAGATTCTACAGAAAGAGTGTTTCAAAACTGCTCAATGAAAAGTAAGGATCAACTCTGTGAGATGAATGCACACATCACAAAGAAGTTTGCCAGAATGCTTCTGTCTAGTTTTTAGGTGGAGATATTTCCTTTTCCTCCACAGGCTTCAAAGCGCTTCAAATGTTCACATGCAAATTCTACAAAAAGAGGGTTTCAAAGCTGCTCAATCAAAAGAAAGGTTCAACTCTGTGAGATGAATGCACACATCAGAAAGAAGTTTGTCAGAAGGCTTCCATCTAGTTTTTATGTGAATATATTTCTTTTTCGACCCTAGGCCTCAAAGCGCTTCAAATGTCCACTTGCAGATTCTACGAAAAGTGTTTCAAAATGGCTCAATTGAAAGTAAGGTTTAACTCTGTGAGATTAATGCACACACCACAAAGAAATTGGTCAGAATGCTTCTGTCTCCTTCTGATGTGAAGATATTTTCTTTTCCACCGTAGGCCTCAAAGCACTTCGAATGTCCACTTGCATTTATTACAAAAGTGGTCTTTCAAAGATGCTCAATCAAAAGTAAGGGTCAAGTCTGAGAGATAAATGCACATATCCCAAAGGTGGCTCTCAGAGTGCTTCTGTCAAGTTTTTATGTGAAGATATTTCCTTTTCCACAGTAGGCCTCAAAGCACAACAAATATCCACTTGCAGATTCTACAAAAAGAGTGTTTCAAGATTGCTTAATCAAAAGAAAGGTTCAACTCTGTGAGATGAATGCACACATCGCGAAGAAGTTTGTCAAAATGCGTCCGTCTAATTTTTATGTGAAGATATTTCCTTTTCCACCTTAGGCTTCATAGCGTTCCAAATGTCCACTTGCAGATTCCACAAAAAGAGTGTTTCAAAACTGCTCAATCACAAGAAAGTTGAAATCTATGAAGTAAATTCACACATCACAAAGAAGTTTGTCAGAATGCTTCTGTCTAGTTTTTATGTGAAGATATTGCCTTTTCCACCATAGGCCTCAAAGCGCTGCAAAGGTCCACTAGCAGATTCTACGAAAAGAGTGTTTCAAAGCTGCTCCATCAAAGGAAAGATTCAACTCTGTGAGATGAGTGCAGATATCACAAATAAGTTTCTCAGAATGCTTCTGTCTAGTTATTATATGAAGACATTTCGTTTTCCAACAAAGGCCTCAAAGCGCTCCAAATGACTACTTGCAGATTCTACAAAAAGAGTGTTTCAAAACTGCTCAATGAAAATTAAGGTTCAACTCTGTGAGATGAATGCACATATCACAAAGAAATTTGTCAGAATGCTTCTGTCTTGTTCTTATGTGAAGATATTTAATTTTCCAGGATCGGCCTCAAAGCACTCCAATTATCCACTTTCCTATAGTACAAAAAAAGTCTTTCAAACTGCTCAATCAAAAGTGAGGTTCAACTCTGTGAGATGAATGCACGTATCACAAAGACAGTTTTCAGAATGCTTCTGACTAGTATTTATGTGAAGATATTATCTTTTCCACCATAGGCCTCAAAGCACAACCAATGTCCGTTTGCAGATTCTACAGAGAGTTTCATGACTGTTCAATCAAAAGAAAAGTTCAACTCTTTGACATGAATGCACATATCACAAAGAAGTTTTTCAGAATGCTTCTGTCTAGTTTTTATATGAAGATATTTCCCTTTCTACCATAAGCCTCAAAGCACTCCAAATGTCCACTCCCACATTCTACAAATGGAGTGTTTCAAAGCTGGTCTATCAAAAGAAATGTTCAACTCTCTGAGATGTATGCACACATCACAGAGAAGTTTGTCAGTATGCTTCTGTCTAGTTTTTATGTGAAGATATTTCCTATTGAACCATAGGCCTGAAATTGCTCCAAATGTCCCCTTGAAGATTCTAGAAAAAGAGTGTTTCAAAGCTGCTCAATCAACAGAAATATTCCACGCCATGAGATGCATGCACACATCCAAAGGAGTTTGTCAAAATGCTTCTGTCTAGTTTTTATGTGAAGGGATTTCCTTTTCCACCACAGGCCTCAAGGTGCTCCAAATGTCCACTTCCAGATTCTACTAAAACAGTGTTTCAAAACTGGTCAATGAAAAGAAATGTTCAACTCTGTGAGATGAATGCACACAGCATAAAGTAATTTGTCAGAATGCTTCTATCTACTTTTTACGTGAAGATATTTCCTTTTCCGCATTAGGCCACAAAAGGCTCCAAATGTCCACTTCCAGGTCCTACGAAAAGAGCATTTCGAAGCTGGTCAATCAAAAGAAAGGTTCAACTCTGTGAGAGGAATGCACACATCACAAAGATGTTTTTCAGAATGCCTCCATCTAATTTTTATATGAAGATATTTCCCTTTCCGTGATAGGCCTCAAAGTGCTCCAAATGTCGTCATCCAGATTCCACAAAAAGTATGTTTCATAACTGCTCAATGAAAATTAACTTTCAACTCTGTGAGATGAATGCGCACACGAAAAAGAAATTTGTCAGTATGCTTCTGTCTAGTTCTTATGTGAAGATATTTCCTTTTCCACCGTAGGCCTCAAAGCGTTCCAAAGGTCCACTTGTAGATTCTGCCAAAAGAGTGTTTCAAAACTGTTCAATGAAAAGTAAGGTGCAACTCTGTGAGATGAATGCACACATCACATAGAAAGCTTCTCAGATAGCTTCTGTCTAGCTGTGATATGAAGATATTTCGTTATCCACCGTAGGCCTCAGAGCACTCGAAATGTCCACTTGCAGATGCTACAAAAGAGTGTTTCAAAACTACTCAATGTAAAGCAAGGTTCAGCCCCGTGAGATGAATGCATGCATCCCAAAGTAGTTTGTGAGAATGCTTCTGTCTAGGTTTTTTGTGAATGTATTTCCTTTCCAGCAAAGGCCTCAAAGTGCTCCAAAAATCCACTTGCAGATTCCCCAGAGGAAGGTTTCAAAACTGCTCAATGGAAAGTAAGGTTCAACTCTGTGAGATGAATGCACACATCACAAAGTAGTTTGTCAAAATCCTTCTGTCTAGTTTTAATGTGAAGATATTTCCTTTTCGTGTTTCAAAACTGGTCAATCCAAAGTAAGGTTCAACTCTGTGAGATGAATACACATATCACAAGAAAATTCTCAGAATGCTTCTGTCTAGTTTTTAGGTGGAGATATTTCCTTTGCCACAGTAGACCTCAAAGCACTCCAAATGTCCACATGCAGATCATTCAGAAAGGGTGTTTCAAAACTGCTCAATAAACACTAAGGTTTCACTCTGTGTGATAAGTGCACATATCACAAAGAAGGTTGTCCGAGTGCTTCTGTCTAATTTTTGTGTGAAGATATTTCCTTTTCCACCACAGGCCCCAAACCTTCCAAATGCCTACTTGCAGATTCTACAGAAAGAGTGTTTCAAAGCTGCTCAATCAAAAGATAGTTTCAACTCTGTGAGACGAATGCACACATCACAAAGAAGCTTGTCAGAATGCTTGTGTCTAGTTCTTATGGGAAGATATTTCCTTTAACACCATAGCCCTCCAAGCGCTCAAAATGTCCACTTGCAGATTCTACGAAAACAGTGTTTCAAAACTGTTCAACCAGAGGAAGGTTCAACTCTGTGAGATGAATGCACACATCACAAAGAAATTTATCAGAATCCTTCTGTCTACTTAAGTGAAGATATTTCCTTTTCCACCATAGGCCTCAAAGCACTCCAAAGGTCCACTTGCAGATAGTAGAAAAAGGGGGTTTCCAAACTGCTCAATCAAAAGTAAGGTTCAGCTTTGTGAGATGAATGCATATGTCACAAAGTATGTTGTGAGAATGCTTCTGTCTCCTTTTTATGTGAAGACGATTCCTTTTCCACTATAGGCCTCAAACCGCTCCAAATGTCCATTTGCAGATTCTACAAAAAGAGTGCTTCAAAGCTACTCAATCCAACGAAGGTTCAAATCTGTGAGATGAATTCTCACGTCACAAAGAAGCTTCTCAGAATGCTTCTCTCTAGTTATTATTATACGAAGACATTTCGTTATCCACCATAGGCCTCCAAGAGCTCCAAATATCCACTTTCAGATTCTACAAAAAGAATGTTTCAAAGCTGCTCAATCAAAAGAAAAGTGAAACTCTGTGTGATACGAAAGCACACATCACATTGGAGTTTCTCATAATGCTTCTGCCTAGTTATTACATGAAGACGTTTCGTTATCCACCATAGGCCTTGAAGCGCTCCAAATGTCATCTTGCAGATACTACAAAAAGAGTACTTAAAAATTCCTCAATGAAAAGTAAGGTTCAACTCTGTGAGAAGAATGCACACATCACAAAATAGTTTGTCAGAGTGCTTCTGTCTAGTTGTTATGTGAAGATATTTCCTTTTCCGTCAGAGGCCTCAAGCCACTGCAAATATCCACTGGGAGATTCTACAGATGGAGTGTTTCAAAGTTGCTCAGTCAAAAGAAAGGTTCAACTCTGTGAGTTGAATGCACACATCCCAAAGGAGTTTGTCACAATGCTTCTGTCTAGTCTTTATGTGAAGATATTTCCTTTTCCACCATAGGCCTCAAAGCAATCCAAAGGTCCACTTTCAAATTCTACAAAAAGTGTGTTTCAAAACTGCTCAATCAAAAGCAAGGTTCAACTCTGTGAGAGGAATGTACACATCACAAAGAAGTTTGTCAGAACGCTTCTCTCCAGTTTTATTGTGAAGCTATTTCCTTTTCCACCAGAGGCCTCAAAGCGATCCAAATGTCCACTTGCAGATTTTATAAAAATACTGTTTCAAAGCTGCTCAGTCAAAAGAACAGTTCAACTCTGTGAGACGAATGCTCACATTACAAAGAAGTTTGTGAGAATTCTTCTGTCTAGTTATTATGTGAAGATGTTTCGTTATCCACCAGAGGCCTCAAAGCCCTCCAAATATCCACCTGCAGATTCTACAAAAAGAGTGTTTCAAAACTGCTCAATCAAAAGTAAGGATCAACTCTGTGAGATGAATGCACACATCACAAAGAAGTTTGCCAGAATGCTTCTGTCTAGTTTTTAGGTGGAGATATTTCCTTTTCCTCCACAGGCCTCAAAGTGCTTCAAATGTTCACATGCAAATTCTACAAAAAGAGGGTTTCAAAGCTGCTCAATCAAAAGAAAGGTTCAACTCTGTGAGATGAATGCACACATCAGAAAGAAGTTTGTCAGAAGGCTTCCATCTAGTTTTTATGTGAATATATTTCTTTTTCGACCCTAGGCCTCAAAGCGCTTCAAATGTCCACTTGCAGATTCTACGAAAAGTGTTTCAAAATGGCTCAATTGAAAGTAAGGTTTAACTCTGTGAGATTAATGCACACACCACAAAGAAATTGGTCAGAATGCTTCTGTCTCCTTCTGATGTGAAGATATTTTCTTTTCCACCGTAGGCCTCAAAGCACTTCGAATGTCCACTTGCATTTATTACAAAAGTGGTCTTTCAAAGATGCTCAATCAAAAGTAAGGGTCAAGTCTGAGAGATAAATGCACATATCCCAAAGGTGGCTCTCAGAGTGCTTCTGTCAAGTTTTTATGTGAAGATATTTCCTTTTCCACAGTAGGCCTCAAAGCACAACAAATATCCACTTGCAGATTCTACAAAAAGAGTGTTTCAAGATTGCTTAATCAAAAGAAAGGTTCAACTCTGTGAGATGAATGCACACATCGCGAAGAAGTTTGTCAAAATGCGTCCGTCTAATTTTTATGTGAAGATATTTCCTTTTCCACCTTAGGCTTCATAGCGTTCCAAATGTCCACTTGCAGATTCCACAAAAAGAGTGTTTCAAAACTGCTCAATCACAAGAAAGTTGAAATCTATGAAGTAAATTCACACATCACAAAGAAGTTTGTCAGAATGCTTCTGTCTAGTTTTTATGTGAAGATATTGCCTTTTCCACCATAGGCCTCAAAGCGCTGCAAAGGTCCACTAGCAGATTCTACGAAAAGAGTGTTTCAAAGCTGCTCCATCAAAGGAAAGATTCAACTCTGTGAGATGAGTGCAGATATCACAAATAAGTTTCTCAGAATGCTTCTGTCTAGTTATTATATGAAGACATTTCGTTTTCCAACAAAGGCCTCAAAGCGCTCCAAATGACTACTTGCAGATTCTACAAAAAGAGTGTTTCAAAACTGCTCAATGAAAATTAAGGTTCAACTCTGTGAGATGAATGCACATATCACAAAGAAATTTGTCAGAATGCTTCTGTCTTGTTCTTATGTGAAGATATTTAATTTTCCAGGATCGGCCTCAAAGCACTCCAATTATCCACTTTCCTATAGTACCAAAAAAGTCTTTCAAACTGCTCAATCAAAAGTGAGGTTCAACTCTGTGAGATGAATGCACGTATCACAAAGACAGTTTTCAGAATGCTTCTGACTAGTATTTATGTGAAGATATTATCTTTTCCACCATAGGCCTCAAAGCACAACCAATGTCCGTTTGCAGATTCTACAGAGAGTTTCATGACTGTTCAATCAAAAGAAAAGTTCAACTCTTTGACATGAATGCACATATCACAAAGAAGTTTTTCAGAATGCTTCTGTCTAGTTTTTATATGAAGATATTTCCCTTTCTACCATAAGCCTCAAAGCACTCCAAATGTCCACTCCCACATTCTACAAATGGAGTGTTTCAAAGCTGGTCTATCAAAAGAAATGTTCAACTCTCTGAGATGTATGCACACATCACAGAGAAGTTTGTCAGTATGCTTCTGTCTAGTTTTTATGTGAAGATATTTCCTATTGAACCATAGGCCTGAAATTGCTCCAAATGTCCCCTTGAAGATTCTAGAAAAAGAGTGTTTCAAAGCTGCTCAATCAACAGAAATATTCCACGCCATGAGATGCATGCACACATCCAAAGGAGTTTGTCAAAATGCTTCTGTCTAGTTTTTATGTGAAGGGATTTCCTTTTCCACCACAGGCCTCAAGGTGCTCCAAATGTCCACTTCCAGATTCTACTAAAACAGTGTTTCAAAACTGGTCAATGAAAAGAAATGTTCAACTCTGTGAGATGAATGCACACAGCATAAAGTAATTTGTCAGAATGCTTCTATCTACTTTTTACGTGAAGATATTTCCTTTTCCGCATTAGGCCACAAAAGGCTCCAAATGTCCACTTCCAGGTCCTACTAAAAGAGCATTTCGAAGCTGGTCAATCAAAAGAAAGGTTCAACTCTGTGAGAGGAATGCACACATCACAAAGATGTTTTTCAGAATGCCTCCATCTAATTTTTATATGAAGATATTTCCCTTTCCGTGATAGGCCTCAAAGTGCTCCAAATGTCGTCATCCAGATTCCACAAAAAGTATGTTTCATAACTGCTCAATGAAAATTAACTTTCAACTCTGTGAGATGAATGCGCACACGAAAAAGAAATTTGTCAGTATGCTTCTGTCTAGTTCTTATGTGAAGATATTTCCTTTTCCACCGTAGGCCTCAAAGCGTTCCAAAGGTCCACTTGTAGATTCTGCCAAAAGAGTGTTTCAAAACTGTTCAATGAAAAGTAAGGTGCAACTCTGTGAGATGAATGCACACATCACATAGAAAGCTTCTCAGATAGCTTCTGTCTAGCTGTGATATGAAGATATTTCGTTATCCACCGTAGGCCTCAGAGCACTCGAAATGTCCACTTGCAGATGCTACAAAAGAGTGTTTCAAAACTACTCAATGTAAAGCAAGGTTCAGCCCCGTGAGATGAATGCATGCATCCCAAAGTAGTTTGTGAGAATGCTTCTGTCTAGGTTTTTTGTGAATGTATTTCCTTTCCAGCAAAGGCCTCAAAGTGCTCCAAAAATCCACTTGCAGATTCCCCAGAGGAAGGTTTCAAAACTGCTCAATGGAAAGTAAGGTTCAACTCTGTGAGATGAATGCACACATCACAAAGTAGTTTGTCAAAATCCTTCTGTCTAGTTTTAATGTGAAGATATTTCCTTTTCGTGTTTCAAAACTGGTCAATCCAAAGTAAGGTTCAACTCTGTGAGATGAATACACATATCACAAGAAAATTCTCAGAATGCTTCTGTCTAGTTTTTAGGTGGAGATATTTCCTTTGCCACAGTAGACCTCAAAGCACTCCAAATGTCCACATGCAGATCATTCAGAAAGGGTGTTTCAAAACTGCTCAATAAACACTAAGGTTTCACTCTGTGTGATAAGTGCACATATCACAAAGAAGGTTGTCCGAGTGCTTCTGTCTAATTTTTGTGTGAAGATATTTCCTTTTCCACCACAGGCCCCAAACCTTCCAAATGCCTACTTGCAGATTCTACAGAAAGAGTGTTTCAAAGCTGCTCAATCAAAAGATAGTTTCAACTCTGTGAGACGAATGCACACATCACAAAGAAGCTTGTCAGAATGCTTGTGTCTAGTTCTTATGGGAAGATATTTCCTTTAACACCATAGCCCTCCAAGCGCTCAAAATGTCCACTTGCAGATTCTACGAAAACAGTGTTTCAAAACTGTTCAACCAGAGGAAGGTTCAACTCTGTGAGATGAATGCACACATCACAAAGAAATTTATCAGAATCCTTCTGTCTACTTAAGTGAAGATATTTCCTTTTCCACCATAGGCCTCAAAGCACTCCAAAGGTCCACTTGCAGATAGTAGAAAAAGGGGGTTTCCAAACTGCTCAATCAAAAGTAAGGTTCAGCTTTGTGAGATGAATGCATATGTCACAAAGTATGTTGTGAGAATGCTTCTGTCTCCTTTTTATGTGAAGACGATTCCTTTTCCACTATAGGCCTCAAACCGCTCCAAATGTCCATTTGCAGATTCTACAAAAAGAGTGCTTCAAAGCTACTCAATCCAACGAAGGTTCAAATCTGTGAGATGAATTCTCACGTCACAAAGAAGCTTCTCAGAATGCTTCTCTCTAGTTATTATTATACGAAGACATTTCGTTATCCACCATAGGCCTCCAAGAGCTCCAAATATCCACTTTCAGATTCTACAAAAAGAATGTTTCAAAGCTGCTCAATCAAAAGAAAAGTGAAACTCTGTGTGATACGAAAGCACACATCACATTGGAGTTTCTCATAATGCTTCTGCCTAGTTATTACATGAAGACGTTTCGTTATCCACCATAGGCCTTGAAGCGCTCCAAATGTCATCTTGCAGATACTACAAAAAGAGTACTTAAAAATTCCTCAATGAAAAGTAAGGTTCAACTCTGTGAGAAGAATGCACACATCACAAAATAGTTTGTCAGAGTGCTTCTGTCTAGTTGTTATGTGAAGATATTTCCTTTTCCGTCAGAGGCCTCAAGCCACTGCAAATATCCACTGGGAGATTCTACAGATGGAGTGTTTCAAAGTTGCTCAGTCAAAAGAAAGGTTCAACTCTGTGAGTTGAATGCACACATCCCAAAGGAGTTTGTCACAATGCTTCTGTCTAGTCTTTATGTGAAGATATTTCCTTTTCCACCATAGGCCTCAAAGCAATCCAAAGGTCCACTTTCAAATTCTACAAAAAGTGTGTTTCAAAACTGCTCAATCAAAAGCAAGGTTCAACTCTGTGAGATGAATGTACACATCACAAAGTAGTTTGTCAGAACGCTTCTCTCCAGTTTTATTGTGAAGCTATTTCCTTTTCCACCAGAGGCCTCAAAGCGATCCAAATGTCCACTTGCAGATTTTATAAAAATACTGTTTCAAAGCTGCTCAGTCAAAAGAACAGTTCAACTCTGTGAGACGAATGCTCACATTACAAAGAAGTTTGTGAGAATTCTTCTGTCTAGTTATTATGTGAAGATATTTCGTTATCCACCAGAGGCCTCAAAGCCCTCCAAATATCCACCTGCAGATTCTACAAAAAGAGTGTTTCAAAACTGCTCAATGAAAAGTAAGGATCAACTCTGTGAGATGAATGCACACATCACAAAGAAGTTTGCCAGAATGCTTCTGTCTAGTTTTTAGGTGGAGATATTTCCTTTTCCTCCACAGGCCTCAAAGCGCTTCAAATGTTCACATGCAAATTCTACCAAAAGAGGGTTTCAAAGCTGCTCAATCAAAAGAAAGGTTCAACTCTGTGAGATGAATGCACACATCGGAAAGAAGTTTGTCAGAAGGCTTCCATCTAGTTTTTATGTGAATATATTTCTTTTTCGACCCTAGGCCTCAAAGCCCTCCAAATATCCACCTGCAGATTCTACAAAAAGAGTGTTTCAAAACTGCTCAATGAAAAGTAAGGATCAACTCTGTGAGATGAATGCACACATCACAAAGAAGTTTGTCAGAAGGCTTCCATCTAGTTTTTATGTGAATATATTTCTTTTTCGACCCTAGGCCTCAAAGCGCTTCAAATGTCCACTTGCAGATTCTACGAAAAGTGTTTCAAAATGGCTCAATTGAAAGTAAGGTTTAACTCTGTGAGATTAATGCACACACCACAAAGAAATTGGTCAGAATGCTTCTGTCTCCTTCTGATGTGAAGATATTTTCTTTTCCACCGTAGGCCTCAAAGCACTTCGAATGTCCACTTGCATTTATTACAAAAGTGGTCTTTCAAAGATGCTCAATCAAAAGTAAGGGTCAAGTCTGAGAGATAAATGCACACATCCCAAAGGTGGCTCTCAGAGTGCTTCTGTCAAGTTTTTATGTGAAGATATTTCCTTTTCCACCGTAGGCCTCAAAGCACAACAAATATCCACTTGCAGATTCTACAAATAGAGTGTTTCAAGATTGCTTAATCAAAAGAAAGGTTCAACTCTGTGAGATGAATGCACACATCTCGAAGAAGTTTGTCAAAATGCGTCCGTCTAATTTTTATGTGAAGATATTTCCTTTTCCACCTTAGGCTTCATAGCGTTCCAAATGTCCACTTGCAGATTCCACAAAAAGAGTGTTTCAAAACTGCTCAATCACAAGAAATTTGAAATCTATGGAGTAAATTCACACCTCACAAAGAAGTTTGTCAGAATGCTTCTGTCTAGTTTTTATGTGAAGATATTGCCTTTTCCACCATAGGCCTCAAAGCGCTGCAAAGGTCCACTAGCAGATTCTACGAAAAGAGTGTTTCAAAGCTGCTCCATCAAAGGAAAGATTCAACTCTGTGAGATGATTGCAGATATCACAAATAAGTTTCTCAGAATGCTTCTGTCTAGTTATTATATGAAGACATTTCGTTTTCCAACAAAGGCCTCTAAGCGCTCCAAATGACTACTTGCAGATTCTACAAAAAGAGTGTTTCAAAACTGCTCAATGAAAATTAAGGTTCAACTCTGTGAGATGAATGCACATATCACAAAGAAATTTGTCAGAATGCTTCTGTCTTGTTCTTATGTGAAGATATTTAATTTTCCAGGATCGGCCTCAAAGCACTCCAATTATCCACTTTCCTATAGTACAAAAAAAGTCTTTCAAACTGCTCAATCAAAAGTGAGGTTCAACTCTGTGAGATGAATGCACGTATCACAAAGACAGTTTTCAGAATGCTTCTGACTAGTATTTATGTGAAGATATTATCTTTTCCACCATAGGCCTCAAAGCACAACCAATGTCCATTTGCAGATTCTACAGAGAGTTTCATGACTGTTCAATCAAAAGAAAAGTTCAACTCTTTGACATGAATGCACATATCACAAAGAAGTTTTTCAGAATGCTTCTGTCTAGTTTTTATATGAAGATATTTCCCTTTCTACCATAAGCCTCAAAGCACTCCAAATGTCCACTCCCACATTCTACAAATGGAGTGTTTCAAAGCTGGTCTATCAAAAGAAATGTTCAACTCTCTGAGATGTATGCACACATCACAGAGAAGTTTGTCAGTATGCTTCTGTCTAGTTTTGATGTGAAGATATTTCCTATTGAACCATAGGCCTGAAATTGCTCCAAATGTCCCCTTGAAGATTCTAGAAAAAGAGTGTTTCAAAGCTGCTCAATCAACAGAAATATTCCACGCCATGAGATGCATGCACACATCCAAAGGAGTTTGTCAAAATGCTTCTGTCTAGTTTTTATGTGAAGGGATTTCCTTTTCCACCACAGGCCTCAAGGTGCTCCAAATGTCCACTTCCAGATTCTACTAAAACAGTGTTTCAAAACTGGTCAATGAAAAGAAATGTTCAACTCTGTGAGATGAATGCACACAGCATAAAGTAATTTGTCAGAATGCTTCTATCTACTTTTTACGTGAAGATATTTCCTTTTCCGCATTAGGCCACAAAAGGCTCCAAATGTCCACTTCCAGGTCCTACTAAAAGAGCATTTCGAAGCTGGTCAATCAAAAGAAAGGTTCAACTCTGTGAGAGGAATGCACACATCACAAAGATGTTTTTCAGAATGCCTCCATCTAATTTTTATATGAAGATATTTCCCTTTCCGTGATAGGCCTCAAAGTGCTCCAAATGTCGTCATCCAGATTCCACAAAAAGTATGTTTCGTAACTGCTCAATGAAAATTAACTTTCAACTCTGTGAGATGAATGCGCACACGAAAAAGAAATTTGTCAGTATGCTTCTGTCTAGTTCTTATGTGAAGATATTTCCTTTTCCACCGTAGGCCTCAAAGCGTTCCAAAGGTCCACTTGTAGATTCTGCCAAAAGAGTGTTTCAAAACTGTTCAATGAAAAGTAAGGTGCAACTCTGTGAGATGAATGCACACATCACATAGAAAGCTTCTCAGATAGCTTCTGTCTAGCTGTGATATGAAGATATTTCGTTATCCACCGTAGGCCTCAGAGCACTCGAAATGTCCACTTGCAGATGCTACAAAAGAGTGTTTCAAAACTACTCAATGTAAAGCAAGGTTCAGCCCCGTGAGATGAATGCATGCATCCCAAAGTAGTTTGTGAGAATGCTTCTGTCTAGGTTTTTTGTGAATGTATTTCCTTTCCAGCAAAGGCCTCAAAGTGCTCCAAAAATCCACTTGCAGATTCCCCAGAGGAAGGTTTCAAAACTGCTCAATGGAAAGTAAGGTTCAACTCTGTGAGATGAATGCACACATCACAAAGTAGTTTGTCAAAATCCTTCTGTCTAGTTTTAATGTGAAGATATTTCCTTTTCGTGTTTCAAAACTGGTCAATCCAAAGTAAGGTTCAACTCTGTGAGATGAATACACATATCACAAGAAAATTCTCAGAATGCTTCTGTCTAGTTTTTAGGTGGAGATATTTCCTTTGCCACAGTAGACCTCAAAGCACTCCAAATGTCCACATGCAGATCATTCAGAAAGGGTGTTTCAAAACTGCTCAATAAACACTAAGGTTTCACTCTGTGTGATAAGTGCACATATCACAAAGAAGGTTGTCCGAGTGCTTCTGTCTAATTTTTGTGTGAAGATATTTCCTTTTCCACCACAGGCCCCAAACCTTCCAAATGCCTACTTGCAGATTCTACAGAAAGAGTGTTTCAAAGCTGCTCAATCAAAAGATAGTTTCAACTCTGTGAGACGAATGCACACATCACAAAGAAGCTTGTCAGAATGCTTGTGTCTAGTTCTTATGGGAAGATATTTCCTTTAACACCATAGCCCTCCAAGCGCTCAAAATGTCCACTTGCAGATTCTACGAAAACAGTGTTTCAAAACTGTTCAACCAGAGGAAGGTTCAACTCTGTGAGATGAATGCACACATCACAAAGAAATTTATCAGAATCCTTCTGTCTACTTAAGTGAAGATATTTCCTTTTCCACCATAGGCCTCAAAGCACTCCAAAGGTCCACTTGCAGATAGTAGAAAAAGGGGGTTTCCAAACTGCTCAATCAAAAGTAAGGTTCAGCTTTGTGAGATGAATGCATATGTCACAAAGTATGTTGTGAGAATGCTTCTGTCTCCTTTTTATGTGAAGACGATTCCTTTTCCACTATAGGCCTCAAACCGCTCCAAATGTCCATTTGCAGATTCTACAAAAAGAGTGCTTCAAAGCTACTCAATCCAACGAAGGTTCAAATCTGTGAGATGAATTCTCACGTCACAAAGAAGCTTCTCAGAATGCTTCTCTCTAGTTATTATTATACGAAGACATTTCGTTATCCACCATAGGCCTCCAAGAGCTCCAAATATCCACTTTCAGATTCTACAAAAAGAATGTTTCAAAGCTGCTCAATCAAAAGAAAAGTGAAACTCTGTGTGATACGAAAGCACACATCACATTGGAGTTTCTCATAATGCTTCTGCCTAGTTATTACATGAAGACGTTTCGTTATCCACCATAGGCCTTGAAGCGCTCCAAATGTCATCTTGCAGATACTACAAAAAGAGTACTTAAAAATTCCTCAATGAAAAGTAAGGTTCAACTCTGTGAGAAGAATGCACATATCACAAAATAGTTTGTCAGAGTGCTTCTGTCTAGTTGTTATGTGAAGATATTTCCTTTTCCGTCAGAGGCCTCAAGCCACTGCAAATATCCACTGGGAGATTCTACAGATGGAGTGTTTCAAAGTTGCTCAGTCAAAAGAAAGGTTCAACTCTGTGAGTTGAATGCACACATCCCAAAGGAGTTTGTCACAATGCTTCTGTCTAGTCTTTATGTGAAGATATTTCCTTTTCCACCATAGGCCTCAAAGCAATCCAAAGGTCCACTTTCAAATTCTACAAAAAGTGTGTTTCAAAACTGCTCAATCAAAAGCAAGGTTCAACTCTGTGAGAGGAATGTACACATCACAAAGTAGTTTGTCAGAACGCTTCTCTCCAGTTTTATTGTGAAGCTATTTCCTTTTCCACCAGAGGCCTCAAAGCGATCCAAATGTCCACTTGCAGATTTTATAAAAATACTGTTTCAAAGCTGCTCAGTCAAAAGAACAGTTCAACTCTGTGAGACGAATGCTCACATTACAAAGAAGTTTGTGAGAATTCTTCTGTCTAGTTATTATGTGAAGATATTTCGTTATCCACCAGAGGCCTCAAAGCCCTCCAAATATCCACCTGCAGATTCTACAAAAAGAGTGTTTCAAAACTGCTCAATGAAAAGTAAGGATCAACTCTGTGAGATGAATGCACACATCACAAAGAAGTTTGCCAGAATGCTTCTGTCTAGTTTTTAGGTGGAGATATTTCCTTTTCCTCCACAGGCCTCAAAGCGCTTCAAATGTTCACATGCAAATTCTACCAAAAGAGGGTTTCAAAGCTGCTCAATCAAAAGAAAGGTTCAACTCTGTGAGATGAATGCACACATCGGAAAGAAGTTTGTCAGAAGGCTTCCATCTAGTTTTTATGTGAATATATTTCTTTTTCGACCCTAGGCCTCAAAGCCCTCCAAATATCCACCTGCAGATTCTACAAAAAGAGTGTTTCAAAACTGCTCAATGAAAAGTAAGGATCAACTCTGTGAGATGAATGCACACATCACAAAGAAGTTTGTCAGAAGGCTTCCATCTAGTTTTTATGTGAATATATTTCTTTTTCGACCCTAGGCCTCAAAGCGCTTCAAATGTCCACTTGCAGATTCTACGAAAAGTGTTTCAAAATGGCTCAATTGAAAGTAAGGTTTAACTCTGTGAGATTAATGCACACACCACAAAGAAATTGGTCAGAATGCTTCTGTCTCCTTCTGATGTGAAGATATTTTCTTTTCCACCGTAGGCCTCAAAGCACTTCGAATGTCCACTTGCATTTATTACAAAAGTGGTCTTTCAAAGATGCTCAATCAAAAGTAAGGGTCAAGTCTGAGAGATAAATGCACACATCCCAAAGGTGGCTCTCAGAGTGCTTCTGTCAAGTTTTTATGTGAAGATATTTCCTTTTCCACCGTAGGCCTCAAAGCACAACAAATATCCACTTGCAGATTCTACAAATAGAGTGTTTCAAGATTGCTTAATCAAAAGAAAGGTTCAACTCTGTGAGATGAATGCACACATCTCGAAGAAGTTTGTCAAAATGCGTCCGTCTAATTTTTATGTGAAGATATTTCCTTTTCCACCTTAGGCTTCATAGCGTTCCAAATGTCCACTTGCAGATTCCACAAAAAGAGTGTTTCAAAACTGCTCAATCACAAGAAATTTGAAATCTATGGAGTAAATTCACACCTCACAAAGAAGTTTGTCAGAATGCTTCTGTCTAGTTTTTATGTGAAGATATTGCCTTTTCCACCATAGGCCTCAAAGCGCTGCAAAGGTCCACTAGCAGATTCTACGAAAAGAGTGTTTCAAAGCTGCTCCATCAAAGGAAAGATTCAACTCTGTGAGATGATTGCAGATATCACAAATAAGTTTCTCAGAATGCTTCTGTCTAGTTATTATATGAAGACATTTCGTTTTCCAACAAAGGCCTCTAAGCGCTCCAAATGACTACTTGCAGATTCTACAAAAAGAGTGTTTCAAAACTGCTCAATGAAAATTAAGGTTCAACTCTGTGAGATGAATGCACATATCACAAAGAAATTTGTCAGAATGCTTCTGTCTTGTTCTTATGTGAAGATATTTAATTTTCCAGGATCGGCCTCAAAGCACTCCAATTATCCACTTTCCTATAGTACAAAAAAAGTCTTTCAAACTGCTCAATCAAAAGTGAGGTTCAACTCTGTGAGATGAATGCACGTATCACAAAGACAGTTTTCAGAATGCTTCTGACTAGTATTTATGTGAAGATATTATCTTTTCCACCATAGGCCTCAAAGCACAACCAATGTCCATTTGCAGATTCTACAGAGAGTTTCATGACTGTTCAATCAAAAGAAAAGTTCAACTCTTTGACATGAATGCACATATCACAAAGAAGTTTTTCAGAATGCTTCTGTCTAGTTTTTATATGAAGATATTTCCCTTTCTACCATAAGCCTCAAAGCACTCCAAATGTCCACTCCCACATTCTACAAATGGAGTGTTTCAAAGCTGGTCTATCAAAAGAAATGTTCAACTCTCTGAGATGTATGCACACATCACAGAGAAGTTTGTCAGTATGCTTCTGTCTAGTTTTGATGTGAAGATATTTCCTATTGAACCATAGGCCTGAAATTGCTCCAAATGTCCCCTTGAAGATTCTAGAAAAAGAGTGTTTCAAAGCTGCTCAATCAACAGAAATATTCCACGCCATGAGATGCATGCACACATCCAAAGGAGTTTGTCAAAATGCTTCTGTCTAGTTTTTATGTGAAGGGATTTCCTTTTCCACCACAGGCCTCAAGGTGCTCCAAATGTCCACTTCCAGATTCTACTAAAACAGTGTTTCAAAACTGGTCAATGAAAAGAAATGTTCAACTCTGTGAGATGAATGCACACAGCATAAAGTAATTTGTCAGAATGCTTCTATCTACTTTTTACGTGAAGATATTTCCTTTTCCGCATTAGGCCACAAAAGGCTCCAAATGTCCACTTCCAGGTCCTACTAAAAGAGCATTTCGAAGCTGGTCAATCAAAAGAAAGGTTCAACTCTGTGAGAGGAATGCACACATCACAAAGATATTTTTCAGAATGCCTCCATCTAATTTTTATATGAAGATATTTCCCTTTCCGTGATAGGCCTCAAAGTGCTCCAAATGTCGTCATCCAGATTCCACAAAAAGTATGTTTCGTAACTGCTCAATGAAAATTAACTTTCAACTCTGTGAGATGAATGCGCACACGAAAAAGAAATTTGTCAGTATGCTTCTGTCTAGTTCTTATGTGAAGATATTTCCTTTTCCACCGTAGGCCTCAAAGCGTTCCAAAGGTCCACTTGTAGATTCTGCCAAAAGAGTGTTTCAAAACTGTTCAATGAAAAGTAAGGTGCAACTCTGTGAGATGAATGCACACATCACATAGAAAGCTTCTCAGATAGCTTCTGTCTAGCTGTGATATGAAGATATTTCGTTATCCACCGTAGGCCTCAGAGCACTCGAAATGTCCACTTGCAGATGCTACAAAAGAGTGTTTCAAAACTACTCAATGAAAAGCAAGGTTCAGCCCCGTGAGATGAATGCATGCATCCCAAAGTAGTTTGTGAGAATGCTTCTGTCTAGGTTTTTTGTGAATGTATTTCCTTTCCAGCAAAGGCCTCAAAGTGCTCCAAAAATCCACTTGCAGATTCCCCAGAGGAAGGTTTCAAAACTGCTCAATGGAAAGTAAGGTTCAACTCTGTGAGATGAATGTACACATCACAAAGTAGTTTGTCAAAATCCTTCTGTCTAGTTTTAATGTGAACATATTTCCTTTTCGTGTTTCAAAACTGGTCAATCCAAAGTAAGGTTCAACTCTGTGAGATGAATACACATATCACAAGAAAGTTCTCAGAATGCTTCTGTCTAGTTCTTAGGTGAAGATATTTCCTTTGCCACAGTAGACCTCAAAGCACTCCAAATGTCCACATGCAGATCATTCAAAAAGGGTGTTTCAAAACTGCTCAATAAACACTAAGGTTTCACTCTGTGTGATAAGTGCACATATCACAAAGAAGGTTGTCCGAGTGCTTCTGTCTAATTTTTGTGTGAAGATATTTCCTTTTCCACCACAGGCCCCAAACCTTCCAAATGCCTACTTGCAGATTCTACAGAAAGAGTGTTTCAAAGCTGCTCAATCAAAAGATAGTTTCAACTCTGTGAGACGAATGCACACATCACAAAGAAGCTTGTCAGAATGCTTGTGTCTAGTTCTTATGGGAAGATATTTCCTTTAACACCATAGCCCTCCAAGCGCTCAAAATGTCCACTTGCAGATTCTACGAAAACAGTGTTTCAAAACTGTTCAACCAGAGGAAGGTTCAACTCTGTGAGATGAATGCACACATCACAAAGAAATTTATCAGAATCCTTCTGTCTACTTCTTAAGTGAAGATATTTCCTTTTCCACCATAGGCCTCAAAGCACTCCAAAGGTCCACTTGCAGATAGTAGAAAAAGGGGGTTTCCAAACTGCTCAATCAAAAGTAAGGTTCAGCTTTGTGAGATGAATGCATATGTCACAAAGAATGTTGTGAGAATGCTTCTGTCTCCTTTTTATGTGAAGACGATTCCTTTTCCACTATAGGCCTCAAACCGCTCCAAATGTCCATTTGCAGATTCTACAAAAAGAGTGCTTCAAAGCTACTCAATCCAACGAAGGTTCAAATCTGTGAGATGAATTCTCACGTCACAAAGAAGCTTCTCAGAATGCTTCTCTCTAGTTATTATTATACGAAGACATTTCGTTATCCACCATAGGCCTCCAAGAGCTCCAAATATCCACTTTCAGATTCTACAAAAAGAATGTTTCAAAGCTGCTCAATCAAAAGAAAAGTGAAACTCTGTGTGATACGAAAGCACACATCACATTGGAGTTTCTCATAAGGCTTCTGCCTAGTTATTACATGAAGACGTTTCGTTATCCACCATAGGCCTTGAAGCGCTCCAAATGTCATCTTGCAGATTCTACAAAAAGAGTATTTAAAAATTCCTCAATGAAAAGTAAGGTTCAACTCTGTGAGAAGAATGCACACATCACAAAAAAGTTTGTCAGAGTGCTTCTGTCTAGTTGTTATGTGAAGATATTTCCTTTTCCGTCAGAGGCCTCAAGCCACTGCAAATATCCACTGGGAGATTCTACAGATAGAGTGTTTCAAAGTTGCTCAGTCAAAAGAAAGGTTCAACTCTGTGAGTTGAATGCACACATCCCAAAGGAGTTTGTCACAATGCTTCTGTCTAGTCTTTATGTGAAGATATTTCCTTTTCCACCATAGGCCTCAAAGCAATCCAAAGGTCCACTTTCAAATTCTACAAAAAGTGTGTTTCAAAACTGCTCAATCAAAAGCAAGGTTCAACTCTGTGAGATGAATGTACACATCACAAAGAAGTTTGTCAGAACGCTTCTCTCCAGTTTTATTGTGAAGCTATTTCCTTTTCCACCAGAGGCCTCAAAGCGATCCAAATGTCCACTTGCAGATTTTATAAAAATACTGTTTCAAAGCTGCTCAGTCAAAAGAACAGTTCAACTCTGTGAGACGAATGCTCACATTACAAAGAAGTTTGTGAGAATTCTTCTGTCTAGTTATTATGTGAAGATATTTCGTTATCCACCAGAGGCCTCAAAGCCCTCCAAATATCCACCTGCAGATTCTACAAAAAGAGTGTTTCAAAACTGCTCAATGAAAAGTAAGGATCAACTCTGTGAGATGAATGCACACATCACAAAGAAGTTTGCCAGAATGCTTCTGTCTAGTTTTTAGGTGGAGATATTTCCTTTTCCTCCACAGGCTTCAAAGCGCTTCAAATGTTCACATGCAAATTCTACAAAAAGAGGGTTTCAAAGCTGCTCAATCAAAAGAAAGGTTCAACTCTGTGAGATGAATGCACACATCAGAAAGAAGTTTGTCAGAAGGCTTCCATCTAGTTTTTATGTGAATATATTTCTTTTTCGACCCTAGGCCTCAAAGCGCTTCAAATGTCCACTTGCAGATTCTACGAAGTGTTTCAAAATGGCTCAATTGAAAGTAAGGTTTAACTCTGTGAGATTAATGCACACACACAAAGAAATTGGTCAGAATGCTTCTGTCTCCTTCTGATGTGAAGATATTTTCTTTTCCACCGTAGGCCTCAAAGCACTTCGAATGTCCACTTGCATTTATTACAAAAGTGGTCTTTCAAAGATGCTCAATCAAAAGTAAGGGTCAAGTCTGAGAGATAAATTCACACATCCCAAAGGAGGCTCTCAGAGTGCTTCTGTCAAGTTTTTATGTGAAGATACCTCCTTTTCCACCGTAGGCCTCAAAGCACAACAAATATCCACTTGCAGATTCTACAAATAGAGTGTTTCAAGATTGCTTAATCAAAAGAAAGGTTCAACTCTGTGAGATGAATGCACACATCTCGAAGAAGTTTGTCAAAATGCGTCCGTCTAATTTTTATGTGAAGATATTTCCTTTTCCACCTTAGGCTTCATAGCGTTTCAAATGTCCACTTGCAGATTCCACAAAAAGAGTGTTTCAAAACTGCTCAATCACAAGAAAGTTGAAATCTATGAAGTAAATTCACACATCACAAAGAAGCTTGTCAGAATGCTTCTGTCTAGTTTTTATGTGAAGATATTGCCTTTTCCACCATAGGCCTCAAAGCGCTGCAAAGGTCCACTAGCAGATTCTACGAAAAGAGTGTTTCAAAGCTGCTCCATCAAAGGAAAGATTCAACTCTGTGAGATGAGTGCAGATATCACAAATAAGTTTCTCAGAATGCTTCTGTCTAGTTATTATATGAAGACATTTCGTTTTCCAACAAAGGCTTCAAAGCGCTCCAAATGACTATTGCAGATTCTACAAAAAGAGTGTTTCAAAACTGCTCAATGAAAATTAAGGTTCAACTCTGTGAGATGAATGCACATATCACAAAGAAATTTGTCAGAATGCTTCTGTCTTGTTCTTATGTGAAGATATTTAATTTTCCATGATCGGCCTCAAAGCACTCCAATTATCCACTTTCCTATAGTACAAAGAAAGTCTTTCAAACTGCTCAATCAAAAGTGAGGTTCAACTCTGTGAGATGAATGCACGTATCACAAAGACAGTTTTCAGAATGCTTCTGACTAGTATTTATGTGAAGATATTTTCTTTTCCACCATAGGCCTCAAAGCACAACAAATGTCCGTTTGCAGATTCTACAGAGAGTTTCATGACTGTTCAATCAAAAGAAAAGTTCAACTCTTTGACATGAATGCACATATCACAAAGAAGTTTTTCAGAATGCTTCTGTCTAGTTTTTATATGAAGATATTTCCCTTTCTACCATAAGCCCCAAAGCACTCCAAATGTCCACTCCCACATTCTACAAATGGAGTGTTTCAAAGCTGGTCTATCAAAAGAAATGTTCAACTCTCTGAGATGTATGCACACATCACAGAGAAGTTTGTCAGTATGCTTCTGTCTAGTTTTTATGTGAAGATATTTCCTATTGAACCATAGGCCTGAAATTGCTCCAAATGTCCCCTTGAAGATTCTAGGAAAAGAGTGTTTCAAAGCTGCTCAATCAACATAAATATTCCACGCCATGAGATGCATGCACACATCCAAAGGAGTTTGTCAAAATGCTTCTGTCTAGTTTTTATGTGAAGGGATTTCCTTTTCCACCACAGGCCTCAAGGTGCTCCAAATGTCCACTTCCAGATTCTACTAAAACAGTGTTTCAAAACTGGTCAATGAAAAGAAATGTTCAACTCTGTGAGATCAATGTACACAGCATAAAGTAATTTGTCAGAATGCTTCTATCTACTTTTTACGTGAAGATATTTCCTATTCCGCATTAGGCCACAAAAGGCTCCAAGTGTCCACTTCCAGGTTCTACTAAAAGAGCATTTCGAAGCTGGTCAATCAAAAGAAAGGTTCAACTCTGTGAGAGGAATGCACACATCACAAAGATGTTTTTCAGAATGCCTCCATCTAATTTTTATATGAAGATATTTCCCTTTCCGTGATAGGCCTCAAAGTGCTCCAAATGTCGTCATCCAGATTCCACAAAAAGTATGTTTCATAACTGCTCAATGAAAATTAACTTTCAACGCTGTGAGATGAATGCGCACACGAAAAAGAAATTTGTCAGTATGCTTCTGTCTAGTTCTTATGTGAAGATATTTCCTTTTCCACCGTAGGCCTCAAAGCGTTCCAAAGGTCCACTTGTAGATTCTGACAAAAGAGTGTTTCAAAACTGTTCAATGAAAAGTAAGGTTCAACTCTGTGAGATGAATGCACACATCACATAGAAAGCTTCTCAGATAGCTTCTGTCTAGCTGTGATATGAAGATATTTCGTTATCCACCGTAGGCCTCAGAGCACTCGAAATGTCCACTTGCAGATGCTACAAAAGAGTGTTTCAAAACTACTCAATGAAAAGCAAGGTTCAGCCCCGTGAGATGAATGCATGCATCCCAAAGTAGTTTGTGAGAATGCTTCTGTCTAGGTTTTTTGTGAATGTATTTCCTTTCCAGCAAAGGCCTCAAAGTGCTCCAAAAATCCACTTGCAGATTCCCCAAAGGAAGGTTTCAAAACTGCTCAATGGAAAGTAAGGTTCAACTCTGTGAGATGAATGTACACATCACAAAGTAGTTTGTCAAAATCCTTCTGTCTAGTTTTAATGTGAACATATTTCCTTTTCGTGTTTCAAAACTGGTCAATCCAAAGTAAGGTTCAACTCTGTGAGATGAATACACATATCACAAGAAAATTCTCCGAATGCTTCTGTCTAGTGCTTAGGTGAAGATATTTCCTTTGCCACAATAGACCTCAAAGCACTCCAAATGTCCACATGCAGATCATTCAAAAAGGGTGTTTCAAAACTGCTCAATAAACACTAAGGTTTCACTCTGTGTGATAAGTGCACATATCACAAAGAAGGTTGTCCGAGGGCTTCTGTCTCATTTTTGTGTGAAGATATTTCCTTTTCCACCACAGGCCCCAAACCTTCCAAATGCCTACTTGCAGATTCTACAGAAAGAGTGTTTCAAAGCTGCTCAATCAAAAGATAGTTTCAACTCTGTGAGACGAAGGCACACATCACAAAGAAGCTTGTCAGAATGCTTGTGTCTAGTTCTTATGGGAAGATATTTCCTTTAACACCATAGCCCTCCAAGCGCTCAAAATGTCCACTTGCAGATTCTACGAAAACAGTGTTTCAAAACTGTTCAACCAGAGTAAGGTTCAACTCCGTGAGATGAATGCACACATCACAAAGAAATTTATCAGAATCCTTCTGTCTACTTCTTAAGTGAAGATATTTCCTTTTCCACCATAGGCCTCAAAGCACTCCAAAGGTCCATTTGCAGATAGTAGAAAAAGGGGGTTTCCAAACTGCTCAATCAAAAGTAAGGTTCAGCTTTGTGAGATGAATGCATATGTCACAAAGTATGTTGTGAGAATGCTTCTGTCTCCTTTTTATGTGAAGACGATTCCTTTTCCACTATAGGCCTCAAACCGCTCCAAATGTCCATTTGCAGATTCTACAAAAAGAGTGCTTCAAAGCTACTCAATCCAACGAAGGTTCAAATCTGTGAGATGAATTCTCACGTCACAAAGAAGCTTCTCAGAATGCTTCTCTCTAGTTATTATTATACGAAGACATTTCGTTATCCACCATAGGCCTCCAAGAGCTCCAAATATCCACTTTCAGATTCTACAAAAAGAATGTTTCAAAGCTGCTCAATCAAAAGAAAAGTGAAACTCTGTGTGATACGAAAGCACACATCACATTGGAGTTTCTCATAAGGCTTCTGCCTAGTTATTACATGAAGACGTTTCGTTATCCACCATAGGCCTTGAAGCGCTCCAAATGTCATCTTGCAGATACTACAAAATGAGTACTTAAAAATTCCTCAATGAAAAGTAAGGTTCAACTCTGTGAGAAGAATGCACACATCACAAAATAGTTTGTCAGAGTGCTTCTGTCTAGTTGTTATGTGAAGATATTTCCTTTTCCGTCAGAGGCCTCAAGCCACTGCAAATATCCACTGGGAGATTCTACAGATAGAGTGTTTCAAAGTTGCTCAGTCAAAAGAAAGGTTCAACTCTGTGAGTTGAATGCACACATCCCAAAGGAGTTTGTCACAATGCTTCTGTCTAGTCTTTATGTGAAGATATTTCCTTTTCCACCATAGGCCTCAAAGCAATCCAAAGGTCCACTTTCAAATTCTACAAAAAGTGTGTTTCAAAACTGCTCAATCAAAAGCAAGGTTCAACTCTGTGAGATGAATGTACACATCACAAAGTAGTTTGTCAGAACGCTTCTCTCCAGTTTTATTGTGAAGCTATTTCCTTTTCCACCAGAGGCCTCAAAGCGATCCAAATGTCCACTTGCAGATTTTATAAAAATACTGTTTCAAAGCTGCTCAGTCAAAAGAACAGTTCAACTCTGTGAGACGAATGCTCACATTACAAAGAAGTTTGTGAGAATTCTTCTGTCTAGTTATTATGTGAAGATATTTCGTTATCCACCAGAGGCCTCAAAGCCCTCCAAATATCCACCTGCAGATTCTACAAAAAGAGTGTTTCAAAACTGCTCAATGAAAAGTAAGGATCAACTCTGTGAGATGAATGCACACATCACAAAGAAGTTTGCCAGAATGCTTCTGTCTAGTTTTTAGGTGGAGATATTTCCTTTTCCTCCACAGGCCTCAAAGCGCTTCAAATGTTCACATGCAAATTCTACCAAAAGAGGGTTTCAAAGCTGCTCAATCAAAAGAAAGGTTCAACTCTGTGAGATGAATGCACACATCGGAAAGAAGTTTGTCAGAAGGCTTCCATCTAGTTTTTATGTGAATATATTTCTTTTTCGACCCTAGGCCTCAAAGCCCTCCAAATATCCACCTGCAGATTCTACAAAAAGAGTGTTTCAAAACTGCTCAATGAAAAGTAAGGATCAACTCTGTGAGATGAATGCACACATCACAAAGAAGTTTGTCAGAAGGCTTCCATCTAGTTTTTATGTGAATATATTTCTTTTTCGACCCTAGGCCTCAAAGCGCTTCAAATGTCCACTTGCAGATTCTACGAAAAGTGTTTCAAAATGGCTCAATTGAAAGTAAGGTTTAACTCTGTGAGATTAATGCACACACCACAAAGAAATTGGTCAGAATGCTTCTGTCTCCTTCTGATGTGAAGATATTTTCTTTTCCACCGTAGGCCTCAAAGCACTTCGAATGTCCACTTGCATTTATTACAAAAGTGGTCTTTCAAAGATGCTCAATCAAAAGTAAGGGTCAAGTCTGAGAGATAAATGCACACATCCCAAAGGTGGCTCTCAGAGTGCTTCTGTCAAGTTTTTATGTGAAGATATTTCCTTTTCCACCGTAGGCCTCAAAGCACAACAAATATCCACTTGCAGATTCTACAAATAGAGTGTTTCAAGATTGCTTAATCAAAAGAAAGGTTCAACTCTGTGAGATGAATGCACACATCTCGAAGAAGTTTGTCAAAATGCGTCCGTCTAATTTTTATGTGAAGATATTTCCTTTTCCACCTTAGGCTTCATAGCGTTCCAAATGTCCACTTGCAGATTCCACAAAAAGAGTGTTTCAAAACTGCTCAATCACAAGAAAGTTGAAATCTATGAAGTAAATTCACACATCACAAAGAAGTTTGTCAGAATGCTTCTGTCTAGTTTTTATGTGAAGATATTGCCTTTTCCACCATAGGCCTCAAAGCGCTGCAAAGGTCCACTAGCAGATTCTACGAAAAGAGTGTTTCAAAGCTGCTCCATCAAAGGAAAGATTCAACTCTGTGAGATGAGTGCAGATATCACAAATAAGTTTCTCAGAATGCTTCTGTCTAGTTATTATATGAAGACATTTCGTTTTCCAACAAAGGCCTCAAAGCGCTCCAAATGACTACTTGCAGATTCTACAAAAAGAGTGTTTCAAAACTGCTCAATGAAAATTAAGGTTCAACTCTGTGAGATGAATGCACATATCACAAAGAAATTTGTCAGAATGCTTCTGTCTTGTTCTTATGTGAAGATATTTAATTTTCCAGGATCGGCCTCAAAGCACTCCAATTATCCACTTTCCTATAGTACAAAAAAAGTCTTTCAAACTGCTCAATCAAAAGTGAGGTTCAACTCTGTGAGATGAATGCACGTATCACAAAGACAGTTTTCAGAATGCTTCTGACTAGTATTTATGTGAAGATATTATCTTTTCCACCATAGGCCTCAAAGCACAACCAATGTCCGTTTGCAGATTCTACAGAGAGTTTCATGACTGTTCAATCAAAAGAAAAGTTCAACTCTTTGACATGAATGCACATATCACAAAGAAGTTTTTCAGAATGCTTCTGTCTAGTTTTTATATGAAGATATTTCCCTTTCTACCATAAGCCTCAAAGCACTCCAAATGTCCACTCCCACATTCTACAAATGGAGTGTTTCAAAGCTGGTCTATCAAAAGAAATGTTCAACTCTCTGAGATGTATGCACACATCACAGAGAAGTTTGTCAGTATGCTTCTGTCTAGTTTTTATGTGAAGATATTTCCTATTGAACCATAGGCCTGAAATTGCTCCAAATGTCCCCTTGAAGATTCTAGAAAAAGAGTGTTTCAAAGCTGCTCAATCAACAGAAATATTCCACGCCATGAGATGCATGCACACATCCAAAGGAGTTTGTCAAAATGCTTCTGTCTAGTTTTTATGTGAAGGGATTTCCTTTTCCACCACAGGCCTCAAGGTGCTCCAAATGTCCACTTCCAGATTCTACTAAAACAGTGTTTCAAAACTGGTCAATGAAAAGAAATGTTCAACTCTGTGAGATGAATGCACACAGCATAAAGTAATTTGTCAGAATGCTTCTATCTACTTTTTACGTGAAGATATTTCCTTTTCCGCATTAGGCCACAAAAGGCTCCAAGTGTCCACTTCCAGGTTCTACTAAAAGAGCATTTCGAAGCTGGTCAATCAAAAGAAAGGTTCAACTCTGTGAGAGGAATGCACACATCACAAAGATGTTTTTCAGAATGCCTCCATCTAATTTTTATATGAAGATATTTCCCTTTCCGTGATAGGCCTCAAAGTGCTCCAAATGTCGTCATCCAGATTCCACAAAAAGTATGTTTCGTAACTGCTCAATGAAAATTAACTTTCAACTCTGTGAGATGAATGCGCACACGAAAAAGAAATTTGTCAGTATGCTTCTGTCTAGTTCTTATGTGAAGATATTTCCTTTTCCACCGTAGGCCTCAAAGCGTTCCAAAGGTCCACTTGTAGATTCTGCCAAAAGAGTGTTTCAAAACTGTTCAATGAAAAGTAAGGTTCAACTCTGTGAGATGAATGCACACATCACATAGAAAGCTTCTCAGATAGCTTCTGTCTAGCTGTGATATGAAGATATTTCGTTATCCACCGTAGGCCTCAGAGCACTCGAAATGTCCACTTGCAGATGCTACAAAAGAGTGTTTCAAAACTACTCAATGAAAAGCAAGGTTCAGCCCCGTGAGATGAATGCATGCATCCCAAAGTAGTTTGTGAGAATGCTTCTGTCTAGGTTTTTTGTGAATGTATTTCCTTTCCAGCAAAGGCCTCAAAGTGCTCCAAAAATCCACTTGCAGATTCCCCAGAGGAAGGTTTCAAAACTGCTCAATGGAAAGTAAGGTTCAACTCTGTGAGATGAATGTACACATCACAAAGTAGTTTGTCAAAATCCTTCTGTCTAGTTTTAATGTGAACATATTTCCTTTTCGTGTTTCAAAACTGGTCAATCCAAAGTAAGGTTCAACTCTGTGAGATGAATACACATATCACAAGAAAGTTCTCAGAATGCTTCTGTCTAGTTCTTAGGTGAAGATATTTCCTTTGCCACAGTAGACCTCAAAGCACTCCAAATGTCCACATGCAGATCATTCAAAAAGGGTGTTTCAAAACTGCTCAATAAACACTAAGGTTTCACTCTGTGTGATAAGTGCACATATCACAAAGAAGGTTGTCCGAGTGCTTCTGTCTAATTTTTGTGTGAAGATATTTCCTTTTCCACCACAGGCCCCAAACCTTCCAAATGCCTACTTGCAGATTCTACAGAAAGAGTGTTTCAAAGCTGCTCAATCAAAAGATAGTTTCAACTCTGTGAGACGAATGCACACATCACAAAGAAGCTTGTCAGAATGCTTGTGTCTAGTTCTTATGGGAAGATATTTCCTTTAACACCATAGCCCTCCAAGCGCTCAAAATGTCCACTTGCAGATTCTACGAAAACAGTGTTTCAAAACTGTTCAACCAGAGGAAGGTTCAACTCTGTGAGATGAATGCACACATCACAAAGAAATTTATCAGAATCCTTCTGTCTACTTCTTAAGTGAAGATATTTCCTTTTCCACCATAGGCCTCAAAGCACTCCAAAGGTCCACTTGCAGATAGTAGAAAAAGGGGGTTTCCAAACTGCTCAATCAAAAGTAAGGTTCAGCTTTGTGAGATGAATGCATATGTCACAAAGTATGTTGTGAGAATGCTTCTGTCTCCTTTTATGTGAAGACGATTCCTTTTCCACTATAGGCCTCAAACCGCTCCAAATGTCCATTTGCAGATTCTACAAAAAGAGTGCTTCAAAGCTACTCAATCCAACGAAGGTTCAAATCTGTGAGATGAATTCTCACGTCACAAAGAAGCTTCTCAGAATGCTTCTCTCTAGTTATTATTATACGAAGACATTTCGTTATCCACCATAGGCCTCCAAGAGCTCCAAATATCCACTTTCAGATTCTACAAAAAGAATGTTTCAAAGCTGCTCAATCAAAAGAAAAGTGAAACTCTGTGTGATACGAAAGCACACATCACATTGGAGTTTCTCATAATGCTTCTGCCTAGTTATTACATGAAGACGTTTCGTTATCCACCATGGGCCTTGAAGTGCTCCAAATTCCATTTTGCAGATTCTACAAAAAGAGTATTTAAAAATTCCTCAATGAAAAGTAAGGTTCAACTCTGTGAGAAGAATGCACACATCACAAAAAAGTTTGTCAGAGTGCTTCTGTCTAGTTGTTATGTGAAGATATTTCCTTTTCCGTCAGAGGCCTCAAGCCACTGCAAATATCCACTGGGAGATTCTACAGATAGAGTGTTTCAAAGTTGCTCAGTCAAAAGAAAGGTTCAACTCTGTGAGTTGAATGCACACATCCCAAAGGAGTTTGTCACAATGCTTCTGTCTAGTCTTTATGTGAAGATATTTCCTTTTCCACCATAGGCCTCAAAGCAATCCAAAGGTCCACTTTCAAATTCTACAAAAAGTGTGTTTCAAAACTGCTCAATCAAAAGCAAGGTTCAACTCTGTGAGATGAATGTACACATCACAAAGAAGTTTGTCAGAACGCTTCTCTCCAGTTTTATTGTGAAGCTATTTCCTTTTCCACCAGAGGCCTCAAAGCGATCCAAATGTCCACTTGCAGATTTTATAAAAATACTGTTTCAAAGCTGCTCAGTCAAAAGAACAGTTCAACTCTGTGAGACGAATGCTCACATTACAAAGAAGTTTGTGAGAATTCTTCTGTCTAGTTATTATGTGAAGATATTTCGTTATCCACCAGAGGCCTCAAAGCCCTCCAAATATCCACCTGCAGATTCTACAAAAAGAGTGTTTCAAAACTGCTCAATGAAAAGTAAGGATCAACTCTGTGAGATGAATGCACACATCACAAAGAAGTTTGCCAGAATGCTTCTGTCTAGTTTTTAGGTGGAGATATTTCCTTTTCCTCCACAGGCTTCAAAGCGCTTCAAATGTTCACATGCAAATTCTACAAAAAGAGGGTTTCAAAGCTGCTCAATCAAAAGAAAGGTTCAACTCTGTGAGATGAATGCAGACATCAGAAAGAAGTTTGTCAGAAGGCTTCCATCTAGTTTTTATGTGAATATATTTCTTTTTCGACCCTAGGCCTCAAAGCGCTTCAAATGTCCACTTGCAGATTCTACGAAGTGTTTCAAAATGGCTCAATTGAAAGTAAGGTTTAACTCTGTGAGATTAATGCACACACACAAAGAAATTGGTCAGAATGCTTCTGTCTCCTTCTGATGTGAAGATATTTTCTTTTCCACCGTAGGCCTCAAAGCACTTCGAATGTCCACTTGCATTTATTACAAAAGTGGTCTTTCAAAGATGCTCAATCAAAAGTAAGGGTCAAGTCTGAGAGATAAATTCACACATCCCAAAGGAGGCTCTCAGAGTGCTTCTGTCAAGTTTTTATGTGAAGATACCTCCTTTTCCACCGTAGGCCTCAAAGCACAACAAATATCCACTTGCAGATTCTACAAATAGAGTGTTTCAAGATTGCTTAATCAAAAGAAAGGTTCAACTCTGTGAGATGAATGCACACATCTCGAAGAAGTTTGTCAAAATGCGTCCGTCTAATTTTTATGTGAAGATATTTCCTTTTCCACCTTAGGCTTCATAGCGTTTCAAATGTCCACTTGCAGATTCCACAAAAAGAGTGTTTCAAAACTGCTCAATCACAAGAAAGTTGAAATCTATGAAGTAAATTCACACATCACAAAGAAGCTTGTCAGAATGCTTCTGTCTAGTTTTTATGTGAAGATATTGCCTTTTCCACCATAGGCCTCAAAGCGCTGCAAAGGTCCACTAGCAGATTCTACGAAAAGAGTGTTTCAAAGCTGCTCCATCAAAGGAAAGATTCAACTCTGTGAGATGAGTGCAGATATCACAAATAAGTTTCTCAGAATGCTTCTGTCTAGTTATTATATGAAGACATTTCGTTTTCCAACAAAGGCTTCAAAGCGCTCCAAATGACTATTGCAGATTCTACAAAAAGAGTGTTTCAAAACTGCTCAATGAAAATTAAGGTTCAACTCTGTGAGATGAATGCACATATCACAAAGAAATTTGTCAGAATGCTTCTGTCTTGTTCTTATGTGAAGATATTTAATTTTCCAGGATCGGCCTCAAAGCACTCCAATTATCCACTTTCCTATAGTACAAAGAAAGTCTTTCAAACTGCTCAATCAAAAGTGAGGTTCAACTCTGTGAGATGAATGCACGTATCACAAAGACAGTTTTCAGAATGCTTCTGACTAGTATTTATGTGAAGATATTTTCTTTTCCACCATAGGCCTCAAAGCACAACAAATGTCCGTTTGCAGATTCTACAGAGAGTTTCATGACTGTTCAATCAAAAGAAAAGTTCAACTCTTTGACATGAATGCACATATCACAAAGAAGTTTTTCAGAATGCTTCTGTCTAGTTTTTATATGAAGATATTTCCCTTTCTACCATAAGCCTCAAAGCACTCCAAATGTCCACTCCCACATTCTACAAATGGAGTGTTTCAAAGCTGGTCTATCAAAAGAAATGTTCAACTCTCTGAGATGTATGCACACATCACAGAGAAGTTTGTCAGTATGCTTCTGTCTAGTTTTGATGTGAAGATATTTCCTATTGAACCATAGGCCTGAAATTGCTCCAAATGTCCCCTTGAAGATTCTAGGAAAAGAGTGTTTCAAAGCTGCTCAATCAACAGAAATATTCCACGCCATGAGATGCATGCACACATCCAAAGGAGTTTGTCAAAATGCTTCTGTCTAGTTTTTATGTGAAGGGATTTCCTTTTCCACCACAGGCCTCAAGGTGCTCCAAATGTCCACTTCCAGATTCTACTAAAACAGTGTTTCAAAACTGGTCAATGAAAAGAAATGTTCAACTCTGTGAGATGAATGCACACAGCATAAATTTGTCAGAATGCTTCTATCTACTTTTTACGTGAAGATATTTCCTATTCCGCATTAGGCCACAAAAGGCTCCAAGTGTCCACTTCCAGGTTCTACTAAAAGAGCATTTCGAAGCTGGTCAATCAAAAGAAAGGTTCAACTCTGTGAGAGGAATGCACACATCACAAAGATGTTTTTCAGAATGCCTCCATCTAATTTTTATATGAAGATATTTCCCTTTCCGTGATAGGCCTCAAAGTGCTCCAAATGTCGTCATCCAGATTCCACAAAAAGTATGTTTCATAACTGCTCAATGAAAATTAACTTTCAACGCTGTGAGATGAATGCGCACACGAAAAAGAAATTTGTCAGTATGCTTCTGTCTAGTTCTTATGTGAAGATATTTCCTTTTCCACCGTAGGCCTCAAAGCGTTCCAAAGGTCCACTTGTAGATTCTGCCAAAAGAGTGTTTCAAAACTGTTCAATGAAAAGTAAGGTGCAACTCTGTGAGATGAATGCACACATCACATAGAAAGCTTCTCAGATAGCTTCTGTCTAGCTGTGATATGAAGATATTTCGTTATCCACCGTAGGCCTCAGAGCACTCGAAATGTCCACTTGCAGATGCTACAAAAGAGTGTTTCAAAACTACTCAATGAAAAGCAAGGTTCAGCCCCGTGAGATGAATGCATGCATCCCAAAGTAGTTTGTGAGAATGCTTCTGTCTAGGTTTTTTGTGAATGTATTTCCTTTCCAGCAAAGGCCTCAAAGTGCTCCAAAAATCCACTTGCAGATTCCCCAAAGGAAGGTTTCAAAACTGCTCAATGGAAAGTAAGGTTCAACTCTGTGAGATGAATGTACACATCACAAAGTAGTTTGTCAAAATCCTTCTGTCTAGTTTTAATGTGAACATATTTCCTTTTCGTGTTTCAAAACTGGTCAATCCAAAGTAAGGTTCAACTCTGTGAGATGAATACACATATCACAAGAAAATTCTCCGAATGCTTCTGTCTAGTTCTTAGGTGAAGATATTTCCTTTGCCACAATAGACCTCAAAGCACTCCAAATGTCCACATGCAGATCATTCAAAAAGGGTGTTTCAAAACTGCTCAATAAACACTAAGGTTTCACTCTGTGTGATAAGTGCACATATCACAAAGAAGGTTGTCCGAGGGCTTCTGTCTCATTTTTGTGTGAAGATATTTCCTTTTCCACCACAGGCCCCAAACCTTCCAAATGCCTACTTGCAGATTCTACAGAAAGAGTGTTTCAAAGCTGCTCAATCAAAAGATAGTTTCAACTCTGTGAGACGAAGGCACACATCACAAAGAAGCTTGTCAGAATGCTTGTGTCTAGTTCTTATGGGAAGATATTTCCTTTAACACCATAGCCCTCCAAGCGCTCAAAATGTCCACTTGCAGATTCTACGAAAACAGTGTTTCAAAACTGTTCAACCAGAGTAAGGTTCAACTCCGTGAGATGAATGCACACATCACAAAGAAATTTATCAGAATCCTTCTGTCTACTTCTTAAGTGAAGATATTTCCTTTTCCACCATAGGCCTCAAAGCACTCCAAAGGTCCACTTGCAGATAGTAGAAAAAGGGGGTTTCCAAACTGCTCAATCAAAAGTAAGGTTCAGCTTTGTGAGATGAATGCATATGTCACAAAGTATGTTGTGAGAATGCTTCTGTCTCCTTTTTATGTGAAGACGATTCCTTTTCCACTATAGGCCTCAAACCGCTCCAAATGTCCATTTGCAGATTCTACAAAAAGAGTGCTTCAAAGCTACTCAATCCAACGAAGGTTCAAATCTGTGAGATGAATTCTCACGTCACAAAGAAGCTTCTCAGAATGCTTCTCTCTAGTTATTATTATACGAAGACATTTCGTTATCCACCATAGGCCTCCAAGAGCTCCAAATATCCACTTTCAGATTCTACCAAAAGAATGTTTCAAAGCTGCTCAATCAAAAGAAAAGTGAAACTCTGTGTGATACGAAAGCACACATCACATTGGAGTTTCTCATAAGGCTTCTGCCTAGTTATTACATGAAGACGTTTCGTTATCCACCATAGGCCTTGAAGCGCTCCAAATGTCATCTTGCAGATACTACAAAATGAGTACTTAAAAATTCCTCAATGAAAAGTAAGGTTCAACTCTGTGAGAAGAATGCACACATCACAAAAAAGTTTGTCAGAGTGCTTCTGTCTAGTTGTTATGTGAAGATATTTCCTTTTCCGTCAGAGGCCTCAAGCCACTGCAAATATCCACTGGGAGATTCTACAGATAGAGTGTTTCAAAGTTGCTCAGTCAAAAGAAAGGTTCAACTCTGTGAGTTGAATGCACACATCCCAAAGGAGTTTGTCACAATGCTTCTGTCTAGTCTTTATGTGAAGATATTTCCTTTTCCACCATAGGCCTCAAAGCAATCCAAAGGTCCACTTTCAAATTCTACAAAAAGTGTGTTTCAAAACTGCTCAATCAAAAGCAAGGTTCAACTCTGTGAGATGAATGTACACATCACAAAGAAGTTTGTCAGAACGCTTCTCTCCAGTTTTATTGTGAAGCTATTTCCTTTTCCACCAGAGGCCTCAAAGCGATCCAAATGTCCACTTGCAGATTTTATAAAAATACTGTTTCAAAGCTGCTCAGTCAAAAGAACAGTTCAACTCTGTGAGACGAATGCTCACATTACAAAGAAGTTTGTGAGAATTCTTCTGTCTAGTTATTATGTGAAGATATTTCGTTATCCACCAGAGGCCTCAAAGCCCTCCAAATATCCACCTGCAGATTCTACAAAAAGAGTGTTTCAAAACTGCTCAATGAAAAGTAAGGATCAACTCTGTGAGATGAATGCACACATCACAAAGAAGTTTGCCAGAATGCTTCTGTCTAGTTTTTAGGTGGAGATATTTCCTTTTCCTCCACAGGCTTCAAAGCGCTTCAAATGTTCACATGCAAATTCTACAAAAAGAGGGTTTCAAAGCTGCTCAATCAAAAGAAAGGTTCAACTCTGTGAGATGAATGCACACATCAGAAAGAAGTTTGTCAGAAGGCTTCCATCTAGTTTTTATGTGAATATATTTCTTTTTCGACCCTAGGCCTCAAAGCGCTTCAAATGTCCACTTGCAGATTCTACGAAGTGTTTCAAAATGGCTCAATTGAAAGTAAGGTTTAACTCTGTGAGATTAATGCACACACACAAAGAAATTGGTCAGAATGCTTCTGTCTCCTTCTGATGTGAAGATATTTTCTTTTCCACCGTAGGCCTCAAAGCACTTCGAATGTCCACTTGCATTTATTACAAAAGTGGTCTTTCAAAGATGCTCAATCAAAAGTAAGGGTCAAGTCTGAGAGATAAATTCACACATCCCAAAGGAGGCTCTCAGAGTGCTTCTGTCAAGTTTTTATGTGAAGATACCTCCTTTTCCACCGTAGGCCTCAAAGCACAACAAATATCCACTTGCAGATTCTACAAATAGAGTGTTTCAAGATTGCTTAATCAAAAGAAAGGTTCAACTCTGTGAGATGAATGCACACATCTCGAAGAAGTTTGTCAAAATGCGTCCGTCTAATTTTTATGTGAAGATATTTCCTTTTCCACCTTAGGCTTCATAGCGTTTCAAATGTCCACTTGCAGATTCCACAAAAAGAGTGTTTCAAAACTGCTCAATCACAAGAAAGTTGAAATCTATGAAGTAAATTCACACATCACAAAGAAGCTTGTCAGAATGCTTCTGTCTAGTTTTTATGTGAAGATATTGCCTTTTCCACCATAGGCCTCAAAGCGCTGCAAAGGTCCACTAGCAGATTCTACGAAAAGAGTGTTTCAAAGCTGCTCCATCAAAGGAAAGATTCAACTCTGTGAGATGAGTGCAGATATCACAAATAAGTTTCTCAGAATGCTTCTGTCTAGTTATTATATGAAGACATTTCGTTTTCCAACAAAGGCTTCAAAGCGCTCCAAATGACTATTGCAGATTCTACAAAAAGAGTGTTTCAAAACTGCTCAATGAAAATTAAGGTTCAACTCTGTGAGATGAATGCACATATCACAAAGAAATTTGTCAGAATGCTTCTGTCTTGTTCTTATGTGAAGATATTTAATTTTCCATGATCGGCCTCAAAGCACTCCAATTATCCACTTTCCTATAGTACAAAGAAAGTCTTTCAAACTGCTCAATCAAAAGTGAGGTTCAACTCTGTGAGATGAATGCACGTATCACAAAGACAGTTTTCAGAATGCTTCTGACTAGTATTTATGTGAAGATATTTTCTTTTCCACCATAGGCCTCAAAGCACAACAAATGTCCGTTTGCAGATTCTACAGAGAGTTTCATGACTGTTCAATCAAAAGAAAAGTTCAACTCTTTGACATGAATGCACATATCACAAAGAAGTTTTTCAGAATGCTTCTGTCTAGTTTTTATATGAAGATATTTCCCTTTCTACCATAAGCCCCAAAGCACTCCAAATGTCCACTCCCACATTCTACAAATGGAGTGTTTCAAAGCTGGTCTATCAAAAGAAATGTTCAACTCTCTGAGATGTATGCACACATCACAGAGAAGTTTGTCAGTATGCTTCTGTCTAGTTTTGATGTGAAGATATTTCCTATTGAACCATAGGCCTGAAATTGCTCCAAATGTCCCCTTGAAGATTCTAGGAAAAGAGTGTTTCAAAGCTGCTCAATCAACAGAAATATTCCACGCCATGAGATGCATGCACACATCCAAAGGAGTTTGTCAAAATGCTTCTGTCTAGTTTTTATGTGAAGGGATTTCCTTTTCCACCACAGGCCTCAAGGTGCTCCAAATGTCCACTTCCAGATTCTACTAAAACAGTGTTTCAAAACTGGTCAATGAAAAGAAATGTTCAACTCTGTGAGATGAATGCACACAGCATAAATTTGTCAGAATGCTTCTATCTACTTTTTACGTGAAGATATTTCCTATTCCGCATTAGGCCACAAAAGGCTCCAAGTGTCCACTTCCAGGTTCTACTAAAAGAGCATTTCGAAGCTGGTCAATCAAAAGAAAGGTTCAACTCTGTGAGAGGAATGCACACATCACAAAGATGTTTTTCAGAATGCCTCCATCTAATTTTTATATGAAGATATTTCCCTTTCCGTGATAGGCCTCAAAGTGCTCCAAATGTCGTCATCCAGATTCCACAAAAAGTATGTTTCATAACTGCTCAATGAAAATTAACTTTCAACGCTGTGAGATGAATGCGCACACGAAAAAGAAATTTGTCAGTATGCTTCTGTCTAGTTCTTATGTGAAGATATTTCCTTTTCCACCGTAGGCCTCAAAGCGTTCCAAAGGTCCACTTGTAGATTCTGACAAAAGAGTGTTTCAAAACTGTTCAATGAAAAGTAAGGTTCAACTCTGTGAGATGAATGCACACATCACATAGAAAGCTTCTCAGATAGCTTCTGTCTAGCTGTGATATGAAGATATTTCGTTATCCACCGTAGGCCTCAGAGCACTCGAAATGTCCACTTGCAGATGCTACAAAAGAGTGTTTCAAAACTACTCAATGAAAAGCAAGGTTCAGCCCCGTGAGATGAATGCATGCATCCCAAAGTAGTTTGTGAGAATGCTTCTGTCTAGGTTTTTTGTGAATGTATTTCCTTTCCAGCAAAGGCCTCAAAGTGCTCCAAAAATCCACTTGCAGATTCCCCAAAGGAAGGTTTCAAAACTGCTCAATGGAAAGTAAGGTTCAACTCTGTGAGATGAATGTACACATCACAAAGTAGTTTGTCAAAATCCTTCTGTCTAGTTTTAATGTGAACATATTTCCTTTTCGTGTTTCAAAACTGGTCAATCCAAAGTAAGGTTCAACTCTGTGAGATGAATACACATATCACAAGAAAATTCTCCGAATGCTTCTGTCTAGTGCTTAGGTGAAGATATTTCCTTTGCCACAATAGACCTCAAAGCACTCCAAATGTCCACATGCAGATCATTCAAAAAGGGTGTTTCAAAACTGCTCAATAAACACTAAGGTTTCACTCTGTGTGATAAGTGCACATATCACAAAGAAGGTTGTCCGAGGGCTTCTGTCTCATTTTTGTGTGAAGATATTTCCTTTTCCACCACAGGCCCCAAACCTTCCAAATGCCTACTTGCAGATTCTACAGAAAGAGTGTTTCAAAGCTGCTCAATCAAAAGATAGTTTCAACTCTGTGAGACGAAGGCACACATCACAAAGAAGCTTGTCAGAATGCTTGTGTCTAGTTCTTATGGGAAGATATTTCCTTTAACACCATAGCCCTCCAAGCGCTCAAAATGTCCACTTGCAGATTCTACGAAAACAGTGTTTCAAAACTGTTCAACCAGAGTAAGGTTCAACTCCGTGAGATGAATGCACACATCACAAAGAAATTTATCAGAATCCTTCTGTCTACTTCTTAAGTGAAGATATTTCCTTTTCCACCATAGGCCTCAAAGCACTCCAAAGGTCCACTTGCAGATAGTAGAAAAAGGGGGTTTCCAAACTGCTCAATCAAAAGTAAGGTTCAGCTTTGTGAGATGAATGCATATGTCACAAAGTATGTTGTGAGAATGCTTCTGTCTCCTTTTTATGTGAAGACGATTCCTTTTCCACTATAGGCCTCAAACCGCTCCAAATGTCCATTTGCAGATTCTACAAAAAGAGTGCTTCAAAGCTACTCAATCCAACGAAGGTTCAAATCTGTGAGATGAATTCTCACGTCACAAAGAAGCTTCTCAGAATGCTTCTCTCTAGTTATTATTATACGAAGACATTTCGTTATCCACCATAGGCCTCCAAGAGCTCCAAATATCCACTTTCAGATTCTACCAAAAGAATGTTTCAAAGCTGCTCAATCAAAAGAAAAGTGAAACTCTGTGTGATACGAAAGCACACATCACATTGGAGTTTCTCATAAGGCTTCTGCCTAGTTATTACATGAAGACGTTTCGTTATCCACCATAGGCCTTGAAGCGCTCCAAATGTCATCTTGCAGATACTACAAAATGAGTACTTAAAAATTCCTCAATGAAAAGTAAGGTTCAACTCTGTGAGAAGAATGCACACATCACAAAATAGTTTGTCAGAGTGCTTCTGTCTAGTTGTTATGTGAAGATATTTCCTTTTCCGTCAGAGGCCTCAAGCCACTGCAAATATCCACTGGGAGATTCTACAGATAGAGTGTTTCAAAGTTGCTCAGTCAAAAGAAAGGTTCAACTCTGTGAGTTGAATGCACACATCCCAAAGGAGTTTGTCACAATGCTTCTGTCTAGTCTTTATGTGAAGATATTTCCTTTTCCACCATAGGCCTCAAAGCAATCCAAAGGTCCACTTTCAAATTCTACAAAAAGTGTGTTTCAAAACTGCTCAATCAAAAGCAAGGTTCAACTCTGTGAGATGAATGTACACATCACAAAGTAGTTTGTCAGAACGCTTCTCTCCAGTTTTATTGTGAAGCTATTTCCTTTTCCACCAGAGGCCTCAAAGCGATCCAAATGTCCACTTGCAGATTTTATAAAAATACTGTTTCAAAGCTGCTCAGTCAAAAGAACAGTTCAACTCTGTGAGACGAATGCTCACATTACAAAGAAGTTTGTGAGAATTCTTCTGTCTAGTTATTATGTGAAGATATTTCGTTATCCACCAGAGGCCTCAAAGCCCTCCAAATATCCACCTGCAGATTCTACAAAAAGAGTGTTTCAAAACTGCTCAATGAAAAGTAAGGATCAACTCTGTGAGATGAATGCACACATCACAAAGAAGTTTGCCAGAATGCTTCTGTCTAGTTTTTAGGTGGAGATATTTCCTTTTCCTCCACAGGCCTCAAAGCGCTTCAAATGTTCACATGCAAATTCTACCAAAAGAGGGTTTCAAAGCTGCTCAATCAAAAGAAAGGTTCAACTCTGTGAGATGAATGCACACATCGGAAAGAAGTTTGTCAGAAGGCTTCCATCTAGTTTTTATGTGAATATATTTCTTTTTCGACCCTAGGCCTCAAAGCCCTCCAAATATCCACCTGCAGATTCTACAAAAAGAGTGTTTCAAAACTGCTCAATGAAAAGTAAGGATCAACTCTGTGAGATGAATGCACACATCACAAAGAAGTTTGTCAGAAGGCTTCCATCTAGTTTTTATGTGAATATATTTCTTTTTCGACCCTAGGCCTCAAAGCGCTTCAAATGTCCACTTGCAGATTCTACGAAAAGTGTTTCAAAATGGCTCAATTGAAAGTAAGGTTTAACTCTGTGAGATTAATGCACACACCACAAAGAAATTGGTCAGAATGCTTCTGTCTCCTTCTGATGTGAAGATATTTTCTTTTCCACCGTAGGCCTCAAAGCACTTCGAATGTCCACTTGCATTTATTACAAAAGTGGTCTTTCAAAGATGCTCAATCAAAAGTAAGGGTCAAGTCTGAGAGATAAATGCACACATCCCAAAGGTGGCTCTCAGAGTGCTTCTGTCAAGTTTTTATGTGAAGATATTTCCTTTTCCACCGTAGGCCTCAAAGCACAACAAATATCCACTTGCAGATTCTACAAATAGAGTGTTTCAAGATTGCTTAATCAAAAGAAAGGTTCAACTCTGTGAGATGAATGCACACATCTCGAAGAAGTTTGTCAAAATGCGTCCGTCTAATTTTTATGTGAAGATATTTCCTTTTCCACCTTAGGCTTCATAGCGTTCCAAATGTCCACTTGCAGATTCCACAAAAAGAGTGTTTCAAAACTGCTCAATCACAAGAAAGTTGAAATCTATGAAGTAAATTCACACATCACAAAGAAGTTTGTCAGAATGCTTCTGTCTAGTTTTTATGTGAAGATATTGCCTTTTCCACCATAGGCCTCAAAGCGCTGCAAAGGTCCACTAGCAGATTCTACGAAAAGAGTGTTTCAAAGCTGCTCCATCAAAGGAAAGATTCAACTCTGTGAGATGAGTGCAGATATCACAAATAAGTTTCTCAGAATGCTTCTGTCTAGTTATTATATGAAGACATTTCGTTTTCCAACAAAGGCCTCAAAGCGCTCCAAATGACTACTTGCAGATTCTACAAAAAGAGTGTTTCAAAACTGCTCAATGAAAATTAAGGTTCAACTCTGTGAGATGAATGCACATATCACAAAGAAATTTGTCAGAATGCTTCTGTCTTGTTCTTATGTGAAGATATTTAATTTTCCATGATCGGCCTCAAAGCACTCCAATTATCCACTTTCCTATAGTACAAAAAAAGTCTTTCAAACTGCTCAATCAAAAGTGAGGTTCAACTCTGTGAGATGAATGCACGTATCACAAAGACAGTTTTCAGAATGCTTCTGACTAGTATTTATGTGAAGATATTATCTTTTCCACCATAGGCCTCAAAGCACAACCAATGTCCGTTTGCAGATTCTACAGAGAGTTTCATGACTGTTCAATCAAAAGAAAAGTTCAACTCTTTGACATGAATGCACATATCACAAAGAAGTTTTTCAGAATGCTTCTGTCTAGTTTTTATATGAAGATATTTCCCTTTCTACCATAAGCCTCAAAGCACTCCAAATGTCCACTCCCACATTCTACAAATGGAGTGTTTCAAAGCTGGTCTATCAAAAGAAATGTTCAACTCTCTGAGATGTATGCACACATCACAGAGAAGTTTGTCAGTATGCTTCTGTCTAGTTTTTATGTGAAGATATTTCCTATTGAACCATAGGCCTGAAATTGCTCCAAATGTCCCCTTGAAGATTCTAGAAAAAGAGTGTTTCAAAGCTGCTCAATCAACAGAAATATTCCACGCCATGAGATGCATGCACACATCCAAAGGAGTTTGTCAAAATGCTTCTGTCTAGTTTTTATGTGAAGGGATTTCCTTTTCCACCACAGGCCTCAAGGTGCTCCAAATGTCCACTTCCAGATTCTACTAAAACAGTGTTTCAAAACTGGTCAATGAAAAGAAATGTTCAACTCTGTGAGATGAATGCACACAGCATAAAGTAATTTGTCAGAATGCTTCTATCTACTTTTTACGTGAAGATATTTCCTTTTCCGCATTAGGCCACAAAAGGCTCCAAGTGTCCACTTCCAGGTTCTACTAAAAGAGCATTTCGAAGCTGGTCAATCAAAAGAAAGGTTCAACTCTGTGAGAGGAATGCACACATCACAAAGATGTTTTTCAGAATGCCTCCATCTAATTTTTATATGAAGATATTTCCCTTTCCGTGATAGGCCTCAAAGTGCTCCAAATGTCGTCATCCAGATTCCACAAAAAGTATGTTTCGTAACTGCTCAATGAAAATTAACTTTCAACTCTGTGAGATGAATGCGCACACGAAAAAGAAATTTGTCAGTATGCTTCTGTCTAGTTCTTATGTGAAGATATTTCCTTTTCCACCGTAGGCCTCAAAGCGTTCCAAAGGTCCACTTGTAGATTCTGCCAAAAGAGTGTTTCAAAACTGTTCAATGAAAAGTAAGGTTCAACTCTGTGAGATGAATGCACACATCACATAGAAAGCTTCTCAGATAGCTTCTGTCTAGCTGTGATATGAAGATATTTCGTTATCCACCGTAGGCCTCAGAGCACTCGAAATGTCCACTTGCAGATGCTACAAAAGAGTGTTTCAAAACTACTCAATGAAAAGCAAGGTTCAGCCCCGTGAGATGAATGCATGCATCCCAAAGTAGTTTGTGAGAATGCTTCTGTCTAGGTTTTTTGTGAATGTATTTCCTTTCCAGCAAAGGCCTCAAAGTGCTCCAAAAATCCACTTGCAGATTCCCCAGAGGAAGGTTTCAAAACTGCTCAATGGAAAGTAAGGTTCAACTCTGTGAGATGAATGTACACATCACAAAGTAGTTTGTCAAAATCCTTCTGTCTAGTTTTAATGTGAACATATTTCCTTTTCGTGTTTCAAAACTGGTCAATCCAAAGTAAGGTTCAACTCTGTGAGATGAATACACATATCACAAGAAAGTTCTCAGAATGCTTCTGTCTAGTTCTTAGGTGAAGATATTTCCTTTGCCACAGTAGACCTCAAAGCACTCCAAATGTCCACATGCAGATCATTCAAAAAGGGTGTTTCAAAACTGCTCAATAAACACTAAGGTTTCACTCTGTGTGATAAGTGCACATATCACAAAGAAGGTTGTCCGAGGGCTTCTGTCTAATTTTTGTGTGAAGATATTTCCTTTTCCACCACAGGCCCCAAACCTTCCAAATGCCTACTTGCAGATTCTACAGAAAGAGTGTTTCAAAGCTGCTCAATCAAAAGATAGTTTCAACTCTGTGAGACGAATGCACACATCACAAAGAAGCTTGTCAGAATGCTTGTGTCTAGTTCTTATGGGAAGATATTTCCTTTAACACCATAGCCCTCCAAGCGCTCAAAATGTCCACTTGCAGATTCTACGAAAACAGTGTTTCAAAACTGTTCAACCAGAGGAAGGTTCAACTCTGTGAGATGAATGCACACATCACAAAGAAATTTATCAGAATCCTTCTGTCTACTTCTTAAGTGAAGATATTTCCTTTTCCACCATAGGCCTCAAAGCACTCCAAAGGTCCACTTGCAGATAGTAGAAAAAGGGGGTTTCCAAACTGCTCAATCAAAAGTAAGGTTCAGCTTTGTGAGATGAATGCATATGTCACAAAGTATGTTGTGAGAATGCTTCTGTCTCCTTTTATGTGAAGACGATTCCTTTTCCACTATAGGCCTCAAACCGCTCCAAATGTCCATTTGCAGATTCTACAAAAAGAGTGCTTCAAAGCTACTCAATCCAACGAAGGTTCAAATCTGTGAGATGAATTCTCACGTCACAAAGAAGCTTCTCAGAATGCTTCTCTCTAGTTATTATTATACGAAGACATTTCGTTATCCACCATAGGCCTCCAAGAGCTCCAAATATCCACTTTCAGATTCTACAAAAAGAATGTTTCAAAGCTGCTCAATCAAAAGAAAAGTGAAACTCTGTGTGATACGAAAGCACACATCACATTGGAGTTTCTCATAATGCTTCTGCCTAGTTATTACATGAAGACGTTTCGTTATCCACCATGGGCCTTGAAGTGCTCCAAATTCCATTTTGCAGATTCTACAAAAAGAGTATTTAAAAATTCCTCAATGAAAAGTAAGGTTCAACTCTGTGAGAAGAATGCACACATCACAAAAAAGTTTGTCAGAGTGCTTCTGTCTAGTTGTTATGTGAAGATATTTCCTTTTCCGTCAGAGGCCTCAAGCCACTGCAAATATCCACTGGGAGATTCTACAGATAGAGTGTTTCAAAGTTGCTCAGTCAAAAGAAAGGTTCAACTCTGTGAGTTGAATGCACACATCCCAAAGGAGTTTGTCACAATGCTTCTGTCTAGTCTTTATGTGAAGATATTTCCTTTTCCACCATAGGCCTCAAAGCAATCCAAAGGTCCACTTTCAAATTCTACAAAAAGTGTGTTTCAAAACTGCTCAATCAAAAGCAAGGTTCAACTCTGTGAGATGAATGTACACATCACAAAGAAGTTTGTCAGAACGCTTCTCTCCAGTTTTATTGTGAAGCTATTTCCTTTTCCACCAGAGGCCTCAAAGCGATCCAAATGTCCACTTGCAGATTTTATAAAAATACTGTTTCAAAGCTGCTCAGTCAAAAGAACAGTTCAACTCTGTGAGACGAATGCTCACATTACAAAGAAGTTTGTGAGAATTCTTCTGTCTAGTTATTATGTGAAGATATTTCGTTATCCACCAGAGGCCTCAAAGCCCTCCAAATATCCACCTGCAGATTCTACAAAAAGAGTGTTTCAAAACTGCTCAATGAAAAGTAAGGATCAACTCTGTGAGATGAATGCACACATCACAAAGAAGTTTGCCAGAATGCTTCTGTCTAGTTTTTAGGTGGAGATATTTCCTTTTCCTCCACAGGCCTCAAAGCGCTTCAAATGTTCACATGCAAATTCTACCAAAAGAGGGTTTCAAAGCTGCTCAATCAAAAGAAAGGTTCAACTCTGTGAGATGAATGCACACATCAGAAAGAAGTTTGTCAGAAGGCTTCCATCTAGTTTTTATGTGAATATATTTCTTTTTCGACCCTAGGCCTCAAAGCGCTTCAAATGTCCACTTGCAGATTCTACGAAGTGTTTCAAAATGGCTCAATTGAAAGTAAGGTTTAACTCTGTGAGATTAATGCACACACACAAAGAAATTGGTCAGAATGCTTCTGTCTCCTTCTGATGTGAAGATATTTTCTTTTCCACCGTAGGCCTCAAAGCACTTCGAATGTCCACTTGCATTTATTACAAAAGTGGTCTTTCAAAGATGCTCAATCAAAAGTAAGGGTCAAGTCTGAGAGATAAATTCACACATCCCAAAGGAGGCTCTCAGAGTGCTTCTGTCAAGTTTTTATGTGAAGATACCTCCTTTTCCACCGTAGGCCTCAAAGCACAACAAATATCCACTTGCAGATTCTACAAATAGAGTGTTTCAAGATTGCTTAATCAAAAGAAAGGTTCAACTCTGTGAGATGAATGCACACATCTCGAAGAAGTTTGTCAAAATGCGTCCGTCTAATTTTTATGTGAAGATATTTCCTTTTCCACCTTAGGCTTCATAGCGTTTCAAATGTCCACTTGCAGATTCCACAAAAAGAGTGTTTCAAAACTGCTCAATCACAAGAAAGTTGAAATCTATGAAGTAAATTCACACATCACAAAGAAGCTTGTCAGAATGCTTCTGTCTAGTTTTTATGTGAAGATATTGCCTTTTCCACCATAGGCCTCAAAGCGCTGCAAAGGTCCACTAGCAGATTCTACGAAAAGAGTGTTTCAAAGCTGCTCCATCAAAGGAAAGATTCAACTCTGTGAGATGAGTGCAGATATCACAAATAAGTTTCTCAGAATGCTTCTGTCTAGTTATTATATGAAGACATTTCGTTTTCCAACAAAGGCTTCAAAGCGCTCCAAATGACTATTGCAGATTCTACAAAAAGAGTGTTTCAAAACTGCTCAATGAAAATTAAGGTTCAACTCTGTGAGATGAATGCACATATCACAAAGAAATTTGTCAGAATGCTTCTGTCTTGTTCTTATGTGAAGATATTTAATTTTCCATGATCGGCCTCAAAGCACTCCAATTATCCACTTTCCTATAGTACAAAGAAAGTCTTTCAAACTGCTCAATCAAAAGTGAGGTTCAACTCTGTGAGATGAATGCACGTATCACAAAGACAGTTTTCAGAATGCTTCTGACTAGTATTTATGTGAAGATATTTTCTTTTCCACCATAGGCCTCAAAGCACAACAAATGTCCGTTTGCAGATTCTACAGAGAGTTTCATGACTGTTCAATCAAAAGAAAAGTTCAACTCTTTGACATGAATGCACATATCACAAAGAAGTTTTTCAGAATGCTTCTGTCTAGTTTTTATATGAAGATATTTCCCTTTCTACCATAAGCCCCAAAGCACTCCAAATGTCCACTCCCACATTCTACAAATGGAGTGTTTCAAAGCTGGTCTATCAAAAGAAATGTTCAACTCTCTGAGATGTATGCACACATCACAGAGAAGTTTGTCAGTATGCTTCTGTCTAGTTTTGATGTGAAGATATTTCCTATTGAACCATAGGCCTGAAATTGCTCCAAATGTCCCCTTGAAGATTCTAGGAAAAGAGTGTTTCAAAGCTGCTCAATCAACAGAAATATTCCACGCCATGAGATGCATGCACACATCCAAAGGAGTTTGTCAAAATGCTTCTGTCTAGTTTTTATGTGAAGGGATTTCCTTTTCCACCACAGGCCTCAAGGTGCTCCAAATGTCCACTTCCAGATTCTACTAAAACAGTGTTTCAAAACTGGTCAATGAAAAGAAATGTTCAACTCTGTGAGATGAATGCACACAGCATAAATTTGTCAGAATGCTTCTATCTACTTTTTACGTGAAGATATTTCCTATTCCGCATTAGGCCACAAAAGGCTCCAAGTGTCCACTTCCAGGTTCTACTAAAAGAGCATTTCGAAGCTGGTCAATCAAAAGAAAGGTTCAACTCTGTGAGAGGAATGCACACATCACAAAGATGTTTTTCAGAATGCCTCCATCTAATTTTTATATGAAGATATTTCCCTTTCCGTGATAGGCCTCAAAGTGCTCCAAATGTCGTCATCCAGATTCCACAAAAAGTATGTTTCATAACTGCTCAATGAAAATTAACTTTCAACGCTGTGAGATGAATGCGCACACGAAAAAGAAATTTGTCAGTATGCTTCTGTCTAGTTCTTATGTGAAGATATTTCCTTTTCCACCGTAGGCCTCAAAGCGTTCCAAAGGTCCACTTGTAGATTCTGACAAAAGAGTGTTTCAAAACTGTTCAATGAAAAGTAAGGTTCAACTCTGTGAGATGAATGCACACATCACATAGAAAGCTTCTCAGATAGCTTCTGTCTAGCTGTGATATGAAGATATTTCGTTATCCACCGTAGGCCTCAGAGCACTCGAAATGTCCACTTGCAGATGCTACAAAAGAGTGTTTCAAAACTACTCAATGAAAAGCAAGGTTCAGCCCCGTGAGATGAATGCATGCATCCCAAAGTAGTTTGTGAGAATGCTTCTGTCTAGGTTTTTTGTGAATGTATTTCCTTTCCAGCAAAGGCCTCAAAGTGCTCCAAAAATCCACTTGCAGATTCCCCAAAGGAAGGTTTCAAAACTGCTCAATGGAAAGTAAGGTTCAACTCTGTGAGATGAATGTACACATCACAAAGTAGTTTGTCAAAATCCTTCTGTCTAGTTTTAATGTGAACATATTTCCTTTTCGTGTTTCAAAACTGGTCAATCCAAAGTAAGGTTCAACTCTGTGAGATGAATACACATATCACAAGAAAATTCTCCGAATGCTTCTGTCTAGTGCTTAGGTGAAGATATTTCCTTTGCCACAATAGACCTCAAAGCACTCCAAATGTCCACATGCAGATCATTCAAAAAGGGTGTTTCAAAACTGCTCAATAAACACTAAGGTTTCACTCTGTGTGATAAGTGCACATATCACAAAGAAGGTTGTCCGAGGGCTTCTGTCTCATTTTTGTGTGAAGATATTTCCTTTTCCACTACAGGCCCCAAACCTTCCAAATGCCTACTTGCACATTCTACAGAAAGAGTGTTTCAAAGCTGCTCAATCAAAAGATAGTTTCAACTCTGTGAGACGAAGGCACACATCACAAAGAAGCTTGTCAGAATGCTTGTGTCTAGTTCTTATGGGAAGATATTTCCTTTAACACCATAGCCCTCCAAGCGCTCAAAATGTCCACTTGCAGATTCTACGAAAACAGTGTTTCAAAACTGTTCAACCAGAGGAAGGTTCAACTCTGTGAGATGAATGCACACATCACAAAGAAATTTATCAGAATCCTTCTGTCTACTTCTTAAGTGAAGATATTTCCTTTTCCACCATAGGCCTCAAAGCACTCCAAAGGTCCACTTGCAGATAGTAGAAAAAGGGGGTTTCCCAACTGCTCAATCAAAAGTAAGGTTCAGCTTTGTGAGATGAATGCATATGTCACAAAGTATGTTGTGAGAATGCTTCTGTCTCCTTTTATGTGAAGACGATTCCTTTTCCACTATAGGCCTCAAACCGCTCCAAATGTCCATTTGCAGATTCTACAAAAAGAGTGCTTCAAAGCTACTCAATCCAACGAAGGTTCAAATCTGTGAGATGAATTCTCACGTCACAAAGAAGCTTCTCAGAATGCTTCTCTCTAGTTATTATTATACGAAGACATTTCGTTATCCACCATAGGCCTCCAAGAGCTCCAAATATCCACTTTCAGATTCTACAAAAAGAATGTTTCAAAGCTGCTCAATCAAAAGAAAAGTGAAACTCTGTGTGATACGAAAGCACACATCACATTGGAGTTTCTCATAAGGCTTCTGCCTAGTTATTACATGAAGACGTTTCGTTATCCACCATGGGCCTTGAAGTGCTCCAAATTCCATTTTGCAGATTCTACAAAAAGAGTATTTAAAAATTCCTCAATGAAAAGTAAGGTTCAACTCTGTGAGAAGAATGCACACATCACAAAAAAGTTTGTCAGAGTGCTTCTGTCTAGTTGTTATGTGAAGATATTTCCTTTTCCGTCAGAGGCCTCAAGCCACTGCAAATATCCACTGGGAGATTCTACAGATAGAGTGTTTCAAAGTTGCTCAGTCAAAAGAAAGGTTCAACTCTGTGAGTTGAATGCACACATCCCAAAGGAGTTTGTCACAATGCTTCTGTCTAGTCTTTATGTGAAGATATTTCCTTTTCCACCATAGGCCTCAAAGCAATCCAAAGGTCCACTTTCAAATTCTACAAAAAGTGTGTTTCAAAACTGCTCAATCAAAAGCAAGGTTCAACTCTGTGAGATGAATGTACACATCACAAAGAAGTTTGTCAGAACGCTTCTCTCCAGTTTTATTGTGAAGCTATTTCCTTTTCCACCAGAGGCCTCAAAGCGATCCAAATGTCCACTTGCAGATTTTATAAAAATACTGTTTCAAAGCTGCTCAGTCAAAAGAACAGTTCAACTCTGTGAGACGAATGCTCACATTACAAAGAAGTTTGTGAGAATTCTTCTGTCTAGTTATTATGTGAAGATATTTCGTTATCCACCAGAGGCCTCAAAGCCCTCCAAATATCCACCTGCAGATTCTACAAAAAGAGTGTTTCAAAACTGCTCAATGAAAAGTAAGGATCAACTCTGTGAGATGAATGCACACATCACAAAGAAGTTTGCCAGAATGCTTCTGTCTAGTTTTTAGGTGGAGATATTTCCTTTTCCTCCACAGGCTTCAAAGCGCTTCAAATGTTCACATGCAAATTCTACAAAAAGAGGGTTTCAAAGCTGCTCAATCAAAAGAAAGGTTCAACTCTGTGAGATGAATGCACACATCAGAAAGAAGTTTGTCAGAAGGCTTCCATCTAGTTTTTATGTGAATATATTTCTTTTTCGACCCTAGGCCTCAAAGCGCTTCAAATGTCCACTTGCAGATTCTACGAAGTGTTTCAAAATGGCTCAATTGAAAGTAAGGTTTAACTCTGTGAGATTAATGCACACACACAAAGAAATTGGTCAGAATGCTTCTGTCTCCTTCTGATGTGAAGATATTTTCTTTTCCACCGTAGGCCTCAAAGCACTTCGAATGTCCACTTGCATTTATTACAAAAGTGGTCTTTCAAAGATGCTCAATCAAAAGTAAGGGTCAAGTCTGAGAGATAAATTCACACATCCCAAAGGAGGCTCTCAGAGTGCTTCTGTCAAGTTTTTATGTGAAGATACCTCCTTTTCCACCGTAGGCCTCAAAGCACAACAAATATCCACTTGCAGATTCTACAAATAGAGTGTTTCAAGATTGCTTAATCAAAAGAAAGGTTCAACTCTGTGAGATGAATGCACACATCTCGAAGAAGTTTGTCAAAATGCGTCCGTCTAATTTTTATGTGAAGATATTTCCTTTTCCACCTTAGGCTTCATAGCGTTTCAAATGTCCACTTGCAGATTCCACAAAAAGAGTGTTTCAAAACTGCTCAATCACAAGAAAGTTGAAATCTATGAAGTAAATTCACACATCACAAAGAAGCTTGTCAGAATGCTTCTGTCTAGTTTTTATGTGAAGATATTGCCTTTTCCACCATAGGCCTCAAAGCGCTGCAAAGGTCCACTAGCAGATTCTACGAAAAGAGTGTTTCAAAGCTGCTCCATCAAAGGAAAGATTCAACTCTGTGAGATGAGTGCAGATATCACAAATAAGTTTCTCAGAATGCTTCTGTCTAGTTATTATATGAAGACATTTCGTTTTCCAACAAAGGCTTCAAAGCGCTCCAAATGACTATTGCAGATTCTACAAAAAGAGTGTTTCAAAACTGCTCAATGAAAATTAAGGTTCAACTCTGTGAGATGAATGCACATATCACAAAGAAATTTGTCAGAATGCTTCTGTCTTGTTCTTATGTGAAGATATTTAATTTTCCATGATCGGCCTCAAAGCACTCCAATTATCCACTTTCCTATAGTACAAAGAAAGTCTTTCAAACTGCTCAATCAAAAGTGAGGTTCAACTCTGTGAGATGAATGCACGTATCACAAAGACAGTTTTCAGAATGCTTCTGACTAGTATTTATGTGAAGATATTTTCTTTTCCACCATAGGCCTCAAAGCACAACAAATGTCCGTTTGCAGATTCTACAGAGAGTTTCATGACTGTTCAATCAAAAGAAAAGTTCAACTCTTTGACATGAATGCACATATCACAAAGAAGTTTTTCAGAATGCTTCTGTCTAGTTTTTATATGAAGATATTTCCCTTTCTACCATAAGCCCCAAAGCACTCCAAATGTCCACTCCCACATTCTACAAATGGAGTGTTTCAAAGCTGGTCTATCAAAAGAAATGTTCAACTCTCTGAGATGTATGCACACATCACAGAGAAGTTTGTCAGTATGCTTCTGTCTAGTTTTGATGTGAAGATATTTCCTATTGAACCATAGGCCTGAAATTGCTCCAAATGTCCCCTTGAAGATTCTAGGAAAAGAGTGTTTCAAAGCTGCTCAATCAACAGAAATATTCCACGCCATGAGATGCATGCACACATCCAAAGGAGTTTGTCAAAATGCTTCTGTCTAGTTTTTATGTGAAGGGATTTCCTTTTCCACCACAGGCCTCAAGGTGCTCCAAATGTCCACTTCCAGATTCTACTAAAACAGTGTTTCAAAACTGGTCAATGAAAAGAAATGTTCAACTCTGTGAGATGAATGCACACAGCATAAATTTGTCAGAATGCTTCTATCTACTTTTTACGTGAAGATATTTCCTATTCCGCATTAGGCCACAAAAGGCTCCAAGTGTCCACTTCCAGGTTCTACTAAAAGAGCATTTCGAAGCTGGTCAATCAAAAGAAAGGTTCAACTCTGTGAGAGGAATGCACACATCACAAAGATGTTTTTCAGAATGCCTCCATCTAATTTTTATATGAAGATATTTCCCTTTCCGTGATAGGCCTCAAAGTGCTCCAAATGTCGTCATCCAGATTCCACAAAAAGTATGTTTCATAACTGCTCAATGAAAATTAACTTTCAACGCTGTGAGATGAATGCGCACACGAAAAAGAAATTTGTCAGTATGCTTCTGTCTAGTTCTTATGTGAAGATATTTCCTTTTCCACCGTAGGCCTCAAAGCGTTCCAAAGGTCCACTTGTAGATTCTGACAAAAGAGTGTTTCAAAACTGTTCAATGAAAAGTAAGGTTCAACTCTGTGAGATGAATGCACACATCACATAGAAAGCTTCTCAGATAGCTTCTGTCTAGCTGTGATATGAAGATATTTCGTTATCCACCGTAGGCCTCAGAGCACTCGAAATGTCCACTTGCAGATGCTACAAAAGAGTGTTTCAAAACTACTCAATGAAAAGCAAGGTTCAGCCCCGTGAGATGAATGCATGCATCCCAAAGTAGTTTGTGAGAATGCTTCTGTCTAGGTTTTTTGTGAATGTATTTCCTTTCCAGCAAAGGCCTCAAAGTGCTCCAAAAATCCACTTGCAGATTCCCCAAAGGAAGGTTTCAAAACTGCTCAATGGAAAGTAAGGTTCAACTCTGTGAGATGAATGTACACATCACAAAGTAGTTTGTCAAAATCCTTCTGTCTAGTTTTAATGTGAACATATTTCCTTTTCGTGTTTCAAAACTGGTCAATCCAAAGTAAGGTTCAACTCTGTGAGATGAATACACATATCACAAGAAAATTCTCCGAATGCTTCTGTCTAGTGCTTAGGTGAAGATATTTCCTTTGCCACAATAGACCTCAAAGCACTCCAAATGTCCACATGCAGATCATTCAAAAAGGGTGTTTCAAAACTGCTCAATAAACACTAAGGTTTCACTCTGTGTGATAAGTGCACATATCACAAAGAAGGTTGTCCGAGGGCTTCTGTCTCATTTTTGTGTGAAGATATTTCCTTTTCCACCACAGGCCCCAAACCTTCCAAATGCCTACTTGCACATTCTACAGAAAGAGTGTTTCAAAGCTGCTCAATCAAAAGATAGTTTCAACTCTGTGAGACGAAGGCACACATCACAAAGAAGCTTGTCAGAATGCTTGTGTCTAGTTCTTATGGGAAGATATTTCCTTTAACACCATAGCCCTCCAAGCGCTCAAAATGTCCACTTGCAGATTCTACGAAAACAGTGTTTCAAAACTGTTCAACCAGAGGAAGGTTCAACTCTGTGAGATGAATGCACACATCACAAAGAAATTTATCAGAATCCTTCTGTCTACTTCTTAAGTGAAGATATTTCCTTTTCCACCATAGGCCTCAAAGCACTCCAAAGGTCCACTTGCAGATAGTAGAAAAAGGGGGTTTCCAAACTGCTCAATCAAAAGTAAGGTTCAGCTTTGTGAGATGAATGCATATGTCACAAAGTATGTTGTGAGAATGCTTCTGTCTCCTTTTATGTGAAGACGATTCCTTTTCCACTATAGGCCTCAAACCGCTCCAAATGTCCATTTGCAGATTCTACAAAAAGAGTGCTTCAAAGCTACTCAATCCAACGAAGGTTCAAATCTGTGAGATGAATTCTCACGTCACAAAGAAGCTTCTCAGAATGCTTCTCTCTAGTTATTATTATACGAAGACATTTCGTTATCCACCATAGGCCTCCAAGAGCTCCAAATATCCACTTTCAGATTCTACAAAAAGAATGTTTCAAAGCTGCTCAATCAAAAGAAAAGTGAAACTCTGTGTGATACGAAAGCACACATCACATTGGAGTTTCTCATAATGCTTCTGCCTAGTTATTACATGAAGACGTTTCGTTATCCACCATGGGCCTTGAAGTGCTCCAAATTCCATTTTGCAGATTCTACAAAAAGAGTATTTAAAAATTCCTCAATGAAAAGTAAGGTTCAACTCTGTGAGAAGAATGCACACATCACAAAAAAGTTTGTCAGAGTGCTTCTGTCTAGTTGTTATGTGAAGATATTTCCTTTTCCGTCAGAGGCCTCAAGCCACTGCAAATATCCACTGGGAGATTCTACAGATAGAGTGTTTCAAAGTTGCTCAGTCAAAAGAAAGGTTCAACTCTGTGAGTTGAATGCACACATCCCAAAGGAGTTTGTCACAATGCTTCTGTCTAGTCTTTATGTGAAGATATTTCCTTTTCCACCATAGGCCTCAAAGCAATCCAAAGGTCCACTTTCAAATTCTACAAAAAGTGTGTTTCAAAACTGCTCAATCAAAAGCAAGGTTCAACTCTGTGAGATGAATGTACACATCACAAAGAAGTTTGTCAGAACGCTTCTCTCCAGTTTTATTGTGAAGCTATTTCCTTTTCCACCAGAGGCCTCAAAGCGATCCAAATGTCCACTTGCAGATTTTATAAAAATACTGTTTCAAAGCTGCTCAGTCAAAAGAACAGTTCAACTCTGTGAGACGAATGCTCACATTACAAAGAAGTTTGTGAGAATTCTTCTGTCTAGTTATTATGTGAAGATATTTCGTTATCCACCAGAGGCCTCAAAGCCCTCCAAATATCCACCTGCAGATTCTACAAAAAGAGTGTTTCAAAACTGCTCAATGAAAAGTAAGGATCAACTCTGTGAGATGAATGCACACATCACAAAGAAGTTTGCCAGAATGCTTCTGTCTAGTTTTTAGGTGGAGATATTTCCTTTTCCTCCACAGGCTTCAAAGCGCTTCAAATGTTCACATGCAAATTCTACAAAAAGAGGGTTTCAAAGCTGCTCAATCAAAAGAAAGGTTCAACTCTGTGAGATGAATGCACACATCAGAAAGAAGTTTGTCAGAAGGCTTCCATCTAGTTTTTATGTGAATATATTTCTTTTTCGACCCTAGGCCTCAAAGCGCTTCAAATGTCCACTTGCAGATTCTACGAAGTGTTTCAAAATGGCTCAATTGAAAGTAAGGTTTAACTCTGTGAGATTAATGCACACACACAAAGAAATTGGTCAGAATGCTTCTGTCTCCTTCTGATGTGAAGATATTTTCTTTTCCACCGTAGGCCTCAAAGCACTTCGAATGTCCACTTGCATTTATTACAAAAGTGGTCTTTCAAAGATGCTCAATCAAAAGTAAGGGTCAAGTCTGAGAGATAAATTCACACATCCCAAAGGAGGCTCTCAGAGTGCTTCTGTCAAGTTTTTATGTGAAGATACCTCCTTTTCCACCGTAGGCCTCAAAGCACAACAAATATCCACTTGCAGATTCTACAAATAGAGTGTTTCAAGATTGCTTAATCAAAAGAAAGGTTCAACTCTGTGAGATGAATGCACACATCTCGAAGAAGTTTGTCAAAATGCGTCCGTCTAATTTTTATGTGAAGATATTTCCTTTTCCACCTTAGGCTTCATAGCGTTTCAAATGTCCACTTGCAGATTCCACAAAAAGAGTGTTTCAAAACTGCTCAATCACAAGAAAGTTGAAATCTATGAAGTAAATTCACACATCACAAAGAAGCTTGTCAGAATGCTTCTGTCTAGTTTTTATGTGAAGATATTGCCTTTTCCACCATAGGCCTCAAAGCGCTGCAAAGGTCCACTAGCAGATTCTACGAAAAGAGTGTTTCAAAGCTGCTCCATCAAAGGAAAGATTCAACTCTGTGAGATGAGTGCAGATATCACAAATAAGTTTCTCAGAATGCTTCTGTCTAGTTATTATATGAAGACATTTCGTTTTCCAACAAAGGCTTCAAAGCGCTCCAAATGACTATTGCAGATTCTACAAAAAGAGTGTTTCAAAACTGCTCAATGAAAATTAAGGTTCAACTCTGTGAGATGAATGCACATATCACAAAGAAATTTGTCAGAATGCTTCTGTCTTGTTCTTATGTGAAGATATTTAATTTTCCATGATCGGCCTCAAAGCACTCCAATTATCCACTTTCCTATAGTACAAAGAAAGTCTTTCAAACTGCTCAATCAAAAGTGAGGTTCAACTCTGTGAGATGAATGCACGTATCACAAAGACAGTTTTCAGAATGCTTCTGACTAGTATTTATGTGAAGATATTTTCTTTTCCACCATAGGCCTCAAAGCACAACAAATGTCCGTTTGCAGATTCTACAGAGAGTTTCATGACTGTTCAATCAAAAGAAAAGTTCAACTCTTTGACATGAATGCACATATCACAAAGAAGTTTTTCAGAATGCTTCTGTCTAGTTTTTATATGAAGATATTTCCCTTTCTACCATAAGCCCCAAAGCACTCCAAATGTCCACTCCCACATTCTACAAATGGAGTGTTTCAAAGCTGGTCTATCAAAAGAAATGTTCAACTCTCTGAGATGTATGCACACATCACAGAGAAGTTTGTCAGTATGCTTCTGTCTAGTTTTGATGTGAAGATATTTCCTATTGAACCATAGGCCTGAAATTGCTCCAAATGTCCCCTTGAAGATTCTAGGAAAAGAGTGTTTCAAAGCTGCTCAATCAACAGAAATATTCCACGCCATGAGATGCATGCACACATCCAAAGGAGTTTGTCAAAATGCTTCTGTCTAGTTTTTATGTGAAGGGATTTCCTTTTCCACCACAGGCCTCAAGGTGCTCCAAATGTCCACTTCCAGATTCTACTAAAACAGTGTTTCAAAACTGGTCAATGAAAAGAAATGTTCAACTCTGTGAGATGAATGCACACAGCATAAATTTGTCAGAATGCTTCTATCTACTTTTTACGTGAAGATATTTCCTATTCCGCATTAGGCCACAAAAGGCTCCAAGTGTCCACTTCCAGGTTCTACTAAAAGAGCATTTCGAAGCTGGTCAATCAAAAGAAAGGTTCAACTCTGTGAGAGGAATGCACACATCACAAAGATGTTTTTCAGAATGCCTCCATCTAATTTTTATATGAAGATATTTCCCTTTCCGTGATAGGCCTCAAAGTGCTCCAAATGTCGTCATCCAGATTCCACAAAAAGTATGTTTCATAACTGCTCAATGAAAATTAACTTTCAACGCTGTGAGATGAATGCGCACACGAAAAAGAAATTTGTCAGTATGCTTCTGTCTAGTTCTTATGTGAAGATATTTCCTTTTCCACCGTAGGCCTCAAAGCGTTCCAAAGGTCCACTTGTAGATTCTGACAAAAGAGTGTTTCAAAACTGTTCAATGAAAAGTAAGGTTCAACTCTGTGAGATGAATGCACACATCACATAGAAAGCTTCTCAGATAGCTTCTGTCTAGCTGTGATATGAAGATATTTCGTTATCCACCGTAGGCCTCAGAGCACTCGAAATGTCCACTTGCAGATGCTACAAAAGAGTGTTTCAAAACTACTCAATGAAAAGCAAGGTTCAGCCCCGTGAGATGAATGCATGCATCCCAAAGTAGTTTGTGAGAATGCTTCTGTCTAGGTTTTTTGTGAATGTATTTCCTTTCCAGCAAAGGCCTCAAAGTGCTCCAAAAATCCACTTGCAGATTCCCCAAAGGAAGGTTTCAAAACTGCTCAATGGAAAGTAAGGTTCAACTCTGTGAGATGAATGTACACATCACAAAGTAGTTTGTCAAAATCCTTCTGTCTAGTTTTAATGTGAACATATTTCCTTTTCGTGTTTCAAAACTGGTCAATCCAAAGTAAGGTTCAACTCTGTGAGATGAATACACATATCACAAGAAAATTCTCCGAATGCTTCTGTCTAGTGCTTAGGTGAAGATATTTCCTTTGCCACAATAGACCTCAAAGCACTCCAAATGTCCACATGCAGATCATTCAAAAAGGGTGTTTCAAAACTGCTCAATAAACACTAAGGTTTCACTCTGTGTGATAAGTGCACATATCACAAAGAAGGTTGTCCGAGGGCTTCTGTCTCATTTTTGTGTGAAGATATTTCCTTTTCCACCACAGGCCCCAAACCTTCCAAATGCCTACTTGCACATTCTACAGAAAGAGTGTTTCAAAGCTGCTCAATCAAAAGATAGTTTCAACTCTGTGAGACGAAGGCACACATCACAAAGAAGCTTGTCAGAATGCTTGTGTCTAGTTCTTATGGGAAGATATTTCCTTTAACACCATAGCCCTCCAAGCGCTCAAAATGTCCACTTGCAGATTCTACGAAAACAGTGTTTCAAAACTGTTCAACCAGAGGAAGGTTCAACTCTGTGAGATGAATGCACACATCACAAAGAAATTTATCAGAATCCTTCTGTCTACTTCTTAAGTGAAGATATTTCCTTTTCCACCATAGGCCTCAAAGCACTCCAAAGGTCCACTTGCAGATAGTAGAAAAAGGGGGTTTCCCAACTGCTCAATCAAAAGTAAGGTTCAGCTTTGTGAGATGAATGCATATGTCACAAAGTATGTTGTGAGAATGCTTCTGTCTCCTTTTATGTGAAGACGATTCCTTTTCCACTATAGGCCTCAAACCGCTCCAAATGTCCATTTGCAGATTCTACAAAAAGAGTGCTTCAAAGCTACTCAATCCAACGAAGGTTCAAATCTGTGAGATGAATTCTCACGTCACAAAGAAGCTTCTCAGAATGCTTCTCTCTAGTTATTATTATACGAAGACATTTCGTTATCCACCATAGGCCTCCAAGAGCTCCAAATATCCACTTTCAGATTCTACAAAAAGAATGTTTCAAAGCTGCTCAATCAAAAGAAAAGTGAAACTCTGTGTGATACGAAAGCACACATCACATTGGAGTTTCTCATAATGCTTCTGCCTAGTTATTACATGAAGACGTTTCGTTATCCACCATGGGCCTTGAAGTGCTCCAAATTCCATTTTGCAGATTCTACAAAAAGAGTATTTAAAAATTCCTCAATGAAAAGTAAGGTTCAACTCTGTGAGAAGAATGCACACATCACAAAAAAGTTTGTCAGAGTGCTTCTGTCTAGTTGTTATGTGAAGATATTTCCTTTTCCGTCAGAGGCCTCAAGCCACTGCAAATATCCACTGGGAGATTCTACAGATAGAGTGTTTCAAAGTTGCTCAGTCAAAAGAAAGGTTCAACTCTGTGAGTTGAATGCACACATCCCAAAGGAGTTTGTCACAATGCTTCTGTCTAGTCTTTATGTGAAGATATTTCCTTTTCCACCATAGGCCTCAAAGCAATCCAAAGGTCCACTTTCAAATTCTACAAAAAGTGTGTTTCAAAACTGCTCAATCAAAAGCAAGGTTCAACTCTGTGAGATGAATGTACACATCACAAAGAAGTTTGTCAGAACGCTTCTCTCCAGTTTTATTGTGAAGCTATTTCCTTTTCCACCAGAGGCCTCAAAGCGATCCAAATGTCCACTTGCAGATTTTATAAAAATACTGTTTCAAAGCTGCTCAGTCAAAAGAACAGTTCAACTCTGTGAGACGAATGCTCACATTACAAAGAAGTTTGTGAGAATTCTTCTGTCTAGTTATTATGTGAAGATATTTCGTTATCCACCAGAGGCCTCAAAGCCCTCCAAATATCCACCTGCAGATTCTACAAAAAGAGTGTTTCAAAACTGCTCAATGAAAAGTAAGGATCAACTCTGTGAGATGAATGCACACATCACAAAGAAGTTTGCCAGAATGCTTCTGTCTAGTTTTTAGGTGGAGATATTTCCTTTTCCTCCACAGGCTTCAAAGCGCTTCAAATGTTCACATGCAAATTCTACAAAAAGAGGGTTTCAAAGCTGCTCAATCAAAAGAAAGGTTCAACTCTGTGAGATGAATGCACACATCAGAAAGAAGTTTGTCAGAAGGCTTCCATCTAGTTTTTATGTGAATATATTTCTTTTTCGACCCTAGGCCTCAAAGCGCTTCAAATGTCCACTTGCAGATTCTACGAAGTGTTTCAAAATGGCTCAATTGAAAGTAAGGTTTAACTCTGTGAGATTAATGCACACACACAAAGAAATTGGTCAGAATGCTTCTGTCTCCTTCTGATGTGAAGATATTTTCTTTTCCACCGTAGGCCTCAAAGCACTTCGAATGTCCACTTGCATTTATTACAAAAGTGGTCTTTCAAAGATGCTCAATCAAAAGTAAGGGTCAAGTCTGAGAGATAAATTCACACATCCCAAAGGAGGCTCTCAGAGTGCTTCTGTCAAGTTTTTATGTGAAGATACCTCCTTTTCCACCGTAGGCCTCAAAGCACAACAAATATCCACTTGCAGATTCTACAAATAGAGTGTTTCAAGATTGCTTAATCAAAAGAAAGGTTCAACTCTGTGAGATGAATGCACACATCTCGAAGAAGTTTGTCAAAATGCGTCCGTCTAATTTTTATGTGAAGATATTTCCTTTTCCACCTTAGGCTTCATAGCGTTTCAAATGTCCACTTGCAGATTCCACAAAAAGAGTGTTTCAAAACTGCTCAATCACAAGAAAGTTGAAATCTATGAAGTAAATTCACACATCACAAAGAAGCTTGTCAGAATGCTTCTGTCTAGTTTTTATGTGAAGATATTGCCTTTTCCACCATAGGCCTCAAAGCGCTGCAAAGGTCCACTAGCAGATTCTACGAAAAGAGTGTTTCAAAGCTGCTCCATCAAAGGAAAGATTCAACTCTGTGAGATGAGTGCAGATATCACAAATAAGTTTCTCAGAATGCTTCTGTCTAGTTATTATATGAAGACATTTCGTTTTCCAACAAAGGCTTCAAAGCGCTCCAAATGACTATTGCAGATTCTACAAAAAGAGTGTTTCAAAACTGCTCAATGAAAATTAAGGTTCAACTCTGTGAGATGAATGCACATATCACAAAGAAATTTGTCAGAATGCTTCTGTCTTGTTCTTATGTGAAGATATTTAATTTTCCATGATCGGCCTCAAAGCACTCCAATTATCCACTTTCCTATAGTACAAAGAAAGTCTTTCAAACTGCTCAATCAAAAGTGAGGTTCAACTCTGTGAGATGAATGCACGTATCACAAAGACAGTTTTCAGAATGCTTCTGACTAGTATTTATGTGAAGATATTTTCTTTTCCACCATAGGCCTCAAAGCACAACAAATGTCCGTTTGCAGATTCTACAGAGAGTTTCATGACTGTTCAATCAAAAGAAAAGTTCAACTCTTTGACATGAATGCACATATCACAAAGAAGTTTTTCAGAATGCTTCTGTCTAGTTTTTATATGAAGATATTTCCCTTTCTACCATAAGCCCCAAAGCACTCCAAATGTCCACTCCCACATTCTACAAATGGAGTGTTTCAAAGCTGGTCTATCAAAAGAAATGTTCAACTCTCTGAGATGTATGCACACATCACAGAGAAGTTTGTCAGTATGCTTCTGTCTAGTTTTTATGTGAAGATATTTCCTATTGAACCATAGGCCTGAAATTGCTCCAAATGTCCCCTTGAAGATTCTAGGAAAAGAGTGTTTCAAAGCTGCTCAATCAACATAAATATTCCACGCCATGAGATGCATGCACACATCCAAAGGAGTTTGTCAAAATGCTTCTGTCTAGTTTTTATGTGAAGGGATTTCCTTTTCCACCACAGGCCTCAAGGTGCTCCAAATGTCCACTTCCAGATTCTACTAAAACAGTGTTTCAAAACTGGTCAATGAAAAGAAATGTTCAACTCTGTGAGATGAATGCACACAGCATAAAGTAATTTGTCAGAATGCTTCTATCTACTTTTTACGTGAAGATATTTCCTATTCCGCATTAGGCCACAAAAGGCTCCAAGTGTCCACTTCCAGGTTCTACTAAAAGAGCATTTCGAAGCTGGTCAATCAAAAGAAAGGTTCAACTCTGTGAGAGGAATGCACACATCACAAAGATGTTTTTCAGAATGCCTCCATCTAATTTTTATATGAAGATATTTCCCTTTCCGTGATAGGCCTCAAAGTGCTCCAAATGTCGTCATCCAGATTCCACAAAAAGTATGTTTCATAACTGCTCAATGAAAATTAACTTTCAACGCTGTGAGATGAATGCGCACACGAAAAAGAAATTTGTCAGTATGCTTCTGTCTAGTTCTTATGTGAAGATATTTCCTTTTCCACCGTAGGCCTCAAAGCGTTCCAAAGGTCCACTTGTAGATTCTGACAAAAGAGTGTTTCAAAACTGTTCAATGAAAAGTAAGGTTCAACTCTGTGAGATGAATGCACACATCACATAGAAAGCTTCTCAGATAGCTTCTGTCTAGCTGTGATATGAAGATATTTCGTTATCCACCGTAGGCCTCAGAGCACTCGAAATGTCCACTTGCAGATGCTACAAAAGAGTGTTTCAAAACTACTCAATGAAAAGCAAGGTTCAGCCCCGTGAGATGAATGCATGCATCCCAAAGTAGTTTGTGAGAATGCTTCTGTCTAGGTTTTTTGTGAATGTATTTCCTTTCCAGCAAAGGCCTCAAAGTGCTCCAAAAATCCACTTGCAGATTCCCCAAAGGAAGGTTTCAAAACTGCTCAATGGAAAGTAAGGTTCAACTCTGTGAGATGAATGTACACATCACAAAGTAGTTTGTCAAAATCCTTCTGTCTAGTTTTAATGTGAACATATTTCCTTTTCGTGTTTCAAAACTGGTCAATCCAAAGTAAGGTTCAACTCTGTGAGATGAATACACATATCACAAGAAAATTCTCCGAATGCTTCTGTCTAGTGCTTAGGTGAAGATATTTCCTTTGCCACAATAGACCTCAAAGCACTCCAAATGTCCACATGCAGATCATTCAAAAAGGGTGTTTCAAAACTGCTCAATAAACACTAAGGTTTCACTCTGTGTGATAAGTGCACATATCACAAAGAAGGTTGTCCGAGGGCTTCTGTCTCATTTTTGTGTGAAGATATTTCCTTTTCCACCACAGGCCCCAAACCTTCCAAATGCCTACTTGCAGATTCTACAGAAAGAGTGTTTCAAAGCTGCTCAATCAAAAGATAGTTTCAACTCTGTGAGACGAAGGCACACATCACAAAGAAGCTTGTCAGAATGCTTGTGTCTAGTTCTTATGGGAAGATATTTCCTTTAACACCATAGCCCTCCAAGCGCTCAAAATGTCCACTTGCAGATTCTACGAAAACAGTGTTTCAAAACTGTTCAACCAGAGTAAGGTTCAACTCCGTGAGATGAATGCACACATCACAAAGAAATTTATCAGAATCCTTCTGTCTACTTCTTAAGTGAAGATATTTCCTTTTCCACCATAGGCCTCAAAGCACTCCAAAGGTCCACTTGCAGATAGTAGAAAAAGGGGGTTTCCAAACTGCTCAATCAAAAGTAAGGTTCAGCTTTGTGAGATGAATGCATATGTCACAAAGTATGTTGTGAGAATGCTTCTGTCTCCTTTTTATGTGAAGACGATTCCTTTTCCACTATAGGCCTCAAACCGCTCCAAATGTCCATTTGCAGATTCTACAAAAAGAGTGCTTCAAAGCTACTCAATCCAACGAAGGTTCAAATCTGTGAGATGAATTCTCACGTCACAAAGAAGCTTCTCAGAATGCTTCTCTCTAGTTATTATTATACGAAGACATTTCGTTATCCACCATAGGCCTCCAAGAGCTCCAAATATCCACTTTCAGATTCTACAAAAAGAATGTTTCAAAGCTGCTCAATCAAAAGAAAAGTGAAACTCTGTGTGATACGAAAGCACACATCACATTGGAGTTTCTCATAAGGCTTCTGCCTAGTTATTACATGAAGACGTTTCGTTATCCACCATAGGCCTTGAAGCGCTCCAAATGTCATCTTGCAGATACTACAAAATGAGTACTTAAAAATTCCTCAATGAAAAGTAAGGTTCAACTCTGTGAGAAGAATGCACACATCACAAAATAGTTTGTCAGAGTGCTTCTGTCTAGTTGTTATGTGAAGATATTTCCTTTTCCGTCAGAGGCCTCAAGCCACTGCAAATATCCACTGGGAGATTCTACAGATAGAGTGTTTCAAAGTTGCTCAGTCAAAAGAAAGGTTCAACTCTGTGAGTTGAATGCACACATCCCAAAGGAGTTTGTCACAATGCTTCTGTCTAGTCTTTATGTGAAGATATTTCCTTTTCCACCATAGGCCTCAAAGCAATCCAAAGGTCCACTTTCAAATTCTACAAAAAGTGTGTTTCAAAACTGCTCAATCAAAAGCAAGGTTCAACTCTGTGAGATGAATGTACACATCACAAAGTAGTTTGTCAGAACGCTTCTCTCCAGTTTTATTGTGAAGCTATTTCCTTTTCCACCAGAGGCCTCAAAGCGATCCAAATGTCCACTTGCAGATTTTATAAAAATACTGTTTCAAAGCTGCTCAGTCAAAAGAACAGTTCAACTCTGTGAGACGAATGCTCACATTACAAAGAAGTTTGTGAGAATTCTTCTGTCTAGTTATTATGTGAAGATATTTCGTTATCCACCAGAGGCCTCAAAGCCCTCCAAATATCCACCTGCAGATTCTACAAAAAGAGTGTTTCAAAACTGCTCAATGAAAAGTAAGGATCAACTCTGTGAGATGAATGCACACATCACAAAGAAGTTTGCCAGAATGCTTCTGTCTAGTTTTTAGGTGGAGATATTTCCTTTTCCTCCACAGGCCTCAAAGCGCTTCAAATGTTCACATGCAAATTCTACCAAAAGAGGGTTTCAAAGCTGCTCAATCAAAAGAAAGGTTCAACTCTGTGAGATGAATGCACACATCGGAAAGAAGTTTGTCAGAAGGCTTCCATCTAGTTTTTATGTGAATATATTTCTTTTTCGACCCTAGGCCTCAAAGCCCTCCAAATATCCACCTGCAGATTCTACAAAAAGAGTGTTTCAAAACTGCTCAATGAAAAGTAAGGATCAACTCTGTGAGATGAATGCACACATCACAAAGAAGTTTGTCAGAAGGCTTCCATCTAGTTTTTATGTGAATATATTTCTTTTTCGACCCTAGGCCTCAAAGCGCTTCAAATGTCCACTTGCAGATTCTACGAAAAGTGTTTCAAAATGGCTCAATTGAAAGTAAGGTTTAACTCTGTGAGATTAATGCACACACCACAAAGAAATTGGTCAGAATGCTTCTGTCTCCTTCTGATGTGAAGATATTTTCTTTTCCACCGTAGGCCTCAAAGCACTTCGAATGTCCACTTGCATTTATTACAAAAGTGGTCTTTCAAAGATGCTCAATCAAAAGTAAGGGTCAAGTCTGAGAGATAAATGCACACATCCCAAAGGTGGCTCTCAGAGTGCTTCTGTCAAGTTTTTATGTGAAGATATTTCCTTTTCCACCGTAGGCCTCAAAGCACAACAAATATCCACTTGCAGATTCTACAAATAGAGTGTTTCAAGATTGCTTAATCAAAAGAAAGGTTCAACTCTGTGAGATGAATGCACACATCTCGAAGAAGTTTGTCAAAATGCGTCCGTCTAATTTTTATGTGAAGATATTTCCTTTTCCACCTTAGGCTTCATAGCGTTTCAAATGTCCACTTGCAGATTCCACAAAAAGAGTGTTTCAAAACTGCTCAATCACAAGAAAGTTGAAATCTATGAAGTAAATTCACACATCACAAAGAAGTTTGTCAGAATGCTTCTGTCTAGTTTTTATGTGAAGATATTGCCTTTTCCACCATAGGCCTCAAAGCGCTGCAAAGGTCCACTAGCAGATTCTACGAAAAGAGTGTTTCAAAGCTGCTCCATCAAAGGAAAGATTCAACTCTGTGAGATGAGTGCAGATATCACAAATAAGTTTCTCAGAATGCTTCTGTCTAGTTATTATATGAAGACATTTCGTTTTCCAACAAAGGCCTCAAAGCGCTCCAAATGACTACTTGCAGATTCTACAAAAAGAGTGTTTCAAAACTGCTCAATGAAAATTAAGGTTCAACTCTGTGAGATGAATGCACATATCACAAAGAAATTTGTCAGAATGCTTCTGTCTTGTTCTTATGTGAAGATATTTAATTTTCCAGGATCGGCCTCAAAGCACTCCAATTATCCACTTTCCTATAGTACAAAAAAAGTCTTTCAAACTGCTCAATCAAAAGTGAGGTTCAACTCTGTGAGATGAATGCACGTATCACAAAGACAGTTTTCAGAATGCTTCTGACTAGTATTTATGTGAAGATATTATCTTTTCCACCATAGGCCTCAAAGCACAACCAATGTCCGTTTGCAGATTCTACAGAGAGTTTCATGACTGTTCAATCAAAAGAAAAGTTCAACTCTTTGACATGAATGCACATATCACAAAGAAGTTTTTCAGAATGCTTCTGTCTAGTTTTTATATGAAGATATTTCCCTTTCTACCATAAGCCTCAAAGCACTCCAAATGTCCACTCCCACATTCTACAAATGGAGTGTTTCAAAGCTGGTCTATCAAAAGAAATGTTCAACTCTCTGAGATGTATGCACACATCACAGAGAAGTTTGTCAGTATGCTTCTGTCTAGTTTTTATGTGAAGATATTTCCTATTGAACCATAGGCCTGAAATTGCTCCAAATGTCCCCTTGAAGATTCTAGAAAAAGAGTGTTTCAAAGCTGCTCAATCAACAGAAATATTCCACGCCATGAGATGCATGCACACATCCAAAGGAGTTTGTCAAAATGCTTCTGTCTAGTTTTTATGTGAAGGGATTTCCTTTTCCACCACAGGCCTCAAGGTGCTCCAAATGTCCACTTCCAGATTCTACTAAAACAGTGTTTCAAAACTGGTCAATGAAAAGAAATGTTCAACTCTGTGAGATGAATGCACACAGCATAAAGTAATTTGTCAGAATGCTTCTATCTACTTTTTACGTGAAGATATTTCCTTTTCCGCATTAGGCCACAAAAGGCTCCAAGTGTCCACTTCCAGGTTCTACTAAAAGAGCATTTCGAAGCTGGTCAATCAAAAGAAAGGTTCAACTCTGTGAGAGGAATGCACACATCACAAAGATGTTTTTCAGAATGCCTCCATCTAATTTTTATATGAAGATATTTCCCTTTCCGTGATAGGCCTCAAAGTGCTCCAAATGTCGTCATCCAGATTCCACAAAAAGTATGTTTCGTAACTGCTCAATGAAAATTAACTTTCAACTCTGTGAGATGAATGCGCACACGAAAAAGAAATTTGTCAGTATGCTTCTGTCTAGTTCTTATGTGAAGATATTTCCTTTTCCACCGTAGGCCTCAAAGCGTTCCAAAGGTCCACTTGTAGATTCTGCCAAAAGAGTGTTTCAAAACTGTTCAATGAAAAGTAAGGTTCAACTCTGTGAGATGAATGCACACATCACATAGAAAGCTTCTCAGATAGCTTCTGTCTAGCTGTGATATGAAGATATTTCGTTATCCACCGTAGGCCTCAGAGCACTCGAAATGTCCACTTGCAGATGCTACAAAAGAGTGTTTCAAAACTACTCAATGAAAAGCAAGGTTCAGCCCCGTGAGATGAATGCATGCATCCCAAAGTAGTTTGTGAGAATGCTTCTGTCTAGGTTTTTTGTGAATGTATTTCCTTTCCAGCAAAGGCCTCAAAGTGCTCCAAAAATCCACTTGCAGATTCCCCAGAGGAAGGTTTCAAAACTGCTCAATGGAAAGTAAGGTTCAACTCTGTGAGATGAATGTACACATCACAAAGTAGTTTGTCAAAATCCTTCTGTCTAGTTTTAATGTGAACATATTTCCTTTTCGTGTTTCAAAACTGGTCAATCCAAAGTAAGGTTCAACTCTGTGAGATGAATACACATATCACAAGAAAGTTCTCAGAATGCTTCTGTCTAGTTCTTAGGTGAAGATATTTCCTTTGCCACAGTAGACCTCAAAGCACTCCAAATGTCCACATGCAGATCATTCAAAAAGGGTGTTTCAAAACTGCTCAATAAACACTAAGGTTTCACTCTGTGTGATAAGTGCACATATCACAAAGAAGGTTGTCCGAGTGCTTCTGTCTAATTTTTGTGTGAAGATATTTCCTTTTCCACCACAGGCCCCAAACCTTCCAAATGCCTACTTGCAGATTCTACAGAAAGAGTGTTTCAAAGCTGCTCAATCAAAAGATAGTTTCAACTCTGTGAGACGAATGCACACATCACAAAGAAGCTTGTCAGAATGCTTGTGTCTAGTTCTTATGGGAAGATATTTCCTTTAACACCATAGCCCTCCAAGCGCTCAAAATGTCCACTTGCAGATTCTACGAAAACAGTGTTTCAAAACTGTTCAACCAGAGGAAGGTTCAACTCTGTGAGATGAATGCACACATCACAAAGAAATTTATCAGAATCCTTCTGTCTACTTCTTAAGTGAAGATATTTCCTTTTCCACCATAGGCCTCAAAGCACTCCAAAGGTCCACTTGCAGATAGTAGAAAAAGGGGGTTTCCAAACTGCTCAATCAAAAGTAAGGTTCAGCTTTGTGAGATGAATGCATATGTCACAAAGTATGTTGTGAGAATGCTTCTGTCTCCTTTTATGTGAAGACGATTCCTTTTCCACTATAGGCCTCAAACCGCTCCAAATGTCCATTTGCAGATTCTACAAAAAGAGTGCTTCAAAGCTACTCAATCCAACGAAGGTTCAAATCTGTGAGATGAATTCTCACGTCACAAAGAAGCTTCTCAGAATGCTTCTCTCTAGTTATTATTATACGAAGACATTTCGTTATCCACCATAGGCCTCCAAGAGCTCCAAATATCCACTTTCAGATTCTACAAAAAGAATGTTTCAAAGCTGCTCAATCAAAAGAAAAGTGAAACTCTGTGTGATACGAAAGCACACATCACATTGGAGTTTCTCATAATGCTTCTGCCTAGTTATTACATGAAGACGTTTCGTTATCCACCATGGGCCTTGAAGTGCTCCAAATTCCATTTTGCAGATTCTACAAAAAGAGTATTTAAAAATTCCTCAATGAAAAGTAAGGTTCAACTCTGTGAGAAGAATGCACACATCACAAAAAAGTTTGTCAGAGTGCTTCTGTCTAGTTGTTATGTGAAGATATTTCCTTTTCCGTCAGAGGCCTCAAGCCACTGCAAATATCCACTGGGAGATTCTACAGATAGAGTGTTTCAAAGTTGCTCAGTCAAAAGAAAGGTTCAACTCTGTGAGTTGAATGCACACATCCCAAAGGAGTTTGTCACAATGCTTCTGTCTAGTCTTTATGTGAAGATATTTCCTTTTCCACCATAGGCCTCAAAGCAATCCAAAGGTCCACTTTCAAATTCTACAAAAAGTGTGTTTCAAAACTGCTCAATCAAAAGCAAGGTTCAACTCTGTGAGATGAATGTACACATCACAAAGAAGTTTGTCAGAACGCTTCTCTCCAGTTTTATTGTGAAGCTATTTCCTTTTCCACCAGAGGCCTCAAAGCGATCCAAATGTCCACTTGCAGATTTTATAAAAATACTGTTTCAAAGCTGCTCAGTCAAAAGAACAGTTCAACTCTGTGAGACGAATGCTCACATTACAAAGAAGTTTGTGAGAATTCTTCTGTCTAGTTATTATGTGAAGATATTTCGTTATCCACCAGAGGCCTCAAAGCCCTCCAAATATCCACCTGCAGATTCTACAAAAAGAGTGTTTCAAAACTGCTCAATGAAAAGTAAGGATCAACTCTGTGAGATGAATGCACACATCACAAAGAAGTTTGCCAGAATGCTTCTGTCTAGTTTTTAGGTGGAGATATTTCCTTTTCCTCCACAGGCTTCAAAGCGCTTCAAATGTTCACATGCAAATTCTACAAAAAGAGGGTTTCAAAGCTGCTCAATCAAAAGAAAGGTTCAACTCTGTGAGATGAATGCAGACATCAGAAAGAAGTTTGTCAGAAGGCTTCCATCTAGTTTTTATGTGAATATATTTCTTTTTCGACCCTAGGCCTCAAAGCGCTTCAAATGTCCACTTGCAGATTCTACGAAGTGTTTCAAAATGGCTCAATTGAAAGTAAGGTTTAACTCTGTGAGATTAATGCACACACACAAAGAAATTGGTCAGAATGCTTCTGTCTCCTTCTGATGTGAAGATATTTTCTTTTCCACCGTAGGCCTCAAAGCACTTCGAATGTCCACTTGCATTTATTACAAAAGTGGTCTTTCAAAGATGCTCAATCAAAAGTAAGGGTCAAGTCTGAGAGATAAATTCACACATCCCAAAGGAGGCTCTCAGAGTGCTTCTGTCAAGTTTTTATGTGAAGATACCTCCTTTTCCACCGTAGGCCTCAAAGCACAACAAATATCCACTTGCAGATTCTACAAATAGAGTGTTTCAAGATTGCTTAATCAAAAGAAAGGTTCAACTCTGTGAGATGAATGCACACATCTCGAAGAAGTTTGTCAAAATGCGTCCGTCTAATTTTTATGTGAAGATATTTCCTTTTCCACCTTAGGCTTCATAGCGTTTCAAATGTCCACTTGCAGATTCCACAAAAAGAGTGTTTCAAAACTGCTCAATCACAAGAAAGTTGAAATCTATGAAGTAAATTCACACATCACAAAGAAGCTTGTCAGAATGCTTCTGTCTAGTTTTTATGTGAAGATATTGCCTTTTCCACCATAGGCCTCAAAGCGCTGCAAAGGTCCACTAGCAGATTCTACGAAAAGAGTGTTTCAAAGCTGCTCCATCAAAGGAAAGATTCAACTCTGTGAGATGAGTGCAGATATCACAAATAAGTTTCTCAGAATGCTTCTGTCTAGTTATTATATGAAGACATTTCGTTTTCCAACAAAGGCTTCAAAGCGCTCCAAATGACTATTGCAGATTCTACAAAAAGAGTGTTTCAAAACTGCTCAATGAAAATTAAGGTTCAACTCTGTGAGATGAATGCACATATCACAAAGAAATTTGTCAGAATGCTTCTGTCTTGTTCTTATGTGAAGATATTTAATTTTCCAGGATCGGCCTCAAAGCACTCCAATTATCCACTTTCCTATAGTACAAAGAAAGTCTTTCAAACTGCTCAATCAAAAGTGAGGTTCAACTCTGTGAGATGAATGCACGTATCACAAAGACAGTTTTCAGAATGCTTCTGACTAGTATTTATGTGAAGATATTTTCTTTTCCACCATAGGCCTCAAAGCACAACAAATGTCCGTTTGCAGATTCTACAGAGAGTTTCATGACTGTTCAATCAAAAGAAAAGTTCAACTCTTTGACATGAATGCACATATCACAAAGAAGTTTTTCAGAATGCTTCTGTCTAGTTTTTATATGAAGATATTTCCCTTTCTACCATAAGCCTCAAAGCACTCCAAATGTCCACTCCCACATTCTACAAATGGAGTGTTTCAAAGCTGGTCTATCAAAAGAAATGTTCAACTCTCTGAGATGTATGCACACATCACAGAGAAGTTTGTCAGTATGCTTCTGTCTAGTTTTGATGTGAAGATATTTCCTATTGAACCATAGGCCTGAAATTGCTCCAAATGTCCCCTTGAAGATTCTAGGAAAAGAGTGTTTCAAAGCTGCTCAATCAACAGAAATATTCCACGCCATGAGATGCATGCACACATCCAAAGGAGTTTGTCAAAATGCTTCTGTCTAGTTTTTATGTGAAGGGATTTCCTTTTCCACCACAGGCCTCAAGGTGCTCCAAATGTCCACTTCCAGATTCTACTAAAACAGTGTTTCAAAACTGGTCAATGAAAAGAAATGTTCAACTCTGTGAGATGAATGCACACAGCATAAATTTGTCAGAATGCTTCTATCTACTTTTTACGTGAAGATATTTCCTATTCCGCATTAGGCCACAAAAGGCTCCAAGTGTCCACTTCCAGGTTCTACTAAAAGAGCATTTCGAAGCTGGTCAATCAAAAGAAAGGTTCAACTCTGTGAGAGGAATGCACACATCACAAAGATGTTTTTCAGAATGCCTCCATCTAATTTTTATATGAAGATATTTCCCTTTCCGTGATAGGCCTCAAAGTGCTCCAAATGTCGTCATCCAGATTCCACAAAAAGTATGTTTCATAACTGCTCAATGAAAATTAACTTTCAACGCTGTGAGATGAATGCGCACACGAAAAAGAAATTTGTCAGTATGCTTCTGTCTAGTTCTTATGTGAAGATATTTCCTTTTCCACCGTAGGCCTCAAAGCGTTCCAAAGGTCCACTTGTAGATTCTGCCAAAAGAGTGTTTCAAAACTGTTCAATGAAAAGTAAGGTGCAACTCTGTGAGATGAATGCACACATCACATAGAAAGCTTCTCAGATAGCTTCTGTCTAGCTGTGATATGAAGATATTTCGTTATCCACCGTAGGCCTCAGAGCACTCGAAATGTCCACTTGCAGATGCTACAAAAGAGTGTTTCAAAACTACTCAATGAAAAGCAAGGTTCAGCCCCGTGAGATGAATGCATGCATCCCAAAGTAGTTTGTGAGAATGCTTCTGTCTAGGTTTTTTGTGAATGTATTTCCTTTCCAGCAAAGGCCTCAAAGTGCTCCAAAAATCCACTTGCAGATTCCCCAAAGGAAGGTTTCAAAACTGCTCAATGGAAAGTAAGGTTCAACTCTGTGAGATGAATGTACACATCACAAAGTAGTTTGTCAAAATCCTTCTGTCTAGTTTTAATGTGAACATATTTCCTTTTCGTGTTTCAAAACTGGTCAATCCAAAGTAAGGTTCAACTCTGTGAGATGAATACACATATCACAAGAAAATTCTCCGAATGCTTCTGTCTAGTTCTTAGGTGAAGATATTTCCTTTGCCACAATAGACCTCAAAGCACTCCAAATGTCCACATGCAGATCATTCAAAAAGGGTGTTTCAAAACTGCTCAATAAACACTAAGGTTTCACTCTGTGTGATAAGTGCACATATCACAAAGAAGGTTGTCCGAGGGCTTCTGTCTCATTTTTGTGTGAAGATATTTCCTTTTCCACCACAGGCCCCAAACCTTCCAAATGCCTACTTGCAGATTCTACAGAAAGAGTGTTTCAAAGCTGCTCAATCAAAAGATAGTTTCAACTCTGTGAGACGAAGGCACACATCACAAAGAAGCTTGTCAGAATGCTTGTGTCTAGTTCTTATGGGAAGATATTTCCTTTAACACCATAGCCCTCCAAGCGCTCAAAATGTCCACTTGCAGATTCTACGAAAACAGTGTTTCAAAACTGTTCAACCAGAGTAAGGTTCAACTCCGTGAGATGAATGCACACATCACAAAGAAATTTATCAGAATCCTTCTGTCTACTTCTTAAGTGAAGATATTTCCTTTTCCACCATAGGCCTCAAAGCACTCCAAAGGTCCACTTGCAGATAGTAGAAAAAGGGGGTTTCCAAACTGCTCAATCAAAAGTAAGGTTCAGCTTTGTGAGATGAATGCATATGTCACAAAGTATGTTGTGAGAATGCTTCTGTCTCCTTTTTATGTGAAGACGATTCCTTTTCCACTATAGGCCTCAAACCGCTCCAAATGTCCATTTGCAGATTCTACAAAAAGAGTGCTTCAAAGCTACTCAATCCAACGAAGGTTCAAATCTGTGAGATGAATTCTCACGTCACAAAGAAGCTTCTCAGAATGCTTCTCTCTAGTTATTATTATACGAAGACATTTCGTTATCCACCATAGGCCTCCAAGAGCTCCAAATATCCACTTTCAGATTCTACCAAAAGAATGTTTCAAAGCTGCTCAATCAAAAGAAAAGTGAAACTCTGTGTGATACGAAAGCACACATCACATTGGAGTTTCTCATAAGGCTTCTGCCTAGTTATTACATGAAGACGTTTCGTTATCCACCATAGGCCTTGAAGCGCTCCAAATGTCATCTTGCAGATACTACAAAATGAGTACTTAAAAATTCCTCAATGAAAAGTAAGGTTCAACTCTGTGAGAAGAATGCACACATCACAAAAAAGTTTGTCAGAGTGCTTCTGTCTAGTTGTTATGTGAAGATATTTCCTTTTCCGTCAGAGGCCTCAAGCCACTGCAAATATCCACTGGGAGATTCTACAGATAGAGTGTTTCAAAGTTGCTCAGTCAAAAGAAAGGTTCAACTCTGTGAGTTGAATGCACACATCCCAAAGGAGTTTGTCACAATGCTTCTGTCTAGTCTTTATGTGAAGATATTTCCTTTTCCACCATAGGCCTCAAAGCAATCCAAAGGTCCACTTTCAAATTCTACAAAAAGTGTGTTTCAAAACTGCTCAATCAAAAGCAAGGTTCAACTCTGTGAGATGAATGTACACATCACAAAGAAGTTTGTCAGAACGCTTCTCTCCAGTTTTATTGTGAAGCTATTTCCTTTTCCACCAGAGGCCTCAAAGCGATCCAAATGTCCACTTGCAGATTTTATAAAAATACTGTTTCAAAGCTGCTCAGTCAAAAGAACAGTTCAACTCTGTGAGACGAATGCTCACATTACAAAGAAGTTTGTGAGAATTCTTCTGTCTAGTTATTATGTGAAGATATTTCGTTATCCACCAGAGGCCTCAAAGCCCTCCAAATATCCACCTGCAGATTCTACAAAAAGAGTGTTTCAAAACTGCTCAATGAAAAGTAAGGATCAACTCTGTGAGATGAATGCACACATCACAAAGAAGTTTGCCAGAATGCTTCTGTCTAGTTTTTAGGTGGAGATATTTCCTTTTCCTCCACAGGCTTCAAAGCGCTTCAAATGTTCACATGCAAATTCTACCAAAAGAGGGTTTCAAAGCTGCTCAATCAAAAGAAAGGTTCAACTCTGTGAGATGAATGCACACATCAGAAAGAAGTTTGTCAGAAGGCTTCCATCTAGTTTTTATGTGAATATATTTCTTTTTCGACCCTAGGCCTCAAAGCGCTTCAAATGTCCACTTGCAGATTCTACGAAGTGTTTCAAAATGGCTCAATTGAAAGTAAGGTTTAACTCTGTGAGATTAATGCACACACACAAAGAAATTGGTCAGAATGCTTCTGTCTCCTTCTGATGTGAAGATATTTTCTTTTCCACCGTAGGCCTCAAAGCACTTCGAATGTCCACTTGCATTTATTACAAAAGTGGTCTTTCAAAGATGCTCAATCAAAAGTAAGGGTCAAGTCTGAGAGATAAATTCACACATCCCAAAGGAGGCTCTCAGAGTGCTTCTGTCAAGTTTTTATGTGAAGATACCTCCTTTTCCACCGTAGGCCTCAAAGCACAACAAATATCCACTTGCAGATTCTACAAATAGAGTGTTTCAAGATTGCTTAATCAAAAGAAAGGTTCAACTCTGTGAGATGAATGCACACATCTCGAAGAAGTTTGTCAAAATGCGTCCGTCTAATTTTTATGTGAAGATATTTCCTTTTCCACCTTAGGCTTCATAGCGTTTCAAATGTCCACTTGCAGATTCCACAAAAAGAGTGTTTCAAAACTGCTCAATCACAAGAAAGTTGAAATCTATGAAGTAAATTCACACATCACAAAGAAGCTTGTCAGAATGCTTCTGTCTAGTTTTTATGTGAAGATATTGCCTTTTCCACCATAGGCCTCAAAGCGCTGCAAAGGTCCACTAGCAGATTCTACGAAAAGAGTGTTTCAAAGCTGCTCCATCAAAGGAAAGATTCAACTCTGTGAGATGAGTGCAGATATCACAAATAAGTTTCTCAGAATGCTTCTGTCTAGTTATTATATGAAGACATTTCGTTTTCCAACAAAGGCTTCAAAGCGCTCCAAATGACTATTGCAGATTCTACAAAAAGAGTGTTTCAAAACTGCTCAATGAAAATTAAGGTTCAACTCTGTGAGATGAATGCACATATCACAAAGAAATTTGTCAGAATGCTTCTGTCTTGTTCTTATGTGAAGATATTTAATTTTCCATGATCGGCCTCAAAGCACTCCAATTATCCACTTTCCTATAGTACAAAGAAAGTCTTTCAAACTGCTCAATCAAAAGTGAGGTTCAACTCTGTGAGATGAATGCACGTATCACAAAGACAGTTTTCAGAATGCTTCTGACTAGTATTTATGTGAAGATATTTTCTTTTCCACCATAGGCCTCAAAGCACAACAAATGTCCGTTTGCAGATTCTACAGAGAGTTTCATGACTGTTCAATCAAAAGAAAAGTTCAACTCTTTGACATGAATGCACATATCACAAAGAAGTTTTTCAGAATGCTTCTGTCTAGTTTTTATATGAAGATATTTCCCTTTCTACCATAAGCCCCAAAGCACTCCAAATGTCCACTCCCACATTCTACAAATGGAGTGTTTCAAAGCTGGTCTATCAAAAGAAATGTTCAACTCTCTGAGATGTATGCACACATCACAGAGAAGTTTGTCAGTATGCTTCTGTCTAGTTTTGATGTGAAGATATTTCCTATTGAACCATAGGCCTGAAATTGCTCCAAATGTCCCCTTGAAGATTCTAGGAAAAGAGTGTTTCAAAGCTGCTCAATCAACAGAAATATTCCACGCCATGAGATGCATGCACACATCCAAAGGAGTTTGTCAAAATGCTTCTGTCTAGTTTTTATGTGAAGGGATTTCCTTTTCCACCACAGGCCTCAAGGTGCTCCAAATGTCCACTTCCAGATTCTACTAAAACAGTGTTTCAAAACTGGTCAATGAAAAGAAATGTTCAACTCTGTGAGATGAATGCACACAGCATAAATTTGTCAGAATGCTTCTATCTACTTTTTACGTGAAGATATTTCCTATTCCGCATTAGGCCACAAAAGGCTCCAAGTGTCCACTTCCAGGTTCTACTAAAAGAGCATTTCGAAGCTGGTCAATCAAAAGAAAGGTTCAACTCTGTGAGAGGAATGCACACATCACAAAGATGTTTTTCAGAATGCCTCCATCTAATTTTTATATGAAGATATTTCCCTTTCCGTGATAGGCCTCAAAGTGCTCCAAATGTCGTCATCCAGATTCCACAAAAAGTATGTTTCATAACTGCTCAATGAAAATTAACTTTCAACGCTGTGAGATGAATGCGCACACGAAAAAGAAATTTGTCAGTATGCTTCTGTCTAGTTCTTATGTGAAGATATTTCCTTTTCCACCGTAGGCCTCAAAGCGTTCCAAAGGTCCACTTGTAGATTCTGACAAAAGAGTGTTTCAAAACTGTTCAATGAAAAGTAAGGTGCAACTCTGTGAGATGAATGCACACATCACATAGAAAGCTTCTCAGATAGCTTCTGTCTAGCTGTGATATGAAGATATTTCGTTATCCACCGTAGGCCTCAGAGCACTCGAAATGTCCACTTGCAGATGCTACAAAAGAGTGTTTCAAAACTACTCAATGAAAAGCAAGGTTCAGCCCCGTGAGATGAATGCATGCATCCCAAAGTAGTTTGTGAGAATGCTTCTGTCTAGGTTTTTTGTGAATGTATTTCCTTTCCAGCAAAGGCCTCAAAGTGCTCCAAAAATCCACTTGCAGATTCCCCAAAGGAAGGTTTCAAAACTGCTCAATGGAAAGTAAGGTTCAACTCTGTGAGATGAATGTACACATCACAAAGTAGTTTGTCAAAATCCTTCTGTCTAGTTTTAATGTGAACATATTTCCTTTTCGTGTTTCAAAACTGGTCAATCCAAAGTAAGGTTCAACTCTGTGAGATGAATACACATATCACAAGAAAATTCTCCGAATGCTTCTGTCTAGTTCTTAGGTGAAGATATTTCCTTTGCCACAATAGACCTCAAAGCACTCCAAATGTCCACATGCAGATCATTCAAAAAGGGTGTTTCAAAACTGCTCAATAAACACTAAGGTTTCACTCTGTGTGATAAGTGCACATATCACAAAGAAGGTTGTCCGAGGGCTTCTGTCTCATTTTTGTGTGAAGATATTTCCTTTTCCACCACAGGCCCCAAACCTTCCAAATGCCTACTTGCACATTCTACAGAAAGAGTGTTTCAAAGCTGCTCAATCAAAAGATAGTTTCAACTCTGTGAGACGAAGGCACACATCACAAAGAAGCTTGTCAGAATGCTTGTGTCTAGTTCTTATGGGAAGATATTTCCTTTAACACCATAGCCCTCCAAGCGCTCAAAATGTCCACTTGCAGATTCTACGAAAACAGTGTTTCAAAACTGTTCAACCAGAGTAAGGTTCAACTCCGTGAGATGAATGCACACATCACAAAGAAATTTATCAGAATCCTTCTGTCTACTTCTTAAGTGAAGATATTTCCTTTTCCACCATAGGCCTCAAAGCACTCCAAAGGTCCACTTGCAGATAGTAGAAAAAGGGGGTTTCCAAACTGCTCAATCAAAAGTAAGGTTCAGCTTTGTGAGATGAATGCATATGTCACAAAGTATGTTGTGAGAATGCTTCTGTCTCCTTTTTATGTGAAGACGATTCCTTTTCCACTATAGGCCTCAAACCGCTCCAAATGTCCATTTGCAGATTCTACAAAAAGAGTGCTTCAAAGCTACTCAATCCAACGAAGGTTCAAATCTGTGAGATGAATTCTCACGTCACAAAGAAGCTTCTCAGAATGCTTCTCTCTAGTTATTATTATACGAAGACATTTCGTTATCCACCATAGGCCTCCAAGAGCTCCAAATATCCACTTTCAGATTCTACCAAAAGAATGTTTCAAAGCTGCTCAATCAAAAGAAAAGTGAAACTCTGTGTGATACGAAAGCACACATCACATTGGAGTTTCTCATAAGGCTTCTGCCTAGTTATTACATGAAGACGTTTCGTTATCCACCATAGGCCTTGAAGCGCTCCAAATGTCATCTTGCAGATACTACAAAATGAGTACTTAAAAATTCCTCAATGAAAAGTAAGGTTCAACTCTGTGAGAAGAATGCACACATCACAAAAAAGTTTGTCAGAGTGCTTCTGTCTAGTTGTTATGTGAAGATATTTCCTTTTCCGTCAGAGGCCTCAAGCCACTGCAAATATCCACTGGGAGATTCTACAGATAGAGTGTTTCAAAGTTGCTCAGTCAAAAGAAAGGTTCAACTCTGTGAGTTGAATGCACACATCCCAAAGGAGTTTGTCACAATGCTTCTGTCTAGTCTTTATGTGAAGATATTTCCTTTTCCACCATAGGCCTCAAAGCAATCCAAAGGTCCACTTTCAAATTCTACAAAAAGTGTGTTTCAAAACTGCTCAATCAAAAGCAAGGTTCAACTCTGTGAGATGAATGTACACATCACAAAGAAGTTTGTCAGAACGCTTCTCTCCAGTTTTATTGTGAAGCTATTTCCTTTTCCACCAGAGGCCTCAAAGCGATCCAAATGTCCACTTGCAGATTTTATAAAAATACTGTTTCAAAGCTGCTCAGTCAAAAGAACAGTTCAACTCTGTGAGACGAATGCTCACATTACAAAGAAGTTTGTGAGAATTCTTCTGTCTAGTTATTATGTGAAGATATTTCGTTATCCACCAGAGGCCTCAAAGCCCTCCAAATATCCACCTGCAGATTCTACAAAAAGAGTGTTTCAAAACTGCTCAATGAAAAGTAAGGATCAACTCTGTGAGATGAATGCACACATCACAAAGAAGTTTGCCAGAATGCTTCTGTCTAGTTTTTAGGTGGAGATATTTCCTTTTCCTCCACAGGCTTCAAAGCGCTTCAAATGTTCACATGCAAATTCTACAAAAAGAGGGTTTCAAAGCTGCTCAATCAAAAGAAAGGTTCAACTCTGTGAGATGAATGCACACATCAGAAAGAAGTTTGTCAGAAGGCTTCCATCTAGTTTTTATGTGAATATATTTCTTTTTCGACCCTAGGCCTCAAAGCGCTTCAAATGTCCACTTGCAGATTCTACGAAGTGTTTCAAAATGGCTCAATTGAAAGTAAGGTTTAACTCTGTGAGATTAATGCACACACACAAAGAAATTGGTCAGAATGCTTCTGTCTCCTTCTGATGTGAAGATATTTTCTTTTCCACCGTAGGCCTCAAAGCACTTCGAATGTCCACTTGCATTTATTACAAAAGTGGTCTTTCAAAGATGCTCAATCAAAAGTAAGGGTCAAGTCTGAGAGATAAATTCACACATCCCAAAGGAGGCTCTCAGAGTGCTTCTGTCAAGTTTTTATGTGAAGATACCTCCTTTTCCACCGTAGGCCTCAAAGCACAACAAATATCCACTTGCAGATTCTACAAATAGAGTGTTTCAAGATTGCTTAATCAAAAGAAAGGTTCAACTCTGTGAGATGAATGCACACATCTCGAAGAAGTTTGTCAAAATGCGTCCGTCTAATTTTTATGTGAAGATATTTCCTTTTCCACCTTAGGCTTCATAGCGTTTCAAATGTCCACTTGCAGATTCCACAAAAAGAGTGTTTCAAAACTGCTCAATCACAAGAAAGTTGAAATCTATGAAGTAAATTCACACATCACAAAGAAGCTTGTCAGAATGCTTCTGTCTAGTTTTTATGTGAAGATATTGCCTTTTCCACCATAGGCCTCAAAGCGCTGCAAAGGTCCACTAGCAGATTCTACGAAAAGAGTGTTTCAAAGCTGCTCCATCAAAGGAAAGATTCAACTCTGTGAGATGAGTGCAGATATCACAAATAAGTTTCTCAGAATGCTTCTGTCTAGTTATTATATGAAGACATTTCGTTTTCCAACAAAGGCTTCAAAGCGCTCCAAATGACTATTGCAGATTCTACAAAAAGAGTGTTTCAAAACTGCTCAATGAAAATTAAGGTTCAACTCTGTGAGATGAATGCACATATCACAAAGAAATTTGTCAGAATGCTTCTGTCTTGTTCTTATGTGAAGATATTTAATTTTCCATGATCGGCCTCAAAGCACTCCAATTATCCACTTTCCTATAGTACAAAGAAAGTCTTTCAAACTGCTCAATCAAAAGTGAGGTTCAACTCTGTGAGATGAATGCACGTATCACAAAGACAGTTTTCAGAATGCTTCTGACTAGTATTTATGTGAAGATATTTTCTTTTCCACCATAGGCCTCAAAGCACAACAAATGTCCGTTTGCAGATTCTACAGAGAGTTTCATGACTGTTCAATCAAAAGAAAAGTTCAACTCTTTGACATGAATGCACATATCACAAAGAAGTTTTTCAGAATGCTTCTGTCTAGTTTTTATATGAAGATATTTCCCTTTCTACCATAAGCCCCAAAGCACTCCAAATGTCCACTCCCACATTCTACAAATGGAGTGTTTCAAAGCTGGTCTATCAAAAGAAATGTTCAACTCTCTGAGATGTATGCACACATCACAGAGAAGTTTGTCAGTATGCTTCTGTCTAGTTTTGATGTGAAGATATTTCCTATTGAACCATAGGCCTGAAATTGCTCCAAATGTCCCCTTGAAGATTCTAGGAAAAGAGTGTTTCAAAGCTGCTCAATCAACAGAAATATTCCACGCCATGAGATGCATGCACACATCCAAAGGAGTTTGTCAAAATGCTTCTGTCTAGTTTTTATGTGAAGGGATTTCCTTTTCCACCACAGGCCTCAAGGTGCTCCAAATGTCCACTTCCAGATTCTACTAAAACAGTGTTTCAAAACTGGTCAATGAAAAGAAATGTTCAACTCTGTGAGATGAATGCACACAGCATAAATTTGTCAGAATGCTTCTATCTACTTTTTACGTGAAGATATTTCCTATTCCGCATTAGGCCACAAAAGGCTCCAAGTGTCCACTTCCAGGTTCTACTAAAAGAGCATTTCGAAGCTGGTCAATCAAAAGAAAGGTTCAACTCTGTGAGAGGAATGCACACATCACAAAGATGTTTTTCAGAATGCCTCCATCTAATTTTTATATGAAGATATTTCCCTTTCCGTGATAGGCCTCAAAGTGCTCCAAATGTCGTCATCCAGATTCCACAAAAAGTATGTTTCATAACTGCTCAATGAAAATTAACTTTCAACGCTGTGAGATGAATGCGCACACGAAAAAGAAATTTGTCAGTATGCTTCTGTCTAGTTCTTATGTGAAGATATTTCCTTTTCCACCGTAGGCCTCAAAGCGTTCCAAAGGTCCACTTGTAGATTCTGACAAAAGAGTGTTTCAAAACTGTTCAATGAAAAGTAAGGTGCAACTCTGTGAGATGAATGCACACATCACATAGAAAGCTTCTCAGATAGCTTCTGTCTAGCTGTGATATGAAGATATTTCGTTATCCACCGTAGGCCTCAGAGCACTCGAAATGTCCACTTGCAGATGCTACAAAAGAGTGTTTCAAAACTACTCAATGAAAAGCAAGGTTCAGCCCCGTGAGATGAATGCATGCATCCCAAAGTAGTTTGTGAGAATGCTTCTGTCTAGGTTTTTTGTGAATGTATTTCCTTTCCAGCAAAGGCCTCAAAGTGCTCCAAAAATCCACTTGCAGATTCCCCAAAGGAAGGTTTCAAAACTGCTCAATGGAAAGTAAGGTTCAACTCTGTGAGATGAATGTACACATCACAAAGTAGTTTGTCAAAATCCTTCTGTCTAGTTTTAATGTGAACATATTTCCTTTTCGTGTTTCAAAACTGGTCAATCCAAAGTAAGGTTCAACTCTGTGAGATGAATACACATATCACAAGAAAATTCTCCGAATGCTTCTGTCTAGTGCTTAGGTGAAGATATTTCCTTTGCCACAATAGACCTCAAAGCACTCCAAATGTCCACATGCAGATCATTCAAAAAGGGTGTTTCAAAACTGCTCAATAAACACTAAGGTTTCACTCTGTGTGATAAGTGCACATATCACAAAGAAGGTTGTCCGAGGGCTTCTGTCTCATTTTTGTGTGAAGATATTTCCTTTTCCACCACAGGCCCCAAACCTTCCAAATGCCTACTTGCACATTCTACAGAAAGAGTGTTTCAAAGCTGCTCAATCAAAAGATAGTTTCAACTCTGTGAGACGAAGGCACACATCACAAAGAAGCTTGTCAGAATGCTTGTGTCTAGTTCTTATGGGAAGATATTTCCTTTAACACCATAGCCCTCCAAGCGCTCAAAATGTCCACTTGCAGATTCTACGAAAACAGTGTTTCAAAACTGTTCAACCAGAGTAAGGTTCAACTCCGTGAGATGAATGCACACATCACAAAGAAATTTATCAGAATCCTTCTGTCTACTTCTTAAGTGAAGATATTTCCTTTTCCACCATAGGCCTCAAAGCACTCCAAAGGTCCACTTGCAGATAGTAGAAAAAGGGGGTTTCCAAACTGCTCAATCAAAAGTAAGGTTCAGCTTTGTGAGATGAATGCATATGTCACAAAGTATGTTGTGAGAATGCTTCTGTCTCCTTTTTATGTGAAGACGATTCCTTTTCCACTATAGGCCTCAAACCGCTCCAAATGTCCATTTGCAGATTCTACAAAAAGAGTGCTTCAAAGCTACTCAATCCAACGAAGGTTCAAATCTGTGAGATGAATTCTCACGTCACAAAGAAGCTTCTCAGAATGCTTCTCTCTAGTTATTATTATACGAAGACATTTCGTTATCCACCATAGGCCTCCAAGAGCTCCAAATATCCACTTTCAGATTCTACCAAAAGAATGTTTCAAAGCTGCTCAATCAAAAGAAAAGTGAAACTCTGTGTGATACGAAAGCACACATCACATTGGAGTTTCTCATAAGGCTTCTGCCTAGTTATTACATGAAGACGTTTCGTTATCCACCATAGGCCTTGAAGCGCTCCAAATGTCATCTTGCAGATACTACAAAATGAGTACTTAAAAATTCCTCAATGAAAAGTAAGGTTCAACTCTGTGAGAAGAATGCACACATCACAAAATAGTTTGTCAGAGTGCTTCTGTCTAGTTGTTATGTGAAGATATTTCCTTTTCCGTCAGAGGCCTCAAGCCACTGCAAATATCCACTGGGAGATTCTACAGATAGAGTGTTTCAAAGTTGCTCAGTCAAAAGAAAGGTTCAACTCTGTGAGTTGAATGCACACATCCCAAAGGAGTTTGTCACAATGCTTCTGTCTAGTCTTTATGTGAAGATATTTCCTTTTCCACCATAGGCCTCAAAGCAATCCAAAGGTCCACTTTCAAATTCTACAAAAAGTGTGTTTCAAAACTGCTCAATCAAAAGCAAGGTTCAACTCTGTGAGATGAATGTACACATCACAAAGTAGTTTGTCAGAACGCTTCTCTCCAGTTTTATTGTGAAGCTATTTCCTTTTCCACCAGAGGCCTCAAAGCGATCCAAATGTCCACTTGCAGATTTTATAAAAATACTGTTTCAAAGCTGCTCAGTCAAAAGAACAGTTCAACTCTGTGAGACGAATGCTCACATTACAAAGAAGTTTGTGAGAATTCTTCTGTCTAGTTATTATGTGAAGATATTTCGTTATCCACCAGAGGCCTCAAAGCCCTCCAAATATCCACCTGCAGATTCTACAAAAAGAGTGTTTCAAAACTGCTCAATGAAAAGTAAGGATCAACTCTGTGAGATGAATGCACACATCACAAAGAAGTTTGCCAGAATGCTTCTGTCTAGTTTTTAGGTGGAGATATTTCCTTTTCCTCCACAGGCCTCAAAGCGCTTCAAATGTTCACATGCAAATTCTACCAAAAGAGGGTTTCAAAGCTGCTCAATCAAAAGAAAGGTTCAACTCTGTGAGATGAATGCACACATCGGAAAGAAGTTTGTCAGAAGGCTTCCATCTAGTTTTTATGTGAATATATTTCTTTTTCGACCCTAGGCCTCAAAGCCCTCCAAATATCCACCTGCAGATTCTACAAAAAGAGTGTTTCAAAACTGCTCAATGAAAAGTAAGGATCAACTCTGTGAGATGAATGCACACATCACAAAGAAGTTTGTCAGAAGGCTTCCATCTAGTTTTTATGTGAATATATTTCTTTTTCGACCCTAGGCCTCAAAGCGCTTCAAATGTCCACTTGCAGATTCTACGAAAAGTGTTTCAAAATGGCTCAATTGAAAGTAAGGTTTAACTCTGTGAGATTAATGCACACACCACAAAGAAATTGGTCAGAATGCTTCTGTCTCCTTCTGATGTGAAGATATTTTCTTTTCCACCGTAGGCCTCAAAGCACTTCGAATGTCCACTTGCATTTATTACAAAAGTGGTCTTTCAAAGATGCTCAATCAAAAGTAAGGGTCAAGTCTGAGAGATAAATGCACACATCCCAAAGGTGGCTCTCAGAGTGCTTCTGTCAAGTTTTTATGTGAAGATATTTCCTTTTCCACCGTAGGCCTCAAAGCACAACAAATATCCACTTGCAGATTCTACAAATAGAGTGTTTCAAGATTGCTTAATCAAAAGAAAGGTTCAACTCTGTGAGATGAATGCACACATCTCGAAGAAGTTTGTCAAAATGCGTCCGTCTAATTTTTATGTGAAGATATTTCCTTTTCCACCTTAGGCTTCATAGCGTTCCAAATGTCCACTTGCAGATTCCACAAAAAGAGTGTTTCAAAACTGCTCAATCACAAGAAAGTTGAAATCTATGAAGTAAATTCACACATCACAAAGAAGTTTGTCAGAATGCTTCTGTCTAGTTTTTATGTGAAGATATTGCCTTTTCCACCATAGGCCTCAAAGCGCTGCAAAGGTCCACTAGCAGATTCTACGAAAAGAGTGTTTCAAAGCTGCTCCATCAAAGGAAAGATTCAACTCTGTGAGATGAGTGCAGATATCACAAATAAGTTTCTCAGAATGCTTCTGTCTAGTTATTATATGAAGACATTTCGTTTTCCAACAAAGGCCTCAAAGCGCTCCAAATGACTACTTGCAGATTCTACAAAAAGAGTGTTTCAAAACTGCTCAATGAAAATTAAGGTTCAACTCTGTGAGATGAATGCACATATCACAAAGAAATTTGTCAGAATGCTTCTGTCTTGTTCTTATGTGAAGATATTTAATTTTCCATGATCGGCCTCAAAGCACTCCAATTATCCACTTTCCTATAGTACAAAAAAAGTCTTTCAAACTGCTCAATCAAAAGTGAGGTTCAACTCTGTGAGATGAATGCACGTATCACAAAGACAGTTTTCAGAATGCTTCTGACTAGTATTTATGTGAAGATATTATCTTTTCCACCATAGGCCTCAAAGCACAACCAATGTCCGTTTGCAGATTCTACAGAGAGTTTCATGACTGTTCAATCAAAAGAAAAGTTCAACTCTTTGACATGAATGCACATATCACAAAGAAGTTTTTCAGAATGCTTCTGTCTAGTTTTTATATGAAGATATTTCCCTTTCTACCATAAGCCTCAAAGCACTCCAAATGTCCACTCCCACATTCTACAAATGGAGTGTTTCAAAGCTGGTCTATCAAAAGAAATGTTCAACTCTCTGAGATGTATGCACACATCACAGAGAAGTTTGTCAGTATGCTTCTGTCTAGTTTTTATGTGAAGATATTTCCTATTGAACCATAGGCCTGAAATTGCTCCAAATGTCCCCTTGAAGATTCTAGAAAAAGAGTGTTTCAAAGCTGCTCAATCAACAGAAATATTCCACGCCATGAGATGCATGCACACATCCAAAGGAGTTTGTCAAAATGCTTCTGTCTAGTTTTTATGTGAAGGGATTTCCTTTTCCACCACAGGCCTCAAGGTGCTCCAAATGTCCACTTCCAGATTCTACTAAAACAGTGTTTCAAAACTGGTCAATGAAAAGAAATGTTCAACTCTGTGAGATGAATGCACACAGCATAAAGTAATTTGTCAGAATGCTTCTATCTACTTTTTACGTGAAGATATTTCCTTTTCCGCATTAGGCCACAAAAGGCTCCAAGTGTCCACTTCCAGGTTCTACTAAAAGAGCATTTCGAAGCTGGTCAATCAAAAGAAAGGTTCAACTCTGTGAGAGGAATGCACACATCACAAAGATGTTTTTCAGAATGCCTCCATCTAATTTTTATATGAAGATATTTCCCTTTCCGTGATAGGCCTCAAAGTGCTCCAAATGTCGTCATCCAGATTCCACAAAAAGTATGTTTCGTAACTGCTCAATGAAAATTAACTTTCAACTCTGTGAGATGAATGCGCACACGAAAAAGAAATTTGTCAGTATGCTTCTGTCTAGTTCTTATGTGAAGATATTTCCTTTTCCACCGTAGGCCTCAAAGCGTTCCAAAGGTCCACTTGTAGATTCTGCCAAAAGAGTGTTTCAAAACTGTTCAATGAAAAGTAAGGTTCAACTCTGTGAGATGAATGCACACATCACATAGAAAGCTTCTCAGATAGCTTCTGTCTAGCTGTGATATGAAGATATTTCGTTATCCACCGTAGGCCTCAGAGCACTCGAAATGTCCACTTGCAGATGCTACAAAAGAGTGTTTCAAAACTACTCAATGAAAAGCAAGGTTCAGCCCCGTGAGATGAATGCATGCATCCCAAAGTAGTTTGTGAGAATGCTTCTGTCTAGGTTTTTTGTGAATGTATTTCCTTTCCAGCAAAGGCCTCAAAGTGCTCCAAAAATCCACTTGCAGATTCCCCAGAGGAAGGTTTCAAAACTGCTCAATGGAAAGTAAGGTTCAACTCTGTGAGATGAATGTACACATCACAAAGTAGTTTGTCAAAATCCTTCTGTCTAGTTTTAATGTGAACATATTTCCTTTTCGTGTTTCAAAACTGGTCAATCCAAAGTAAGGTTCAACTCTGTGAGATGAATACACATATCACAAGAAAATTCTCCGAATGCTTCTGTCTAGTGCTTAGGTGAAGATATTTCCTTTGCCACAATAGACCTCAAAGCACTCCAAATGTCCACATGCAGATCATTCAAAAAGGGTGTTTCAAAACTGCTCAATAAACACTAAGGTTTCACTCTGTGTGATAAGTGCACATATCACAAAGAAGGTTGTCCGAGGGCTTCTGTCTCATTTTTGTGTGAAGATATTTCCTTTTCCACCACAGGCCCCAAACCTTCCAAATGCCTACTTGCACATTCTACAGAAAGAGTGTTTCAAAGCTGCTCAATCAAAAGATAGTTTCAACTCTGTGAGACGAAGGCACACATCACAAAGAAGCTTGTCAGAATGCTTGTGTCTAGTTCTTATGGGAAGATATTTCCTTTAACACCATAGCCCTCCAAGCGCTCAAAATGTCCACTTGCAGATTCTACGAAAACAGTGTTTCAAAACTGTTCAACCAGAGGAAGGTTCAACTCTGTGAGATGAATGCACACATCACAAAGAAATTTATCAGAATCCTTCTGTCTACTTCTTAAGTGAAGATATTTCCTTTTCCACCATAGGCCTCAAAGCACTCCAAAGGTCCACTTGCAGATAGTAGAAAAAGGGGGTTTCCAAACTGCTCAATCAAAAGTAAGGTTCAGCTTTGTGAGATGAATGCATATGTCACAAAGTATGTTGTGAGAATGCTTCTGTCTCCTTTTATGTGAAGACGATTCCTTTTCCACTATAGGCCTCAAACCGCTCCAAATGTCCATTTGCAGATTCTACAAAAAGAGTGCTTCAAAGCTACTCAATCCAACGAAGGTTCAAATCTGTGAGATGAATTCTCACGTCACAAAGAAGCTTCTCAGAATGCTTCTCTCTAGTTATTATTATACGAAGACATTTCGTTATCCACCATAGGCCTCCAAGAGCTCCAAATATCCACTTTCAGATTCTACAAAAAGAATGTTTCAAAGCTGCTCAATCAAAAGAAAAGTGAAACTCTGTGTGATACGAAAGCACACATCACATTGGAGTTTCTCATAATGCTTCTGCCTAGTTATTACATGAAGACGTTTCGTTATCCACCATGGGCCTTGAAGTGCTCCAAATTCCATTTTGCAGATTCTACAAAAAGAGTATTTAAAAATTCCTCAATGAAAAGTAAGGTTCAACTCTGTGAGAAGAATGCACACATCACAAAAAAGTTTGTCAGAGTGCTTCTGTCTAGTTGTTATGTGAAGATATTTCCTTTTCCGTCAGAGGCCTCAAGCCACTGCAAATATCCACTGGGAGATTCTACAGATAGAGTGTTTCAAAGTTGCTCAGTCAAAAGAAAGGTTCAACTCTGTGAGTTGAATGCACACATCCCAAAGGAGTTTGTCACAATGCTTCTGTCTAGTCTTTATGTGAAGATATTTCCTTTTCCACCATAGGCCTCAAAGCAATCCAAAGGTCCACTTTCAAATTCTACAAAAAGTGTGTTTCAAAACTGCTCAATCAAAAGCAAGGTTCAACTCTGTGAGATGAATGTACACATCACAAAGAAGTTTGTCAGAACGCTTCTCTCCAGTTTTATTGTGAAGCTATTTCCTTTTCCACCAGAGGCCTCAAAGCGATCCAAATGTCCACTTGCAGATTTTATAAAAATACTGTTTCAAAGCTGCTCAGTCAAAAGAACAGTTCAACTCTGTGAGACGAATGCTCACATTACAAAGAAGTTTGTGAGAATTCTTCTGTCTAGTTATTATGTGAAGATATTTCGTTATCCACCAGAGGCCTCAAAGCCCTCCAAATATCCACCTGCAGATTCTACAAAAAGAGTGTTTCAAAACTGCTCAATGAAAAGTAAGGATCAACTCTGTGAGATGAATGCACACATCACAAAGAAGTTTGCCAGAATGCTTCTGTCTAGTTTTTAGGTGGAGATATTTCCTTTTCCTCCACAGGCTTCAAAGCGCTTCAAATGTTCACATGCAAATTCTACAAAAAGAGGGTTTCAAAGCTGCTCAATCAAAAGAAAGGTTCAACTCTGTGAGATGAATGCACACATCAGAAAGAAGTTTGTCAGAAGGCTTCCATCTAGTTTTTATGTGAATATATTTCTTTTTCGACCCTAGGCCTCAAAGCGCTTCAAATGTCCACTTGCAGATTCTACGAAGTGTTTCAAAATGGCTCAATTGAAAGTAAGGTTTAACTCTGTGAGATTAATGCACACACACAAAGAAATTGGTCAGAATGCTTCTGTCTCCTTCTGATGTGAAGATATTTTCTTTTCCACCGTAGGCCTCAAAGCACTTCGAATGTCCACTTGCATTTATTACAAAAGTGGTCTTTCAAAGATGCTCAATCAAAAGTAAGGGTCAAGTCTGAGAGATAAATTCACACATCCCAAAGGAGGCTCTCAGAGTGCTTCTGTCAAGTTTTTATGTGAAGATACCTCCTTTTCCACCGTAGGCCTCAAAGCACAACAAATATCCACTTGCAGATTCTACAAATAGAGTGTTTCAAGATTGCTTAATCAAAAGAAAGGTTCAACTCTGTGAGATGAATGCACACATCTCGAAGAAGTTTGTCAAAATGCGTCCGTCTAATTTTTATGTGAAGATATTTCCTTTTCCACCTTAGGCTTCATAGCGTTTCAAATGTCCACTTGCAGATTCCACAAAAAGAGTGTTTCAAAACTGCTCAATCACAAGAAAGTTGAAATCTATGAAGTAAATTCACACATCACAAAGAAGCTTGTCAGAATGCTTCTGTCTAGTTTTTATGTGAAGATATTGCCTTTTCCACCATAGGCCTCAAAGCGCTGCAAAGGTCCACTAGCAGATTCTACGAAAAGAGTGTTTCAAAGCTGCTCCATCAAAGGAAAGATTCAACTCTGTGAGATGAGTGCAGATATCACAAATAAGTTTCTCAGAATGCTTCTGTCTAGTTATTATATGAAGACATTTCGTTTTCCAACAAAGGCTTCAAAGCGCTCCAAATGACTATTGCAGATTCTACAAAAAGAGTGTTTCAAAACTGCTCAATGAAAATTAAGGTTCAACTCTGTGAGATGAATGCACATATCACAAAGAAATTTGTCAGAATGCTTCTGTCTTGTTCTTATGTGAAGATATTTAATTTTCCATGATCGGCCTCAAAGCACTCCAATTATCCACTTTCCTATAGTACAAAGAAAGTCTTTCAAACTGCTCAATCAAAAGTGAGGTTCAACTCTGTGAGATGAATGCACGTATCACAAAGACAGTTTTCAGAATGCTTCTGACTAGTATTTATGTGAAGATATTTTCTTTTCCACCATAGGCCTCAAAGCACAACAAATGTCCGTTTGCAGATTCTACAGAGAGTTTCATGACTGTTCAATCAAAAGAAAAGTTCAACTCTTTGACATGAATGCACATATCACAAAGAAGTTTTTCAGAATGCTTCTGTCTAGTTTTTATATGAAGATATTTCCCTTTCTACCATAAGCCCCAAAGCACTCCAAATGTCCACTCCCACATTCTACAAATGGAGTGTTTCAAAGCTGGTCTATCAAAAGAAATGTTCAACTCTCTGAGATGTATGCACACATCACAGAGAAGTTTGTCAGTATGCTTCTGTCTAGTTTTGATGTGAAGATATTTCCTATTGAACCATAGGCCTGAAATTGCTCCAAATGTCCCCTTGAAGATTCTAGGAAAAGAGTGTTTCAAAGCTGCTCAATCAACAGAAATATTCCACGCCATGAGATGCATGCACACATCCAAAGGAGTTTGTCAAAATGCTTCTGTCTAGTTTTTATGTGAAGGGATTTCCTTTTCCACCACAGGCCTCAAGGTGCTCCAAATGTCCACTTCCAGATTCTACTAAAACAGTGTTTCAAAACTGGTCAATGAAAAGAAATGTTCAACTCTGTGAGATGAATGCACACAGCATAAATTTGTCAGAATGCTTCTATCTACTTTTTACGTGAAGATATTTCCTATTCCGCATTAGGCCACAAAAGGCTCCAAGTGTCCACTTCCAGGTTCTACTAAAAGAGCATTTCGAAGCTGGTCAATCAAAAGAAAGGTTCAACTCTGTGAGAGGAATGCACACATCACAAAGATGTTTTTCAGAATGCCTCCATCTAATTTTTATATGAAGATATTTCCCTTTCCGTGATAGGCCTCAAAGTGCTCCAAATGTCGTCATCCAGATTCCACAAAAAGTATGTTTCATAACTGCTCAATGAAAATTAACTTTCAACGCTGTGAGATGAATGCGCACACGAAAAAGAAATTTGTCAGTATGCTTCTGTCTAGTTCTTATGTGAAGATATTTCCTTTTCCACCGTAGGCCTCAAAGCGTTCCAAAGGTCCACTTGTAGATTCTGACAAAAGAGTGTTTCAAAACTGTTCAATGAAAAGTAAGGTTCAACTCTGTGAGATGAATGCACACATCACATAGAAAGCTTCTCAGATAGCTTCTGTCTAGCTGTGATATGAAGATATTTCGTTATCCACCGTAGGCCTCAGAGCACTCGAAATGTCCACTTGCAGATGCTACAAAAGAGTGTTTCAAAACTACTCAATGAAAAGCAAGGTTCAGCCCCGTGAGATGAATGCATGCATCCCAAAGTAGTTTGTGAGAATGCTTCTGTCTAGGTTTTTTGTGAATGTATTTCCTTTCCAGCAAAGGCCTCAAAGTGCTCCAAAAATCCACTTGCAGATTCCCCAAAGGAAGGTTTCAAAACTGCTCAATGGAAAGTAAGGTTCAACTCTGTGAGATGAATGTACACATCACAAAGTAGTTTGTCAAAATCCTTCTGTCTAGTTTTAATGTGAACATATTTCCTTTTCGTGTTTCAAAACTGGTCAATCCAAAGTAAGGTTCAACTCTGTGAGATGAATACACATATCACAAGAAAATTCTCCGAATGCTTCTGTCTAGTGCTTAGGTGAAGATATTTCCTTTGCCACAATAGACCTCAAAGCACTCCAAATGTCCACATGCAGATCATTCAAAAAGGGTGTTTCAAAACTGCTCAATAAACACTAAGGTTTCACTCTGTGTGATAAGTGCACATATCACAAAGAAGGTTGTCCGAGGGCTTCTGTCTCATTTTTGTGTGAAGATATTTCCTTTTCCACCACAGGCCCCAAACCTTCCAAATGCCTACTTGCACATTCTACAGAAAGAGTGTTTCAAAGCTGCTCAATCAAAAGATAGTTTCAACTCTGTGAGACGAAGGCACACATCACAAAGAAGCTTGTCAGAATGCTTGTGTCTAGTTCTTATGGGAAGATATTTCCTTTAACACCATAGCCCTCCAAGCGCTCAAAATGTCCACTTGCAGATTCTACGAAAACAGTGTTTCAAAACTGTTCAACCAGAGGAAGGTTCAACTCTGTGAGATGAATGCACACATCACAAAGAAATTTATCAGAATCCTTCTGTCTACTTCTTAAGTGAAGATATTTCCTTTTCCACCATAGGCCTCAAAGCACTCCAAAGGTCCACTTGCAGATAGTAGAAAAAGGGGGTTTCCAAACTGCTCAATCAAAAGTAAGGTTCAGCTTTGTGAGATGAATGCATATGTCACAAAGTATGTTGTGAGAATGCTTCTGTCTCCTTTTATGTGAAGACGATTCCTTTTCCACTATAGGCCTCAAACCGCTCCAAATGTCCATTTGCAGATTCTACAAAAAGAGTGCTTCAAAGCTACTCAATCCAACGAAGGTTCAAATCTGTGAGATGAATTCTCACGTCACAAAGAAGCTTCTCAGAATGCTTCTCTCTAGTTATTATTATACGAAGACATTTCGTTATCCACCATAGGCCTCCAAGAGCTCCAAATATCCACTTTCAGATTCTACAAAAAGAATGTTTCAAAGCTGCTCAATCAAAAGAAAAGTGAAACTCTGTGTGATACGAAAGCACACATCACATTGGAGTTTCTCATAATGCTTCTGCCTAGTTATTACATGAAGACGTTTCGTTATCCACCATGGGCCTTGAAGTGCTCCAAATTCCATTTTGCAGATTCTACAAAAAGAGTATTTAAAAATTCCTCAATGAAAAGTAAGGTTCAACTCTGTGAGAAGAATGCACACATCACAAAAAAGTTTGTCAGAGTGCTTCTGTCTAGTTGTTATGTGAAGATATTTCCTTTTCCGTCAGAGGCCTCAAGCCACTGCAAATATCCACTGGGAGATTCTACAGATAGAGTGTTTCAAAGTTGCTCAGTCAAAAGAAAGGTTCAACTCTGTGAGTTGAATGCACACATCCCAAAGGAGTTTGTCACAATGCTTCTGTCTAGTCTTTATGTGAAGATATTTCCTTTTCCACCATAGGCCTCAAAGCAATCCAAAGGTCCACTTTCAAATTCTACAAAAAGTGTGTTTCAAAACTGCTCAATCAAAAGCAAGGTTCAACTCTGTGAGATGAATGTACACATCACAAAGAAGTTTGTCAGAACGCTTCTCTCCAGTTTTATTGTGAAGCTATTTCCTTTTCCACCAGAGGCCTCAAAGCGATCCAAATGTCCACTTGCAGATTTTATAAAAATACTGTTTCAAAGCTGCTCAGTCAAAAGAACAGTTCAACTCTGTGAGACGAATGCTCACATTACAAAGAAGTTTGTGAGAATTCTTCTGTCTAGTTATTATGTGAAGATATTTCGTTATCCACCAGAGGCCTCAAAGCCCTCCAAATATCCACCTGCAGATTCTACAAAAAGAGTGTTTCAAAACTGCTCAATGAAAAGTAAGGATCAACTCTGTGAGATGAATGCACACATCACAAAGAAGTTTGCCAGAATGCTTCTGTCTAGTTTTTAGGTGGAGATATTTCCTTTTCCTCCACAGGCTTCAAAGCGCTTCAAATGTTCACATGCAAATTCTACCAAAAGAGGGTTTCAAAGCTGCTCAATCAAAAGAAAGGTTCAACTCTGTGAGATGAATGCACACATCAGAAAGAAGTTTGTCAGAAGGCTTCCATCTAGTTTTTATGTGAATATATTTCTTTTTCGACCCTAGGCCTCAAAGCGCTTCAAATGTCCACTTGCAGATTCTACGAAGTGTTTCAAAATGGCTCAATTGAAAGTAAGGTTTAACTCTGTGAGATTAATGCACACACACAAAGAAATTGGTCAGAATGCTTCTGTCTCCTTCTGATGTGAAGATATTTTCTTTTCCACCGTAGGCCTCAAAGCACTTCGAATGTCCACTTGCATTTATTACAAAAGTGGTCTTTCAAAGATGCTCAATCAAAAGTAAGGGTCAAGTCTGAGAGATAAATTCACACATCCCAAAGGAGGCTCTCAGAGTGCTTCTGTCAAGTTTTTATGTGAAGATACCTCCTTTTCCACCGTAGGCCTCAAAGCACAACAAATATCCACTTGCAGATTCTACAAATAGAGTGTTTCAAGATTGCTTAATCAAAAGAAAGGTTCAACTCTGTGAGATGAATGCACACATCTCGAAGAAGTTTGTCAAAATGCGTCCGTCTAATTTTTATGTGAAGATATTTCCTTTTCCACCTTAGGCTTCATAGCGTTTCAAATGTCCACTTGCAGATTCCACAAAAAGAGTGTTTCAAAACTGCTCAATCACAAGAAAGTTGAAATCTATGAAGTAAATTCACACATCACAAAGAAGCTTGTCAGAATGCTTCTGTCTAGTTTTTATGTGAAGATATTGCCTTTTCCACCATAGGCCTCAAAGCGCTGCAAAGGTCCACTAGCAGATTCTACGAAAAGAGTGTTTCAAAGCTGCTCCATCAAAGGAAAGATTCAACTCTGTGAGATGAGTGCAGATATCACAAATAAGTTTCTCAGAATGCTTCTGTCTAGTTATTATATGAAGACATTTCGTTTTCCAACAAAGGCTTCAAAGCGCTCCAAATGACTATTGCAGATTCTACAAAAAGAGTGTTTCAAAACTGCTCAATGAAAATTAAGGTTCAACTCTGTGAGATGAATGCACATATCACAAAGAAATTTGTCAGAATGCTTCTGTCTTGTTCTTATGTGAAGATATTTAATTTTCCATGATCGGCCTCAAAGCACTCCAATTATCCACTTTCCTATAGTACAAAGAAAGTCTTTCAAACTGCTCAATCAAAAGTGAGGTTCAACTCTGTGAGATGAATGCACGTATCACAAAGACAGTTTTCAGAATGCTTCTGACTAGTATTTATGTGAAGATATTTTCTTTTCCACCATAGGCCTCAAAGCACAACAAATGTCCGTTTGCAGATTCTACAGAGAGTTTCATGACTGTTCAATCAAAAGAAAAGTTCAACTCTTTGACATGAATGCACATATCACAAAGAAGTTTTTCAGAATGCTTCTGTCTAGTTTTTATATGAAGATATTTCCCTTTCTACCATAAGCCCCAAAGCACTCCAAATGTCCACTCCCACATTCTACAAATGGAGTGTTTCAAAGCTGGTCTATCAAAAGAAATGTTCAACTCTCTGAGATGTATGCACACATCACAGAGAAGTTTGTCAGTATGCTTCTGTCTAGTTTTGATGTGAAGATATTTCCTATTGAACCATAGGCCTGAAATTGCTCCAAATGTCCCCTTGAAGATTCTAGGAAAAGAGTGTTTCAAAGCTGCTCAATCAACAGAAATATTCCACGCCATGAGATGCATGCACACATCCAAAGGAGTTTGTCAAAATGCTTCTGTCTAGTTTTTATGTGAAGGGATTTCCTTTTCCACCACAGGCCTCAAGGTGCTCCAAATGTCCACTTCCAGATTCTACTAAAACAGTGTTTCAAAACTGGTCAATGAAAAGAAATGTTCAACTCTGTGAGATGAATGCACACAGCATAAATTTGTCAGAATGCTTCTATCTACTTTTTACGTGAAGATATTTCCTATTCCGCATTAGGCCACAAAAGGCTCCAAGTGTCCACTTCCAGGTTCTACTAAAAGAGCATTTCGAAGCTGGTCAATCAAAAGAAAGGTTCAACTCTGTGAGAGGAATGCACACATCACAAAGATGTTTTTCAGAATGCCTCCATCTAATTTTTATATGAAGATATTTCCCTTTCCGTGATAGGCCTCAAAGTGCTCCAAATGTCGTCATCCAGATTCCACAAAAAGTATGTTTCATAACTGCTCAATGAAAATTAACTTTCAACGCTGTGAGATGAATGCGCACACGAAAAAGAAATTTGTCAGTATGCTTCTGTCTAGTTCTTATGTGAAGATATTTCCTTTTCCACCGTAGGCCTCAAAGCGTTCCAAAGGTCCACTTGTAGATTCTGCCAAAAGAGTGTTTCAAAACTGTTCAATGAAAAGTAAGGTGCAACTCTGTGAGATGAATGCACACATCACATAGAAAGCTTCTCAGATAGCTTCTGTCTAGCTGTGATATGAAGATATTTCGTTATCCACCGTAGGCCTCAGAGCACTCGAAATGTCCACTTGCAGATGCTACAAAAGAGTGTTTCAAAACTACTCAATGAAAAGCAAGGTTCAGCCCCGTGAGATGAATGCATGCATCCCAAAGTAGTTTGTGAGAATGCTTCTGTCTAGGTTTTTTGTGAATGTATTTCCTTTCCAGCAAAGGCCTCAAAGTGCTCCAAAAATCCACTTGCAGATTCCCCAAAGGAAGGTTTCAAAACTGCTCAATGGAAAGTAAGGTTCAACTCTGTGAGATGAATGTACACATCACAAAGTAGTTTGTCAAAATCCTTCTGTCTAGTTTTAATGTGAACATATTTCCTTTTCGTGTTTCAAAACTGGTCAATCCAAAGTAAGGTTCAACTCTGTGAGATGAATACACATATCACAAGAAAATTCTCCGAATGCTTCTGTCTAGTGCTTAGGTGAAGATATTTCCTTTGCCACAATAGACCTCAAAGCACTCCAAATGTCCACATGCAGATCATTCAAAAAGGGTGTTTCAAAACTGCTCAATAAACACTAAGGTTTCACTCTGTGTGATAAGTGCACATATCACAAAGAAGGTTGTCCGAGGGCTTCTGTCTCATTTTTGTGTGAAGATATTTCCTTTTCCACCACAGGCCCCAAACCTTCCAAATGCCTACTTGCACATTCTACAGAAAGAGTGTTTCAAAGCTGCTCAATCAAAAGATAGTTTCAACTCTGTGAGACGAAGGCACACATCACAAAGAAGCTTGTCAGAATGCTTGTGTCTAGTTCTTATGGGAAGATATTTCCTTTAACACCATAGCCCTCCAAGCGCTCAAAATGTCCACTTGCAGATTCTACGAAAACAGTGTTTCAAAACTGTTCAACCAGAGGAAGGTTCAACTCTGTGAGATGAATGCACACATCACAAAGAAATTTATCAGAATCCTTCTGTCTACTTCTTAAGTGAAGATATTTCCTTTTCCACCATAGGCCTCAAAGCACTCCAAAGGTCCACTTGCAGATAGTAGAAAAAGGGGGTTTCCCAACTGCTCAATCAAAAGTAAGGTTCAGCTTTGTGAGATGAATGCATATGTCACAAAGTATGTTGTGAGAATGCTTCTGTCTCCTTTTATGTGAAGACGATTCCTTTTCCACTATAGGCCTCAAACCGCTCCAAATGTCCATTTGCAGATTCTACAAAAAGAGTGCTTCAAAGCTACTCAATCCAACGAAGGTTCAAATCTGTGAGATGAATTCTCACGTCACAAAGAAGCTTCTCAGAATGCTTCTCTCTAGTTATTATTATACGAAGACATTTCGTTATCCACCATAGGCCTCCAAGAGCTCCAAATATCCACTTTCAGATTCTACAAAAAGAATGTTTCAAAGCTGCTCAATCAAAAGAAAAGTGAAACTCTGTGTGATACGAAAGCACACATCACATTGGAGTTTCTCATAATGCTTCTGCCTAGTTATTACATGAAGACGTTTCGTTATCCACCATGGGCCTTGAAGTGCTCCAAATTCCATTTTGCAGATTCTACAAAAAGAGTATTTAAAAATTCCTCAATGAAAAGTAAGGTTCAACTCTGTGAGAAGAATGCACACATCACAAAAAAGTTTGTCAGAGTGCTTCTGTCTAGTTGTTATGTGAAGATATTTCCTTTTCCGTCAGAGGCCTCAAGCCACTGCAAATATCCACTGGGAGATTCTACAGATAGAGTGTTTCAAAGTTGCTCAGTCAAAAGAAAGGTTCAACTCTGTGAGTTGAATGCACACATCCCAAAGGAGTTTGTCACAATGCTTCTGTCTAGTCTTTATGTGAAGATATTTCCTTTTCCACCATAGGCCTCAAAGCAATCCAAAGGTCCACTTTCAAATTCTACAAAAAGTGTGTTTCAAAACTGCTCAATCAAAAGCAAGGTTCAACTCTGTGAGATGAATGTACACATCACAAAGAAGTTTGTCAGAACGCTTCTCTCCAGTTTTATTGTGAAGCTATTTCCTTTTCCACCAGAGGCCTCAAAGCGATCCAAATGTCCACTTGCAGATTTTATAAAAATACTGTTTCAAAGCTGCTCAGTCAAAAGAACAGTTCAACTCTGTGAGACGAATGCTCACATTACAAAGAAGTTTGTGAGAATTCTTCTGTCTAGTTATTATGTGAAGATATTTCGTTATCCACCAGAGGCCTCAAAGCCCTCCAAATATCCACCTGCAGATTCTACAAAAAGAGTGTTTCAAAACTGCTCAATGAAAAGTAAGGATCAACTCTGTGAGATGAATGCACACATCACAAAGAAGTTTGCCAGAATGCTTCTGTCTAGTTTTTAGGTGGAGATATTTCCTTTTCCTCCACAGGCTTCAAAGCGCTTCAAATGTTCACATGCAAATTCTACCAAAAGAGGGTTTCAAAGCTGCTCAATCAAAAGAAAGGTTCAACTCTGTGAGATGAATGCACACATCAGAAAGAAGTTTGTCAGAAGGCTTCCATCTAGTTTTTATGTGAATATATTTCTTTTTCGACCCTAGGCCTCAAAGCGCTTCAAATGTCCACTTGCAGATTCTACGAAGTGTTTCAAAATGGCTCAATTGAAAGTAAGGTTTAACTCTGTGAGATTAATGCACACACACAAAGAAATTGGTCAGAATGCTTCTGTCTCCTTCTGATGTGAAGATATTTTCTTTTCCACCGTAGGCCTCAAAGCACTTCGAATGTCCACTTGCATTTATTACAAAAGTGGTCTTTCAAAGATGCTCAATCAAAAGTAAGGGTCAAGTCTGAGAGATAAATTCACACATCCCAAAGGAGGCTCTCAGAGTGCTTCTGTCAAGTTTTTATGTGAAGATACCTCCTTTTCCACCGTAGGCCTCAAAGCACAACAAATATCCACTTGCAGATTCTACAAATAGAGTGTTTCAAGATTGCTTAATCAAAAGAAAGGTTCAACTCTGTGAGATGAATGCACACATCTCGAAGAAGTTTGTCAAAATGCGTCCGTCTAATTTTTATGTGAAGATATTTCCTTTTCCACCTTAGGCTTCATAGCGTTTCAAATGTCCACTTGCAGATTCCACAAAAAGAGTGTTTCAAAACTGCTCAATCACAAGAAAGTTGAAATCTATGAAGTAAATTCACACATCACAAAGAAGCTTGTCAGAATGCTTCTGTCTAGTTTTTATGTGAAGATATTGCCTTTTCCACCATAGGCCTCAAAGCGCTGCAAAGGTCCACTAGCAGATTCTACGAAAAGAGTGTTTCAAAGCTGCTCCATCAAAGGAAAGATTCAACTCTGTGAGATGAGTGCAGATATCACAAATAAGTTTCTCAGAATGCTTCTGTCTAGTTATTATATGAAGACATTTCGTTTTCCAACAAAGGCTTCAAAGCGCTCCAAATGACTATTGCAGATTCTACAAAAAGAGTGTTTCAAAACTGCTCAATGAAAATTAAGGTTCAACTCTGTGAGATGAATGCACATATCACAAAGAAATTTGTCAGAATGCTTCTGTCTTGTTCTTATGTGAAGATATTTAATTTTCCATGATCGGCCTCAAAGCACTCCAATTATCCACTTTCCTATAGTACAAAGAAAGTCTTTCAAACTGCTCAATCAAAAGTGAGGTTCAACTCTGTGAGATGAATGCACGTATCACAAAGACAGTTTTCAGAATGCTTCTGACTAGTATTTATGTGAAGATATTTTCTTTTCCACCATAGGCCTCAAAGCACAACAAATGTCCGTTTGCAGATTCTACAGAGAGTTTCATGACTGTTCAATCAAAAGAAAAGTTCAACTCTTTGACATGAATGCACATATCACAAAGAAGTTTTTCAGAATGCTTCTGTCTAGTTTTTATATGAAGATATTTCCCTTTCTACCATAAGCCCCAAAGCACTCCAAATGTCCACTCCCACATTCTACAAATGGAGTGTTTCAAAGCTGGTCTATCAAAAGAAATGTTCAACTCTCTGAGATGTATGCACACATCACAGAGAAGTTTGTCAGTATGCTTCTGTCTAGTTTTGATGTGAAGATATTTCCTATTGAACCATAGGCCTGAAATTGCTCCAAATGTCCCCTTGAAGATTCTAGGAAAAGAGTGTTTCAAAGCTGCTCAATCAACAGAAATATTCCACGCCATGAGATGCATGCACACATCCAAAGGAGTTTGTCAAAATGCTTCTGTCTAGTTTTTATGTGAAGGGATTTCCTTTTCCACCACAGGCCTCAAGGTGCTCCAAATGTCCACTTCCAGATTCTACTAAAACAGTGTTTCAAAACTGGTCAATGAAAAGAAATGTTCAACTCTGTGAGATGAATGCACACAGCATAAATTTGTCAGAATGCTTCTATCTACTTTTTACGTGAAGATATTTCCTATTCCGCATTAGGCCACAAAAGGCTCCAAGTGTCCACTTCCAGGTTCTACTAAAAGAGCATTTCGAAGCTGGTCAATCAAAAGAAAGGTTCAACTCTGTGAGAGGAATGCACACATCACAAAGATGTTTTTCAGAATGCCTCCATCTAATTTTTATATGAAGATATTTCCCTTTCCGTGATAGGCCTCAAAGTGCTCCAAATGTCGTCATCCAGATTCCACAAAAAGTATGTTTCATAACTGCTCAATGAAAATTAACTTTCAACGCTGTGAGATGAATGCGCACACGAAAAAGAAATTTGTCAGTATGCTTCTGTCTAGTTCTTATGTGAAGATATTTCCTTTTCCACCGTAGGCCTCAAAGCGTTCCAAAGGTCCACTTGTAGATTCTGCCAAAAGAGTGTTTCAAAACTGTTCAATGAAAAGTAAGGTGCAACTCTGTGAGATGAATGCACACATCACATAGAAAGCTTCTCAGATAGCTTCTGTCTAGCTGTGATATGAAGATATTTCGTTATCCACCGTAGGCCTCAGAGCACTCGAAATGTCCACTTGCAGATGCTACAAAAGAGTGTTTCAAAACTACTCAATGAAAAGCAAGGTTCAGCCCCGTGAGATGAATGCATGCATCCCAAAGTAGTTTGTGAGAATGCTTCTGTCTAGGTTTTTTGTGAATGTATTTCCTTTCCAGCAAAGGCCTCAAAGTGCTCCAAAAATCCACTTGCAGATTCCCCAAAGGAAGGTTTCAAAACTGCTCAATGGAAAGTAAGGTTCAACTCTGTGAGATGAATGTACACATCACAAAGTAGTTTGTCAAAATCCTTCTGTCTAGTTTTAATGTGAACATATTTCCTTTTCGTGTTTCAAAACTGGTCAATCCAAAGTAAGGTTCAACTCTGTGAGATGAATACACATATCACAAGAAAATTCTCCGAATGCTTCTGTCTAGTGCTTAGGTGAAGATATTTCCTTTGCCACAATAGACCTCAAAGCACTCCAAATGTCCACATGCAGATCATTCAAAAAGGGTGTTTCAAAACTGCTCAATAAACACTAAGGTTTCACTCTGTGTGATAAGTGCACATATCACAAAGAAGGTTGTCCGAGGGCTTCTGTCTCATTTTTGTGTGAAGATATTTCCTTTTCCACCACAGGCCCCAAACCTTCCAAATGCCTACTTGCACATTCTACAGAAAGAGTGTTTCAAAGCTGCTCAATCAAAAGATAGTTTCAACTCTGTGAGACGAAGGCACACATCACAAAGAAGCTTGTCAGAATGCTTGTGTCTAGTTCTTATGGGAAGATATTTCCTTTAACACCATAGCCCTCCAAGCGCTCAAAATGTCCACTTGCAGATTCTACGAAAACAGTGTTTCAAAACTGTTCAACCAGAGGAAGGTTCAACTCTGTGAGATGAATGCACACATCACAAAGAAATTTATCAGAATCCTTCTGTCTACTTCTTAAGTGAAGATATTTCCTTTTCCACCATAGGCCTCAAAGCACTCCAAAGGTCCACTTGCAGATAGTAGAAAAAGGGGGTTTCCCAACTGCTCAATCAAAAGTAAGGTTCAGCTTTGTGAGATGAATGCATATGTCACAAAGTATGTTGTGAGAATGCTTCTGTCTCCTTTTATGTGAAGACGATTCCTTTTCCACTATAGGCCTCAAACCGCTCCAAATGTCCATTTGCAGATTCTACAAAAAGAGTGCTTCAAAGCTACTCAATCCAACGAAGGTTCAAATCTGTGAGATGAATTCTCACGTCACAAAGAAGCTTCTCAGAATGCTTCTCTCTAGTTATTATTATACGAAGACATTTCGTTATCCACCATAGGCCTCCAAGAGCTCCAAATATCCACTTTCAGATTCTACAAAAAGAATGTTTCAAAGCTGCTCAATCAAAAGAAAAGTGAAACTCTGTGTGATACGAAAGCACACATCACATTGGAGTTTCTCATAATGCTTCTGCCTAGTTATTACATGAAGACGTTTCGTTATCCACCATGGGCCTTGAAGTGCTCCAAATTCCATTTTGCAGATTCTACAAAAAGAGTATTTAAAAATTCCTCAATGAAAAGTAAGGTTCAACTCTGTGAGAAGAATGCACACATCACAAAAAAGTTTGTCAGAGTGCTTCTGTCTAGTTGTTATGTGAAGATATTTCCTTTTCCGTCAGAGGCCTCAAGCCACTGCAAATATCCACTGGGAGATTCTACAGATAGAGTGTTTCAAAGTTGCTCAGTCAAAAGAAAGGTTCAACTCTGTGAGTTGAATGCACACATCCCAAAGGAGTTTGTCACAATGCTTCTGTCTAGTCTTTATGTGAAGATATTTCCTTTTCCACCATAGGCCTCAAAGCAATCCAAAGGTCCACTTTCAAATTCTACAAAAAGTGTGTTTCAAAACTGCTCAATCAAAAGCAAGGTTCAACTCTGTGAGATGAATGTACACATCACAAAGAAGTTTGTCAGAACGCTTCTCTCCAGTTTTATTGTGAAGCTATTTCCTTTTCCACCAGAGGCCTCAAAGCGATCCAAATGTCCACTTGCAGATTTTATAAAAATACTGTTTCAAAGCTGCTCAGTCAAAAGAACAGTTCAACTCTGTGAGACGAATGCTCACATTACAAAGAAGTTTGTGAGAATTCTTCTGTCTAGTTATTATGTGAAGATATTTCGTTATCCACCAGAGGCCTCAAAGCCCTCCAAATATCCACCTGCAGATTCTACAAAAAGAGTGTTTCAAAACTGCTCAATGAAAAGTAAGGATCAACTCTGTGAGATGAATGCACACATCACAAAGAAGTTTGCCAGAATGCTTCTGTCTAGTTTTTAGGTGGAGATATTTCCTTTTCCTCCACAGGCTTCAAAGCGCTTCAAATGTTCACATGCAAATTCTACAAAAAGAGGGTTTCAAAGCTGCTCAATCAAAAGAAAGGTTCAACTCTGTGAGATGAATGCACACATCAGAAAGAAGTTTGTCAGAAGGCTTCCATCTAGTTTTTATGTGAATATATTTCTTTTTCGACCCTAGGCCTCAAAGCGCTTCAAATGTCCACTTGCAGATTCTACGAAGTGTTTCAAAATGGCTCAATTGAAAGTAAGGTTTAACTCTGTGAGATTAATGCACACACACAAAGAAATTGGTCAGAATGCTTCTGTCTCCTTCTGATGTGAAGATATTTTCTTTTCCACCGTAGGCCTCAAAGCACTTCGAATGTCCACTTGCATTTATTACAAAAGTGGTCTTTCAAAGATGCTCAATCAAAAGTAAGGGTCAAGTCTGAGAGATAAATTCACACATCCCAAAGGAGGCTCTCAGAGTGCTTCTGTCAAGTTTTTATGTGAAGATACCTCCTTTTCCACCGTAGGCCTCAAAGCACAACAAATATCCACTTGCAGATTCTACAAATAGAGTGTTTCAAGATTGCTTAATCAAAAGAAAGGTTCAACTCTGTGAGATGAATGCACACATCTCGAAGAAGTTTGTCAAAATGCGTCCGTCTAATTTTTATGTGAAGATATTTCCTTTTCCACCTTAGGCTTCATAGCGTTTCAAATGTCCACTTGCAGATTCCACAAAAAGAGTGTTTCAAAACTGCTCAATCACAAGAAAGTTGAAATCTATGAAGTAAATTCACACATCACAAAGAAGCTTGTCAGAATGCTTCTGTCTAGTTTTTATGTGAAGATATTGCCTTTTCCACCATAGGCCTCAAAGCGCTGCAAAGGTCCACTAGCAGATTCTACGAAAAGAGTGTTTCAAAGCTGCTCCATCAAAGGAAAGATTCAACTCTGTGAGATGAGTGCAGATATCACAAATAAGTTTCTCAGAATGCTTCTGTCTAGTTATTATATGAAGACATTTCGTTTTCCAACAAAGGCTTCAAAGCGCTCCAAATGACTATTGCAGATTCTACAAAAAGAGTGTTTCAAAACTGCTCAATGAAAATTAAGGTTCAACTCTGTGAGATGAATGCACATATCACAAAGAAATTTGTCAGAATGCTTCTGTCTTGTTCTTATGTGAAGATATTTAATTTTCCATGATCGGCCTCAAAGCACTCCAATTATCCACTTTCCTATAGTACAAAGAAAGTCTTTCAAACTGCTCAATCAAAAGTGAGGTTCAACTCTGTGAGATGAATGCACGTATCACAAAGACAGTTTTCAGAATGCTTCTGACTAGTATTTATGTGAAGATATTTTCTTTTCCACCATAGGCCTCAAAGCACAACAAATGTCCGTTTGCAGATTCTACAGAGAGTTTCATGACTGTTCAATCAAAAGAAAAGTTCAACTCTTTGACATGAATGCACATATCACAAAGAAGTTTTTCAGAATGCTTCTGTCTAGTTTTTATATGAAGATATTTCCCTTTCTACCATAAGCCCCAAAGCACTCCAAATGTCCACTCCCACATTCTACAAATGGAGTGTTTCAAAGCTGGTCTATCAAAAGAAATGTTCAACTCTCTGAGATGTATGCACACATCACAGAGAAGTTTGTCAGTATGCTTCTGTCTAGTTTTTATGTGAAGATATTTCCTATTGAACCATAGGCCTGAAATTGCTCCAAATGTCCCCTTGAAGATTCTAGGAAAAGAGTGTTTCAAAGCTGCTCAATCAACATAAATATTCCACGCCATGAGATGCATGCACACATCCAAAGGAGTTTGTCAAAATGCTTCTGTCTAGTTTTTATGTGAAGGGATTTCCTTTTCCACCACAGGCCTCAAGGTGCTCCAAATGTCCACTTCCAGATTCTACTAAAACAGTGTTTCAAAACTGGTCAATGAAAAGAAATGTTCAACTCTGTGAGATGAATGCACACAGCATAAAGTAATTTGTCAGAATGCTTCTATCTACTTTTTACGTGAAGATATTTCCTTTTCCGCATTAGGCCACAAAAGGCTCCAAATGTCCACTTCCAGGTCCTACTAAAAGAGCATTTCGAAGCTGGTCAATCAAAAGAAAGGTTCAACTCTGTGAGAGGAATGCACACATCACAAAGATGTTTTTCAGAATGCCTCCATCTAATTTTTATATGAAGATATTTCCCTTTCCGTGATAGGCCTCAAAGTGCTCCAAATGTCGTCATCCAGATTCAACAAAAAGTATGTTTCATAACTGCTCAATGAAAATTAACTTTCAACTCTGTGAGATGAATGCGCACACGAAAAAGAAATTTGTCAGTATGCTTCTGTCTAGTTCTTATGTGAAGATATTTCCTTTTCCACCGTAGGCCTCAAAGCGTTCCAAAGGTCCACTTGTAGATTCTGCCAAAAGAGTGTTTCAAAACTGTTCAATGAAAAGTAAGGTGCAACTCTGTGAGATGAATGCACACATCACATAGAAAGCTTCTCAGATAGCTTCTGTCTAGCTGTGATATGAAGATATTTCGTTATCCACCGTAGGCCTCAGAGCACTCGAAATGTCCACTTGCAGATGCTACAAAAGAGTGTTTCAAAACTACTCAATGTAAAGCAAGGTTCAGCCCCGTGAGATGAATGCATGCATCCCAAAGTAGTTTGTGAGAATGCTTCTGTCTAGGTTTTTTGTGAATGTATTTCCTTTCCAGCAAAGGCCTCAAAGTGCTCCAAAAATCCACTTGCAGATTCCCCAGAGGAAGGTTTCAAAACTGCTCAATGGAAAGTAAGGTTCAACTCTGTGAGATGAATGTACACATCACAAAGTAGTTTGTCAAAATCCTTCTGTCTAGTTTTAATGTGAAGATATTTCCTTTTCGTGTTTCAAAACTGGTCAATCCAAAGTAAGGTTCAACTCTGTGAGATGAATACACATATCACAAGAAAATTCTCAGAATGCTTCTGTCTAGTTCTTAGGTGAAGATATTTCCTTTGCCACAGTAGACCTCAAAGCACTCCAAATGTCCACATGCAGATCATTCAAAAAGGGTGTTTCAAAACTGCTCAATAAACACTAAGGTTTCACTCTGTGTGATAAGTGCACATATCACAAAGAAGGTTGTCCGAGTGCTTCTGTCTCATTTTTGTGTGAAGATATTTCCTTTTCCACCACAGGCCCCAAACCTTCCAAATGCCTACTTGCAGATTCTACAGAAAGAGTGTTTCAAAGCTGCTCAATCAAAAGATAGTTTCAACTCTGTGAGACGAATGCACACATCACAAAGAAGCTTGTCAGAATGCTTGTGTCTAGTTCTTATGGGAAGATATTTCCTTTAACACCATAGCCCTCCAAGCGCTCAAAATGTCCACTTGCAGATTCTACGAAAACAGTGTTTCAAAACTGTTCAACCAGAGGAAGGTTCAACTCTGTGAGATGAATGCACACATCACAAAGAAATTTATCAGAATCCTTCTGTCTACTTCTTAAGTGAAGATATTTCCTTTTCCACCATAGGCCTCAAAGCACTCCAAAGGTCCACTTGCAGATAGTAGAAAAAGGGGGTTTCCAAACTGCTCAATCAAAAGTAAGGTTCAGCTTTGTGAGATGAATGCATATGTCACAAAGAATGTTGTGAGAATGCTTCTGTCTCCTTTTATGTGAAGACGATTCCTTTTCCACTATAGGCCTCAAACCGCTCCAAATGTCCATTTGCAGATTCTACAAAAAGAGTGCTTCAAAGCTACTCAATCCAACGAAGGTTCAAATCTGTGACATGAATTCTCACGTCACAAAGAAGCTTCTCAGAATGCTATTCTCTAGTTATTATTATACGAAGACATTTCGTTATCCACCATAGGCCTCCAAGAGCTCCAAATATCCACTTTCAGATTCTACAAAAAGAATGTTTCAAAGCTGCTCAATCAAAAGAAAAGTGAAACTCTGTGTGATACGAAAGCACACATCACATTGGAGTTTCTCATAATGCTTCTGCCTAGTTATTACATGAAGACGTTTCGTTATCCACCATAGGCCTTGAAGCGCTCCAAATGTCATCTTGCAGATACTACAAAAAGAGTACTTAAAAATTCCTCAATGAAAAGTAAGGTTCAACTCTGTGAGAAGAATGCACACATCACAAAATAGTTTGTCAGAGTGCTTCTGTCTAGTTGTTATGTGAAGATATTTCCTTTTCCGTCAGAGGCCTCAAGCCACTGCAAATATCCACTGGGAGATTCTACAGATAGAGGGTTTCAAAGTTGCTCAGTCAAAAGAAAGGTTCAACTCTGTGAGTTGAATGCACACATCCCAAAGGAGTTTGTCACAATGCTTCTGTCTAGTCTTTATGTGAAGATATTTCCTTTTCCACCATAGGCCTCAAAGCAATCCAAAGGTCCACTTTCAAATTCTACAAAAAGTGTGTTTCAAAACTGCTCAATCAAAAGCAAGGTTCAACTCTGTGAGATGAATGTACACATCACAAAGAAGTTTGTCAGAACGCTTCTCTCCAGTTTTATTGTGAAGCTATTTCCTTTTCCACCAGAGGCCTCAAAGCGATCCAAATGTCCACTTGCAGATTTTATAAAAATACTGTTTCAAAGCTGCTCAGTCAAAAGAACAGTTCAACTCTGTGAGACGAATGCTCACATTACAAAGAAGTTTGTGAGAATTCTTCTGTCTAGTTATTATGTGAAGATATTTCGTTATCCACCAGAGGCCTCAAAGCCCTCCAAATATCCACCTGCAGATTCTACAAAAAGAGTGTTTCAAAACTGCTCAATGAAAAGTAAGGATCAACTCTGTGAGATGAATGCACACATCACAAAGAAGTTTGCCAGAATGCTTCTGTCTAGTTTTTAGGTGGAGATATTTCCTTTTCCTCCACAGGCCTCAAAGCGCTTCAAATGTTCACATGCAAATTCTACCAAAAGAGGGTTTCAAAGCTGCTCAATCAAAAGAAAGGTTCAACTCTGTGAGATGAATGCACACATCGGAAAGAAGTTTGTCAGAAGGCTTCCATCTAGTTTTTATGTGAATATATTTCTTTTTCGACCCTAGGCCTCAAAGCCCTCCAAATATCCACCTGCAGATTCTACAAAAAGAGTGTTTCAAAACTGCTCAATGAAAAGTAAGGATCAACTCTGTGAGATGAATGCACACATCACAAAGAAGTTTGTCAGAAGGCTTCCATCTAGTTTTTATGTGAATATATTTCTTTTTCGACCCTAGGCCTCAAAGCGCTTCAAATGTCCACTTGCAGATTCTACGAAAAGTGTTTCAAAATGGCTCAATTGAAAGTAAGGTTTAACTCTGTGAGATTAATGCACACACCACAAAGAAATTGGTCAGAATGCTTCTGTCTCCTTCTGATGTGAAGATATTTTCTTTTCCACCGTAGGCCTCAAAGCACTTCGAATGTCCACTTGCATTTATTACAAAAGTGGTCTTTCAAAGATGCTCAATCAAAAGTAAGGGTCAAGTCTGAGAGATAAATGCACACATCCCAAAGGTGGCTCTCAGAGTGCTTCTGTCAAGTTTTTATGTGAAGATATTTCCTTTTCCACCGTAGGCCTCAAAGCACAACAAATATCCACTTGCAGATTCTACAAATAGAGTGTTTCAAGATTGCTTAATCAAAAGAAAGGTTCAACTCTGTGAGATGAATGCACACATCTCGAAGAAGTTTGTCAAAATGCGTCCGTCTAATTTTTATGTGAAGATATTTCCTTTTCCACCTTAGGCTTCATAGCGTTCCAAATGTCCACTTGCAGATTCCACAAAAAGAGTGTTTCAAAACTGCTCAATCACAAGAAAGTTGAAATCTATGAAGTAAATTCACACATCACAAAGAAGTTTGTCAGAATGCTTCTGTCTAGTTTTTATGTGAAGATATTGCCTTTTCCACCATAGGCCTCAAAGCGCTGCAAAGGTCCACTAGCAGATTCTACGAAAAGAGTGTTTCAAAGCTGCTCCATCAAAGGAAAGATTCAACTCTGTGAGATGAGTGCAGATATCACAAATAAGTTTCTCAGAATGCTTCTGTCTAGTTATTATATGAAGACATTTCGTTTTCCAACAAAGGCCTCAAAGCGCTCCAAATGACTACTTGCAGATTCTACAAAAAGAGTGTTTCAAAACTGCTCAATGAAAATTAAGGTTCAACTCTGTGAGATGAATGCACATATCACAAAGAAATTTGTCAGAATGCTTCTGTCTTGTTCTTATGTGAAGATATTTAATTTTCCAGGATCGGCCTCAAAGCACTCCAATTATCCACTTTCCTATAGTACAAAAAAAGTCTTTCAAACTGCTCAATCAAAAGTGAGGTTCAACTCTGTGAGATGAATACACGTATCACAAAGACAGTTTTCAGAATGCTTCTGACTAGTATTTATGTGAAGATATTATCTTTTCCACCATAGGCCTCAAAGCACAACCAATGTCCGTTTGCAGATTCTACAGAGAGTTTCATGACTGTTCAATCAAAAGAAAAGTTCAACTCTTTGACATGAATGCACATATCACAAAGAAGTTTTTCAGAATGCTTCAGTCTAGTTTTTATATGAAGATATTTCCCTTTCTACCATAAGCCTCAAAGCACTCCAAATGTCCACTCCCACATTCTACAAATGGAGTGTTTCAAAGCTGGTCTATCAAAAGAAATGTTCAACTCTCTGAGATGTATGCACACATCACAGAGAAGTTTGTCAGTATGCTTCTGTCTAGTTTTTATGTGAAGATATTTCCTATTGAACCATAGGCCTGAAATTGCTCCAAATGTCCCCTTGAAGATTCTAGAAAAAGAGTGTTTCAAAGCTGCTCAATCAACAGAAATATTCCACGCCATGAGATGCATGCACACATCCAAAGGAGTTTGTCAAAATGCTTCTGTCTAGTTTTTATGTGAAGGGATTTCCTTTTCCACCACAGGCCTCAAGGTGCTCCAAATGTCCACTTCCAGATTCTACTAAAACAGTGTTTCAAAACTGGTCAATGAAAAGAAATGTTCAACTCTGTGAGATGAATGCACACAGCATAAAGTAATTTGTCAGAATGCTTCTATCTACTTTTTACGTGAAGATATTTCCTTTTCCGCATTAGGCCACAAAAGGCTCCAAGTGTCCACTTCCAGGTTCTACTAAAAGAGCATTTCGAAGCTGGTCAATCAAAAGAAAGGTTCAACTCTGTGAGAGGAATGCACACATCACAAAGATGTTTTTCAGAATGCCTCCATCTAATTTTTATATGAAGATATTTCCCTTTCCGTGATAGGCCTCAAAGTGCTCCAAATGTCGTCATCCAGATTCAACAAAAAGTATGTTTCGTAACTGCTCAATGAAAATTAACTTTCAACTCTGTGAGATGAATGCGCACACGAAAAAGAAATTTGTCAGTATGCTTCTGTCTAGTTCTTATGTGAAGATATTTCCTTTTCCACCGTAGGCCTCAAAGCGTTCCAAAGGTCCACTTGTAGATTCTGCCAAAAGAGTGTTTCAAAACTGTTCAATGAAAAGTAAGGTTCAACTCTGTGAGATGAATGCACACATCACATAGAAAGCTTCTCAGATAGCTTCTGTCTAGCTGTGATATGAAGATATTTCGTTATCCACCGTAGGCCTCAGAGCACTCGAAATGTCCACTTGCAGATGCTACAAAAGAGTGTTTCAAAACTACTCAATGAAAAGCAAGGTTCAGCCCCGTGAGATGAATGCATGCATCCCAAAGTAGTTTGTGAGAATGCTTCTGTCTAGGTTTTTTGTGAATGTATTTCCTTTCCAGCAAAGGCCTCAAAGTGCTCCAAAAATCCACTTGCAGATTCCCCAGAGGAAGGTTTCAAAACTGCTCAATGGAAAGTAAGGTTCAACTCTGTGAGATGAATGTACACATCACAAAGTAGTTTGTCAAAATCCTTCTGTCTAGTTTTAATGTGAACATATTTCCTTTTCGTGTTTCAAAACTGGTCAATCCAAAGTAAGGTTCAACTCTGTGAGATGAATACACATATCACAAGAAAGTTCTCAGAATGCTTCTGTCTAGTTCTTAGGTGAAGATATTTCCTTTGCCACAGTAGACCTCAAAGCACTCCAAATGTCCACATGCAGATCATTCAAAAAGGGTGTTTCAAAACTGCTCAATAAACACTAAGGTTTCACTCTGTGTGATAAGTGCACATATCACAAAGAAGGTTGTCCGAGGGCTTCTGTCTAATTTTTGTGTGAAGATATTTCCTTTTCCACCACAGGCCCCAAACCTTCCAAATGCCTACTTGCAGATTCTACAGAAAGAGTGTTTCAAAGCTGCTCAATCAAAAGATAGTTTCAACTCTGTGAGACGAATGCACACATCACAAAGAAGCTTGTCAGAATGCTTGTGTCTAGTTCTTATGGGAAGATATTTCCTTTAACACCATAGCCCTCCAAGCGCTCAAAATGTCCACTTGCAGATTCTACGAAAACAGTGTTTCAAAACTGTTCAACCAGAGGAAGGTTCAACTCTGTGAGATGAATGCACACATCACAAAGAAATTTATCAGAATCCTTCTGTCTACTTCTTAAGTGAAGATATTTCCTTTTCCACCATAGGCCTCAAAGCACTCCAAAGGTCCACTTGCAGATAGTAGAAAAAGGGGGTTTCCAAACTGCTCAATCAAAAGTAAGGTTCAGCTTTGTGAGATGAATGCATATGTCACAAAGTATGTTGTGAGAATGCTTCTGTCTCCTTTTATGTGAAGACGATTCCTTTTCCACTATAGGCCTCAAACCGCTCCAAATGTCCATTTGCAGATTCTACAAAAAGAGTGCTTCAAAGCTACTCAATCCAACGAAGGTTCAAATCTGTGAGATGAATTCTCACGTCACAAAGAAGCTTCTCAGAATGCTTCTCTCTAGTTATTATTATACGAAGACATTTCGTTATCCACCATAGGCCTCCAAGAGCTCCAAATATCCACTTTCAGATTCTACAAAAAGAATGTTTCAAAGCTGCTCAATCAAAAGAAAAGTGAAACTCTGTGTGATACGAAAGCACACATCACATTGGAGTTTCTCATAATGCTTCTGCCTAGTTATTACATGAAGACGTTTCGTTATCCACCATGGGCCTTGAAGTGCTCCAAATTCCATTTTGCAGATTCTACAAAAAGAGTATTTAAAAATTCCTCAATGAAAAGTAAGGTTCAACTCTGTGAGAAGAATGCACACATCACAAAAAAGTTTGTCAGAGTGCTTCTGTCTAGTTGTTATGTGAAGATATTTCCTTTTCCGTCAGAGGCCTCAAGCCACTGCAAATATCCACTGGGAGATTCTACAGATAGAGTGTTTCAAAGTTGCTCAGTCAAAAGAAAGGTTCAACTCTGTGAGTTGAATGCACACATCCCAAAGGAGTTTGTCACAATGCTTCTGTCTAGTCTTTATGTGAAGATATTTCCTTTTCCACCATAGGCCTCAAAGCAATCCAAAGGTCCACTTTCAAATTCTACAAAAAGTGTGTTTCAAAACTGCTCAATCAAAAGCAAGGTTCAACTCTGTGAGATGAATGTACACATCACAAAGAAGTTTGTCAGAACGCTTCTCTCCAGTTTTATTGTGAAGCTATTTCCTTTTCCACCAGAGGCCTCAAAGCGATCCAAATGTCCACTTGCAGATTTTATAAAAATACTGTTTCAAAGCTGCTCAGTCAAAAGAACAGTTCAACTCTGTGAGACGAATGCTCACATTACAAAGAAGTTTGTGAGAATTCTTCTGTCTAGTTATTATGTGAAGATATTTCGTTATCCACCAGAGGCCTCAAAGCCCTCCAAATATCCACCTGCAGATTCTACAAAAAGAGTGTTTCAAAACTGCTCAATGAAAAGTAAGGATCAACTCTGTGAGATGAATGCACACATCACAAAGAAGTTTGCCAGAATGCTTCTGTCTAGTTTTTAGGTGGAGATATTTCCTTTTCCTCCACAGGCTTCAAAGCGCTTCAAATGTTCACATGCAAATTCTACAAAAAGAGGGTTTCAAAGCTGCTCAATCAAAAGAAAGGTTCAACTCTGTGAGATGAATGCAGACATCAGAAAGAAGTTTGTCAGAAGGCTTCCATCTAGTTTTTATGTGAATATATTTCTTTTTCGACCCTAGGCCTCAAAGCGCTTCAAATGTCCACTTGCAGATTCTACGAAGTGTTTCAAAATGGCTCAATTGAAAGTAAGGTTTAACTCTGTGAGATTAATGCACACACACAAAGAAATTGGTCAGAATGCTTCTGTCTCCTTCTGATGTGAAGATATTTTCTTTTCCACCGTAGGCCTCAAAGCACTTCGAATGTCCACTTGCATTTATTACAAAAGTGGTCTTTCAAAGATGCTCAATCAAAAGTAAGGGTCAAGTCTGAGAGATAAATTCACACATCCCAAAGGAGGCTCTCAGAGTGCTTCTGTCAAGTTTTTATGTGAAGATACCTCCTTTTCCACCGTAGGCCTCAAAGCACAACAAATATCCACTTGCAGATTCTACAAATAGAGTGTTTCAAGATTGCTTAATCAAAAGAAAGGTTCAACTCTGTGAGATGAATGCACACATCTCGAAGAAGTTTGTCAAAATGCGTCCGTCTAATTTTTATGTGAAGATATTTCCTTTTCCACCTTAGGCTTCATAGCGTTTCAAATGTCCACTTGCAGATTCCACAAAAAGAGTGTTTCAAAACTGCTCAATCACAAGAAAGTTGAAATCTATGAAGTAAATTCACACATCACAAAGAAGCTTGTCAGAATGCTTCTGTCTAGTTTTTATGTGAAGATATTGCCTTTTCCACCATAGGCCTCAAAGCGCTGCAAAGGTCCACTAGCAGATTCTACGAAAAGAGTGTTTCAAAGCTGCTCCATCAAAGGAAAGATTCAACTCTGTGAGATGAGTGCAGATATCACAAATAAGTTTCTCAGAATGCTTCTGTCTAGTTATTATATGAAGACATTTCGTTTTCCAACAAAGGCTTCAAAGCGCTCCAAATGACTATTGCAGATTCTACAAAAAGAGTGTTTCAAAACTGCTCAATGAAAATTAAGGTTCAACTCTGTGAGATGAATGCACATATCACAAAGAAATTTGTCAGAATGCTTCTGTCTTGTTCTTATGTGAAGATATTTAATTTTCCATGATCGGCCTCAAAGCACTCCAATTATCCACTTTCCTATAGTACAAAGAAAGTCTTTCAAACTGCTCAATCAAAAGTGAGGTTCAACTCTGTGAGATGAATGCACGTATCACAAAGACAGTTTTCAGAATGCTTCTGACTAGTATTTATGTGAAGATATTTTCTTTTCCACCATAGGCCTCAAAGCACAACAAATGTCCGTTTGCAGATTCTACAGAGAGTTTCATGACTGTTCAATCAAAAGAAAAGTTCAACTCTTTGACATGAATGCACATATCACAAAGAAGTTTTTCAGAATGCTTCTGTCTAGTTTTTATATGAAGATATTTCCCTTTCTACCATAAGCCCCAAAGCACTCCAAATGTCCACTCCCACATTCTACAAATGGAGTGTTTCAAAGCTGGTCTATCAAAAGAAATGTTCAACTCTCTGAGATGTATGCACACATCACAGAGAAGTTTGTCAGTATGCTTCTGTCTAGTTTTGATGTGAAGATATTTCCTATTGAACCATAGGCCTGAAATTGCTCCAAATGTCCCCTTGAAGATTCTAGGAAAAGAGTGTTTCAAAGCTGCTCAATCAACAGAAATATTCCACGCCATGAGATGCATGCACACATCCAAAGGAGTTTGTCAAAATGCTTCTGTCTAGTTTTTATGTGAAGGGATTTCCTTTTCCACCACAGGCCTCAAGGTGCTCCAAATGTCCACTTCCAGATTCTACTAAAACAGTGTTTCAAAACTGGTCAATGAAAAGAAATGTTCAACTCTGTGAGATGAATGCACACAGCATAAATTTGTCAGAATGCTTCTATCTACTTTTTACGTGAAGATATTTCCTATTCCGCATTAGGCCACAAAAGGCTCCAAGTGTCCACTTCCAGGTTCTACTAAAAGAGCATTTCGAAGCTGGTCAATCAAAAGAAAGGTTCAACTCTGTGAGAGGAATGCACACATCACAAAGATGTTTTTCAGAATGCCTCCATCTAATTTTTATATGAAGATATTTCCCTTTCCGTGATAGGCCTCAAAGTGCTCCAAATGTCGTCATCCAGATTCCACAAAAAGTATGTTTCATAACTGCTCAATGAAAATTAACTTTCAACGCTGTGAGATGAATGCGCACACGAAAAAGAAATTTGTCAGTATGCTTCTGTCTAGTTCTTATGTGAAGATATTTCCTTTTCCACCGTAGGCCTCAAAGCGTTCCAAAGGTCCACTTGTAGATTCTGACAAAAGAGTGTTTCAAAACTGTTCAATGAAAAGTAAGGTTCAACTCTGTGAGATGAATGCACACATCACATAGAAAGCTTCTCAGATAGCTTCTGTCTAGCTGTGATATGAAGATATTTCGTTATCCACCGTAGGCCTCAGAGCACTCGAAATGTCCACTTGCAGATGCTACAAAAGAGTGTTTCAAAACTACTCAATGAAAAGCAAGGTTCAGCCCCGTGAGATGAATGCATGCATCCCAAAGTAGTTTGTGAGAATGCTTCTGTCTAGGTTTTTTGTGAATGTATTTCCTTTCCAGCAAAGGCCTCAAAGTGCTCCAAAAATCCACTTGCAGATTCCCCAAAGGAAGGTTTCAAAACTGCTCAATGGAAAGTAAGGTTCAACTCTGTGAGATGAATGTACACATCACAAAGTAGTTTGTCAAAATCCTTCTGTCTAGTTTTAATGTGAACATATTTCCTTTTCGTGTTTCAAAACTGGTCAATCCAAAGTAAGGTTCAACTCTGTGAGATGAATACACATATCACAAGAAAATTCTCCGAATGCTTCTGTCTAGTGCTTAGGTGAAGATATTTCCTTTGCCACAATAGACCTCAAAGCACTCCAAATGTCCACATGCAGATCATTCAAAAAGGGTGTTTCAAAACTGCTCAATAAACACTAAGGTTTCACTCTGTGTGATAAGTGCACATATCACAAAGAAGGTTGTCCGAGGGCTTCTGTCTCATTTTTGTGTGAAGATATTTCCTTTTCCACCACAGGCCCCAAACCTTCCAAATGCCTACTTGCAGATTCTACAGAAAGAGTGTTTCAAAGCTGCTCAATCAAAAGATAGTTTCAACTCTGTGAGACGAAGGCACACATCACAAAGAAGCTTGTCAGAATGCTTGTGTCTAGTTCTTATGGGAAGATATTTCCTTTAACACCATAGCCCTCCAAGCGCTCAAAATGTCCACTTGCAGATTCTACGAAAACAGTGTTTCAAAACTGTTCAACCAGAGTAAGGTTCAACTCCGTGAGATGAATGCACACATCACAAAGAAATTTATCAGAATCCTTCTGTCTACTTCTTAAGTGAAGATATTTCCTTTTCCACCATAGGCCTCAAAGCACTCCAAAGGTCCACTTGCAGATAGTAGAAAAAGGGGGTTTCCAAACTGCTCAATCAAAAGTAAGGTTCAGCTTTGTGAGATGAATGCATATGTCACAAAGTATGTTGTGAGAATGCTTCTGTCTCCTTTTTATGTGAAGACGATTCCTTTTCCACTATAGGCCTCAAACCGCTCCAAATGTCCATTTGCAGATTCTACAAAAAGAGTGCTTCAAAGCTACTCAATCCAACGAAGGTTCAAATCTGTGAGATGAATTCTCACGTCACAAAGAAGCTTCTCAGAATGCTTCTCTCTAGTTATTATTATACGAAGACATTTCGTTATCCACCATAGGCCTCCAAGAGCTCCAAATATCCACTTTCAGATTCTACCAAAAGAATGTTTCAAAGCTGCTCAATCAAAAGAAAAGTGAAACTCTGTGTGATACGAAAGCACACATCACATTGGAGTTTCTCATAAGGCTTCTGCCTAGTTATTACATGAAGACGTTTCGTTATCCACCATAGGCTTTGAAGCGCTCCAAATGTCATCTTGCAGATACTACAAAATGAGTACTTAAAAATTCCTCAATGAAAAGTAAGGTTCAACTCTGTGAGAAGAATGCACACATCACAAAATAGTTTGTCAGAGTGCTTCTGTCTAGTTGTTATGTGAAGATATTTCCTTTTCCGTCAGAGGCCTCAAGCCACTGCAAATATCCACTGGGAGATTCTACAGATAGAGTGTTTCAAAGTTGCTCAGTCAAAAGAAAGGTTCAACTCTGTGAGTTGAATGCACACATCCCAAAGGAGTTTGTCACAATGCTTCTGTCTAGTCTTTATGTGAAGATATTTCCTTTTCCACCATAGGCCTCAAAGCAATCCAAAGGTCCACTTTCAAATTCTACAAAAAGTGTGTTTCAAAACTGCTCAATCAAAAGCAAGGTTCAACTCTGTGAGATGAATGTACACATCACAAAGTAGTTTGTCAGAACGCTTCTCTCCAGTTTTATTGTGAAGCTATTTCCTTTTCCACCAGAGGCCTCAAAGCGATCCAAATGTCCACTTGCAGATTTTATAAAAATACTGTTTCAAAGCTGCTCAGTCAAAAGAACAGTTCAACTCTGTGAGACGAATGCTCACATTACAAAGAAGTTTGTGAGAATTCTTCTGTCTAGTTATTATGTGAAGATATTTCGTTATCCACCAGAGGCCTCAAAGCCCTCCAAATATCCACCTGCAGATTCTACAAAAAGAGTGTTTCAAAACTGCTCAATGAAAAGTAAGGATCAACTCTGTGAGATGAATGCACACATCACAAAGAAGTTTGCCAGAATGCTTCTGTCTAGTTTTTAGGTGGAGATATTTCCTTTTCCTCCACAGGCCTCAAAGCGCTTCAAATGTTCACATGCAAATTCTACCAAAAGAGGGTTTCAAAGCTGCTCAATCAAAAGAAAGGTTCAACTCTGTGAGATGAATGCACACATCGGAAAGAAGTTTGTCAGAAGGCTTCCATCTAGTTTTTATGTGAATATATTTCTTTTTCGACCCTAGGCCTCAAAGCCCTCCAAATATCCACCTGCAGATTCTACAAAAAGAGTGTTTCAAAACTGCTCAATGAAAAGTAAGGATCAACTCTGTGAGATGAATGCACACATCACAAAGAAGTTTGTCAGAAGGCTTCCATCTAGTTTTTATGTGAATATATTTCTTTTTCGACCCTAGGCCTCAAAGCGCTTCAAATGTCCACTTGCAGATTCTACGAAAAGTGTTTCAAAATGGCTCAATTGAAAGTAAGGTTTAACTCTGTGAGATTAATGCACACACCACAAAGAAATTGGTCAGAATGCTTCTGTCTCCTTCTGATGTGAAGATATTTTCTTTTCCACCGTAGGCCTCAAAGCACTTCGAATGTCCACTTGCATTTATTACAAAAGTGGTCTTTCAAAGATGCTCAATCAAAAGTAAGGGTCAAGTCTGAGAGATAAATGCACACATCCCAAAGGTGGCTCTCAGAGTGCTTCTGTCAAGTTTTTATGTGAAGATATTTCCTTTTCCACCGTAGGCCTCAAAGCACAACAAATATCCACTTGCAGATTCTACAAATAGAGTGTTTCAAGATTGCTTAATCAAAAGAAAGGTTCAACTCTGTGAGATGAATGCACACATCTCGAAGAAGTTTGTCAAAATGCGTCCGTCTAATTTTTATGTGAAGATATTTCCTTTTCCACCTTAGGCTTCATAGCGTTCCAAATGTCCACTTGCAGATTCCACAAAAAGAGTGTTTCAAAACTGCTCAATCACAAGAAAGTTGAAATCTATGAAGTAAATTCACACATCACAAAGAAGTTTGTCAGAATGCTTCTGTCTAGTTTTTATGTGAAGATATTGCCTTTTCCACCATAGGCCTCAAAGCGCTGCAAAGGTCCACTAGCAGATTCTACGAAAAGAGTGTTTCAAAGCTGCTCCATCAAAGGAAAGATTCAACTCTGTGAGATGAGTGCAGATATCACAAATAAGTTTCTCAGAATGCTTCTGTCTAGTTATTATATGAAGACATTTCGTTTTCCAACAAAGGCCTCAAAGCGCTCCAAATGACTACTTGCAGATTCTACAAAAAGAGTGTTTCAAAACTGCTCAATGAAAATTAAGGTTCAACTCTGTGAGATGAATGCACATATCACAAAGAAATTTGTCAGAATGCTTCTGTCTTGTTCTTATGTGAAGATATTTAATTTTCCAGGATCGGCCTCAAAGCACTCCAATTATCCACTTTCCTATAGTACAAAAAAAGTCTTTCAAACTGCTCAATCAAAAGTGAGGTTCAACTCTGTGAGATGAATGCACGTATCACAAAGACAGTTTTCAGAATGCTTCTGACTAGTATTTATGTGAAGATATTATCTTTTCCACCATAGGCCTCAAAGCACAACCAATGTCCGTTTGCAGATTCTACAGAGAGTTTCATGACTGTTCAATCAAAAGAAAAGTTCAACTCTTTGACATGAATGCACATATCACAAAGAAGTTTTTCAGAATGCTTCTGTCTAGTTTTTATATGAAGATATTTCCCTTTCTACCATAAGCCTCAAAGCACTCCAAATGTCCACTCCCACATTCTACAAATGGAGTGTTTCAAAGCTGGTCTATCAAAAGAAATGTTCAACTCTCTGAGATGTATGCACACATCACAGAGAAGTTTGTCAGTATGCTTCTGTCTAGTTTTTATGTGAAGATATTTCCTATTGAACCATAGGCCTGAAATTGCTCCAACTGTCCCCTTGAAGATTCTAGAAAAAGAGTGTTTCAAAGCTGCTCAATCAACAGAAATATTCCACGCCATGAGATGCATGCACACATCCAAAGGAGTTTGTCAAAATGCTTCTGTCTAGTTTTTATGTGAAGGGATTTCCTTTTCCACCACAGGCCTCAAGGTGCTCCAAATGTCCACTTCCAGATTCTACTAAAACAGTGTTTCAAAACTGGTCAATGAAAAGAAATGTTCAACTCTGTGAGATGAATGCACACAGCATAAAGTAATTTGTCAGAATGCTTCTATCTACTTTTTACGTGAAGATATTTCCTTTTCCGCATTAGGCCACAAAAGGCTCCAAGTGTCCACTTCCAGGTTCTACTAAAAGAGCATTTCGAAGCTGGTCAATCAAAAGAAAGGTTCAACTCTGTGAGAGGAATGCACACATCACAAAGATGTTTTTCAGAATGCCTCCATCTAATTTTTATATGAAGATATTTCCCTTTCCGTGATAGGCCTCAAAGTGCTCCAAATGTCGTCATCCAGATTCCACAAAAAGTATGTTTCGTAACTGCTCAATGAAAATTAACTTTCAACTCTGTGAGATGAATGCGCACACGAAAAAGAAATTTGTCAGTATGCTTCTGTCTAGTTCTTATGTGAAGATATTTCCTTTTCCACCGTAGGCCTCAAAGCGTTCCAAAGGTCCACTTGTAGATTCTGACAAAAGAGTGTTTCAAAACTGTTCAATGAAAAGTAAGGTTCAACTCTGTGAGATGAATGCACACATCACATAGAAAGCTTCTCAGATAGCTTCTGTCTAGCTGTGATATGAAGATATTTCTTTATCCACCATAGGCCTCAGAGCACTCGAAATGTCCACTTGCAGATGCTACAAAAGAGTGTTTCAAAACTACTCAATGAAAAGCAAGGTTCAGCCCCGTGAGATGAATGCATGCATCCCAAAGTAGTTTGTGAGAATGCTTCTGTCTAGGTTTTTTGTGAATGTATTTCCTTTCCAGCAAAGGCCTCAAAGTGCTCCAAAAATCCACTTGCAGATTCCCCAGAGGAAGGTTTCAAAACTGCTCAATGGAAAGTAAGGTTCAACTCTGTGAGATGAATGTACACATCACAAAGTAGTTTGTCAAAATCCTTCTGTCTAGTTTTAATGTGAACATATTTCCTTTTCGTGTTTCAAAACTGGTCAATCCAAAGTAAGGTTCAACTCTGTGAGATGAATACACATATCACAAGAAAGTTCTCAGAATGCTTCTGTCTAGTTCTTAGGTGAAGATATTTCCTTTGCCACAGTAGACCTCAAAGCACTCCAAATGTCCACATGCAGATCATTCAAAAAGGGTGTTTCAAAACTGCTCAATAAACACTAAGGTTTCACTCTGTGTGAGAAGTGCACATATCACAAAGAAGGTTGTCCGAGGGCTTCTGTCTAATTTTTGTGTGAAGATATTTCCTTTTCCACCACAGGCCCCAAACCTTCCAAATGCCTACTTGCAGATTCTACAGAAAGAGTGTTTCAAAGCTGCTCAATCAAAAGATAGTTTCAACTCTGTGAGACGAATGCACACATCACAAAGAAGCTTGTCAGAATGCTTGTGTCTAGTTCTTATGGGAAGATATTTCCTTTAACACCATAGCCCTCCAAGCGCTCAAAATGTCCACTTGCAGATTCTACGAAAACAGTGTTTCAAAACTGTTCAACCAGAGGAAGGTTCAACTCTGTGAGATGAATGCACACATCACAAAGAAATTTATCAGAATCCTTCTGTCTACTTCTTAAGTGAAGATATTTCCTTTTCCACCATAGGCCTCAAAGCACTCCAAAGGTCCACTTGCAGATAGTAGAAAAAGGGGGTTTCCAAACTGCTCAATCAAAAGTAAGGTTCAGCTTTGTGAGATGAATGCATATGTCACAAAGAATGTTGTGAGAATGCTTCTGTCTCCTTTTTATGTGAAGACGATTCCTTTTCCACTATAGGCCTCAAACCGCTCCAAATGTCCATTTGCAGATTCTACAAAAAGAGTGCTTCAAAGCTACTCAATCCAACGAAGGTTCAAATCTGTGAGATGAATTCTCACGTCACAAAGAAGCTTCTCAGAATGCTTCTCTCTAGTTATTATTATACGAAGACATTTCGTTATCCACCATAGGCCTCCAAGAGCTCCAAATATCCACTTTCAGATTCTACAAAAAGAATGTTTCAAAGCTGCTCAATCAAAAGAAAAGTGAAACTCTGTGTGATACGAAAGCACACATCACATTGGAGTTTCTCATAAGGCTTCTGCCTAGTTATTACATGAAGACGTTTCGTTATCCACCATAGGCCTTGAAGCGCTCCAAATGTCATCTTGCAGATTCTACAAAAAGAGTATTTAAAAATTCCTCAATGAAAAGTAAGGTTCAACTCTGTGAGAAGAATGCACACATCACAAAAAAGTTTGTCAGAGTGCTTCTGTCTAGTTGTTATGTGAAGATATTTCCTTTTCCGTCAGAGGCCTCAAGCCACTGCAAATATCCACTGGGAGATTCTACAGATAGAGTGTTTCAAAGTTGCTCAGTCAAAAGAAAGGTTCAACTCTGTGAGTTGAATGCACACATCCCAAAGGAGTTTGTCACAATGCTTCTGTCTAGTCTTTATGTGAAGATATTTCCTTTTCCACCATAGGCCTCAAAGCAATCCAAAGGTCCACTTTCAAATTCTACAAAAAGTGTGTTTCAAAACTGCTCAATGAAAAGCAAGGTTCAACTCTGTGAGATGAATGTACACATCACAAAGAAGTTTGTCAGAACGCTTCTCTCCAGTTTTATTGTGAAGCTATTTCCTTTTCCACCAGAGGCCTCAAAGCGATCCAAATGTCCACTTGCAGATTTTATAAAAATACTGTTTCAAAGCTGCTCAGTCAAAAGAACAGTTCAACTCTGTGAGACGAATGCTCACATTACAAAGAAGTTTGTGAGAATTCTTCTGTCTAGTTATTATGTGAAGATATTTCGTTATCCACCAGAGGCCTCAAAGCCCTCCAAATATCCACCTGCAGATTCTACAAAAAGAGTGTTTCAAAACTGCTCAATGAAAAGTAAGGATCAACTCTGTGAGATGAATGCACACATCACAAAGAAGTTTGCCAGAATGCTTCTGTCTAGTTTTTAGGTGGAGATATTTCCTTTTCCTCCACAGGCTTCAAAGCGCTTCAAATGTTCACATGCAAATTCTACAAAAAGAGGGTTTCAAAGCTGCTCAATCAAAAGAAAGGTTCAACTCTGTGAGATGAATGCACACATCAGAAAGAAGTTTGTCAGAAGGCTTCCATCTAGTTTTTATGTGAATATATTTCTTTTTCGACCCTAGGCCTCAAAGCGCTTCAAATGTCCACTTGCAGATTCTACGAAAAGTGTTTCAAAATGGCTCAATTGAAAGTAAGGTTTAACTCTGTGAGATTAATGCACACACACAAAGAAATTGGTCAGAATGCTTCTGTCTCCTTCTGATGTGAAGATATTTTCTTTTCCACCGTAGGCCTCAAAGCACTTCGAATGTCCACTTGCATTTATTACAAAAGTGGTCTTTCAAAGATGCTCAATCAAAAGTAAGGGTCAAGTCTGAGAGATAAATTCACACATCCCAAAGGAGGCTCTCAGAGTGCTTCTGTCAAGTTTTTATGTGAAGATACCTCCTTTTCCACCGTAGGCCTCAAAGCACAACAAATATCCACTTGCAGATTCTACAAATAGAGTGTTTCAAGATTGCTTAATCAAAAGAAAGGTTCAACTCTGTGAGATGAATGCACACATCTCGAAGAAGTTTGTCAAAATGCGTCCGTCTAATTTTTATGTGAAGATATTTCCTTTTCCACCTTAGGCTTCATAGCGTTTCAAATGTCCACTTGCAGATTCCACAAAAAGAGTGTTTCAAAACTGCTCAATCACAAGAAAGTTGAAATCTATGAAGTAAATTCACACATCACAAAGAAGCTTGTCAGAATGCTTCTGTCTAGTTTTTATGTGAAGATATTGCCTTTTCCACCATAGGCCTCAAAGCGCTGCAAAGGTCCACTAGCAGATTCTACGAAAAGAGTGTTTCAAAGCTGCTCCATCAAAGGAAAGATTCAACTCTGTGAGATGAGTGCAGATATCACAAATAAGTTTCTCAGAATGCTTCTGTCTAGTTATTATATGAAGACATTTCGTTTTCCAACAAAGGCTTCAAAGCGCTCCAAATGACTATTGCAGATTCTACAAAAAGAGTGTTTCAAAACTGCTCAATGAAAATTAAGGTTCAACTCTGTGAGATGAATGCACATATAACAAAGAAATTTGTCAGAATGCTTCTGTCTTGTTCTTATGTGAAGATATTTAATTTTCCATGATCGGCCTCAAAGCACTCCAATTATCCACTTTCCTATAGTACAAAGAAAGTCTTTCAAACTGCTCAATCAAAAGTGAGGTTCAACTCTGTGAGATGAATGCACGTATCACAAAGACAGTTTTCAGAATGCTTCTGACTAGTATTTATGTGAAGATATTTTCTTTTCCACCATAGGCCTCAAAGCACAACAAATGTCCGTTTGCAGATTCTACAGAGAGTTTCATGACTGTTCAATCAAAAGAAAAGTTCAACTCTTTGACATGAATGCACATATCACAAAGAAGTTTTTCAGAATGCTTCTGTCTAGTTTTTATATGAAGATATTTCCCTTTCTACCATAAGCCCCAAAGCACTCCAAATGTCCACTCCCACATTCTACAAATGGAGTGTTTCAAAGCTGGTCTATCAAAAGAAATGTTCAACTCTGAGATGTATGCACACATCACAGAGAAGTTTGTCAGTATGCTTCTGTCTAGTTTTTATGTGAAGATATTTCCTATTGAACCATAGGCCTGAAATTGCTCCAAATGTCCCCTTGAAGATTCTAGGAAAAGAGTGTTTCAAAGCTGCTCAATCAACATAAATATTCCACGCCATGAGATGCATGCACACATCCAAAGGAGTTTGTCAAAATGCTTCTGTCTAGTTTTTATGTGAAGGGATTTCCTTTTCCACCACAGGCCTCAAGGTGCTCCAAATGTCCACTTCCAGATTCTACTAAAACAGTGTTTCAAAACTGGTCAATGAAAAGAAATGTTCAACTCTGTGAGATCAATGTACACAGCATAAAGTAATTTGTCAGAATGCTTCTATCTACTTTTTACGTGAAGATATTTCCTATTCCGCATTAGGCCACAAAAGGCTCCAAGTGTCCACTTCCAGGTTCTACTAAAAGAGCATTTCGAAGCTGGTCAATCAAAAGAAAGGTTCAACTCTGTGAGAGGAATGCACACATCACAAAGATGTTTTTCAGAATGCCTCCATCTAATTTTTATATGAAGATATTTCCCTTTCCGTGATAGGCCTCAAAGTGCTCCAAATGTCGTCATCCAGATTCCACAAAAAGTATGTTTCATAACTGCTCAATGAAAATTAACTTTCAACGCTGTGAGATGAATGCGCACACGAAAAAGAAATTTGTCAGTATGCTTCTGTCTAGTTCTTATGTGAAGATATTTCCTTTTCCACCGTAGGCCTCAAAGCGTTCCAAAGGTCCACTTGTAGATTCTGACAAAAGAGTGTTTCAAAACTGTTCAATGAAAAGTAAGGTTCAACTCTGTGAGATGAATGCACACATCACATAGAAAGCTTCTCAGATAGCTTCTGTCTAGCTGTGATATGAAGATATTTCGTTATCCACCGTAGGCCTCAGAGCACTCGAAATGTCCACTTGCAGATGCTACAAAAGAGTGTTTCAAAACTACTCAATGAAAAGCAAGGTTCAGCCCCGTGAGATGAATGCATGCATCCCAAAGTAGTTTGTGAGAATGCTTCTGTCTAGGTTTTTTGTGAATGTATTTCCTTTCCAGCAAAGGCCTCAAAGTGCTCCAAAAATCCACTTGCAGATTCCCCAAAGGAAGGTTTCAAAACTGCTCAATTGAAAGTAAGGTTCAACTCTGTGAGATGAATGTACACATCACAAAGTAGTTTGTCAAAATCCTTCTGTCTAGTTTTAATGTGAACATATTTCCTTTTCGTGTTTCAAAACTGGTCAATCCAAAGTAAGGTTCAACTCTGTGAGATGAATACACATATCACAAGAAAATTCTCCGAATGCTTCTGTCTAGTGCTTAGGTGAAGATATTTCCTTTGCCACAATAGACCTCAAAGCACTCCAAATGTCCACATGCAGATCATTCAAAAAGGGTGTTTCAAAACTGCTCAATAAACACTAAGGTTTCACTCTGTGTGATAAGTGCACATATCACAAAGAAGGTTGTCCGAGGGCTTCTGTCTCATTTTTGTGTGAAGATATTTCCTTTTCCACCACAGGCCCCAAACCTTCCAAATGCCTACTTGCAGATTCTACAGAAAGAGTGTTTCAAAGCTGCTCAATCAAAAGATAGTTTCAACTCTGTGAGACGAAGGCACACATCACAAAGAAGCTTGTCAGAATGCTTGTGTCTAGTTCTTATGGGAAGATATTTCCTTTAACACCATAGCCCTCCAAGCGCTCAAAATGTCCACTTGCAGATTCTACGAAAACAGTGTTTCAAAACTGTTCAACCAGAGTAAGGTTCAACTCCGTGAGATGAATGCACACATCACAAAGAAATTTATCAGAATCCTTCTGTCTACTTCTTAAGTGAAGATATTTCCTTTTCCACCATAGGCCTCAAAGCACTCCAAAGGTCCACTTGCAGATAGTAGAAAAAGGGGGTTTCCAAACTGCTCAATCAAAAGTAAGGTTCAGCTTTGTGAGATGAATGCATATGTCACAAAGTATGTTGTGAGAATGCTTCTGTCTCCTTTTTATGTGAAGACGATTCCTTTTCCACTATAGGCCTCAAACCGCTCCAAATGTCCATTTGCAGATTCTACAAAAAGAGTGCTTCAAAGCTACTCAATCCAACGAAGGTTCAAATCTGTGAGATGAATTCTCACGTCACAAAGAAGCTTCTCAGAATGCTTCTCTCTAGTTATTATTATACGAAGACATTTCGTTATCCACCATAGGCCTCCAAGAGCTCCAAATATCCACTTTCAGATTCTACAAAAAGAATGTTTCAAAGCTGCTCAATCAAAAGAAAAGTGAAACTCTGTGTGATACGAAAGCACACATCACATTGGAGTTTCTCATAAGGCTTCTGCCTAGTTATTACATGAAGACGTTTCGTTATCCACCATAGGCCTTGAAGCGATCCAAATGTCATCTTGCAGATTCTACAAAATGAGTATTTAAAAATTCCTCAATGAAAAGTAAGGTTCAACTCTGTGAGAAGAATGCACACATCACAAAATAGTTTGTCAGAGTGCTTCTGTGTAGTCGTTATGTGAAGATATTTCCTTTTCCGTCAGAGGCCTCAAGCCACTGCAAATATCCACTGGGAGATTCTACAGATAGAGTGTTTCAAAGTTGCTCAGTCAAAAGAAAGGTTCAACTCTGTGAGTTGAATGCACACATCACGAAGGAGTTTGTCGCAATGCTTCTGTCTAGTCTTTTATGAAGATATTTCCTTTTCCACCATAGGCCTCAAAGCAATCCAAAGGTCCACTTTCAAATTCTACAAAAAGTGTGTTTCAAAACTGCTCAATCAAAAGCAAGGTTCAACTCTGTGAGATGAATGTACACATCACAAAGAAGTTTGTCAGAACGCTTCTCTCCAGTTTTATTGTGAAGCTATTTCCTTTTCCACCAGAGGCCTCAAAGCGATCCAAATGTCCACTTGCAGATTTTATAAAAATACTGTTTCAAAGCTGCTCAGTCAAAAGAACAGTTCAACTCTGTGAGACGAATGCTCACATTACAAAGAAGTTTGTGAGAATTCTTCTGTCTAGTTATTATGTGAAGATATTTCGTTATCCACCAGAGGCCTCAAAGCCCTCCAAATATCCACCTGCAGATTCTACAAAAAGAGTGTTTCAAAACTGCTCAATGAAAAGTAAGGATCAACTCTGTGAGACGAATGCACACATCACAAAGAAGTTTGCCAGAATGCTTCTGTCTAGTTTTTAGGTGGAGATATTTCCTTTTCCTCCACAGGCCTCAAAGCGCTTCAAATGTTCACATGCAAATTCTACCAAAAGAGGGTTTCAAAGCTGCTCAATCAAAAGAAAGGTTCAACTCTGTGAGATGAATGCACACATCGGAAAGAAGTTTGTCAGAAGGCTTCCATCTAGTTTTTATGTGAATATATTTCTTTTTCGACCCTAGGCCTCAAAGCGCTTCAAATGTCCACTTGCAGATTCTACGAAAAGTGTTTCAAAATGGCTCAATTGAAAGTAAGGTTTAACTCTGTGAGATTAATGCACACACCACAAAGAAATTGGTCAGAATGCTTCTGTCTCCTTCTGATGTGAAGATATTTTCTTTTCCACCGTAGGCCTCAAAGCACTTCGAATGTCCACTTGCATTTATTACAAAAGTGGTCTTTCAAAGATGCTCAATCAAAAGTAAGGGTCAAGTCTGAGAGATAAATGCACACATCCCAAAGGAGGCTCTCAGAGTGCTTCTGTCAAGTTTTTATGTGAAGATATTTCCTTTTCCACCGTAGGCCTCAAAGCACAACAAATATCCACTTGCAGATTCTACAAAAAGAGTGTTTCAAGATTGCTTAATCAAAAGAAAGGTTCAACTCTGTGAGATGAATGCACACATCTCGAAGAAGTTTGTCAAAATGCGTCCGTCTAATTTTTATGTGAAGATATTTCCTTTTCCACCTTAGGCTTCATAGCGTTCCAAATGTCCACTTGCAGATTCCACAAAAAGAGTGTTTCAAAACTGCTCAATCACAAGAAAGTTGAAATCTATGAAGTAAATTCACACATCACAAACAAGTTTGTCAGAATGCTTCTGTCTAGTTTTTATGTGAAGATATTGCCTTTTCCACCATAGGCCTCAAAGCGCTGCAAAGGTCCACTAGCAGATTCTACGAAAAGAGTGTTTCAAAGCTGCTCCATCAAAGGAAAGATTCAACTCTGTGAGATGAGTGCAGATATCACAAATAAGTTTCTCAGAATGCTTCTGTCTAGTTATTATATGAAGACATTTCGTTTTCCAACAAAGGCCTCAAAGCGCTCCAAATGACTACTTGCAGATTCTACAAAAAGAGTGTTTCAAAACTGCTCAATGAAAATTAAGGTTCAACTCTGTGAGATGAATGCACATATCACAAAGAAATTTGTCAGAATGCTTCTGTCTTGTTCTTATGTGAAGATATTTAATTTTCCAGGATCGGCCTCAAAGCACTCCAATTATCCACTTTCCTATAGTACAAAAAAAGTCTTTCAAACTGCTCAATCAAAAGTGAGGTTCAACTCTGTGAGATGAATGCACGTATCACAAAGACAGTTTTCAGAATGCTTCTGACTAGTATTTATGTGAAGATATTATCTTTTCCACCATAGGCCTCAAAGCACAACCAATGTCCGTTTGCAGATTCTACAGAGAGTTTCATGACTGTTCAATCAAAAGAAAAGTTCAACTCTTTGACATGAATGCACATATCACAAAGAAGTTTTTCAGAATGCTTCTGTCTAGTTTTTATATGAAGATATTTCCCTTTCTACCATAAGCCTCAAAGCACTCCAAATGTCCACTCCCACATTCTACAAATGGAGTGTTTCAAAGCTGGTCTATCAAAAGAAATGTTCAACTCTCTGAGATGTATGCACACATCACAGAGAAGTTTGTCAGTATGCTTCTGTCTAGTTTTTATGTGAAGATATTTCCTATTGAACCATAGGCCTGAAATTGCTCCAAATGTCCCCTTGAAGATTCTAGAAAAAGAGTGTTTCAAAGCTGCTCAATCAACAGAAATATTCCACGCCATGGGATGCATGCACACATCCAAAGGAGTTTGTCAAAATGCTTCTGTCTAGTTTTTATGTGAAGGGATTTCCTTTTCCACCACAGGCCTCAAGGTGCTCCAAATGTCCACTTCCAGATTCTACTAAAACAGTGTTTCAAAACTGGTCAATGAAAAGAAATGTTCAACTCTGTGAGATGAATGCACACAGCATAAAGTAATTTGTCAGAATGCTTCTATCTACTTTTTACGTGAAGATATTTCCTTTTCCGCATTAGGCCACAAAAGGCTCCAAATGTCCACTTCCAGGTTCTACTAAAAGAGCATTTCGAAGCTGGTCAATCAAAAGAAAGGTTCAACTCTGTGAGATGAATGCACACATCACAAAGATGTTTTTCAGAATGCCTCCATCTAATTTTTATATGAAGATATTTCCCTTTCCGTGATAGGCCTCAAAGTGCTCCAAATGTCGTCATCCAGATTCAACAAAAGGTATGTTTCATAACTGCTCAATGAAAATTAACTTTCAACTCTGTGAGATGAATGCGCACACGAAAAAGAAATTTGTCAGTATGCTTCTGTCTAGTTCTTATGTGAAGATATTTCCTTTTCCACCGTAGGCCTCAAAGCGTTCCAAAGGTCCACTTGTAGGTTCTGCCAAAAGAGTGTTTCAAAACTGTTCAGTGAAAAGTAAGGTTCAACTCTGTGAGATGAATGCACACATCACATAGAAAGCTTCTCAGATAGCTTCTGTCTAGCTGTGATATGAAGATATTTCGTTATCCACCGTAGGCCTCAGAGCACTCGAAATGTCCACTTGCAGATGCTACAAAAGAGTGTTTCAAAACTACTAAATGAAAAGCAAGGTTCAGCCCCGTGAGATGAATGCATGCATCCCAAAGTAGTTTGTGAGAATGCTTCTGTCTAGGTTTTTTGTGAATGTATTTCCTTTCCAGCAAAGGCCTCAAAGTGCTCCAAAAATCCACTTGCAGATTCCCCAGAGGAAGGTTTCAAAACTGCTCAATGGAAAGTAAGGTTCAACTCTGTGAGATGAATGTACACATCACAAAGTAGTTTGTCAAAATCCTTCTGTCTAGTTTTAATGTGAAGATATTTCCTTTTCGTGTTTCAAAACTGGTCAATCCAAAGTAAGGTTCAACTCTGTGAGATGAATACACATATCACAAGAAAATTCTCCGAATGCTTCTGTCTAGTGCTTAGGTGAAGATATTTCCTTTGCCACAATAGACCTCAAAGCACTCCAAATGTCCACATGCAGATCATTCAAAAAGGGTGTTTCAAAACTGCTCAATAAACACTAAGGTTTCACTCTGTGTGAGAAGTGCACATATCACAAAGAAGGTTGTCCGAGGGCTTCTGTCTAATTTTTGTGTGAAGATATTTCCTTTTCCACCACAGGCCCCAAACCTTCCAAATGCCTACTTGCAGATTCTACAGAAAGAGTGTTTCAAAGCTGCTCAATCAAAAGATAGTTTCAACTCTGTGAGACGAATGCACACATCACAAAGAAGCTTGTCAGAATGCTTGTGTCTAGTTCTTATGGGAAGATATTTCCTTTAACACCATAGCCCTCCAAGCGCTCAAAATGTCCACTTGCAGATTCTACGAAAACAGTGTTTCAAAACTGTTCAACCAGAGGAAGGTTCAACTCTGTGAGATGAATGCACACATCACAAAGAAATTTATCAGAATCCTTCTGTCTACTTCTTAAGTGAAGATATTTCCTTTTCCACCATAGGCCTCAAAGCACTCCAAAGGTCCACTTGCAGATAGTAGAAAAAGGGGGTTTCCAAACTGCTCAATCAAAAGTAAGGTTCAGCTTTGTGAGATGAATGCATATGTCACAAAGAATGTTGTGAGAATGCTTCTGTCTCCTTTTTATGTGAAGACGATTCCTTTTCCACTATAGGCCTCAAACCGCTCCAAATGTCCATTTGCAGATCCTACAAAAAGAGTGCTTCAAAGCTACTCAATCAAACGAAGGTTCAAATCTGTGAGATCAATTCTCACGTCACAAAGAAGCTTCTCAGAATGCTTCTCTCTAGTTATTATTATACGAAGACATTTCGTTATCCACCATAGGCCTCCAAGAGCTCCAAATATCCACTTTCAGATTCTACAAAAAGAATGTTTCAAAGCTGCTCAATCAAAAGAAAAGTGAAACTCTGTGTGATACGAAAGCACACATCACATTGGAGTTTCTCATAATGCTTCTGCCTAGTTATTACATGAAGACGTTTCGTTATCCACCATAGGCCTTGAAGCGCTCCAAATGTCATCTTGCAGATTCTACAAAAAGAGTATTTAAAAATTCCTCAATGAAAAGTAAGGTTCAACTCTGTGAGAAGAATGCACACATCACAAAATAGTTTGTCAGAGTGCTTCTGTCTAGTTGTTATGTGAAGATATTTCCTTTTCCGTCAGAGGCCTCAAGCCACTGCAAATATCCACTGGGAGATTCTACAGATAGAGTGTTTCAAAGTTGCTCAGTCAAAAGAAAGGTTCAACTCTGTGAGTTGAATGCACACATCCCAAAGGAGTTTGTCACAATGCTTCTGTCTAGTCTTTATGTGAAGATATTTCCTTTTCCACCATAGGCCTCAAAGCAATCCAAAGGTCCACTTTCAAATTCTACAAAAAGTGTGTTTCAAAACTGCTCAATGAAAAGCAAGGTTCAACTCTGTGAGATGAATGTACACATCACAAAGAAGTTTGTCAGAACGCTTCTCTCCAGTTTTATTGTGAAGCTATTTCCTTTTCCACCAGAGGCCTCAAAGCGATCCAAATGTCCACTTGCAGATTTTATAAAAATACTGTTTCAAAGCTGCTCAGTCAAAAGAACAGTTCAACTCTGTGAGACGAATGCTCACATTACAAAGAAGTTTGTGAGAATTCTTCTGTCTAGTTATTATGTGAAGATATTTCGTTATCCACCAGAGGCCTCAAAGCCCTCCAAATATCCACCTGCAGATTCTACAAAAAGAGTGTTTCAAAACTGCTCAATCAAAAGAAAGGTTCAACTCTGTGAGATGAATGCAGACATCAGAAAGAAGTTTGTCAGAAGGCTTCCATCTAGTTTTTATGTGAATATATTTCTTTTTCGACCCTAGGCCTCAAAGCGCTTCAAATGTCCACTTGCAGATTCTACGAAAAGTGTTTCAAAATGGCTCAATTGAAAGTAAGGTTTAACTCTGTGAGATTAATGCACACACCACAAAGAAATTGGTCAGAATGCTTCTGTCTCCTTCTGATATGAAGATATTTTCTTTTCCACCGTAGGCCTCAAAGCACTTCGAATGTCCACTTGCATTTATTACAAAAGTGGTCTTTCAAAGATGCTCAATCAAAAGTAAGGGTCAAGTCTGAGAGATAAATGCACACATCCCAAAGGAGGCTCTCAGAGTGCTTCTGTCAAGTTTTTATGTGAAGATATTTCCTTTTCCACCGTAGGCCTCAAAGCACAACAAATATCCACTTGCAGATTCTACAAATAGAGTGTTTCAAGATTGCTTAATCAAAAGAAAGGTTCAACTCTGTGAGATGGATGCACACATCTCGAAGAAGTTTGTCAAAATGCGTCCGTCTAATTTTTATGTGAAGATATTTCCTTTTCCACCTTAGGCTTCATAGCGTTCCAAATGTCCACTTGCAGATTCCACAAAAAGAGTGTTTCAAAACTGCTCAATCACAAGAAAGTTGAAATCTATGAAGTAAATTCACACATCACAAAGAAGCTTGTCAGAATGCTTCTACTTTTTATGTGAAGATATTGCCTTTTCCACCATAGGCCTCAAAGCGCTGCAAAGGTCCACTAGCAGATTCTACGAAAAGAGTGTTTCAAAGCTGCTCCATCAAAGGAAAGATTCAACTCTGTGAGATGAGTGCAGATATCACAAATAAGTTTCTCAGAATGCTTCTGTCTAGTTATTATATGAAGACATTTCGTTTTCCAACAAAGGCCTCAAAGCGCTCCAAATGACTACTTGCAGATTCTACAAAAAGAGTGTTTCAAAACTGCTCAATGAAAATTAAGGTTCAACTCTGTGAGATGAATGCACATATCACAAAGAAATTTGTCAGAATGCTTCTGTCTTGTTCTTATGTGAAGATATTTAATTTTCCAGGATCGGCCTCAAAGCACTCCAATTATCCACTTTCCTATAGTACAAAAAAAGTCTTTCAAACTGCTCAATCAAAAGTGAGGTTCAACTCTGTGAGATGAATGCACGTATCACAAAGACAGTTTTCAGAATGCTTCTGACTAGTATTTATGTGAAGATATTATCTTTTCCACCATAGGCCTCAAAGCACAACCAATGTCCGTTTGCAGATTCTACAGAGAGTTTCATGACTGTTCAATCAAAAGAAAAGTTCAACTCTTTGACATGAATGCACATATCACAAAGAAGTTTTTCAGAATGCTTCTGTCTAGTTTTTATATGAAGATATTTCCCTTTCTACCATAAGCCTCAAAGCACTCCAAATGTCCACTCCCACATTCTACAAATGGAGTGTTTCAAAGCTGGTCTATCAAAAGAAATGTTCAACTCTCTGAGATGTATGCACACATCACAGAGAAGTTTGTCAGTATGCTTCTGTCTAGTTTTTATGTGAAGATATTTCCTATTGAACCATAGGCCTGAAATTGCTCCAAATGTCCCCTTGAAGATTCTAGAAAAAGAGTGTTTCAAAGCTGCTCAATCAACAGAAATATTCCACGCCATGGGATGCATGCACACATCCAAAGGAGTTTGTCAAAATGCTTCTGTCTAGTTTTTATGTGAAGGGATTTCCTTTTCCACCACAGGCCTCAAGGTGCTCCAAATGTCCACTTCCAGATTCTACTAAAACAGTGTTTCAAAACTGGTCAATGAAAAGAAATGTTCAACTCTGTGAGATGAATGCACACAGCATAAAGTAATTTGTCAGAATGCTTCTATCTACTTTTTACGTGAAGATATTTCCTTTTCCGCATTAGGCCACAAAAGGCTCCAAATGTCCACTTCCAGGTTCTACTAAAAGAGCATTTCGAAGCTGGTCAATCAAAAGAAAGGTTCAACTCTGTGAGAGGAATGCACACATCACAAAGATGTTTTTCAGAATGCCTCCATCTAATTTTTATATGAAGATATTTCCCTTTCCGTGATAGGCCTCAAAGTGCTCCAAATGTCGTCATCCAGATACAACAAAAAGTATGTTTCATAACTGCTCAATGAAAATTAACTTTCAACGCTGTGAGATGAATGCGCACACGAAAAAGAAATTTGTCAGTATGCTTCTGTCTAGTTCTTATGTGAAGATATTTCCTTTTCCACCGTAGGCCTCAAAGCGTTCCAAAGGTCCACTTGTAGATTCTGCCAAAAGAGTGTTTCAAAACTGTTCAGTGAAAAGTAAGGTTCAACTCTGTGAGATGAATGCACACATCACATAGAAAGCTTCTCAGATAGCTTCTGTCTAGCTGTGATATGAAGATATTTCGTTATCCACCGTAGGCCTCAGAGCACTCGAAATGTCCACTTGCAGATGCTACAAAAGAGTGTTTCAAAACTACTCAATGAAAAGCAAGGTTCAGCCCCGTGAGATGAATGCATGCATCCCAAAGTAGTTTGTGAGAATGCTTCTGTCTAGGTTTTTTGTGAATGTATTTCCTTTCCAGCAAAGGCCTCAAAGTGCTCCAAAAATCCACTTGCAGATTCCCCAAAGGAAGGTTTCAAAACTGCTCAATGGAAAGTAAGGTTCAACTTTGTGAGATGAATGTACACATCACAAAGTAGTTTGTCAAAATCCTTCTGTCTAGTTTTAATGTGAAGATATTTCCTTTTCGTGTTTCAAATCTGGTCAATCCAAAGTAAGGTTCAACTCTGTGAGATGAATACACATATCACAAGAAAATTCTCTGAATGCTTCTGTCTAGTGCTTAGGTGAAGATATTTCCTTTGCCACAATAGACCTCAAAGCACTCCAAATGTCCACATGCAGATCATTCAAAAAGGGTGTTTCAAAACTGCTCAATAAACACTAAGGTTTCACTCTGTGTGAGAAGTGCACATATCACAAAGAAGGTTGTCCGAGGGCTTCTGTCTAATTTTTGTGTGAAGATATTTCCTTTTCCACCACAGGCCCCAAACCTTCCAAATGCCTACTTGCAGATTCTACAGAAAGAGTGTTTCAAAGCTGCTCAATCAAAAGATAGTTTCAACTCTGTGAGACGAATGCACACATCACAAAGAAGCTTGTCAGAATGCTTGTGTCTAGTTCTTATGGGAAGATATTTCCTTTAACACCATAGCCCTCCAAGCGCTCAAAATGTCCACTTGCAGATTCTACGAAAACAGTGTTTCAAAACTGTTCAACCAGAGGAAGGTTCAACTCTGTGAGATGAATGCACACATCACAAAGAAATTTATCAGAATCCTTCTGTCTACTTCTTAAGTGAAGATATTTCCTTTTCCACCATAGGCCTCAAAGCACTCCAAAGGTCCACTTGCAGATAGTAGAAAAAGGGGGTTTCCAAACTGCTCAATCAAAAGTAAGGTTCAGCTTTGTGAGATGAATGCATATGTCACAAAGAATGTTGTGAGAATGCTTCTGTCTCCTTTTTATGTGAAGACGATTCCTTTTCCACTATAGGCCTCAAACCGCTCCAAATGTCCATTTGCAGATCCTACAAAAAGAGTGCTTCAAAGCTACTCAATCAAACGAAGGTTCAAATCTGTGAGATCAATTCTCACGTCACAAAGAAGCTTCTCAGAATGCTTCTCTCTAGTTATTATTATACGAAGACATTTCGTTATCCACCATAGGCCTCCAAGAGCTCCAAATATCCACTTTCAGATTCTACAAAAAGAATGTTTCAAAGCTGCTCAATCAAAAGAAAAGTGAAACTCTGTGTGATACGAAAGCACACATCACATTGGAGTTTCTCATAATGCTTCTGCCTAGTTATTACATGAAGACGTTTCGTTATCCACCATAGGCCTTGAAGCGCTCCAAATGTCATCTTGCAGATTCTACAAAAAGAGTATTTAAAAATTCCTCAATGAAAAGTAAGGTTCAACTCTGTGAGAAGAATGCACACATCACAAAATAGTTTGTCAGAGTGCTTCTGTCTAGTTGTTATGTGAAGATATTTCCTTTTCCGTCAGAGGCCTCAAGCCACTGCAAATATCCACTGGGAGATTCTACAGATAGAGTGTTTCAAAGTTGCTCAGTCAAAAGAAAGGTTCAACTCTGTGAGTTGAATGCACACATCCCAAAGGAGTTTGTCACAATGCTTCTGTCTAGTCTTTATGTGAAGATATTTCCTTTTCCACCATAGGCCTCAAAGCAATCCAAAGGTCCACTTTCAAATTCTACAAAAAGTGTGTTTCAAAACTGCTCAATGAAAAGCAAGGTTCAACTCTGTGAGATGAATGTACACATCACAAAGAAGTTTGTCAGAACGCTTCTCTCCAGTTTTATTGTGAAGCTATTTCCTTTTCCACCAGAGGCCTCAAAGCGATCCAAATGTCCACTTGCAGATTTTATAAAAATACTGTTTCAAAGCTGCTCAGTCAAAAGAACAGTTCAACTCTGTGAGACGAATGCTCACATTACAAAGAAGTTTGTGAGAATTCTTCTGTCTAGTTATTATTATGTGAAGATATTTCGTTATCCACCAGAGGCCTCAAAGCCCTCCAAATATCCACCTGCAGATTCTACAAAAAGAGTGTTTCAAAACTGCTCAATGAAAAGTAAGGATCAACTCTGTGAGACGAATGCACACATCACAAAGAAGTTTGCCAGAATGCTTCTGTCTAGTTTTTAGGTGGAGATATTTCCTTTTCCTCCACAGGCCTCAAAGCGCTTCAAATGTTCACATGCAAATTCTACCAAAAGAGGGTTTCAAAGCTGCTCAATCAAAAGAAAGGTTCAACTCTGTGAGATGAATGCACACATCGGAAAGAAGTTTGTCAGAAGGCTTCCATCTAGTTTTTATGTGAATATATTTCTTTTTCGACCCTAGGCCTCAAAGCGCTTCAAATGTCCACTTGCAGATTCTACGAAAAGTGTTTCAAAATGGCTCAATTGAAAGTAAGGTTTAACTCTGTGAGATTAATGCACACACCACAAAGAAATTGGTCAGAATGCTTCTGTCTCCTTCTGATGTGAAGATATTTTCTTTTCCACCGTAGGCCTCAAAGCACTTCGAATGTCCACTTGCATTTATTACAAAAGTGGTCTTTCAAAGATGCTCAATCAAAAGTAAGGGTCAAGTCTGAGAGATAAATGCACACATCCCAAAGGAGGCTCTCAGAGTGCTTCTGTCAAGTTTTTATGTGAAGATATTTCCTTTTCCACCGTAGGCCTCAAAGCACAACAAATATCCACTTGCAGATTCTACAAAAAGAGTGTTTCAAGATTGCTTAATCAAAAGAAAGGTTCAACTCTGTGAGATGAATGCACACATCTCGAAGAAGTTTGTCAAAATGCGTCCGTCTAATTTTTATGTGAAGATATTTCCTTTTCCACCTTAGGCTTCATAGCGTTCCAAATGTCCACTTGCAGATTCCACAAAAAGAGTGTTTCAAAACTGCTCAATCACAAGAAAGTTGAAATCTATGAAGTAAATTCACACATCACAAAGAAGTTTGTCAGAATGCTTCTGTCTAGTTTTTATGTGAAGATATTGCCTTTTCCACCATAGGCCTCAAAGCGCTGCAAAGGTCCACTAGCAGATTCTACGAAAAGAGTGTTTCAAAGCTGCTCCATCAAAGGAAAGATTCAACTCTGTGAGATGAGTGCAGATATCACAAATAAGTTTCTCAGAATGCTTCTGTCTAGTTATTATATGAAGACATTTCGTTTTCCAACAAAGGCCTCAAAGCGCTCCAAATGACTACTTGCAGATTCTACAAAAAGAGTGTTTCAAAACTGCTCAATGAAAATTAAGGTTCAACTCTGTGAGATGAATGCACATATCACAAAGAAATTTGTCAGAATGCTTCTGTCTTGTTCTTATGTGAAGATATTTAATTTTCCAGGATCGGCCTCAAAGCACTCCAATTATCCACTTTCCTATAGTACAAAAAAAGTCTTTCAAACTGCTCAATCAAAAGTGAGGTTCAACTCTGTGAGATGAATGCACGTATCACAAAGACAGTTTTCAGAATGCTTCTGACTAGTATTTATGTGAAGATATTATCTTTTCCACCATAGGCCTCAAAGCACAACCAATGTCCGTTTGCAGATTCTACAGAGAGTTTCATGACTGTTCAATCAAAAGAAAAGTTCAACTCTTTGACATGAATGCACATATCACAAAGAAGTTTTTCAGAATGCTTCTGTCTAGTTTTTATATGAAGATATTTCCCTTTCTACCATAAGCCTCAAAGCACTCCAAATGTCCACTCCCACATTCTACAAATGGAGTGTTTCAAAGCTGGTCTATCAAAAGAAATGTTCAACTCTCTGAGATGTATGCACACATCACAGAGAAGTTTGTCAGTATGCTTCTGTCTAGTTTTTATGTGAAGATATTTCCTATTGAACCATAGGCCTGAAATTGCTCCAAATGTCCCCTTGAAGATTCTAGAAAAAGAGTGTTTCAAAGCTGCTCAATCAACAGAAATATTCCACGCCATGAGATGCATGCACACATCCAAAGGAGTTTGTCAAAATGCTTCTGTCTAGTTTTTATGTGAAGGGATTTCCTTTTCCACCACAGGCCTCAAGGTGCTCCAAATGTCCACTTCCAGATTCTACTAAAACAGTGTTTCAAAACTGGTCAATGAAAAGAAATGTTCAACTCTGTGAGATGAATGCACACAGCATAAAGTAATTTGTCAGAATGCTTCTATCTACTTTTTACGTGAAGATATTTCCTTTTCCGCATTAGGCCACAAAAGGCTCCAAATGTCCACTTCCAGGTTCTACTAAAAGAGCATTTCGAAGCTGGTCAATCAAAAGAAAGGTTCAACTCTGTGAGATGAATGCACACATCACAAAGATGTTTTTCAGAATGCCTCCATCTAATTTTTATATGAAGATATTTCCCTTTCCGTGATAGGCCTCAAAGTGCTCCAAATGTCGTCATCCAGATTCAACAAAAGGTATGTTTCATAACTGCTCAATGAAAATTAACTTTCAAATCTGTGAGATGAATGCGCACACGAAAAAGAAATTTGTCAGTATGCTTCTGTCTAGTTCTTATGTGAAGATATTTCCTTTTCCACCGTAGGCCTCAAAGCGTTCCAAAGGTCCACTTGTAGATTCTGCCAAAAGAGTGTTTCAAAACTGTTCAGTGAAAAGTAAGGTGCAACTCTGTGAGATGAATGCACACATCACATAGAAAGCTTCTCAGATAGCTTCTGTCTAGCTGTGATATGAAGATATTTCGTTATCCACCGTAGGCCTCAGAGCACTCGAAATGTCCACTTGCAGATGCTACAAAAGAGTGTTTCAAAACTACTCAATGAAAAGCAAGGTTCAGCCCCGTGAGATGAATGCATGCATCCCAAAGTAGTTTGTGAGAATGCTTCTGTCTAGGTTTTTTGTGAATGTATTTCCTTTCCAGCAAAGGCCTCAAAGTGCTCCAAAAATCCACTTGCAGATTCCCCAGAGGAAGGTTTCAAAACTGCTCAATGGAAAGTAAGGTTCAACTCTGTGAGATGAATGTACACATCACAAAGTAGTTTGTCAAAATCCTTCTGTCTAGTTTTAATGTGAAGATATTTCCTTTTCGTGTTTCAAAACTGGTCAATCCAAAGTAAGGTTCAACTCTGTGAGATGAATACACATATCACAAGAAAATTCTCCGAATGCTTCTGTCTAGTGCTTAGGTGAAGATATTTCCTTTGCCACAATAGACCTCAAAGCACTCCAAATGTCCACATGCAGATCATTCAAAAAGGGTGTTTCAAAACTGCTCAATAAACACTAAGGTTTCACTCTGTGTGAGAAGTGCACATATCACAAAGAAGGTTGTCCGAGGGCTTCTGTCTAATTTTTGTGTGAAGATATTTCCTTTTCCACCACAGGCCCCAAACCTTCCAAATGCCTACTTGCAGATTCTACAGAAAGAGTGTTTCAAAGCTGCTCAATCAAAAGATAGTTTCAACTCTGTGAGACGAATGCACACATCACAAAGAAGCTTGTCAGAATGCTTGTGTCTAGTTCTTATGGGAAGATATTTCCTTTAACACCATAGCCCTCCAAGCGCTCAAAATGTCCACTTGCAGATTCTACGAAAACAGTGTTTCAAAACTGTTCAACCAGAGGAAGGTTCAACTCTGTGAGATGAATGCACACATCACAAAGAAATTTATCAGAATCCTTCTGTCTACTTCTTAAGTGAAGATATTTCCTTTTCCACCATAGGCCTCAAAGCACTCCAAAGGTCCACTTGCAGATAGTAGAAAAAGGGGGTTTCCAAACTGCTCAATCAAAAGTAAGGTTCAGCTTTGTGAGATGAATGCATATGTCACAAAGAATGTTGTGAGAATGCTTCTGTCTCCTTTTTATGTGAAGACGATTCCTTTTCCACTATAGGCCTCAAACCGCTCCAAATGTCCATTTGCAGATCCTACAAAAAGAGTGCTTCAAAGCTACTCAATCAAACGAAGGTTCAAATCTGTGAGATCAATTCTCACGTCACAAAGAAGCTTCTCAGAATGCTTCTCTCTAGTTATTATTATACGAAGACATTTCGTTATCCACCATAGGCCTCCAAGAGCTCCAAATATCCACTTTCAGATTCTACAAAAAGAATGTTTCAAAGCTGCTCAATCAAAAGAAAAGTGAAACTCTGTGTGATACGAAAGCACACATCACATTGGAGTTTCTCATAATGCTTCTGCCTAGTTATTACATGAAGACGTTTCGTTATCCACCATAGGCCTTGAAGCGCTCCAAATGTCATCTTGCAGATTCTACCAAAAGAGTATTTAAAAATTCCTCAATGAAAAGTAAGGTTCAACTCTGTGAGAAGAATGCACACATCACAAAATAGTTTGTCAGAGTGCTTCTGTCTAGTTGTTATGTGAAGATATTTCCTTTTCCGTCAGAGGCCTCAAGCCACTGCAAATATCCACTGGGAGATTCTACAGATAGAGTGTTTCAAAGTTGCTCAGTCAAAAGAAAGGTTCAACTCTGTGAGTTGAATGCACACATCCCAAAGGAGTTTGTCACAATGCTTCTGTCTAGTCTTTATGTGAAGATATTTCCTTTTCCACCATAGGCCTCAAAGCAATCCAAAGGTCCACTTTCAAATTCTACAAAAAGTGTGTTTCAAAACTGCTCAATGAAAAGCAAGGTTCAACTCTGTGAGATGAATGTACACATCACAAAGAAGTTTGTCAGAACGCTTCTCTCCAGTTTTATTGTGAAGCTATTTCCTTTTCCACCAGAGGCCTCAAAGCGATCCAAATGTCCACTTGCAGATTTTATAAAAATACTGTTTCAAAGCTGCTCAGTCAAAAGAACAGTTCAACTCTGTGAGACGAATGCTCACATTACAAAGAAGTTTGTGAGAATTCTTCTGTCTAGTTATTATGTGAAGATGTTTCGTTATCCACCAGAGGCCTCAAAGCCCTCCAAATATCCACCTGCAGATTCTACAAAAAGAGTGTTTCAAAACTGCTCAATCAAAAGAAAGGTTCAACTCTGTGAGATGAATGCAGACATCAGAAAGAAGTTTGTCAGAAGGCTTCCATCTAGTTTTTATGTGAATATATTTCTTTTTCGACCCTAGGCCTCAAAGCGCTTCAAATGTCCACTTGCAGATTCTACGAAAAGTGTTTCAAAATGGCTCAATTGAAAGTAAGGTTTAACTCTGTGAGATTAATGCACACACCACAAAGAAATTGGTCAGAATGCTTCTGTCTCCTTCTGATATGAAGATATTTTCTTTTCCACCGTAGGCCTCAAAGCCCTTCGAATGTCCACTTGCATTTATTACAAAAGTGGTCTTTCAAAGATGCTCAATCAAAAGTAAGGGTCAAGTCTGAGAGATAAATGCACACATCCCAAAGGAGGCTCTCAGAGTGCTTCTGTCAAGTTTTTATGTGAAGATATTTCCTTTTCCACCGTAGGCCTCAAAGCACAACAAATATCCAATTGCAGATTCTACAAATAGAGTGTTTCAAGATTGCTTAATCGAAAGAAAGGTTCAACTCTGTGAGATGGATGCACACATCTCGAAGAAGTTTGTCAAAATGCGTCCGTCTAATTTTTATGTGAAGATATTTCCTTTTCCACCTTAGGCTTCATAGCGTTCCAAATGTCCACTTGCAGATTCCACAAAAAGAGTGTTTCAAAACTGCTCAATCACAAGAAAGTTGAAATCTATGAAGTAAATTCACACATCACAAAGAAGCTTGTCAGAATGCTTCTGTCTACTTTTTATGTGAAGATATTGCCTTTTCCACCATAGGCCTCAAAGCGCTGCAAAGGTCCACTAGCAGATTCTACGAAAAGAGTGTTTCAAAGCTGCTCCATCAAAGGAAAGATTCAACTCTGTGAGATGAGTGCAGATATCACAAATAAGTTTCTCAGAATGCTTCTGTCTAGTTATTATATGAAGACATTTCGTTTTCCAACAAAGGCCTCAAAGCGCTCCAAATGACTACTTGCAGATTCTACAAAAAGAGTGTTTCAAAACTGCTCAATGAAAATTAAGGTTCAACTCTGTGAGATGAATGCACATATCACAAAGAAATTTGTCAGAATGCTTCTGTCTTGTTCTTATGTGAAGATATTTAATTTTCCAGGATCGGCCTCAAAGCACTCCAATTATCCACTTTCCTATAGTACAAAAAAAGTCTTTCAAACTGCTCAATCAAAAGTGAGGTTCAACTCTGTGAGATGAATGCACGTATCACAAAGACAGTTTTCAGAATGCTTCTGACTAGTATTTATGTGAAGATATTATCTTTTCCACCATAGGCCTCAAAGCACAACCAATGTCCGTTTGCAGATTCTACAGAGAGTTTCATGACTGTTCAATCAAAAGAAAAGTTCAACTCTTTGACATGAATGCACATATCACAAAGAAGTTTTTCAGAATGCTTCTGTCTAGTTTTTATATGAAGATATTTCCCTTTCTACCATAAGCCTCAAAGCACTCCAAATGTCCACTCCCACATTCTACAAATGGAGTGTTTCAAAGCTGGTCTATCAAAAGAAATGTTCAACTCTCTGAGATGTATGCACACATCACAGAGAAGTTTGTCAGTATGCTTCTGTCTAGTTTTTATGTGAAGATATTTCCTATTGAACCATAGGCCTGAAATTGCTCCAAATGTCCCCTTGAAGATTCTAGAAAAAGAGTGTTTCAAAGCTGCTCAATCAACAGAAATATTCCACGCCATGGGATGCATGCACACATCCAAAGGAGTTTGTCAAAATGCTTCTGTCTAGTTTTTATGTGAAGGGATTTCCTTTTCCACCACAGGCCTCAAGGTGCTCCAAATGTCCACTTCCAGATTCTACTAAAACAGTGTTTCAAAACTGGTCAATGAAAAGAAATGTTCAACTCTGTGAGATGAATGCACACAGCATAAAGTAATTTGTCAGAATGCTTCTATCTACTTTTTACGTGAAGATATTTCCTTTTCCGCATTAGGCCACAAAAGGCTCCAAATGTCCACTTCCAGGTTCTACTAAAAGAGCATTTCGAAGCTGGTCAATCAAAAGAAAGGTTCAACTCTGTGAGAGGAATGCACACATCACAAAGATGTTTTTCAGAATGCCTCCATCTAATTTTTATATGAAGATATTTCCCTTTCCGTGATAGGCCTCAAAGTGCTCCAAATGTCGTCATCCAGATACAACAAAAAGTATGTTTCATAACTGCTCAATGAAAATTAACTTTCAACGCTGTGAGATGAATGCGCACACGAAAAAGAAATTTGTCAGTATGCTTCTGTCTAGTTCTTATGTGAAGATATTTCCTTTTCCACCGTAGGCCTCAAAGCGTTCCAAAGGTCCACTTGTAGATTCTGCCAAAAGAGTGTTTCAAAACTGTTCAGTGAAAAGTAAGGTTCAACTCTGTGAGATGAATGCACACATCACATAGAAAGCTTCTCAGATAGCTTCTGTCTAGCTGTGATATGAAGATATTTCGTTATCCACCGTAGGCCTCAGAGCACTCGAAATGTCCACTTGCAGATGCTACAAAAGAGTGTTTCAAAACTACTCAATGAAAAGCAAGGTTCAGCCCCGTGAGATGAATGCATGCATCCCAAAGTAGTTTGTGAGAATGCTTCTGTCTAGGTTTTTTGTGAATGTATTTCCTTTCCAGCAAAGGCCTCAAAGTGCTCCAAAAATCCACTTGCAGATTCCCCAAAGGAAGGTTTCAAAACTGCTCAATGGAAAGTAAGGTTCAACTCTGTGAGATGAATGTACACATCACAAAGTAGTTTGTCAAAATCCTTCTGTCTAGTTTTAATGTGAAGATATTTCCTTTTCGTGTTTCAAAACTGGTCAATCCAAAGTAAGGTTCAACTCTGTGAGATGAATACACATATCACAAGAAAATTCTCCGAATGCTTCTGTCTAGTGCTTAGGTGAAGATATTTCCTTTGCCACAATAGACCTCAAAGCACTCCAAATGTCCACATGCAGATCATTCAAAAAGGGTGTTTCAAAACTGCTCAATAAACACTAAGGTTTCACTCTGTGTGAGAAGTGCACATATCACAAAGAAGGTTGTCCGAGGGCTTCTGTCTAATTTTTGTGTGAAGATATTTCCTTTTCCACCACAGGCCCCAAACCTTCCAAATGCCTACTTGCAGATTCTACAGAAAGAGTGTTTCAAAGCTGCTCAATCAAAAGATAGTTTCAACTCTGTGAGACGAATGCACACATCACAAAGAAGCTTGTCAGAATGCTTGTGTCTAGTTCTTATGGGAAGATATTTCCTTTAACACCATAGCCCTCCAAGCGCTCAAAATGTCCACTTGCAGATTCTACGAAAACAGTGTTTCAAAACTGTTCAACCAGAGGAAGGTTCAACTCTGTGAGATGAATGCACACATCACAAAGAAATTTATCAGAATCCTTCTGTCTACTTCTTAAGTGAAGATATTTCCTTTTCCACCATAGGCCTCAAAGCACTCCAAAGGTCCACTTGCAGATAGTAGAAAAAGGGGGTTTCCAAACTGCTCAATCAAAAGTAAGGTTCAGCTTTGTGAGATGAATGCATATGTCACAAAGAATGTTGTGAGAATGCTTCTGTCTCCTTTTTATGTGAAGACGATTCCTTTTCCACTATAGGCCTCAAACCGCTCCAAATGTCCATTTGCAGATCCTACAAAAAGAGTGCTTCAAAGCTACTCAATCAAACGAAGGTTCAAATCTGTGAGATCAATTCTCACGTCACAAAGAAGCTTCTCAGAATGCTTCTCTCTAGTTATTATTATACGAAGACGTTTCGTTATCCACCATAGGCCTCCAAGAGCTCCAAATATCCACTTTCAGATTCTACAAAAAGAATGTTTCAAAGCTGCTCAATCAAAAGAAAAGTGAAACTCTGTGTGATACGAAAGCACACATCACATTGGAGTTTCTCATAATGCTTCTGCCTAGTTATTACATGAAGACGTTTCGTTATCCACCATAGGCCTTGAAGCGCTCCAAATGTCATCTTGCAGATTCTACAAAAAGAGTATTTAAAAATTCCTCAATGAAAAGTAAGGTTCAACTCTGTGAGAAGAATGCACACATCACAAAATAGTTTGTCAGAGTGCTTCTGTCTAGTTGTTATGTGAAGATATTTCCTTTTCCGTCAGAGGCCTCAAGCCACTGCAAATATCCACTGGGAGATTCTACAGATAGAGTGTTTCAAAGTTGCTCAGTCAAAAGAAAGGTTCAACTCTGTGAGTTGAATGCACACATCCCAAAGGAGTTTGTCACAATGCTTCTGTCTAGTCTTTATGTGAAGATATTTCCTTTTCCACCATAGGCCTCAAAGCAATCCAAAGGTCCACTTTCAAATTCTACAAAAAGTGTGTTTCAAAACTGCTCAATGAAAAGCAAGGTTCAACTCTGTGAGATGAATGTACACATCACAAAGAAGTTTGTCAGAACGCTTCTCTCCAGTTTTATTGTGAAGCTATTTCCTTTTCCACCGGAGGCCTCAAAGCGATCCAAATGTCCACTTGCAGATTTTATAAAAATACTGTTTCAAAGCTGCTCAGTCAAAAGAACAGTTCAACTCTGTGAGACGAATGCTCACATTACAAAGAAGTTTGTGAGAATTCTTCTGTCTAGTTATTATTATGTGAAGATATTTCGTTATCCACCAGAGGCCTCAAAGCCCTCCAAATATCCACCTGCAGATTCTACAAAAAGAGTGTTTCAAAACTGCTCAATGAAAAGTAAGGATCAACTCTGTGAGACGAATGCACACATCACAAAGAAGTTTGCCAGAATGCTTCTGTCTAGTTTTTAGGTGGAGATATTTCCTTTTCCTCCACAGGCCTCAAAGCGCTTCAAATGTTCACATGCAAATTCTACCAAAAGAGGGTTTCAAAGCTGCTCAATCAAAAGAAAGGTTCAACTCTGTGAGATGAATGCACACATCGGAAAGAAGTTTGTCAGAAGGCTTCCATCTAGTTTTTATGTGAATATATTTCTTTTTCGACCCTAGGCCTCAAAGCGCTTCAAATGTCCACTTGCAGATTCTACGAAAAGTGTTTCAAAATGGCTCAATTGAAAGTAAGGTTTAACTCTGTGAGATTAATGCACACACCACAAAGAAATTGGTCAGAATGCTTCTGTCTCCTTCTGATATGAAGATATTTTCTTTTCCACCGTAGGCCTCAAAGCACTTCGAATGTCCACTTGCATTTATTACAAAAGTGGTCTTTCAAAGATGCTCAATCAAAAGTAAGGGTCAAGTCTGAGAGATAAATGCACACATCCCAAAGGTGGCTCTCAGAGTGCTTCTGTCAAGTTTTTATGTGAAGATATTTCCTTTTCCACCGTAGGCCTCAAAGCACAACAAATATCCACTTGCAGATTCTACAAAAAGAGTGTTTCAAGATTGCTTAATCAAAAGAAAGGTTCAACTCTGTGAGATGAATGCACACATCTCGAAGAAGTTTGTCAAAATGCGTCCGTCTAATTTTTATGTGAAGATATTTCCTTTTCCACCTTAGGCTTCATAGCGTTCCAAATGTCCACTTGCAGATTCCACAAAAAGAGTGTTTCAAAACTGCTCAATCACAAGAAAGTTGAAATCTATGAAGTAAATTCACACATCACAAACAAGTTTGTCAGAATGCTTCTGTCTAGTTTTTATGTGAAGATATTGCCTTTTCCACCATAGGCCTCAAAGCGCTGCAAAGGTCCACTAGCAGATTCTACGAAAAGAGTGTTTCAAAGCTGCTCCATCAAAGGAAAGATTCAACTCTGTGAGATGAGTGCAGATATCACAAATAAGTTTCTCAGAATGCTTCTGTCTAGTTATTATATGAAGACATTTCGTTTTCCAACAAAGGCCTCAAAGCGCTCCAAATGACTACTTGCAGATTCTACAAAAAGAGTGTTTCAAAACTGCTCAATGAAAATTAAGGTTCAACTCTGTGAGATGAATGCACATATCACAAAGAAATTTGTCAGAATGCTTCTGTCTTGTTCTTATGTGAAGATATTTAATTTTCCAGGATCGGCCTCAAAGCACTCCAATTATCCACTTTCCTATAGTACAAAAAAAGTCTTTCAAACTGCTCAATCAAAAGTGAGGTTCAACTCTGTGAGATGAATGCACGTATCACAAAGACAGTTTTCAGAATGCTTCTGACTAGTATTTATGTGAAGATATTATCTTTTCCACCATAGGCCTCAAAGCACAACCAATGTCCGTTTGCAGATTCTACAGAGAGTTTCATGACTGTTCAATCAAAAGAAAAGTTCAACTCTTTGACATGAATGCACATATCACAAAGAAGTTTTTCAGAATGCTTCTGTCTAGTTTTTATATGAAGATATTTCCCTTTCTACCATAAGCCTCAAAGCACTCCAAATGTCCACTCCCACATTCTACAAATGGAGTGTTTCAAAGCTGGTCTATCAAAAGAAATGTTCAACTCTCTGAGATGTATGCACACATCACAGAGAAGTTTGTCAGTATGCTTCTGTCTAGTTTTTATGTGAAGATATTTCCTATTGAACCATAGGCCTGAAATTGCTCCAAATGTCCCCTTGAAGATTCTAGAAAAAGAGAGTTTCAAAGCTGCTCAATCAACAGAAATATTCCACGCCATGAGATGCATGCACACATCCAAAGGAGTTTGTCAAAATGCTTCTGTCTAGTTTTTATGTGAAGGGATTTCCTTTTCCACCACAGGCCTCAAGGTGCTCCAAATGTCCACTTCCAGATTCTACTAAAACAGTGTTTCAAAACTGGTCAATGAAAAGAAATGTTCAACTCTGTGAGATGAATGCACACAGCATAAAGTAATTTGTCAGAATGCTTCTATCTACTTTTTACGTGAAGATATTTCCTTTTCCGCATTAGGCCACAAAAGGCTCCAAATGTCCACTTCCAGGTTCTACTAAAAGAGCATTTCGAAGCTGGTCAATCAAAAGAAAGGTTCAACTCTGTGAGAGGAATGCACACATCACAAAGATGTTTTTCAGAATGCCTCCATCTAATTTTTATATGAAGATATTTCCCTTTCCGTGATAGGCCTCAAAGTGCTCCAAATGTCGTCATCCAGATACAACAAAAAGTATGTTTCATAACTGCTCAATGAAAATTAACTTTCAACGCTGTGAGATGAATGCGCACACGAAAAAGAAATTTGTCAGTATGCTTCTGTCTAGTTCTTATGTGAAGATATTTCCTTTTCCACCGTAGGCCTCAAAGCGTTCCAAAGGTCCACTTGTAGATTCTGCCAAAAGAGTGTTTCAAAACTGTTCAGTGAAAAGTAAGGTTCAACTCTGTGAGATGAATGCACACATCACATAGAAAGCTTCTCAGATAGCTTCTGTCTAGCTGTGATATGAAGATATTTCGTTATCCACCGTAGGCCTCAGAGCACTCGAAATGTCCACTTGCAGATGCTACAAAAGAGTGTTTCAAAACTACTCAATGAAAAGCAAGGTTCAGCCCCGTGAGATGAATGCATGCATCCCAAAGTAGTTTGTGAGAATGCTTCTGTCTAGGTTTTTTGTGAATGTATTTCCTTTCCAGCAAAGGCCTCAAAGTGCTCCAAAAATCCACTTGCAGATTCCCCAAAGGAAGGTTTCAAAACTGCTCAATGGAAAGTAAGGTTCAACTCTGTGAGATGAATGTACACATCACAAAGTAGTTTGTCAAAATCCTTCTGTCTAGTTTTAATGTGAAGATATTTCCTTTTCGTGTTTCAAAACTGGTCAATCCAAAGTAAGGTTCAACTCTGTGAGATGAATACACATATCACAAGAAAATTCTCCGAATGCTTCTGTCTAGTGCTTAGGTGAAGATATTTCCTTTGCCACAATAGACCTCAAAGCACTCCAAATGTCCACATGCAGATCATTCAAAAAGGGTGTTTCAAAACTGCTCAATAAACACTAAGGTTTCACTCTGTGTGAGAAGTGCACATATCACAAAGAAGGTTGTCCGAGGGCTTCTGTCTAATTTTTGTGTGAAGATATTTCCTTTTCCACCACAGGCCCCAAACCTTCCAAATGCCTACTTGCAGATTCTACAGAAAGAGTGTTTCAAAGCTGCTCAATCAAAAGATAGTTTCAACTCTGTGAGACGAATGCACACATCACAAAGAAGCTTGTCAGAATGCTTGTGTCTAGTTCTTATGGGAAGATATTTCCTTTAACACCATAGCCCTCCAAGCGCTCAAAATGTCCACTTGCAGATTCTACGAAAACAGTGTTTCAAAACTGTTCAACCAGAGGAAGGTTCAACTCTGTGAGATGAATGCACACATCACAAAGAAATTTATCAGAATCCTTCTGTCTACTTCTTAAGTGAAGATATTTCCTTTTCCACCATAGGCCTCAAAGCACTCCAAAGGTCCACTTGCAGATAGTAGAAAAAGGGGGTTTCCAAACTGCTCAATCAAAAGTAAGGTTCAGCTTTGTGAGATGAATGCATATGTCACAAAGAATGTTGTGAGAATGCTTCTGTCTCCTTTTTATGTGAAGACGATTCCTTTTCCACTATAGGCCTCAAACCGCTCCAAATGTCCATTTGCAGATCCTACAAAAAGAGTGCTTCAAAGCTACTCAATCAAACGAAGGTTCAAATCTGTGAGATCAATTCTCACGTCACAAAGAAGCTTCTCAGAATGCTTCTCTCTAGTTATTATTATACGAAGACGTTTCGTTATCCACCATAGGCCTCCAAGAGCTCCAAATATCCACTTTCAGATTCTACAAAAAGAATGTTTCAAAGCTGCTCAATCAAAAGAAAAGTGAAACTCTGTGTGATACGAAAGCACACATCACATTGGAGTTTCTCATAATGCTTCTGCCTAGTTATTACATGAAGACGTTTCGTTATCCACCATAGGCCTTGAAGCGCTCCAAATGTCATCTTGCAGATTCTACAAAAAGAGTATTTAAAAATTCCTCAATGAAAAGTAAGGTTCAACTCTGTGAGAAGAATGCACACATCACAAAATAGTTTGTCAGAGTGCTTCTGTCTAGTTGTTATGTGAAGATATTTCCTTTTCCGTCAGAGGCCTCAAGCCACTGCAAATATCCACTGGGAGATTCTACAGATAGAGTGTTTCAAAGTTGCTCAGTCAAAAGAAAGGTTCAACTCTGTGAGTTGAATGCACACATCCCAAAGGAGTTTGTCACAATGCTTCTGTCTAGTCTTTATGTGAAGATATTTCCTTTTCCACCATAGGCCTCAAAGCAATCCAAAGGTCCACTTTCAAATTCTACAAAAAGTGTGTTTCAAAACTGCTCAATGAAAAGCAAGGTTCAACTCTGTGAGATGAATGTACACATCACAAAGAAGTTTGTCAGAACGCTTCTCTCCAGTTTTATTGTGAAGCTATTTCCTTTTCCACCAGAGGCCTCAAAGCGATCCAAATGTCCACTTGCAGATTTTATAAAAATACTGTTTCAAAGCTGCTCAGTCAAAAGAACAGTTCAACTCTGTGAGACGAATGCTCACATTACAAAGAAGTTTGTGAGAATTCTTCTGTCTAGTTATTATTATGTGAAGATATTTCGTTATCCACCAGAGGCCTCAAAGCCCTCCAAATATCCACCTGCAGATTCTACAAAAAGAGTGTTTCAAAACTGCTCAATGAAAAGTAAGGATCAACTCTGTGAGACGAATGCACACATCACAAAGAAGTTTGCCAGAATGCTTCTGTCTAGTTTTTAGGTGGAGATATTTCCTTTTCCTCCACAGGCCTCAAAGCGCTTCAAATGTTCACATGCAAATTCTACCAAAAGAGGGTTTCAAAGCTGCTCAATCAAAAGAAAGGTTCAACTCTGTGAGATGAATGCACACATCGGAAAGAAGTTTGTCAGAAGGCTTCCATCTAGTTTTTATGTGAATATATTTCTTTTTCGACCCTAGGCCTCAAAGCGCTTCAAATGTCCACTTGCAGATTCTACGAAAAGTGTTTCAAAATGGCTCAATTGAAAGTAAGGTTTAACTCTGTGAGATTAATGCACACACCACAAAGAAATTGGTCAGAATGCTTCTGTCTCCTTCTGATATGAAGATATTTTCTTTTCCACCGTAGGCCTCAAAGCACTTCGAATGTCCACTTGCATTTATTACAAAAGTGGTCTTTCAAAGATGCTCAATCAAAAGTAAGGGTCAAGTCTGAGAGATAAATGCACACATCCCAAAGGTGGCTCTCAGAGTGCTTCTGTCAAGTTTTTATGTGAAGATATTTCCTTTTCCACCGTAGGCCTCAAAGCACAACAAATATCCACTTGCAGATTCTACAAAAAGAGTGTTTCAAGATTGCTTAATCAAAAGAAAGGTTCAACTCTGTGAGATGAATGCACACATCTCGAAGAAGTTTGTCAAAATGCGTCCGTCTAATTTTTATGTGAAGATATTTCCTTTTCCACCTTAGGCTTCATAGCGTTCCAAATGTCCACTTGCAGATTCCACAAAAAGAGTGTTTCAAAACTGCTCAATCACAAGAAAGTTGAAATCTATGAAGTAAATTCACACATCACAAAGAAGTTTGTCAGAATGCTTCTGTCTAGTTTTTATGTGAAGATATTGCCTTTTCCACCATAGGCCTCAAAGCGCTGCAAAGGTCCACTAGCAGATTCTACGAAAAGAGTGTTTCAAAGCTGCTCCATCAAAGGAAAGATTCAACTCTGTGAGATGAGTGCAGATATCACAAATAAGTTTCTCAGAATGCTTCTGTCTAGTTATTATATGAAGACATTTCGTTTTCCAACAAAGGCCTCAAAGCGCTCCAAATGACTACTTGCAGATTCTACAAAAAGAGTGTTTCAAAACTGCTCAATGAAAATTAAGGTTCAACTCTGTGAGATGAATGCACATATCACAAAGAAATTTGTCAGAATGCTTCTGTCTTGTTCTTATGTGAAGATATTTAATTTTCCAGGATCGGCCTCAAAGCACTCCAATTATCCACTTTCCTATAGTACAAAAAAAGTCTTTCAAACTGCTCAATCAAAAGTGAGGTTCAACTCTGTGAGATGAATGCACGTATCACAAAGACAGTTTTCAGAATGCTTCTGACTAGTATTTATGTGAAGATATTATCTTTTCCACCATAGGCCTCAAAGCACAACCAATGTCCGTTTGCAGATTCTACAGAGAGTTTCATGACTGTTCAATCAAAAGAAAAGTTCAACTCTTTGACATGAATGCACATATCACAAAGAAGTTTTTCAGAATGCTTCTGTCTAGTTTTTATATGAAGATATTTCCCTTTCTACCATAAGCCTCAAAGCACTCCAAATGTCCACTCCCACATTCTACAAATGGAGTGTTTCAAAGCTGGTCTATCAAAAGAAATGTTCAACTCTCTGAGATGTATGCACACATCACAGAGAAGTTTGTCAGTATGCTTCTGTCTAGTTTTTATGTGAAGATATTTCCTATTGAACCATAGGCCTGAAATTGCTCCAAATGTCCCCTTGAAGATTCTAGAAAAAGAGTGTTTCAAAGCTGCTCAATCAACAGAAATATTCCACGCCATGAGATGCATGCACACATCCAAAGGAGTTTGTCAAAATGCTTCTGTCTAGTTTTTATGTGAAGGGATTTCCTTTTCCACCACAGGCCTCAAGGTGCTCCAAATGTCCACTTCCAGATTCTACTAAAACAGTGTTTCAAAACTGGTCAATGAAAAGAAATGTTCAACTCTGTGAGATGAATGCACACAGCATAAAGTAATTTGTCAGAATGCTTCTATCTACTTTTTACGTGAAGATATTTCCTTTTCCGCATTAGGCCACAAAAGGCTCCAAGTGTCCACTTCCAGGTTCTACTAAAAGAGCATTTCGAAGCTGGTCAATCAAAAGAAAGGTTCAACTCTGTGAGAGGAATGCACACATCACAAAGATGTTTTTCAGAATGCCTCCATCTAATTTTTATATGAAGATATTTCCCTTTCCGTGATAGGCCTCAAAGTGCTCCAAATGTCGTCATCCAGATTCCACAAAAAGTATGTTTCGTAACTGCTCAATGAAAATTAACTTTCAACTCTGTGAGATGAATGCGCACACGAAAAAGAAATTTGTCAGTATGCTTCTGTCTAGTTCTTATGTGAAGATATTTCCTTTTCCACCGTAGGCCTCAAAGCGTTCCAAAGGTCCACTTGTAGATTCTGCCAAAAGAGTGTTTCAAAACTGTTCAATGAAAAGTAAGGTTCAACTCTGTGAGATGAATGCACACATCACATAGAAAGCTTCTCAGATAGCTTCTGTCTAGCTGTGATATGAAGATATTTCGTTATCCACCGTAGGCCTCAGAGCACTCGAAATGTCCACTTGCAGATGCTACAAAAGAGTGTTTCAAAACTACTCAATGAAAAGCAAGGTTCAGCCCCGTGAGATGAATGCATGCATCCCAAAGTAGTTTGTGAGAATGCTTCTGTCTAGGTTTTTTGTGAATGTATTTCCTTTCCAGCAAAGGCCTCAAAGTGCTCCAAAAATCCACTTGCAGATTCCACAGAGGAAGGTTTCAAAACTGCTCAATGGAAAGTAAGGTTCAACTCTGTGAGATGAATGCACACATCACAAAGTAGTTTGTCAAAATCCTTCTGTCTAGTTTTAATGTGAAGATATTTCCTTTTCGTGTTTCAAAACTGGTCAATCCAAAGTAAGGTTCAACTCTGTGAGATGAATACACATGTCACAAGAAAATTCTCAGAATGCTTCTGTCTAGTTCTTAGGTGAAGATATTTCCTTTGCCACAGTAGACCTCAAAGCACTCCAAATGTCCACATGCAGATCATTCAAAAAGGGTGTTTCAAAACTGCTCAATAAACACTAAGGTTTCACTCTGTGTGATAAGTGCACATATCACAAAGAAGGTTGTCCGAGTGCTTCTGTCTAATTTTTGTGTGAAGATATTTCCTTTTCCACCACAGGCCCCAAACCTTCAAAATGCCTACTTGCAGATTCTACAGAAAGAGTGTTTCAAAGCTGCTCAATCAAAAGATAGTTTCAACTCTGTGAGACGAATGCACACATCACAAAGAAGCTTGTCAGAATGCTTGTGTCTAGTTCTTATGGGAAGATATTTCCTTTAACACCATAGCCCTCCAAGCGCTCAAAATGTCCACTTGCAGATTCTACGAAAACAGTGTTTCAAAACTGTTCAACCAGAGGAAGGTTCAACTCTGTGAGATGAATGCACACATGACAAAGAAATTTATCAGAATCCTTCTGTCTACTTCTTTAGTGAAGATATTTCCTTTTCCACCGTAGGCCTCAAAGCACTCCAAAGGTCCACTTGCAGATAGTAGAAAAAGGGGGTTTCCAAACTGCTCAATCAAAAGTAAGGTTCAGCTTTGTGAGATGAATGCATATGTCACAAAGAATGTTGTGAGAATGCTTCTGTCTCCTTTTTATGTGAAGACGATTCCTTTTCCACTATAGGCCTCAAACCGCTCCAAATGTCCATTTGCAGATCCTACAAAAAGAGTGCTTCAAAGCTACTCAATCAAACGAAGGTTCAAATCTGTGAGATCAATTCTCACGTCACAAAGAAGCTTCTCAGAATGCTTCTCTCTAGTTATTATTATACGAAGACGTTTCGTTATCCACCATAGGCCTCCAAGAGCTCCAAATATCCACTTTCAGATTCTACAAAAAGAATGTTTCAAAGCTGCTCAATCAAAAGAAAAGTGAAACTCTGTGTGATACGAAAGCACACATCACATTGGAGTTTCTCATAATGCTTCTGCCTAGTTATTACATGAAGACGTTTCGTTATCCACCATAGGCCTTGAAGCGCTCCAAATGTCATCTTGCAGATTCTACAAAAAGAGTATTTAAAAATTCCTCAATGAAAAGTAAGGTTCAACTCTGTGAGAAGAATGCACACATCACAAAATAGTTTGTCAGAGTGCTTCTGTCTAGTTGTTATGTGAAGATATTTCCTTTTCCGTCAGAGGCCTCAAGCCACTGCAAATATCCACTGGGAGATTCTACAGATAGAGTGTTTCAAAGTTGCTCAGTCAAAAGAAAGGTTCAACTCTGTGAGTTGAATGCACACATCCCAAAGGAGTTTGTCACAATGCTTCTGTCTAGTCTTTATGTGAAGATATTTCCTTTTCCACCATAGGCCTCAAAGCAATCCAAAGGTCCACTTTCAAATTCTACAAAAAGTGTGTTTCAAAACTGCTCAATGAAAAGCAAGGTTCAACTCTGTGAGATGAATGTACACATCACAAAGAAGTTTGTCAGAACGCTTCTCTCCAGTTTTATTGTGAAGCTATTTCCTTTTCCACCGGAGGCCTCAAAGCGATCCAAATGTCCACTTGCAGATTTTATAAAAATACTGTTTCAAAGCTGCTCAGTCAAAAGAACAGTTCAACTCTGTGAGACGAATGCTCACATTACAAAGAAGTTTGTGAGAATTCTTCTGTCTAGTTATTATTATGTGAAGATATTTCGTTATCCACCAGAGGCCTCAAAGCCCTCCAAATATCCACCTGCAGATTCTACAAAAAGAGTGTTTCAAAACTGCTCAATGAAAAGTAAGGATCAACTCTGTGAGACGAATGCACACATCACAAAGAAGTTTGCCAGAATGCTTCTGTCTAGTTTTTAGGTGGAGATATTTCCTTTTCCTCCACAGGCCTCAAAGCGCTTCAAATGTTCACATGCAAATTCTACCAAAAGAGGGTTTCAAAGCTGCTCAATCAAAAGAAAGGTTCAACTCTGTGAGATGAATGCACACATCGGAAAGAAGTTTGTCAGAAGGCTTCCATCTAGTTTTTATGTGAATATATTTCTTTTTCGACCCTAGGCCTCAAAGCGCTTCAAATGTCCACTTGCAGATTCTACGAAAAGTGTTTCAAAATGGCTCAATTGAAAGTAAGGTTTAACTCTGTGAGATTAATGCACACACCACAAAGAAATTGGTCAGAATGCTTCTGTCTCCTTCTGATATGAAGATATTTTCTTTTCCACCGTAGGCCTCAAAGCACTTCGAATGTCCACTTGCATTTATTACAAAAGTGGTCTTTCAAAGATGCTCAATCAAAAGTAAGGGTCAAGTCTGAGAGATAAATGCACACATCCCAAAGGTGGCTCTCAGAGTGCTTCTGTCAAGTTTTTATGTGAAGATATTTCCTTTTCCACCGTAGGCCTCAAAGCACAACAAATATCCACTTGCAGATTCTACAAAAAGAGTGTTTCAAGATTGCTTAATCAAAAGAAAGGTTCAACTCTGTGAGATGAATGCACACATCTCGAAGAAGTTTGTCAAAATGCGTCCGTCTAATTTTTATGTGAAGATATTTCCTTTTCCACCTTAGGCTTCATAGCGTTCCAAATGTCCACTTGCAGATTCCACAAAAAGAGTGTTTCAAAACTGCTCAATCACAAGAAAGTTGAAATCTATGAAGTAAATTCACACATCACAAAGAAGTTTGTCAGAATGCTTCTGTCTAGTTTTTATGTGAAGATATTGCCTTTTCCACCATAGGCCTCAAAGCGCTGCAAAGGTCCACTAGCAGATTCTACGAAAAGAGTGTTTCAAAGCTGCTCCATCAAAGGAAAGATTCAACTCTGTGAGATGAGTGCAGATATCACAAATAAGTTTCTCAGAATGCTTCTGTCTAGTTATTATATGAAGACATTTCGTTTTCCAACAAAGGCCTCAAAGCGCTCCAAATGACTACTTGCAGATTCTACAAAAAGAGTGTTTCAAAACTGCTCAATGAAAATTAAGGTTCAACTCTGTGAGATGAATGCACATATCACAAAGAAATTTGTCAGAATGCTTCTGTCTTGTTCTTATGTGAAGATATTTAATTTTCCAGGATCGGCCTCAAAGCACTCCAATTATCCACTTTCCTATAGTACAAAAAAAGTCTTTCAAACTGCTCAATCAAAAGTGAGGTTCAACTCTGTGAGATGAATGCACGTATCACAAAGACAGTTTTCAGAATGCTTCTGACTAGTATTTATGTGAAGATATTATCTTTTCCACCATAGGCCTCAAAGCACAACCAATGTCCGTTTGCAGATTCTACAGAGAGTTTCATGACTGTTCAATCAAAAGAAAAGTTCAACTCTTTGACATGAATGCACATATCACAAAGAAGTTTTTCAGAATGCTTCTGTCTAGTTTTTATATGAAGATATTTCCCTTTCTACCATAAGCCTCAAAGCACTCCAAATGTCCACTCCCACATTCTACAAATGGAGTGTTTCAAAGCTGGTCTATCAAAAGAAATGTTCAACTCTCTGAGATGTATGCACACATCACAGAGAAGTTTGTCAGTATGCTTCTGTCTAGTTTTTATGTGAAGATATTTCCTATTGAACCATAGGCCTGAAATTGCTCCAAATGTCCCCTTGAAGATTCTAGAAAAAGAGTGTTTCAAAGCTGCTCAATCAACAGAAATATTCCACGCCATGAGATGCATGCACACATCCAAAGGAGTTTGTCAAAATGCTTCTGTCTAGTTTTTATGTGAAGGGATTTCCTTTTCCACCACAGGCCTCAAGGTGCTCCAAATGTCCACTTCCAGATTCTACTAAAACAGTGTTTCAAAACTGGTCAATGAAAAGAAATGTTCAACTCTGTGAGATGAATGCACACAGCATAAAGTAATTTGTCAGAATGCTTCTATCTACTTTTTACGTGAAGATATTTCCTTTTCCGCATTAGGCCACAAAAGGCTCCAAGTGTCCACTTCCAGGTTCTACTAAAAGAGCATTTCGAAGCTGGTCAATCAAAAGAAAGGTTCAACTCTGTGAGAGGAATGCACACATCACAAAGATGTTTTTCAGAATGCCTCCATCTAATTTTTATATGAAGATATTTCCCTTTCCGTGATAGGCCTCAAAGTGCTCCAAATGTCGTCATCCAGATTCAACAAAAAGTATGTTTCGTAACTGCTCAATGAAAATTAACTTTCAACTCTGTGAGATGAATGCGCACACGAAAAAGAAATTTGTCAGTATGCTTCTGTCTAGTTCTTATGTGAAGATATTTCCTTTTCCACCGTAGGCCTCAAAGCGTTCCAAAGGTCCACTTGTAGATTCTGCCAAAAGAGTGTTTCAAAACTGTTCAATGAAAAGTAAGGTTCAACTCTGTGAGATGAATGCACACATCACATAGAAAGCTTCTCAGATAGCTTCTGTCTAGCTGTGATATGAAGATATTTCGTTATCCACCGTAGGCCTCAGAGCACTCGAAATGTCCACTTGCAGATGCTACAAAAGAGTGTTTCAAAACTACTCAATGAAAAGCAAGGTTCAGCCCCGTGAGATGAATGCATGCATCCCAAAGTAGTTTGTGAGAATGCTTCTGTCTAGGTTTTTTGTGAATGTATTTCCTTTCCAGCAAAGGCCTCAAAGTGCTCCAAAAATCCACTTGCAGATTCCACAGAGGAAGGTTTCAAAACTGCTCAATGGAAAGTAAGGTTCAACTCTGTGAGATGAATGCACACATCACAAAGTAGTTTGTCAAAATCCTTCTGTCTAGTTTTAATGTGAAGATATTTCCTTTTCGTGTTTCAAAACTGGTCAATCCAAAGTAAGGTTCAACTCTGTGAGATGAATACACATGTCACAAGAAAATTCTCAGAATGCTTCTGTCTAGTTCTTAGGTGAAGATATTTCCTTTGCCACAGTAGACCTCAAAGCACTCCAAATGTCCACATGCAGATCATTCAAAAAGGGTGTTTCAAAACTGCTCAATAAACACTAAGGTTTCACTCTGTGTGATAAGTGCACATATCACAAAGAAGGTTGTCCGAGTGCTTCTGTCTAATTTTTGTGTGAAGATATTTCCTTTTCCACCACAGGCCCCAAACCTTCAAAATGCCTACTTGCAGATTCTACAGAAAGAGTGTTTCAAAGCTGCTCAATCAAAAGATAGTTTCAACTCTGTGAGACGAATGCACACATCACAAAGAAGCTTGTCAGAATGCTTGTGTCTAGTTCTTATGGGAAGATATTTCCTTTAACACCATAGCCCTCCAAGCGCTCAAAATGTCCACTTGCAGATTCTACGAAAACAGTGTTTCAAAACTGTTCAACCAGAGGAAGGTTCAACTCTGTGAGATGAATGCACACATGACAAAGAAATTTATCAGAATCCTTCTGTCTACTTCTTTAGTGAAGATATTTCCTTTTCCACCGTAGGCCTCAAAGCACTCCAAAGGTCCACTTGCAGATAGTAGAAAAAGGGGGTTTCCAAACTGCTCAATCAAAAGTAAGGTTCAGCTTTGTGAGATGAATGCATATGTCACAAAGAATGTTGTGAGAATGCTTCTGTCTCCTTTTTATGTGAAGACGATTCCTTTTCCACTATAGGCCTCAAACCGCTCCAAATGTCCATTTGCAGATCCTACAAAAAGAGTGCTTCAAAGCTACTCAATCAAACGAAGGTTCAAATCTGTGAGATCAATTCTCACGTCACAAAGAAGCTTCTCAGAATGCTTCTCTCTAGTTATTATTATACGAAGACGTTTCGTTATCCACCATAGGCCTCCAAGAGCTCCAAATATCCACTTTCAGATTCTACAAAAAGAATGTTTCAAAGCTGCTCAATCAAAAGAAAAGTGAAACTCTGTGTGATACGAAAGCACACATCACATTGGAGTTTCTCATAATGCTTCTGCCTAGTTATTACATGAAGACGTTTCGTTATCCACCATAGGCCTTGAAGCGCTCCAAATGTCATCTTGCAGATTCTACAAAAAGAGTATTTAAAAATTCCTCAATGAAAAGTAAGGTTCAACTCTGTGAGAAGAATGCACACATCACAAAATAGTTTGTCAGAGTGCTTCTGTCTAGTTGTTATGTGAAGATATTTCCTTTTCCGTCAGAGGCCTCAAGCCACTGCAAATATCCACTGGGAGATTCTACAGATAGAGTGTTTCAAAGTTGCTCAGTCAAAAGAAAGGTTCAACTCTGTGAGTTGAATGCACACATCCCAAAGGAGTTTGTCACAATGCTTCTGTCTAGTCTTTATGTGAAGATATTTCCTTTTCCACCATAGGCCTCAAAGCAATCCAAAGGTCCACTTTCAAATTCTACAAAAAGTGTGTTTCAAAACTGCTCAATGAAAAGCAAGGTTCAACTCTGTGAGATGAATGTACACATCACAAAGAAGTTTGTCAGAACGCTTCTCTCCAGTTTTATTGTGAAGCTATTTCCTTTTCCACCAGAGGCCTCAAAGCGATCCAAATGTCCACTTGCAGATTTTATAAAAATACTGTTTCAAAGCTGCTCAGTCAAAAGAACAGTTCAACTCTGTGAGACGAATGCTCACATTACAAAGAAGTTTGTGAGAATTCTTCTGTCTAGTTATTATTATGTGAAGATATTTCGTTATCCACCAGAGGCCTCAAAGCCCTCCAAATATCCACCTGCAGATTCTACAAAAAGAGTGTTTCAAAACTGCTCAATGAAAAGTAAGGATCAACTCTGTGAGACGAATGCACACATCACAAAGAAGTTTGCCAGAATGCTTCTGTCTAGTTTTTAGGTGGAGATATTTCCTTTTCCTCCACAGCCCTCAAAGCGCTTCAAATGTTCACATGCAAATTCTACCAAAAGAGGGTTTCAAAGCTGCTCAATCAAAAGAAAGGTTCAACTCTGTGAGATGAATGCACACATCGGAAAGAAGTTTGTCAGAAGGCTTCCATCTAGTTTTTATGTGAATATATTTCTTTTTCGACCCTAGGCCTCAAAGCGCTTCAAATGTCCACTTGCAGATTCTACGAAAAGTGTTTCAAAATGGCTCAATTGAAAGTAAGGTTTAACTCTGTGAGATTAATGCACACACCACAAAGAAATTGGTCAGAATGCTTCTGTCTCCTTCTGATATGAAGATATTTTCTTTTCCACCGTAGGCCTCAAAGCACTTCGAATGTCCACTTGCATTTATTACAAAAGTGGTCTTTCAAAGATGCTCAATCAAAAGTAAGGGTCAAGTCTGAGAGATAAATGCACACATCCCAAAGGTGGCTCTCAGAGTGCTTCTGTCAAGTTTTTATGTGAAGATATTTCCTTTTCCACCGTAGGCCTCAAAGCACAACAAATATCCACTTGCAGATTCTACAAAAAGAGTGTTTCAAGATTGCTTAATCAAAAGAAAGGTTCAACTCTGTGAGATGAATGCACACATCTCGAAGAAGTTTGTCAAAATGCGTCCGTCTAATTTTTATGTGAAGATATTTCCTTTTCCACCTTAGGCTTCATAGCGTTCCAAATGTCCACTTGCAGATTCCACAAAAAGAGTGTTTCAAAACTGCTCAATCACAAGAAAGTTGAAATCTATGAAGTAAATTCACACATCACAAAGAAGTTTGTCAGAATGCTTCTGTCTAGTTTTTATGTGAAGATATTGCCTTTTCCACCATAGGCCTCAAAGCGCTGCAAAGGTCCACTAGCAGATTCTACGAAAAGAGTGTTTCAAAGCTGCTCCATCAAAGGAAAGATTCAACTCTGTGAGATGAGTGCAGATATCACAAATAAGTTTCTCAGAATGCTTCTGTCTAGTTATTATATGAAGACATTTCGTTTTCCAACAAAGGCCTCAAAGCGCTCCAAATGACTACTTGCAGATTCTACAAAAAGAGTGTTTCAAAACTGCTCAATGAAAATTAAGGTTCAACTCTGTGAGATGAATGCACATATCACAAAGAAATTTGTCAGAATGCTTCTGTCTTGTTCTTATGTGAAGATATTTAATTTTCCAGGATCGGCCTCAAAGCACTCCAATTATCCACTTTCCTATAGTACAAAAAAAGTCTTTCAAACTGCTCAATCAAAAGTGAGGTTCAACTCTGTGAGATGAATGCACGTATCACAAAGACAGTTTTCAGAATGCTTCTGACTAGTATTTATGTGAAGATATTATCTTTTCCACCATAGGCCTCAAAGCACAACCAATGTCCGTTTGCAGATTCTACAGAGAGTTTCATGACTGTTCAATCAAAAGAAAAGTTCAACTCTTTGACATGAATGCACATATCACAAAGAAGTTTTTCAGAATGCTTCTGTCTAGTTTTTATATGAAGATATTTCCCTTTCTACCATAAGCCTCAAAGCACTCCAAATGTCCACTCCCACATTCTACAAATGGAGTGTTTCAAAGCTGGTCTATCAAAAGAAATGTTCAACTCTCTGAGATGTATGCACACATCACAGAGAAGTTTGTCAGTATGCTTCTGTCTAGTTTTTATGTGAAGATATTTCCTATTGAACCATAGGCCTGAAATTGCTCCAAATGTCCCCTTGAAGATTCTAGAAAAAGAGTGTTTCAAAGCTGCTCAATCAACAGAAATATTCCACGCCATGAGATGCATGCACACATCCAAAGGAGTTTGTCAAAATGCTTCTGTCTAGTTTTTATGTGAAGGGATTTCCTTTTCCACCACAGGCCTCAAGGTGCTCCAAATGTCCACTTCCAGATTCTACTAAAACAGTGTTTCAAAACTGGTCAATGAAAAGAAATGTTCAACTCTGTGAGATGAATGCACACAGCATAAAGTAATTTGTCAGAATGCTTCTATCTACTTTTTACGTGAAGATATTTCCTTTTCCGCATTAGGCCACAAAAGGCTCCAAGTGTCCACTTCCAGGTTCTACTAAAAGAGCATTTCGAAGCTGGTCAATCAAAAGAAAGGTTCAACTCTGTGAGAGGAATGCACACATCACAAAGATGTTTTTCAGAATGCCTCCATCTAATTTTTATATGAAGATATTTCCCTTTCCGTGATAGGCCTCAAAGTGCTCCAAATGTCGTCATCCAGATTCCACAAAAAGTATGTTTCGTAACTGCTCAATGAAAATTAACTTTCAACTCTGTGAGATGAATGCGCACACGAAAAAGAAATTTGTCAGTATGCTTCTGTCTAGTTCTTATGTGAAGATATTTCCTTTTCCACCGTAGGCCTCAAAGCGTTCCAAAGGTCCACTTGTAGATTCTGCCAAAAGAGTGTTTCAAAACTGTTCAATGAAAAGTAAGGTTCAACTCTGTGAGATGAATGCACACATCACATAGAAAGCTTCTCAGATAGCTTCTGTCTAGCTGTGATATGAAGATATTTCGTTATCCACCGTAGGCCTCAGAGCACTCGAAATGTCCACTTGCAGATGCTACAAAAGAGTGTTTCAAAACTACTCAATGAAAAGCAAGGTTCAGCCCCGTGAGATGAATGCATGCATCCCAAAGTAGTTTGTGAGAATGCTTCTGTCTAGGTTTTTTGTGAATGTATTTCCTTTCCAGCAAAGGCCTCAAAGTGCTCCAAAAATCCACTTGCAGATTCCACAGAGGAAGGTTTCAAAACTGCTCAATGGAAAGTAAGGTTCAACTCTGTGATATGAATGCAAACATCACAAAGTAGTTTGTCAAAATCCTTCTGTCTAGTTTTAATGTGAAGATATTTCCTTTTCGTGTTTCAAAACTGGTCAATCCAAAGTAAGGTTCAACTCTGTGAGATGAATACACATGTCACAAGAAAATTCTCAGAATGCTTCTGTCTAGTTCTTAGGTGAAGATATTTCCTTTGCCACAGTAGACCTCAAAGCACTCCAAATGTCCACATGCAGATCATTCAAAAAGGGTGTTTCAAAACTGCTCAATAAACACTAAGGTTTCACTCTGTGTGATAAGTGCACATATCACAAAGAAGGTTGTCCGAGTGCTTCTGTCTAATTTTTGTGTGAAGATATTTCCTTTTCCACCACAGGCCCCAAACCTTCCAAATGCCTACTTGCAGATTCTACAGAAAGAGTGTTTCAAAGCTGCTCAATCAAAAGATAGTTTCAACTCTGTGAGACGAATGCACACATCACAAAGAAGCTTGTCAGAATGCTTGTGTCTAGTTCTTATGGGAAGATATTTCCTTTAACACCATAGCCCTCCAAGCGCTCAAAATGTCCACTTGCAGATTCTACGAAAACAGTGTTTCAAAACTGTTCAACCAGAGGAAGGTTCAACTCTGTGAGATGAATGCACACATCACAAAGAAATTTATCAGAATCCTTCTGTCTACTTCTTTAGTGAAGATATTTCCTTTTCCACCGTAGGCCTCAAAGCACTCCAAAGGTCCACTTGCAGATAGTAGAAAAAGGGGGTTTCCAAACTGCTCAATCAAAAGTAAGGTTCAGCTTTGTGAGATGAATGCATATGTCACAAAGAATGTTGTGAGAATGCTTCTGTCTCCTTTTTATGTGAAGACGATTCCTTTTCCACTATAGGCCTCAAACCGCTCCAAATGTCCATTTGCAGATCCTACAAAAAGAGTGCTTCAAAGCTACTCAATCAAACGAAGGTTCAAATCTGTGAGATCAATTCTCACGTCACAAAGAAGCTTCTCAGAATGCTTCTCTCTAGTTATTATTATACGAAGACGTTTCGTTATCCACCATAGGCCTCCAAGAGCTCCAAATATCCACTTTCAGATTCTACAAAAAGAATGTTTCAAAGCTGCTCAATCAAAAGAAAAGTGAAACTCTGTGTGATACGAAAGCACACATCACATTGGAGTTTCTCATAATGCTTCTGCCTAGTTATTACATGAAGACGTTTCGTTATCCACCATAGGCCTTGAAGCGCTCCAAATGTCATCTTGCAGATTCTACAAAAAGAGTATTTAAAAATTCCTCAATGAAAAGTAAGGTTCAACTCTGTGAGAAGAATGCACACATCACAAAATAGTTTGTCAGAGTGCTTCTGTCTAGTTGTTATGTGAAGATATTTCCTTTTCCGTCAGAGGCCTCAAGCCACTGCAAATATCCACTGGGAGATTCTACAGATAGAGTGTTTCAAAGTTGCTCAGTCAAAAGAAAGGTTCAACTCTGTGAGTTGAATGCACACATCCCAAAGGAGTTTGTCACAATGCTTCTGTCTAGTCTTTATGTGAAGATATTTCCTTTTCCACCATAGGCCTCAAAGCAATCCAAAGGTCCACTTTCAAATTCTACAAAAAGTGTGTTTCAAAACTGCTCAATCAAAAGCAAGGTTCAACTCTGTGAGATGAATGTACACATCACAAAGAAGTTTGTCAGAACGCTTCTCTCCAGTTTTATTGTGAAGCTATTTCCTTTTCCACCAGAGGCCTCAAAGCGATCCAAATGTCCACTTGCAGATTTTATAAAAATACTGTTTCAAAGCTGCTCAGTCAAAAGAACAGTTCAACTCTGTGAGACGAATGCTCACATTATAAAGAAGTTTGTGAGAATTCTTCTGTCTAGTTATTATTATGTGAAGATATTTCGTTATCCACCAGAGGCCTCAAAGCCCTCCAAATATCCACCTGCAGATTCTACAAAAAGAGTGTTTCAAAACTGCTCAATGAAAAGTAAGGATCAACTCTGTGAGACGAATGCACACATCACAAAGAAGTTTGCCAGAATGCTTCTGTCTAGTTTTTAGGTGGAGATATTTCCTTTTCCTCCACAGGCCTCAAAGCGCTTCAAATGTTCACATGCAAATTCTACCAAAAGAGGGTTTCAAAGCTGCTCAATCAAAAGAAAGGTTCAACTCTGTGAGATGAATGCACACATCGGAAAGAAGTTTGTCAGAAGGCTTCCATCTAGTTTTTATGTGAATATATTTCTTTTTCGACCCTAGGCCTCAAAGCGCTTCAAATGTCCACTTGCAGATTCTACGAAAAGTGTTTCAAAATGGCTCAATTGAAAGTAAGGTTTAACTCTGTGAGATTAATGCACACACCACAAAGAAATTGGTCAGAATGCTTCTGTCTCCTTCTGATATGAAGATATTTTCTTTTCCACCGTAGGCCTCAAAGCACTTCGAATGTCCACTTGCATTTATTACAAAAGTGGTCTTTCAAAGATGCTCAATCAAAAGTAAGGGTCAAGTCTGAGAGATAAATGCACACATCCCAAAGGTGGCTCTCAGAGTGCTTCTGTCAAGTTTTTATGTGAAGATATTTCCTTTTCCACCGTAGGCCTCAAAGCACAACAAATATCCACTTGCAGATTCTACAAAAAGAGTGTTTCAAGATTGCTTAATCAAAAGAAAGGTTCAACTCTGTGAGATGAATGCACACATCTCGAAGAAGTTTGTCAAAATGCGTCCGTCTAATTTTTATGTGAAGATATTTCCTTTTCCACCTTAGGCTTCATAGCGTTCCAAATGTCCACTTGCAGATTCCACAAAAAGAGTGTTTCAAAACTGCTCAATCACAAGAAAGTTGAAATCTATGAAGTAAATTCACACATCACAAAGAAGTTTGTCAGAATGCTTCTGTCTAGTTTTTATGTGAAGATATTGCCTTTTCCACCATAGGCCTCAAAGCGCTGCAAAGGTCCACTAGCAGATTCTACGAAAAGAGTGTTTCAAAGCTGCTCCATCAAAGGAAAGATTCAACTCTGTGAGATGAGTGCAGATATCACAAATAAGTTTCTCAGAATGCTTCTGTCTAGTTATTATATGAAGACATTTCGTTTTCCAACAAAGGCCTCAAAGCGCTCCAAATGACTACTTGCAGATTCTACAAAAAGAGTGTTTCAAAACTGCTCAATGAAAATTAAGGTTCAACTCTGTGAGATGAATGCACATATCACAAAGAAATTTGTCAGAATGCTTCTGTCTTGTTCTTATGTGAAGATATTTAATTTTCCAGGATCGGCCTCAAAGCACTCCAATTATCCACTTTCCTATAGTACAAAAAAAGTCTTTCAAACTGCTCAATCAAAAGTGAGGTTCAACTCTGTGAGATGAATGCACGTATCACAAAGACAGTTTTCAGAATGCTTCTGACTAGTATTTATGTGAAGATATTATCTTTTCCACCATAGGCCTCAAAGCACAACCAATGTCCGTTTGCAGATTCTACAGAGAGTTTCATGACTGTTCAATCAAAAGAAAAGTTCAACTCTTTGACATGAATGCACATATCACAAAGAAGTTTTTCAGAATGCTTCTGTCTAGTTTTTATATGAAGATATTTCCCTTTCTACCATAAGCCTCAAAGCACTCCAAATGTCCACTCCCACATTCTACAAATGGAGTGTTTCAAAGCTGGTCTATCAAAAGAAATGTTCAACTCTCTGAGATGTATGCACACATCACAGAGAAGTTTGTCAGTATGCTTCTGTCTAGTTTTTATGTGAAGATATTTCCTATTGAACCATAGGCCTGAAATTGCTCCAAATGTCCCCTTGAAGATTCTAGAAAAAGAGTGTTTCAAAGCTGCTCAATCAACAGAAATATTCCACGCCATGAGATGCATGCACACATCCAAAGGAGTTTGTCAAAATGCTTCTGTCTAGTTTTTATGTGAAGGGATTTCCTTTTCCACCACAGGCCTCAAGGTGCTCCAAATGTCCACTTCCAGATTCTACTAAAACAGTGTTTCAAAACTGGTCAATGAAAAGAAATGTTCAACTCTGTGAGATGAATGCACACAGCATAAAGTAATTTGTCAGAATGCTTCTATCTACTTTTTACGTGAAGATATTTCCTTTTCCGCATTAGGCCACAAAAGGCTCCAAGTGTCCACTTCCAGGTTCTACTAAAAGAGCATTTCGAAGCTGGTCAATCAAAAGAAAGGTTCAACTCTGTGAGAGGAATGCACACATCACAAAGATGTTTTTCAGAATGCCTCCATCTAATTTTTATATGAAGATATTTCCCTTTCCGTGATAGGCCTCAAAGTGCTCCAAATGTCGTCATCCAGATACAACAAAAAGTATGTTTCATAACTGCTCAATGAAAATTAACTTTCAACGCTGTGAGATGAATGCGCACACGAAAAAGAAATTTGTCAGTATGCTTCTGTCTAGTTCTTATGTGAAGATATTTCCTTTTCCACCGTAGGCCTCAAAGCGTTCCAAAGGTCCACTTGTAGATTCTGCCAAAAGAGTGTTTCAAAACTGTTCAGTGAAAAGTAAGGTTCAACTCTGTGAGATGAATGCACACATCACATAGAAAGCTTCTCAGATAGCTTCTGTCTAGCTGTGATATGAAGATATTTCGTTATCCACCGTAGGCCTCAGAGCACTCGAAATGTCCACTTGCAGATGCTACAAAAGAGTGTTTCAAAACTACTCAATGAAAAGCAAGGTTCAGCCCCGTGAGATGAATGCATGCATCCCAAAGTAGTTTGTGAGAATGCTTCTGTCTAGGTTTTTTGTGAATGTATTTCCTTTCCAGCAAAGGCCTCAAAGTGCTCCAAAAATCCACTTGCAGATTCCCCAAAGGAAGGTTTCAAAACTGCTCAATGGAAAGTAAGGTTCAACTCTGTGAGATGAATGTACACATCACAAAGTAGTTTGTCAAAATCCTTCTGTCTAGTTTTAATGTGAAGATATTTCCTTTTCGTGTTTCAAAACTGGTCAATCCAAAGTAAGGTTCAACTCTGTGAGATGAATACACATATCACAAGAAAATTCTCCGAATGCTTCTGTCTAGTGCTTAGGTGAAGATATTTCCTTTGCCACAATAGACCTCAAAGCACTCCAAATGTCCACATGCAGATCATTCAAAAAGGGTGTTTCAAAACTGCTCAATAAACACTAAGGTTTCACTCTGTGTGAGAAGTGCACATATCACAAAGAAGGTTGTCCGAGGGCTTCTGTCTAATTTTTGTGTGAAGATATTTCCTTTTCCACCACAGGCCCCAAACCTTCCAAATGCCTACTTGCAGATTCTACAGAAAGAGTGTTTCAAAGCTGCTCAATCAAAAGATAGTTTCAACTCTGTGAGACGAATGCACACATCACAAAGAAGCTTGTCAGAATGCTTGTGTCTAGTTCTTATGGGAAGATATTTCCTTTAACACCATAGCCCTCCAAGCGCTCAAAATGTCCACTTGCAGATTCTACGAAAACAGTGTTTCAAAACTGTTCAACCAGAGGAAGGTTCAACTCTGTGAGATGAATGCACACATCACAAAGAAATTTATCAGAATCCTTCTGTCTACTTCTTTATTGAAGATATTTCCTTTTCCACCGTAGGCCTCAAAGCACTCCAAAGGTCCACTTGCAGATAGTAGAAAAAGGGGGTTTCCAAACTGCTCAATCAAAAGTAAGGTTCAGCTTTGTGAGATGAATGCATATGTCACAAAGAATGTTGTGAGAATGCTTCTGTCTCCTTTTTATGTGAAGACGATTCCTTTTCCACTATAGGCCTCAAACCGCTCCAAATGTCCATTTGCAGATCCTACAAAAAGAGTGCTTCAAAGCTACTCAATCAAACGAAGGTTCAAATCTGTGAGATCAATTCTCACGTCACAAAGAAGCTTCTCAGAATGCTTCTCTCTAGTTATTATTATACGAAGACGTTTCGTTATCCACCATAGGCCTCCAAGAGCTCCAAATATCCACTTTCAGATTCTACAAAAAGAATGTTTCAAAGCTGCTCAATCAAAAGAAAAGTGAAACTCTGTGTGATACGAAAGCACACATCACATTGGAGTTTCTCATAATGCTTCTGCCTAGTTATTACATGAAGACGTTTCGTTATCCACCATAGGCCTTGAAGCGCTCCAAATGTCATCTTGCAGATTCTACAAAAAGAGTATTTAAAAATTCCTCAATGAAAAGTAAGGTTCAACTCTGTGAGAAGAATGCACACATCACAAAATAGTTTGTCAGAGTGCTTCTGTCTAGTTGTTATGTGAAGATATTTCCTTTTCCGTCAGAGGCCTCAAGCCACTGCAAATATCCACTGGGAGATTCTACAGATAGAGTGTTTCAAAGTTGCTCAGTCAAAAGAAAGGTTCAACTCTGTGAGTTGAATGCACACATCCCAAAGGAGTTTGTCACAATGCTTCTGTCTAGTCTTTATGTGAAGATATTTCCTTTTCCACCATAGGCCTCAAAGCAATCCAAAGGTCCACTTTCAAATTCTACAAAAAGTGTGTTTCAAAACTGCTCAATGAAAAGCAAGGTTCAACTCTGTGAGATGAATGTACACATCACAAAGAAGTTTGTCAGAACGCTTCTCTCCAGTTTTATTGTGAAGCTATTTCCTTTTCCACCAGAGGCCTCAAAGCGATCCAAATGTCCACTTGCAGATTTTATAAAAATACTGTTTCAAAGCTGCTCAGTCAAAAGAACAGTTCAACTCTGTGAGACGAATGCTCACATTACAAAGAAGTTTGTGAGAATTCTTCTGTCTAGTTATTATTATGTGAAGATATTTCGTTATCCACCAGAGGCCTCAAAGCCCTCCAAATATCCACCTGCAGATTCTACAAAAAGAGTGTTTCAAAACTGCTCAATGAAAAGTAAGGATCAACTCTGTGAGACGAATGCACACATCACAAAGAAGTTTGCCAGAATGCTTCTGTCTAGTTTTTAGGTGGAGATATTTCCTTTTCCTCCACAGCCCTCAAAGCGCTTCAAATGTTCACATGCAAATTCTACCAAAAGAGGGTTTCAAAGCTGCTCAATCAAAAGAAAGGTTCAACTCTGTGAGATGAATGCACACATCGGAAAGAAGTTTGTCAGAAGGCTTCCATCTAGTTTTTATGTGAATATATTTCTTTTTCGACCCTAGGCCTCAAAGCGCTTCAAATGTCCACTTGCAGATTCTACGAAAAGTGTTTCAAAATGGCTCAATTGAAAGTAAGGTTTAACTCTGTGAGATTAATGCACACACCACAAAGAAATTGGTCAGAATGCTTCTGTCTCCTTCTGATATGAAGATATTTTCTTTTCCACCGTAGGCCTCAAAGCACTTCGAATGTCCACTTGCATTTATTACAAAAGTGGTCTTTCAAAGATGCTCAATCAAAAGTAAGGGTCAAGTCTGAGAGATAAATGCACACATCCCAAAGGTGGCTCTCAGAGTGCTTCTGTCAAGTTTTTATGTGAAGATATTTCCTTTTCCACCGTAGGCCTCAAAGCACAACAAATATCCACTTGCAGATTCTACAAATAGAGTGTTTCAAGATTGCTTAATCAAAAGAAAGGTTCAACTCTGTGAGATGAATGCACACATCTCGAAGAAGTTTGTCAAAATGCGTCCGTCTAATTTTTATGTGAAGATATTTCCTTTTCCACCTTAGGCTTCATAGCGTTCCAAATGTCCACTTGCAGATTCCACAAAAAGAGTGTTTCAAAACTGCTCAATCACAAGAAAGTTGAAATCTATGAAGTAAATTCACACATCACAAAGAAGTTTGTCAGAATGCTTCTGTCTAGTTTTTATGTGAAGATATTGCCTTTTCCACCATAGGCCTCAAAGCGCTGCAAAGGTCCACTAGCAGATTCTACGAAAAGAGTGTTTCAAAGCTGCTCCATCAAAGGAAAGATTCAACTCTGTGAGATGAGTGCAGATATCACAAATAAGTTTCTCAGAATGCTTCTGTCTAGTTATTATATGAAGACATTTCGTTTTCCAACAAAGGCCTCAAAGCGCTCCAAATGACTACTTGCAGATTCTACAAAAAGAGTGTTTCAAAACTGCTCAATGAAAATTAAGGTTCAACTCTGTGAGATGAATGCACATATCACAAAGAAATTTGTCAGAATGCTTCTGTCTTGTTCTTATGTGAAGATATTTAATTTTCCAGGATCGGCCTCAAAGCACTCCAATTATCCACTTTCCTATAGTACAAAAAAAGTCTTTCAAACTGCTCAATCAAAAGTGAGGTTCAACTCTGTGAGATGAATGCACGTATCACAAAGACAGTTTTCAGAATGCTTCTGACTAGTATTTATGTGAAGATATTATCTTTTCCACCATAGGCCTCAAAGCACAACCAATGTCCGTTTGCAGATTCTACAGAGAGTTTCATGACTGTTCAATCAAAAGAAAAGTTCAACTCTTTGACATGAATGCACATATCACAAAGAAGTTTTTCAGAATGCTTCTGTCTAGTTTTTATATGAAGATATTTCCCTTTCTACCATAAGCCTCAAAGCACTCCAAATGTCCACTCCCACATTCTACAAATGGAGTGTTTCAAAGCTGGTCTATCAAAAGAAATGTTCAACTCTCTGAGATGTATGCACACATCACAGAGAAGTTTGTCAGTATGCTTCTGTCTAGTTTTTATGTGAAGATATTTCCTATTGAACCATAGGCCTGAAATTGCTCCAAATGTCCCCTTGAAGATTCTAGAAAAAGAGTGTTTCAAAGCTGCTCAATCAACAGAAATATTCCACGCCATGAGATGCATGCACACATCCAAAGGAGTTTGTCAAAATGCTTCTGTCTAGTTTTTATGTGAAGGGATTTCCTTTTCCACCACAGGCCTCAAGGTGCTCCAAATGTCCACTTCCAGATTCTACTAAAACAGTGTTTCAAAACTGGTCAATGAAAAGAAATGTTCAACTCTGTGAGATGAATGCACACAGCATAAAGTAATTTGTCAGAATGCTTCTATCTACTTTTTACGTGAAGATATTTCCTTTTCCGCATTAGGCCACAAAAGGCTCCAAGTGTCCACTTCCAGGTTCTACTAAAAGAGCATTTCGAAGCTGGTCAATCAAAAGAAAGGTTCAACTCTGTGAGAGGAATGCACACATCACAAAGATGTTTTTCAGAATGCCTCCATCTAATTTTTATATGAAGATATTTCCCTTTCCGTGATAGGCCTCAAAGTGCTCCAAATGTCGTCATCCAGATTCCACAAAAAGTATGTTTCGTAACTGCTCAATGAAAATTAACTTTCAACTCTGTGAGATGAATGCGCACACGAAAAAGAAATTTGTCAGTATGCTTCTGTCTAGTTCTTATGTGAAGATATTTCCTTTTCCACCGTAGGCCTCAAAGCGTTCCAAAGGTCCACTTGTAGATTCTGCCAAAAGAGTGTTTCAAAACTGTTCAATGAAAAGTAAGGTTCAACTCTGTGAGATGAATGCACACATCACATAGAAAGCTTCTCAGATAGCTTCTGTCTAGCTGTGATATGAAGATATTTCGTTATCCACCGTAGGCCTCAGAGCACTCGAAATGTCCACTTGCAGATGCTACAAAAGAGTGTTTCAAAACTACTCAATGAAAAGCAAGGTTCAGCCCCGTGAGATGAATGCATGCATCCCAAAGTAGTTTGTGAGAATGCTTCTGTCTAGGTTTTTTGTGAATGTATTTCCTTTCCAGCAAAGGCCTCAAAGTGCTCCAAAAATCCACTTGCAGATTCCACAGAGGAAGGTTTCAAAACTGCTCAATGGAAAGTAAGGTTCAACTCTGTGATATGAATGCAAACATCACAAAGTAGTTTGTCAAAATCCTTCTGTCTAGTTTTAATGTGAAGATATTTCCTTTTCGTGTTTCAAAACTGGTCAATCCAAAGTAAGGTTCAACTCTGTGAGATGAATACACATGTCACAAGAAAATTCTCAGAATGCTTCTGTCTAGTTCTTAGGTGAAGATATTTCCTTTGCCACAGTAGACCTCAAAGCACTCCAAATGTCCACATGCAGATCATTCAAAAAGGGTGTTTCAAAACTGCTCAATAAACACTAAGGTTTCACTCTGTGTGATAAGTGCACATATCACAAAGAAGGTTGTCCGAGTGCTTCTGTCTAATTTTTGTGTGAAGATATTTCCTTTTCCACCACAGGCCCCAAACCTTCCAAATGCCTACTTGCAGATTCTACAGAAAGAGTGTTTCAAAGCTGCTCAATCAAAAGATAGTTTCAACTCTGTGAGACGAATGCACACATCACAAAGAAGCTTGTCAGAATGCTTGTGTCTAGTTCTTATGGGAAGATATTTCCTTTAACACCATAGCCCTCCAAGCGCTCAAAATGTCCACTTGCAGATTCTACGAAAACAGTGTTTCAAAACTGTTCAACCAGAGGAAGGTTCAACTCTGTGAGATGAATGCACACATCACAAAGAAATTTATCAGAATCCTTCTGTCTACTTCTTTAGTGAAGATATTTCCTTTTCCACCGTAGGCCTCAAAGCACTCCAAAGGTCCACTTGCAGATAGTAGAAAAAGGGGGTTTCCAAACTGCTCAATCAAAAGTAAGGTTCAGCTTTGTGAGATGAATGCATATGTCACAAAGAATGTTGTGAGAATGCTTCTGTCTCCTTTTTATGTGAAGACGATTCCTTTTCCACTATAGGCCTCAAACCGCTCCAAATGTCCATTTGCAGATCCTACAAAAAGAGTGCTTCAAAGCTACTCAATCAAACGAAGGTTCAAATCTGTGAGATCAATTCTCACGTCACAAAGAAGCTTCTCAGAATGCTTCTCTCTAGTTATTATTATACGAAGACGTTTCGTTATCCACCATAGGCCTCCAAGAGCTCCAAATATCCACTTTCAGATTCTACAAAAAGAATGTTTCAAAGCTGCTCAATCAAAAGAAAAGTGAAACTCTGTGTGATACGAAAGCACACATCACATTGGAGTTTCTCATAATGCTTCTGCCTAGTTATTACATGAAGACGTTTCGTTATCCACCATAGGCCTTGAAGCGCTCCAAATGTCATCTTGCAGATTCTACAAAAAGAGTATTTAAAAATTCCTCAATGAAAAGTAAGGTTCAACTCTGTGAGAAGAATGCACACATCACAAAATAGTTTGTCAGAGTGCTTCTGTCTAGTTGTTATGTGAAGATATTTCCTTTTCCGTCAGAGGCCTCAAGCCACTGCAAATATCCACTGGGAGATTCTACAGATAGAGTGTTTCAAAGTTGCTCAGTCAAAAGAAAGGTTCAACTCTGTGAGTTGAATGCACACATCCCAAAGGAGTTTGTCACAATGCTTCTGTCTAGTCTTTATGTGAAGATATTTCCTTTTCCACCATAGGCCTCAAAGCAATCCAAAGGTCCACTTTCAAATTCTACAAAAAGTGTGTTTCAAAACTGCTCAATCAAAAGCAAGGTTCAACTCTGTGAGATGAATGTACACATCACAAAGAAGTTTGTCAGAACGCTTCTCTCCAGTTTTATTGTGAAGCTATTTCCTTTTCCACCAGAGGCCTCAAAGCGATCCAAATGTCCACTTGCAGATTTTATAAAAATACTGTTTCAAAGCTGCTCAGTCAAAAGAACAGTTCAACTCTGTGAGACGAATGCTCACATTATAAAGAAGTTTGTGAGAATTCTTCTGTCTAGTTATTATTATGTGAAGATATTTCGTTATCCACCAGAGGCCTCAAAGCCCTCCAAATATCCACCTGCAGATTCTACAAAAAGAGTGTTTCAAAACTGCTCAATGAAAAGTAAGGATCAACTCTGTGAGACGAATGCACACATCACAAAGAAGTTTGCCAGAATGCTTCTGTCTAGTTTTTAGGTGGAGATATTTCCTTTTCCTCCACAGCCCTCAAAGCGCTTCAAATGTTCACATGCAAATTCTACCAAAAGAGGGTTTCAAAGCTGCTCAATCAAAAGAAAGGTTCAACTCTGTGAGATGAATGCACACATCGGAAAGAAGTTTGTCAGAAGGCTTCCATCTAGTTTTTATGTGAATATATTTCTTTTTCGACCCTAGGCCTCAAAGCGCTTCAAATGTCCACTTGCAGATTCTACGAAAAGTGTTTCAAAATGGCTCAATTGAAAGTAAGGTTTAACTCTGTGAGATTAATGCACACACCACAAAGAAATTGGTCAGAATGCTTCTGTCTCCTTCTGATATGAAGATATTTTCTTTTCCACCGTAGGCCTCAAAGCACTTCGAATGTCCACTTGCATTTATTACAAAAGTGGTCTTTCAAAGATGCTCAATCAAAAGTAAGGGTCAAGTCTGAGAGATAAATGCACACATCCCAAAGGTGGCTCTCAGAGTGCTTCTGTCAAGTTTTTATGTGAAGATATTTCCTTTTCCACCGTAGGCCTCAAAGCACAACAAATATCCACTTGCAGATTCTACAAAAAGAGTGTTTCAAGATTGCTTAATCAAAAGAAAGGTTCAACTCTGTGAGATGAATGCACACATCTCGAAGAAGTTTGTCAAAATGCGTCCGTCTAATTTTTATGTGAAGATATTTCCTTTTCCACCTTAGGCTTCATAGCGTTCCAAATGTCCACTTGCAGATTCCACAAAAAGAGTGTTTCAAAACTGCTCAATCACAAGAAAGTTGAAATCTATGAAGTAAATTCACACATCACAAAGAAGTTTGTCAGAATGCTTCTGTCTAGTTTTTATGTGAAGATATTGCCTTTTCCACCATAGGCCTCAAAGCGCTGCAAAGGTCCACTAGCAGATTCTACGAAAAGAGTGTTTCAAAGCTGCTCCATCAAAGGAAAGATTCAACTCTGTGAGATGAGTGCAGATATCACAAATAAGTTTCTCAGAATGCTTCTGTCTAGTTATTATATGAAGACATTTCGTTTTCCAACAAAGGCCTCAAAGCGCTCCAAATGACTACTTGCAGATTCTACAAAAAGAGTGTTTCAAAACTGCTCAATGAAAATTAAGGTTCAACTCTGTGAGATGAATGCACATATCACAAAGAAATTTGTCAGAATGCTTCTGTCTTGTTCTTATGTGAAGATATTTAATTTTCCAGGATCGGCCTCAAAGCACTCCAATTATCCACTTTCCTATAGTACAAAAAAAGTCTTTCAAACTGCTCAATCAAAAGTGAGGTTCAACTCTGTGAGATGAATGCACGTATCACAAAGACAGTTTTCAGAATGCTTCTGACTAGTATTTATGTGAAGATATTATCTTTTCCACCATAGGCCTCAAAGCACAACCAATGTCCGTTTGCAGATTCTACAGAGAGTTTCATGACTGTTCAATCAAAAGAAAAGTTCAACTCTTTGACATGAATGCACATATCACAAAGAAGTTTTTCAGAATGCTTCTGTCTAGTTTTTATATGAAGATATTTCCCTTTCTACCATAAGCCTCAAAGCACTCCAAATGTCCACTCCCACATTCTACAAATGGAGTGTTTCAAAGCTGGTCTATCAAAAGAAATGTTCAACTCTCTGAGATGTATGCACACATCACAGAGAAGTTTGTCAGTATGCTTCTGTCTAGTTTTTATGTGAAGATATTTCCTATTGAACCATAGGCCTGAAATTGCTCCAAATGTCCCCTTGAAGATTCTAGAAAAAGAGAGTTTCAAAGCTGCTCAATCAACAGAAATATTCCACGCCATGAGATGCATGCACACATCCAAAGGAGTTTGTCAAAATGCTTCTGTCTAGTTTTTATGTGAAGGGATTTCCTTTTCCACCACAGGCCTCAAGGTGCTCCAAATGTCCACTTCCAGATTCTACTAAAACAGTGTTTCAAAACTGGTCAATGAAAAGAAATGTTCAACTCTGTGAGATGAATGCACACAGCATAAAGTAATTTGTCAGAATGCTTCTATCTACTTTTTACGTGAAGATATTTCCTTTTCCGCATTAGGCCACAAAAGGCTCCAAATGTCCACTTCCAGGTTCTACTAAAAGAGCATTTCGAAGCTGGTCAATCAAAAGAAAGGTTCAACTCTGTGAGAGGAATGCACACATCACAAAGATGTTTTTCAGAATGCCTCCATCTAATTTTTATATGAAGATATTTCCCTTTCCGTGATAGGCCTCAAAGTGCTCCAAATGTCGTCATCCAGATACAACAAAAAGTATGTTTCATAACTGCTCAATGAAAATTAACTTTCAACGCTGTGAGATGAATGCGCACACGAAAAAGAAATTTGTCAGTATGCTTCTGTCTAGTTCTTATGTGAAGATATTTCCTTTTCCACCGTAGGCCTCAAAGCGTTCCAAAGGTCCACTTGTAGATTCTGCCAAAAGAGTGTTTCAAAACTGTTCAGTGAAAAGTAAGGTTCAACTCTGTGAGATGAATGCACACATCACATAGAAAGCTTCTCAGATAGCTTCTGTCTAGCTGTGATATGAAGATATTTCGTTATCCACCGTAGGCCTCAGAGCACTCGAAATGTCCACTTGCAGATGCTACAAAAGAGTGTTTCAAAACTACTCAATGAAAAGCAAGGTTCAGCCCCGTGAGATGAATGCATGCATCCCAAAGTAGTTTGTGAGAATGCTTCTGTCTAGGTTTTTTGTGAATGTATTTCCTTTCCAGCAAAGGCCTCAAAGTGCTCCAAAAATCCACTTGCAGATTCCCCAAAGGAAGGTTTCAAAACTGCTCAATGGAAAGTAAGGTTCAACTCTGTGAGATGAATGTACACATCACAAAGTAGTTTGTCAAAATCCTTCTGTCTAGTTTTAATGTGAAGATATTTCCTTTTCGTGTTTCAAAACTGGTCAATCCAAAGTAAGGTTCAACTCTGTGAGATGAATACACATATCACAAGAAAATTCTCCGAATGCTTCTGTCTAGTGCTTAGGTGAAGATATTTCCTTTGCCACAATAGACCTCAAAGCACTCCAAATGTCCACATGCAGATCATTCAAAAAGGGTGTTTCAAAACTGCTCAATAAACACTAAGGTTTCACTCTGTGTGAGAAGTGCACATATCACAAAGAAGGTTGTCCGAGGGCTTCTGTCTAATTTTTGTGTGAAGATATTTCCTTTTCCACCACAGGCCCCAAACCTTCCAAATGCCTACTTGCAGATTCTACAGAAAGAGTGTTTCAAAGCTGCTCAATCAAAAGATAGTTTCAACTCTGTGAGACGAATGCACACATCACAAAGAAGCTTGTCAGAATGCTTGTGTCTAGTTCTTATGGGAAGATATTTCCTTTAACACCATAGCCCTCCAAGCGCTCAAAATGTCCACTTGCAGATTCTACGAAAACAGTGTTTCAAAACTGTTCAACCAGAGGAAGGTTCAACTCTGTGAGATGAATGCACACATCACAAAGAAATTTATCAGAATCCTTCTGTCTACTTCTTTAGTGAAGATATTTCCTTTTCCACCGTAGGCCTCAAAGCACTCCAAAGGTCCACTTGCAGATAGTAGAAAAAGGGGGTTTCCAAACTGCTCAATCAAAAGTAAGGTTCAGCTTTGTGAGATGAATGCATATGTCACAAAGAATGTTGTGAGAATGCTTCTGTCTCCTTTTTATGTGAAGACGATTCCTTTTCCACTATAGGCCTCAAACCGCTCCAAATGTCCATTTGCAGATCCTACAAAAAGAGTGCTTCAAAGCTACTCAATCAAACGAAGGTTCAAATCTGTGAGATCAATTCTCACGTCACAAAGAAGCTTCTCAGAATGCTTCTCTCTAGTTATTATTATACGAAGACGTTTCGTTATCCACCATAGGCCTCCAAGAGCTCCAAATATCCACTTTCAGATTCTACAAAAAGAATGTTTCAAAGCTGCTCAATCAAAAGAAAAGTGAAACTCTGTGTGATACGAAAGCACACATCACATTGGAGTTTCTCATAATGCTTCTGCCTAGTTATTACATGAAGACGTTTCGTTATCCACCATAGGCCTTGAAGCGCTCCAAATGTCATCTTGCAGATTCTACAAAAAGAGTATTTAAAAATTCCTCAATGAAAAGTAAGGTTCAACTCTGTGAGAAGAATGCACACATCACAAAATAGTTTGTCAGAGTGCTTCTGTCTAGTTGTTATGTGAAGATATTTCCTTTTCCGTCAGAGGCCTCAAGCCACTGCAAATATCCACTGGGAGATTCTACAGATAGAGTGTTTCAAAGTTGCTCAGTCAAAAGAAAGGTTCAACTCTGTGAGTTGAATGCACACATCCCAAAGGAGTTTGTCACAATGCTTCTGTCTAGTCTTTATGTGAAGATATTTCCTTTTCCACCATAGGCCTCAAAGCAATCCAAAGGTCCACTTTCAAATTCTACAAAAAGTGTGTTTCAAAACTGCTCAATCAAAAGCAAGGTTCAACTCTGTGAGATGAATGTACACATCACAAAGAAGTTTGTCAGAACGCTTCTCTCCAGTTTTATTGTGAAGCTATTTCCTTTTCCACCAGAGGCCTCAAAGCGATCCAAATGTCCACTTGCAGATTTTATAAAAATACTGTTTCAAAGCTGCTCAGTCAAAAGAACAGTTCAACTCTGTGAGACGAATGCTCACATTACAAAGAAGTTTGTGAGAATTCTTCTGTCTAGTTATTATTATGTGAAGATATTTCGTTATCCACCAGAGGCCTCAAAGCCCTCCAAATATCCACCTGCAGATTCTACAAAAAGAGTGTTTCAAAACTGCTCAATGAAAAGTAAGGATCAACTCTGTGAGACGAATGCACACATCACAAAGAAGTTTGCCAGAATGCTTCTGTCTAGTTTTTAGGTGGAGATATTTCCTTTTCCTCCACAGCCCTCAAAGCGCTTCAAATGTTCACATGCAAATTCTACCAAAAGAGGGTTTCAAAGCTGCTCAATCAAAAGAAAGGTTCAACTCTGTGAGATGAATGCACACATCGGAAAGAAGTTTGTCAGAAGGCTTCCATCTAGTTTTTATGTGAATATATTTCTTTTTCGACCCTAGGCCTCAAAGCGCTTCAAATGTCCACTTGCAGATTCTACGAAAAGTGTTTCAAAATGGCTCAATTGAAAGTAAGGTTTAACTCTGTGAGATTAATGCACACACCACAAAGAAATTGGTCAGAATGCTTCTGTCTCCTTCTGATATGAAGATATTTTCTTTTCCACCGTAGGCCTCAAAGCACTTCGAATGTCCACTTGCATTTATTACAAAAGTGGTCTTTCAAAGATGCTCAATCAAAAGTAAGGGTCAAGTCTGAGAGATAAATGCACACATCCCAAAGGTGGCTCTCAGAGTGCTTCTGTCAAGTTTTTATGTGAAGATATTTCCTTTTCCACCGTAGGCCTCAAAGCACAACAAATATCCACTTGCAGATTCTACAAAAAGAGTGTTTCAAGATTGCTTAATCAAAAGAAAGGTTCAACTCTGTGAGATGAATGCACACATCTCGAAGAAGTTTGTCAAAATGCGTCCGTCTAATTTTTATGTGAAGATATTTCCTTTTCCACCTTAGGCTTCATAGCGTTCCAAATGTCCACTTGCAGATTCCACAAAAAGAGTGTTTCAAAACTGCTCAATCACAAGAAAGTTGAAATCTATGAAGTAAATTCACACATCACAAAGAAGTTTGTCAGAATGCTTCTGTCTAGTTTTTATGTGAAGATATTGCCTTTTCCACCATAGGCCTCAAAGCGCTGCAAAGGTCCACTAGCAGATTCTACGAAAAGAGTGTTTCAAAGCTGCTCCATCAAAGGAAAGATTCAACTCTGTGAGATGAGTGCAGATATCACAAATAAGTTTCTCAGAATGCTTCTGTCTAGTTATTATATGAAGACATTTCGTTTTCCAACAAAGGCCTCAAAGCGCTCCAAATGACTACTTGCAGATTCTACAAAAAGAGTGTTTCAAAACTGCTCAATGAAAATTAAGGTTCAACTCTGTGAGATGAATGCACATATCACAAAGAAATTTGTCAGAATGCTTCTGTCTTGTTCTTATGTGAAGATATTTAATTTTCCAGGATCGGCCTCAAAGCACTCCAATTATCCACTTTCCTATAGTACAAAAAAAGTCTTTCAAACTGCTCAATCAAAAGTGAGGTTCAACTCTGTGAGATGAATGCACGTATCACAAAGACAGTTTTCAGAATGCTTCTGACTAGTATTTATGTGAAGATATTATCTTTTCCACCATAGGCCTCAAAGCACAACCAATGTCCGTTTGCAGATTCTACAGAGAGTTTCATGACTGTTCAATCAAAAGAAAAGTTCAACTCTTTGACATGAATGCACATATCACAAAGAAGTTTTTCAGAATGCTTCTGTCTAGTTTTTATATGAAGATATTTCCCTTTCTACCATAAGCCTCAAAGCACTCCAAATGTCCACTCCCACATTCTACAAATGGAGTGTTTCAAAGCTGGTCTATCAAAAGAAATGTTCAACTCTCTGAGATGTATGCACACATCACAGAGAAGTTTGTCAGTATGCTTCTGTCTAGTTTTTATGTGAAGATATTTCCTATTGAACCATAGGCCTGAAATTGCTCCAAATGTCCCCTTGAAGATTCTAGAAAAAGAGTGTTTCAAAGCTGCTCAATCAACAGAAATATTCCACGCCATGAGATGCATGCACACATCCAAAGGAGTTTGTCAAAATGCTTCTGTCTAGTTTTTATGTGAAGGGATTTCCTTTTCCACCACAGGCCTCAAGGTGCTCCAAATGTCCACTTCCAGATTCTACTAAAACAGTGTTTCAAAACTGGTCAATGAAAAGAAATGTTCAACTCTGTGAGATGAATGCACACAGCATAAAGTAATTTGTCAGAATGCTTCTATCTACTTTTTACGTGAAGATATTTCCTTTTCCGCATTAGGCCACAAAAGGCTCCAAGTGTCCACTTCCAGGTTCTACTAAAAGAGCATTTCGAAGCTGGTCAATCAAAAGAAAGGTTCAACTCTGTGAGAGGAATGCACACATCACAAAGATGTTTTTCAGAATGCCTCCATCTAATTTTTATATGAAGATATTTCCCTTTCCGTGATAGGCCTCAAAGTGCTCCAAATGTCGTCATCCAGATTCCACAAAAAGTATGTTTCGTAACTGCTCAATGAAAATTAACTTTCAACTCTGTGAGATGAATGCGCACACGAAAAAGAAATTTGTCAGTATGCTTCTGTCTAGTTCTTATGTGAAGATATTTCCTTTTCCACCGTAGGCCTCAAAGCGTTCCAAAGGTCCACTTGTAGATTCTGCCAAAAGAGTGTTTCAAAACTGTTCAATGAAAAGTAAGGTTCAACTCTGTGAGATGAATGCACACATCACATAGAAAGCTTCTCAGATAGCTTCTGTCTAGCTGTGATATGAAGATATTTCGTTATCCACCGTAGGCCTCAGAGCACTCGAAATGTCCACTTGCAGATGCTACAAAAGAGTGTTTCAAAACTACTCAATGAAAAGCAAGGTTCAGCCCCGTGAGATGAATGCATGCATCCCAAAGTAGTTTGTGAGAATGCTTCTGTCTAGGTTTTTTGTGAATGTATTTCCTTTCCAGCAAAGGCCTCAAAGTGCTCCAAAAATCCACTTGCAGATTCCACAGAGGAAGGTTTCAAAACTGCTCAATGGAAAGTAAGGTTCAACTCTGTGATATGAATGCAAACATCACAAAGTAGTTTGTCAAAATCCTTCTGTCTAGTTTTAATGTGAAGATATTTCCTTTTCGTGTTTCAAAACTGGTCAATCCAAAGTAAGGTTCAACTCTGTGAGATGAATACACATGTCACAAGAAAATTCTCAGAATGCTTCTGTCTAGTTCTTAGGTGAAGATATTTCCTTTGCCACAGTAGACCTCAAAGCACTCCAAATGTCCACATGCAGATCATTCAAAAAGGGTGTTTCAAAACTGCTCAATAAACACTAAGGTTTCACTCTGTGTGATAAGTGCACATATCACAAAGAAGGTTGTCCGAGTGCTTCTGTCTAATTTTTGTGTGAAGATATTTCCTTTTCCACCACAGGCCCCAAACCTTCCAAATGCCTACTTGCAGATTCTACAGAAAGAGTGTTTCAAAGCTGCTCAATCAAAAGATAGTTTCAACTCTGTGAGACGAATGCACACATCACAAAGAAGCTTGTCAGAATGCTTGTGTCTAGTTCTTATGGGAAGATATTTCCTTTAACACCATAGCCCTCCAAGCGCTCAAAATGTCCACTTGCAGATTCTACGAAAACAGTGTTTCAAAACTGTTCAACCAGAGGAAGGTTCAACTCTGTGAGATGAATGCACACATCACAAAGAAATTTATCAGAATCCTTCTGTCTACTTCTTTAGTGAAGATATTTCCTTTTCCACCGTAGGCCTCAAAGCACTCCAAAGGTCCACTTGCAGATAGTAGAAAAAGGGGGTTTCCAAACTGCTCAATCAAAAGTAAGGTTCAGCTTTGTGAGATGAATGCATATGTCACAAAGAATGTTGTGAGAATGCTTCTGTCTCCTTTTTATGTGAAGACGATTCCTTTTCCACTATAGGCCTCAAACCGCTCCAAATGTCCATTTGCAGATCCTACAAAAAGAGTGCTTCAAAGCTACTCAATCAAACGAAGGTTCAAATCTGTGAGATCAATTCTCACGTCACAAAGAAGCTTCTCAGAATGCTTCTCTCTAGTTATTATTATACGAAGACGTTTCGTTATCCACCATAGGCCTCCAAGAGCTCCAAATATCCACTTTCAGATTCTACAAAAAGAATGTTTCAAAGCTGCTCAATCAAAAGAAAAGTGAAACTCTGTGTGATACGAAAGCACACATCACATTGGAGTTTCTCATAATGCTTCTGCCTAGTTATTACATGAAGACGTTTCGTTATCCACCATAGGCCTTGAAGCGCTCCAAATGTCATCTTGCAGATTCTACAAAAAGAGTATTTAAAAATTCCTCAATGAAAAGTAAGGTTCAACTCTGTGAGAAGAATGCACACATCACAAAATAGTTTGTCAGAGTGCTTCTGTCTAGTTGTTATGTGAAGATATTTCCTTTTCCGTCAGAGGCCTCAAGCCACTGCAAATATCCACTGGGAGATTCTACAGATAGAGTGTTTCAAAGTTGCTCAGTCAAAAGAAAGGTTCAACTCTGTGAGTTGAATGCACACATCCCAAAGGAGTTTGTCACAATGCTTCTGTCTAGTCTTTATGTGAAGATATTTCCTTTTCCACCATAGGCCTCAAAGCAATCCAAAGGTCCACTTTCAAATTCTACAAAAAGTGTGTTTCAAAACTGCTCAATCAAAAGCAAGGTTCAACTCTGTGAGATGAATGTACACATCACAAAGAAGTTTGTCAGAACGCTTCTCTCCAGTTTTATTGTGAAGCTATTTCCTTTTCCACCAGAGGCCTCAAAGCGATCCAAATGTCCACTTGCAGATTTTATAAAAATACTGTTTCAAAGCTGCTCAGTCAAAAGAACAGTTCAACTCTGTGAGACGAATGCTCACATTATAAAGAAGTTTGTGAGAATTCTTCTGTCTAGTTATTATTATGTGAAGATATTTCGTTATCCACCAGAGGCCTCAAAGCCCTCCAAATATCCACCTGCAGATTCTACAAAAAGAGTGTTTCAAAACTGCTCAATGAAAAGTAAGGATCAACTCTGTGAGACGAATGCACACATCACAAAGAAGTTTGCCAGAATGCTTCTGTCTAGTTTTTAGGTGGAGATATTTCCTTTTCCTCCACAGCCCTCAAAGCGCTTCAAATGTTCACATGCAAATTCTACCAAAAGAGGGTTTCAAAGCTGCTCAATCAAAAGAAAGGTTCAACTCTGTGAGATGAATGCACACATCGGAAAGAAGTTTGTCAGAAGGCTTCCATCTAGTTTTTATGTGAATATATTTCTTTTTCGACCCTAGGCCTCAAAGCGCTTCAAATGTCCACTTGCAGATTCTACGAAAAGTGTTTCAAAATGGCTCAATTGAAAGTAAGGTTTAACTCTGTGAGATTAATGCACACACCACAAAGAAATTGGTCAGAATGCTTCTGTCTCCTTCTGATATGAAGATATTTTCTTTTCCACCGTAGGCCTCAAAGCACTTCGAATGTCCACTTGCATTTATTACAAAAGTGGTCTTTCAAAGATGCTCAATCAAAAGTAAGGGTCAAGTCTGAGAGATAAATGCACACATCCCAAAGGTGGCTCTCAGAGTGCTTCTGTCAAGTTTTTATGTGAAGATATTTCCTTTTCCACCGTAGGCCTCAAAGCACAACAAATATCCACTTGCAGATTCTACAAAAAGAGTGTTTCAAGATTGCTTAATCAAAAGAAAGGTTCAACTCTGTGAGATGAATGCACACATCTCGAAGAAGTTTGTCAAAATGCGTCCGTCTAATTTTTATGTGAAGATATTTCCTTTTCCACCTTAGGCTTCATAGCGTTCCAAATGTCCACTTGCAGATTCCACAAAAAGAGTGTTTCAAAACTGCTCAATCACAAGAAAGTTGAAATCTATGAAGTAAATTCACACATCACAAAGAAGTTTGTCAGAATGCTTCTGTCTAGTTTTTATGTGAAGATATTGCCTTTTCCACCATAGGCCTCAAAGCGCTGCAAAGGTCCACTAGCAGATTCTACGAAAAGAGTGTTTCAAAGCTGCTCCATCAAAGGAAAGATTCAACTCTGTGAGATGAGTGCAGATATCACAAATAAGTTTCTCAGAATGCTTCTGTCTAGTTATTATATGAAGACATTTCGTTTTCCAACAAAGGCCTCAAAGCGCTCCAAATGACTACTTGCAGATTCTACAAAAAGAGTGTTTCAAAACTGCTCAATGAAAATTAAGGTTCAACTCTGTGAGATGAATGCACATATCACAAAGAAATTTGTCAGAATGCTTCTGTCTTGTTCTTATGTGAAGATATTTAATTTTCCAGGATCGGCCTCAAAGCACTCCAATTATCCACTTTCCTATAGTACAAAAAAAGTCTTTCAAACTGCTCAATCAAAAGTGAGGTTCAACTCTGTGAGATGAATGCACGTATCACAAAGACAGTTTTCAGAATGCTTCTGACTAGTATTTATGTGAAGATATTATCTTTTCCACCATAGGCCTCAAAGCACAACCAATGTCCGTTTGCAGATTCTACAGAGAGTTTCATGACTGTTCAATCAAAAGAAAAGTTCAACTCTTTGACATGAATGCACATATCACAAAGAAGTTTTTCAGAATGCTTCTGTCTAGTTTTTATATGAAGATATTTCCCTTTCTACCATAAGCCTCAAAGCACTCCAAATGTCCACTCCCACATTCTACAAATGGAGTGTTTCAAAGCTGGTCTATCAAAAGAAATGTTCAACTCTCTGAGATGTATGCACACATCACAGAGAAGTTTGTCAGTATGCTTCTGTCTAGTTTTTATGTGAAGATATTTCCTATTGAACCATAGGCCTGAAATTGCTCCAAATGTCCCCTTGAAGATTCTAGAAAAAGAGTGTTTCAAAGCTGCTCAATCAACAGAAATATTCCACGCCATGAGATGCATGCACACATCCAAAGGAGTTTGTCAAAATGCTTCTGTCTAGTTTTTATGTGAAGGGATTTCCTTTTCCACCACAGGCCTCAAGGTGCTCCAAATGTCCACTTCCAGATTCTACTAAAACAGTGTTTCAAAACTGGTCAATGAAAAGAAATGTTCAACTCTGTGAGATGAATGCACACAGCATAAAGTAATTTGTCAGAATGCTTCTATCTACTTTTTACGTGAAGATATTTCCTTTTCCGCATTAGGCCACAAAAGGCTCCAAGTGTCCACTTCCAGGTTCTACTAAAAGAGCATTTCGAAGCTGGTCAATCAAAAGAAAGGTTCAACTCTGTGAGAGGAATGCACACATCACAAAGATGTTTTTCAGAATGCCTCCATCTAATTTTTATATGAAGATATTTCCCTTTCCGTGATAGGCCTCAAAGTGCTCCAAATGTCGTCATCCAGATTCCACAAAAAGTATGTTTCGTAACTGCTCAATGAAAATTAACTTTCAACTCTGTGAGATGAATGCGCACACGAAAAAGAAATTTGTCAGTATGCTTCTGTCTAGTTCTTATGTGAAGATATTTCCTTTTCCACCGTAGGCCTCAAAGCGTTCCAAAGGTCCACTTGTAGATTCTGCCAAAAGAGTGTTTCAAAACTGTTCAATGAAAAGTAAGGTTCAACTCTGTGAGATGAATGCACACATCACATAGAAAGCTTCTCAGATAGCTTCTGTCTAGCTGTGATATGAAGATATTTCGTTATCCACCGTAGGCCTCAGAGCACTCGAAATGTCCACTTGCAGATGCTACAAAAGAGTGTTTCAAAACTACTCAATGAAAAGCAAGGTTCAGCCCCGTGAGATGAATGCATGCATCCCAAAGTAGTTTGTGAGAATGCTTCTGTCTAGGTTTTTTGTGAATGTATTTCCTTTCCAGCAAAGGCCTCAAAGTGCTCCAAAAATCCACTTGCAGATTCCACAGAGGAAGGTTTCAAAACTGCTCAATGGAAAGTAAGGTTCAACTCTGTGATATGAATGCAAACATCACAAAGTAGTTTGTCAAAATCCTTCTGTCTAGTTTTAATGTGAAGATATTTCCTTTTCGTGTTTCAAAACTGGTCAATCCAAAGTAAGGTTCAACTCTGTGAGATGAATACACATGTCACAAGAAAATTCTCAGAATGCTTCTGTCTAGTTCTTAGGTGAAGATATTTCCTTTGCCACAGTAGACCTCAAAGCACTCCAAATGTCCACATGCAGATCATTCAAAAAGGGTGTTTCAAAACTGCTCAATAAACACTAAGGTTTCACTCTGTGTGATAAGTGCACATATCACAAAGAAGGTTGTCCGAGTGCTTCTGTCTAATTTTTGTGTGAAGATATTTCCTTTTCCACCACAGGCCCCAAACCTTCCAAATGCCTACTTGCAGATTCTACAGAAAGAGTGTTTCAAAGCTGCTCAATCAAAAGATAGTTTCAACTCTGTGAGACGAATGCACACATCACAAAGAAGCTTGTCAGAATGCTTGTGTCTAGTTCTTATGGGAAGATATTTCCTTTAACACCATAGCCCTCCAAGCGCTCAAAATGTCCACTTGCAGATTCTACGAAAACAGTGTTTCAAAACTGTTCAACCAGAGGAAGGTTCAACTCTGTGAGATGAATGCACACATCACAAAGAAATTTATCAGAATCCTTCTGTCTACTTCTTTAGTGAAGATATTTCCTTTTCCACCGTAGGCCTCAAAGCACTCCAAAGGTCCACTTGCAGATAGTAGAAAAAGGGGGTTTCCAAACTGCTCAATCAAAAGTAAGGTTCAGCTTTGTGAGATGAATGCATATGTCACAAAGAATGTTGTGAGAATGCTTCTGTCTCCTTTTTATGTGAAGACGATTCCTTTTCCACTATAGGCCTCAAACCGCTCCAAATGTCCATTTGCAGATCCTACAAAAAGAGTGCTTCAAAGCTACTCAATCAAACGAAGGTTCAAATCTGTGAGATCAATTCTCACGTCACAAAGAAGCTTCTCAGAATGCTTCTCTCTAGTTATTATTATACGAAGACGTTTCGTTATCCACCATAGGCCTCCAAGAGCTCCAAATATCCACTTTCAGATTCTACAAAAAGAATGTTTCAAAGCTGCTCAATCAAAAGAAAAGTGAAACTCTGTGTGATACGAAAGCACACATCACATTGGAGTTTCTCATAATGCTTCTGCCTAGTTATTACATGAAGACGTTTCGTTATCCACCATAGGCCTTGAAGCGCTCCAAATGTCATCTTGCAGATTCTACAAAAAGAGTATTTAAAAATTCCTCAATGAAAAGTAAGGTTCAACTCTGTGAGAAGAATGCACACATCACAAAATAGTTTGTCAGAGTGCTTCTGTCTAGTTGTTATGTGAAGATATTTCCTTTTCCGTCAGAGGCCTCAAGCCACTGCAAATATCCACTGGGAGATTCTACAGATAGAGTGTTTCAAAGTTGCTCAGTCAAAAGAAAGGTTCAACTCTGTGAGTTGAATGCACACATCCCAAAGGAGTTTGTCACAATGCTTCTGTCTAGTCTTTATGTGAAGATATTTCCTTTTCCACCATAGGCCTCAAAGCAATCCAAAGGTCCACTTTCAAATTCTACAAAAAGTGTGTTTCAAAACTGCTCAATCAAAAGCAAGGTTCAACTCTGTGAGATGAATGTACACATCACAAAGAAGTTTGTCAGAACGCTTCTCTCCAGTTTTATTGTGAAGCTATTTCCTTTTCCACCAGAGGCCTCAAAGCGATCCAAATGTCCACTTGCAGATTTTATAAAAATACTGTTTCAAAGCTGCTCAGTCAAAAGAACAGTTCAACTCTGTGAGACGAATGCTCACATTATAAAGAAGTTTGTGAGAATTCTTCTGTCTAGTTATTATTATGTGAAGATATTTCGTTATCCACCAGAGGCCTCAAAGCCCTCCAAATATCCACCTGCAGATTCTACAAAAAGAGTGTTTCAAAACTGCTCAATGAAAAGTAAGGATCAACTCTGTGAGACGAATGCACACATCACAAAGAAGTTTGCCAGAATGCTTCTGTCTAGTTTTTAGGTGGAGATATTTCCTTTTCCTCCACAGCCCTCAAAGCGCTTCAAATGTTCACATGCAAATTCTACCAAAAGAGGGTTTCAAAGCTGCTCAATCAAAAGAAAGGTTCAACTCTGTGAGATGAATGCACACATCGGAAAGAAGTTTGTCAGAAGGCTTCCATCTAGTTTTTATGTGAATATATTTCTTTTTCGACCCTAGGCCTCAAAGCGCTTCAAATGTCCACTTGCAGATTCTACGAAAAGTGTTTCAAAATGGCTCAATTGAAAGTAAGGTTTAACTCTGTGAGATTAATGCACACACCACAAAGAAATTGGTCAGAATGCTTCTGTCTCCTTCTGATATGAAGATATTTTCTTTTCCACCGTAGGCCTCAAAGCACTTCGAATGTCCACTTGCATTTATTACAAAAGTGGTCTTTCAAAGATGCTCAATCAAAAGTAAGGGTCAAGTCTGAGAGATAAATGCACACATCCCAAAGGTGGCTCTCAGAGTGCTTCTGTCAAGTTTTTATGTGAAGATATTTCCTTTTCCACCGTAGGCCTCAAAGCACAACAAATATCCACTTGCAGATTCTACAAAAAGAGTGTTTCAAGATTGCTTAATCAAAAGAAAGGTTCAACTCTGTGAGATGAATGCACACATCTCGAAGAAGTTTGTCAAAATGCGTCCGTCTAATTTTTATGTGAAGATATTTCCTTTTCCACCTTAGGCTTCATAGCGTTCCAAATGTCCACTTGCAGATTCCACAAAAAGAGTGTTTCAAAACTGCTCAATCACAAGAAAGTTGAAATCTATGAAGTAAATTCACACATCACAAAGAAGTTTGTCAGAATGCTTCTGTCTAGTTTTTATGTGAAGATATTGCCTTTTCCACCATAGGCCTCAAAGCGCTGCAAAGGTCCACTAGCAGATTCTACGAAAAGAGTGTTTCAAAGCTGCTCCATCAAAGGAAAGATTCAACTCTGTGAGATGAGTGCAGATATCACAAATAAGTTTCTCAGAATGCTTCTGTCTAGTTATTATATGAAGACATTTCGTTTTCCAACAAAGGCCTCAAAGCGCTCCAAATGACTACTTGCAGATTCTACAAAAAGAGTGTTTCAAAACTGCTCAATGAAAATTAAGGTTCAACTCTGTGAGATGAATGCACATATCACAAAGAAATTTGTCAGAATGCTTCTGTCTTGTTCTTATGTGAAGATATTTAATTTTCCAGGATCGGCCTCAAAGCACTCCAATTATCCACTTTCCTATAGTACAAAAAAAGTCTTTCAAACTGCTCAATCAAAAGTGAGGTTCAACTCTGTGAGATGAATGCACGTATCACAAAGACAGTTTTCAGAATGCTTCTGACTAGTATTTATGTGAAGATATTATCTTTTCCACCATAGGCCTCAAAGCACAACCAATGTCCGTTTGCAGATTCTACAGAGAGTTTCATGACTGTTCAATCAAAAGAAAAGTTCAACTCTTTGACATGAATGCACATATCACAAAGAAGTTTTTCAGAATGCTTCTGTCTAGTTTTTATATGAAGATATTTCCCTTTCTACCATAAGCCTCAAAGCACTCCAAATGTCCACTCCCACATTCTACAAATGGAGTGTTTCAAAGCTGGTCTATCAAAAGAAATGTTCAACTCTCTGAGATGTATGCACACATCACAGAGAAGTTTGTCAGTATGCTTCTGTCTAGTTTTTATGTGAAGATATTTCCTATTGAACCATAGGCCTGAAATTGCTCCAAATGTCCCCTTGAAGATTCTAGAAAAAGAGTGTTTCAAAGCTGCTCAATCAACAGAAATATTCCACGCCATGAGATGCATGCACACATCCAAAGGAGTTTGTCAAAATGCTTCTGTCTAGTTTTTATGTGAAGGGATTTCCTTTTCCACCACAGGCCTCAAGGTGCTCCAAATGTCCACTTCCAGATTCTACTAAAACAGTGTTTCAAAACTGGTCAATGAAAAGAAATGTTCAACTCTGTGAGATGAATGCACACAGCATAAAGTAATTTGTCAGAATGCTTCTATCTACTTTTTACGTGAAGATATTTCCTTTTCCGCATTAGGCCACAAAAGGCTCCAAGTGTCCACTTCCAGGTTCTACTAAAAGAGCATTTCGAAGCTGGTCAATCAAAAGAAAGGTTCAACTCTGTGAGAGGAATGCACACATCACAAAGATGTTTTTCAGAATGCCTCCATCTAATTTTTATATGAAGATATTTCCCTTTCCGTGATAGGCCTCAAAGTGCTCCAAATGTCGTCATCCAGATTCAACAAAAAGTATGTTTCGTAACTGCTCAATGAAAATTAACTTTCAACTCTGTGAGATGAATGCGCACACGAAAAAGAAATTTGTCAGTATGCTTCTGTCTAGTTCTTATGTGAAGATATTTCCTTTTCCACCGTAGGCCTCAAAGCGTTCCAAAGGTCCACTTGTAGATTCTGCCAAAAGAGTGTTTCAAAACTGTTCAATGAAAAGTAAGGTTCAACTCTGTGAGATGAATGCACACATCACATAGAAAGCTTCTCAGATAGCTTCTGTCTAGCTGTGATATGAAGATATTTCGTTATCCACCGTAGGCCTCAGAGCACTCGAAATGTCCACTTGCAGATGCTACAAAAGAGTGTTTCAAAACTACTCAATGAAAAGCAAGGTTCAGCCCCGTGAGATGAATGCATGCATCCCAAAGTAGTTTGTGAGAATGCTTCTGTCTAGGTTTTTTGTGAATGTATTTCCTTTCCAGCAAAGGCCTCAAAGTGCTCCAAAAATCCACTTGCAGATTCCACAGAGGAAGGTTTCAAAACTGCTCAATGGAAAGTAAGGTTCAACTCTGTGAGATGAATGCACACATCACAAAGTAGTTTGTCAAAATCCTTCTGTCTAGTTTTAATGTGAAGATATTTCCTTTTCGTGTTTCAAAACTGGTCAATCCAAAGTAAGGTTCAACTCTGTGAGATGAATACACATGTCACAAGAAAATTCTCAGAATGCTTCTGTCTAGTTCTTAGGTGAAGATATTTCCTTTGCCACAGTAGACCTCAAAGCACTCCAAATGTCCACATGCAGATCATTCAAAAAGGGTGTTTCAAAACTGCTCAATAAACACTAAGGTTTCACTCTGTGTGATAAGTGCACATATCACAAAGAAGGTTGTCCGAGTGCTTCTGTCTAATTTTTGTGTGAAGATATTTCCTTTTCCACCACAGGCCCCAAACCTTCCAAATGCCTACTTGCAGATTCTACAGAAAGAGTGTTTCAAAGCTGCTCAATCAAAAGATAGTTTCAACTCTGTGAGACGAATGCACACATCACAAAGAAGCTTGTCAGAATGCTTGTGTCTAGTTCTTATGGGAAGATATTTCCTTTAACACCATAGCCCTCCAAGCGCTCAAAATGTCCACTTGCAGATTCTACGAAAACAGTGTTTCAAAACTGTTCAACCAGAGGAAGGTTCAACTCTGTGAGATGAATGCACACATCACAAAGAAATTTATCAGAATCCTTCTGTCTACTTCTTTAGTGAAGATATTTCCTTTTCCACCGTAGGCCTCAAAGCACTCCAAAGGTCCACTTGCAGATAGTAGAAAAAGGGGGTTTCCAAACTGCTCAATCAAAAGTAAGGTTCAGCTTTGTGAGATGAATGCATATGTCACAAAGAATGTTGTGAGAATGCTTCTGTCTCCTTTTTATGTGAAGACGATTCCTTTTCCACTATAGGCCTCAAACCGCTCCAAATGTCCATTTGCAGATCCTACAAAAAGAGTGCTTCAAAGCTACTCAATCAAACGAAGGTTCAAATCTGTGAGATCAATTCTCACGTCACAAAGAAGCTTCTCAGAATGCTTCTCTCTAGTTATTATTATACGAAGACATTTCGTTATCCACCATAGGCCTCCAAGAGCTCCAAATATCCACTTTCAGATTCTACAAAAAGAATGTTTCAAAGCTGCTCAATCAAAAGAAAAGTGAAACTCTGTGTGATACGAAAGCACACATCACATTGGAGTTTCTCATAATGCTTCTGCCTAGTTATTACATGAAGACGTTTCGTTATCCACCATAGGCCTTGAAGCGCTCCAAATGTCATCTTGCAGATTCTACAAAAAGAGTATTTAAAAATTCCTCAATGAAAAGTAAGGTTCAACTCTGTGAGAAGAATGCACACATCACAAAATAGTTTGTCAGAGTGCTTCTGTCTAGTTGTTATGTGAAGATATTTCCTTTTCCGTCAGAGGCCTCAAGCCACTGCAAATATCCACTGGGAGATTCTACAGATAGAGTGTTTCAAAGTTGCTCAGTCAAAAGAAAGGTTCAACTCTGTGAGTTGAATGCACACATCCCAAAGGAGTTTGTCACAATGCTTCTGTCTAGTCTTTATGTGAAGATATTTCCTTTTCCACCATAGGCCTCAAAGCAATCCAAAGGTCCACTTTCAAATTCTACAAAAAGTGTGTTTCAAAACTGCTCAATCAAAAGCAAGGTTCAACTCTGTGAGATGAATGTACACATCACAAAGAAGTTTGTCAGAACGCTTCTCTCCGGTTTTATTGTGAAGCTATTTCCTTTTCCACCAGAGGCCTCAAAGCGATCCAAATGTCCACTTGCAGATTTTATAAAAATACTGTTTCAAAGCTGCTCAGTCAAAAGAACAGTTCAACTCCGTGAGACGAATGCTCACATTACAAAGAAGTTTGTGAGAATTCTTCTGTCTAGTTATTATGTGAAGATGTTTCGTTATCCACCAGAGGCCTCAAAGCCCTCCAAATATCCACCTGCAGATTCTACAAAAAGAGTGTTTCAAAACTGCTCAATCAAATGTAAGGATCAACTCTGTGAGATGAATGCACACATCACAAAGAAGTTTGCCAGAATGCTTCTGTCTAGTTTTTAGGTGGAGATATTTCCTTTTCCTCCACAGGCCTCAAAGTGCTTCAAATGTTCACATGCAAATTCTACAAAAAGAGGGTTTCAAAGCTGCTCAATCAAAAGAAAGGTTCAACTCTGTGAGATGAATGCACACATCAGAAAGAAGTTTGTCAGAAGGCTTCCATCTAGTTTTTATGTGAATATATTTCTTTTTCGACCCTAGGCCTCAAAGCGCTTCAAATGTCCACTTGCAGATTCTACGAAAAGTGTTTCAAAATGGCTCAATTGAAAGTAAGGTTTAACTCTGTGAGATTAATGCACACACCACAAAGAAATTGGTCAGAATGCTTCTGTCTCCTTCTGATGTGAAGATATTTTCTTTTCCACCGTAGGCCTCAAAGCACTTCGAATGTCCACTTGCATTTATTACAAAAGTGGTCTTTCAAAGATGCTCAATCAAAAGTAAGGGTCAAGTCTGAGACATAAATGCACATATCCCAAAGGTGGCTCTCAGAGTGCTTCTGTCAAGTTTTTATGTGAAGATATTTCCTTTTCCACAGTAGGCCTCTAAGCACAACAAATATCCACTTGCAGATTCTACAAAAAGAGTGTTTCAAGATTGCTTAATCAAAAGAAAGGTTCAACTCTGTGAGATGAATGCACACATCGCGAAGAAGTTTGTCAAAATGCGTCCGTCTAATTTTTATGTGAAGATATTTCCTTTTCCACCTTAGGCTTCATAGCGTTCCAAATGTCCACTTGCAGATTCCACAAAAAGAGTGTTTCAAAACTGCTCAATCACAAGAAAGTTGAAATCTATGAAGTAAATTCACACATCACAAACAAGTTTGTCAGAATGCTTCTGTCTAGTTTTTATGTGAAGATATTGCCTTTTCCACCATAGGCCTCAAAGCGCTGCAAAGGTCCACTAGCAGATTCTACGAAAAGAGTGTTTCAAAGCTGCTCCATCAAAGGAAAGATTCAACTCTGTGAGATGAGTGCAGATATCACAAATAAGTTTCTCAGAATGCTTCTGTCTAGTTATTAGATGAAGACATTTCGTTTTCCAACAAAGGCCTCAAAGCGCTCCAAATGACTACTTGCAGATTCTACAAAAAGAGTGTTTCAAAACTGCTCAATGAAAATTAAGGTTCAACTCTGTGAGATGAATGCACATATCACAAAGAAATTTGTCAGAATGCTTCTGTCTTGTTCTTATGTGAAGATATTTAATTTTCCAGGATCGGCCTCAAAGCACTCCAATTATCCACTTTCCTATAGTACAAAAAAAGTCTTTCAAACTGCTCAATCAAAAGTGAGGTTCAACTCTGTGAGATGAATGCACGTATCACAAAGACAGTTTTCAGAATGCTTCTGACTAGTATTTATGTGAAGATATTATCTTTTCCACCATAGGCCTCAAAGCACAACCAATGTCCGTTTGCAGATTCTACAGAGAGTTTCATGACTGTTCAATCAAAAGAAAAGTTCAACTCTTTGACATGAATGCACATATCACAAAGAAGTTTTTCAGAATGCTTCTGTCTAGTTTTTATATGAAGATATTTCCCTTTCTACCATAAGCCTCAAAGCACTCCAAATGTCCACTCCCACATTATACAAATGGAGTGTTTCAAAGCTGGTCTATCAAAAGAAATGTTCAACTCTCTGAGATGTATGCACACATCACAGAGAAGTTTGTCAGTATGCTTCTGTCTAGTTTTTATGTGAAGATATTTCCTATTGAACCATAGGCCTGAAATTGCTCCAAATGTCCCCTTGAAGATTCTAGAAAAAGAGTGTTTCAAAGCTGCTCAATCAACAGAAATATTCCACGCCATGGGATGCATGCACACATCCAAAGGAGTTTGTCAAAATGCTTCTGTCTAGTTTTTATGTGAAGGGATTTCCTTTTCCACCACAGGCCTCAAGGTGCTCCAAATGTCCACTTCCAGATTCTACTAAAACAGTGTTTCAAAACTGGTCAATGAAAAGAAATGTTCAACTCTGTGAGATGAATGCACACAGCATAAAGTAATTTGTCAGAATGCTTCTATCTACTTTTTACGTGAAGATATTTCCTTTTCCGCATTAGGCCACAAAAGGCTCCAAATGTCCACTTCCAGGTTCTACTAAAAGAGCATTTCGAAGCTGGTCAATCAAAAGAAAGGTTCAACTCTGTGAGATGAATGCACACATCACAAAGATGTTTTTCAGAATGCCTCCATCTAATTTTTATATGAAGATATTTCCCTTTCCGTGATAGGCCTCAAAGTGCTCCAAATGTCGTCATCCAGATTCAACAAAAGGTATGTTTCATAACTGCTCAATGAAAATTAACTTTCAACGCTGTGAGATGAATGCGCACACGAAAAAGAAATTTGTCAGTATGCTTCTGTCTAGTTCTTATGTGAAGATATTTCCTTTTCCACCGTAGGCCTCAAAGCGTTCCAAAGGTCCACTTGTAGATTCTGCCAAAAGAGTGTTTCAAAACTGTTCAGTGAAAAGTAAGGTGCAACTCTGTGAGATGAATGCACACATCACATAGAAAGCTTCTCAGATAGCTTCTGTCTAGCTGTGATATGAAGATATTTCGTTATCCACCGTAGGCCTCAGAGCACTCGAAATGTCCACTTGCAGATGCTACAAAAGAGTGTTTCAAAACTACTCAATGAAAAGCAAGGTTCAGCCCCGTGAGATGAATGCATGCATCCCAAAGTAGTTTGTGAGAATGCTTCTGTCTAGGTTTTTTGTGAATGTATTTCCTTTCCAGCAAAGGCCTCAAAGTGCTCCAAAAATCCACTTGCAGATTCCCCAGAGGAAGGTTTCAAAACTGCTCAATGGAAAGTAAGGTTCAACTCTGTGAGATGAATGTACACATCACAAAGTAGTTTGTCAAAATCCTTCTGTCTAGTTTTAATGTGAACATATTTCCTTTTCGTGTTTCAAAACTGGTCAATCCAAAGTAAGGTTCAACTCTGTGAGATGAATACACATATCACAAGAAAATTCTCCGAATGCTTCTGTCTAGTGCTTAGGTGAAGATATTTCCTTTGCCACAATAGACCTCAAAGTACTCCAAATGTCCACATGCAGATCATTCAAAAAGGGTGTTTCAAAACTGCTCAATAAACACTAAGGTTTCACTCTGTGTGAGAAGTGCACATATCACAAAGAAGGTTGTCCGAGGGCTTCTGTCTAATTTTTGTGTGAAGATATTTCCTTTTCCACCACAGGCCCCAAACCTTCCAAATGCCTACTTGCAGATTCTACAGAAAGAGTGTTTCAAAGCTGCTCAATCAAAAGATAGTTTCAACTCTGTGAGACGAATGCACACATCACAAAGAAGCTTGTCAGAATGCTTGTGTCTAGTTCTTATGGGAAGATATTTCCTTTAACACCATAGCCCTCCAAGCGCTCAAAATGTCCACTTGCAGATTCTACGAAAACAGTGTTTCAAAACTGTTCAACCAGAGGAAGGTTCAACTCTGTGAGATGAATGCACACATCACAAAGAAATTTATCAGAATCCTTCTGTCTACTTCTTAAGTGAAGATATTTCCTTTTCCACCATAGGCCTCAAAGCACTCCAAAGGTCCACTTGCAGATAGTAGAAAAAGGGGGTTTCCAAACTGCTCAATCAAAAGTAAGGTTCAGCTTTGTGAGATGAATGCATATGTCACAAAGAATGTTGTGAGAATGCTTCTGTCTCCTTTTTATGTGAAGACGATTCCTTTTCCACTATAGGCCTCAAACCGCTCCAAATGTCCATTTGCAGATCCTACAAAAAGAGTGCTTCAAAGCTACTCAATCAAACGAAGGTTCAAATCTGTGAGATCAATTCTCACGTCACAAAGAAGCTTCTCAGAATGCTTCTCTCTAGTTATTATTATACGAAGACATTTCGTTATCCACCATAGGCCTCCAAGAGCTCCAAATATCCACTTTCAGATTCTACAAAAAGAATGTTTCAAAGCTGCTCAATCAAAAGAAAAGTGAAACTCTGTGTGATACGAAAGCACACATCACATTGGAGTTTCTCATAATGCTTCTGCCTAGTTATTACATGAAGACGTTTCGTTATCCACCATAGGCCTTGAAGCGCTCCAAATGTCATCTTGCAGATTCTACCAAAAGAGTATTTAAAAATTCCTCAATGAAAAGTAAGGTTCAACTCTGTGAGAAGAATGCACACATCACAAAATAGTTTGTCAGAGTGCTTCTGTCTAGTTGTTATGTGAAGATATTTCCTTTTCCGTCAGAGGCCTCAAGCCACTGCAAATATCCACTGGGAGATTCTACAGATAGAGTGTTTCAAAGTTGCTCAGTCAAAAGAAAGGTTCAACTCTGTGAGTTGAATGCACACATCCCAAAGGAGTTTGTCACAATGCTTCTGTCTAGTCTTTATGTGAAGATATTTCCTTTTCCACCATAGGCCTCAAAGCAATCCAAAGGTCCACTTTCAAATTCTACAAAAAGTGTGTTTCAAAACTGCTCAATGAAAAGCAAGGTTCAACTCTGTGAGATGAATGTACACATCACAAAGAAGTTTGTCAGAACGCTTCTCTCCAGTTTTATTGTGAAGCTATTTCCTTTTCCACCAGAGGCCTCAAAGCGATCCAAATGTCCACTTGCAGATTTTATAAAAATACTGTTTCAAAGCTGCTCAGTCAAAAGAACAGTTCAACTCTGTGAGACGAATGCTCACATTACAAAGAAGTTTGTGAGAATTCTTCTGTCTAGTTATTATGTGAAGATATTTCGTTATCCACCAGAGGCCTCAAAGCCCTCCAAATATCCACCTGCAGATTCTACAAAAAGAGTGTTTCAAAACTGCTCAATCAAAAGAAAGGTTCAACTCTGTGAGATGAATGCAGACATCAGAAAGAAGTTTGTCAGAAGGCTTCCATCTAGTTTTTATGTGAATATATTTCTTTTTCGACCCTAGGCCTCAAAGCGCTTCAAATGTCCACTTGCAGATTCTACGAAAAGTGTTTCAAAATGGCTCAATTGAAAGTAAGGTTTAACTCTGTGAGATTAATGCACACACCACAAAGAAATTGGTCAGAATGCTTCTGTCTCCTTCTGATATGAAGATATTTTCTTTTCCACCGTAGGCCTCAAAGCCCTTCGAATGTCCACTTGCATTTATTACAAAAGTGGTCTTTCAAAGATGCTCAATCAAAAGTAAGGGTCAAGTCTGAGAGATAAATGCACACATCCCAAAGGAGGCTCTCAGAGTGCTTCTGTCAAGTTTTTATGTGAAGATATTTCCTTTTCCACCGTAGGCCTCAAAGCACAACAAATATCCAATTGCAGATTCTACAAATAGAGTGTTTCAAGATTGCTTAATCAAAAGAAAGGTTCAACTCTGTGAGATGGATGCACACATCTCGAAGAAGTTTGTCAAAATGCGTCCGTCTAATTTTTATGTGAAGATATTTCCTTTTCCACCTTAGGCTTCATAGCGTTCCAAATGTCCACTTGCAGATTCCACAAAAAGACTGTTTCAAAACTGCTCAATCACAAGAAAGTTGAAATCTATGAAGTAAATTCACACATCACAAAGAAGCTTGTCAGAATGCTTCTGTCTACTTTTTATGTGAAGATATTGCCTTTTCCACCATAGGCCTCAAAGCGCTGCAAAGGTCCACTAGCAGATTCTACGAAAAGAGTGTTTCAAAGCTGCTCCATCAAAGGAAAGATTCAACTCTGTGAGATGAGTGCAGATATCACAAATAAGTTTCTCAGAATGCTTCTGTCTAGTTATTATATGAAGACATTTCGTTTTCCAACAAAGGCCTCAAAGCGCTCCAAATGACTACTTGCAGATTCTACAAAAAGAGTGTTTCAAAACTGCTCAATGAAAATTAAGGTTCAACTCTGTGAGATGAATGCACATATCACAAAGAAATTTGTCAGAATGCTTCTGTCTTGTTCTTATGTGAAGATATTTAATTTTCCAGGATCGGCCTCAAAGCACTCCAATTATCCACTTTCCTATAGTACAAAAAAAGTCTTTCAAACTGCTCAATCAAAAGTGAGGTTCAACTCTGTGAGATGAATGCACGTATCACAAAGACAGTTTTCAGAATGCTTCTGACTAGTATTTATGTGAAGATATTATCTTTTCCACCATAGGCCTCAAAGCACAACCAATGTCCGTTTGCAGATTCTACAGAGAGTTTCATGACTGTTCAATCAAAAGAAAAGTTCAACTCTTTGACATGAATGCACATATCACAAAGAAGTTTTTCAGAATGCTTCTGTCTAGTTTTTATATGAAGATATTTCCCTTTCTACCATAAGCCTCAAAGCACTCCAAATGTCCACTCCCACATTCTACAAATGGAGTGTTTCAAAGCTGGTCTATCAAAAGAAATGTTCAACTCTCTGAGATGTATGCACACATCACAGAGAAGTTTGTCAGTATGCTTCTGTCTAGTTTTTATGTGAAGATATTTCCTATTGAACCATAGGCCTGAAATTGCTCCAAATGTCCCCTTGAAGATTCTAGAAAAAGAGTGTTTCAAAGCTGCTCAATCAACAGAAATATTCCACGCCATGAGATGCATGCACACATCCAAAGGAGTTTGTCAAAATGCTTCTGTCTAGTTTTTATGTGAAGGGATTTCCTTTTCCACCACAGGCCTCAAGGTGCTCCAAATGTCCACTTCCAGATTCTACTAAAACAGTGTTTCAAAACTGGTCAATGAAAAGAAATGTTCAACTCTGTGAGATGAATGCACACAGCATAAAGTAATTTGTCAGAATGCTTCTATCTACTTTTTACGTGAAGATATTTCCTTTTCCGCATTAGGCCACAAAAGGCTCCAAATGTCCACTTCCAGGTTCTACTAAAAGAGCATTTCGAAGCTGGTCAATCAAAAGAAAGGTTCAACTCTGTGAGATGAATGCACACATCACAAAGATGTTTTTCAGAATGCCTCCATCTAATTTTTATATGAAGATATTTCCCTTTCCGTGATAGGCCTCAAAGTGCTCCAAATGTCGTCATCCAGATTCAACAAAAGGTATGTTTCATAACTGCTCAATGAAAATTAACTTTCAAATCTGTGAGATGAATGCGCACACGAAAAAGAAATTTGTCAGTATGCTTCTGTCTAGTTCTTATGTGAAGATATTTCCTTTTCCACCGTAGGCCTCAAAGCGTTCCAAAGGTCCACTTGTAGATTCTGCCAAAAGAGTGTTTCAAAACTGTTCAGTGAAAAGTAAGGTGCAACTCTGTGAGATGAATGCACACATCACATAGAAAGCTTCTCAGATAGCTTCTGTCTAGCTGTGATATGAAGATATTTCGTTATCCACCGTAGGCCTCAGAGCACTCGAAATGTCCACTTGCAGATGCTACAAAAGAGTGTTTCAAAACTACTCAATGAAAAGCAAGGTTCAGCCCCGTGAGATGAATGCATGCATCCCAAAGTAGTTTGTGAGAATGCTTCTGTCTAGGTTTTTTGTGAATGTATTTCCTTTCCAGCAAAGGCCTCAAAGTGCTCCAAAAATCCACTTGCAGATTCCCCAGAGGAAGGTTTCAAAACTGCTCAATGGAAAGTAAGGTTCAACTCTGTGAGATGAATGTACACATCACAAAGTAGTTTGTCAAAATCCTTCTGTCTAGTTTTAATGTGAACATATTTCCTTTTCGTGTTTCAAAACTGGTCAATCCAAAGTAAGGTTCAACTCTGTGAGATGAATACACATATCACAAGAAAATTCTCCGAATGCTTCTGTCTAGTGCTTAGGTGAAGATATTTCCTTTGCCACAATAGACCTCAAAGTACTCCAAATGTCCACATGCAGATCATTCAAAAAGGGTGTTTCAAAACTGCTCAATAAACACTAAGGTTTCACTCTGTGTGAGAAGTGCACATATCACAAAGAAGGTTGTCCGAGGGCTTCTGTCTAATTTTTGTGTGAAGATATTTCCTTTTCCACCACAGGCCCCAAACCTTCCAAATGCCTACTTGCAGATTCTACAGAAAGAGTGTTTCAAAGCTGCTCAATCAAAAGATAGTTTCAACTCTGTGAGACGAATGCACACATCACAAAGAAGCTTGTCAGAATGCTTGTGTCTAGTTCTTATGGGAAGATATTTCCTTTAACACCATAGCCCTCCAAGCGCTCAAAATGTCCACTTGCAGATTCTACGAAAACAGTGTTTCAAAACTGTTCAACCAGAGGAAGGTTCAACTCTGTGAGATGAATGCACACATCACAAAGAAATTTATCAGAATCCTTCTGTCTACTTCTTAAGTGAAGATATTTCCTTTTCCACCATAGGCCTCAAAGCACTCCAAAGGTCCACTTGCAGATAGTAGAAAAAGGGGGTTTCCAAACTGCTCAATCAAAAGTAAGGTTCAGCTTTGTGAGATGAATGCATATGTCACAAAGAATGTTGTGAGAATGCTTCTGTCTCCTTTTTATGTGAAGACGATTCCTTTTCCACTATAGGCCTCAAACCGCTCCAAATGTCCATTTGCAGATCCTACAAAAAGAGTGCTTCAAAGCTACTCAATCAAACGAAGGTTCAAATCTGTGAGATCAATTCTCACGTCACAAAGAAGCTTCTCAGAATGCTTCTCTCTAGTTATTATTATACGAAGACATTTCGTTATCCACCATAGGCCTCCAAGAGCTCCAAATATCCACTTTCAGATTCTACAAAAAGAATGTTTCAAAGCTGCTCAATCAAAAGAAAAGTGAAACTCTGTGTGATACGAAAGCACACATCACATTGGAGTTTCTCATAATGCTTCTGCCTAGTTATTACATGAAGACGTTTCGTTATCCACCATAGGCCTTGAAGCGCTCCAAATGTCATCTTGCAGATTCTACCAAAAGAGTATTTAAAAATTCCTCAATGAAAAGTAAGGTTCAACTCTGTGAGAAGAATGCACACATCACAAAATAGTTTGTCAGAGTGCTTCTGTCTAGTTGTTATGTGAAGATATTTCCTTTTCCGTCAGAGGCCTCAAGCCACTGCAAATATCCACTGGGAGATTCTACAGATAGAGTGTTTCAAAGTTGCTCAGTCAAAAGAAAGGTTCAACTCTGTGAGTTGAATGCACACATCCCAAAGGAGTTTGTCACAATGCTTCTGTCTAGTCTTTATGTGAAGATATTTCCTTTTCCACCATAGGCCTCAAAGCAATCCAAAGGTCCACTTTCAAATTCTACAAAAAGTGTGTTTCAAAACTGCTCAATGAAAAGCAAGGTTCAACTCTGTGAGATGAATGTACACATCACAAAGAAGTTTGTCAGAACGCTTCTCTCCAGTTTTATTGTGAAGCTATTTCCTTTTCCACCAGAGGCCTCAAAGCGATCCAAATGTCCACTTGCAGATTTTATAAAAATACTGTTTCAAAGCTGCTCAGTCAAAAGAACAGTTCAACTCTGTGAGACGAATGCTCACATTACAAAGAAGTTTGTGAGAATTCTTCTGTCTAGTTATTATGTGAAGATATTTCGTTATCCACCAGAGGCCTCAAAGCCCTCCAAATATCCACCTGCAGATTCTACAAAAAGAGTGTTTCAAAACTGCTCAATCAAAAGAAAGGTTCAACTCTGTGAGATGAATGCAGACATCAGAAAGAAGTTTGTCAGAAGGCTTCCATCTAGTTTTTATGTGAATATATTTCTTTTTCGACCCTAGGCCTCAAAGCGCTTCAAATGTCCACTTGCAGATTCTACGAAAAGTGTTTCAAAATGGCTCAATTGAAAGTAAGGTTTAACTCTGTGAGATTAATGCACACACCACAAAGAAATTGGTCAGAATGCTTCTGTCTCCTTCTGATATGAAGATATTTTCTTTTCCACCGTAGGCCTCAAAGCCCTTCGAATGTCCACTTGCATTTATTACAAAAGTGGTCTTTCAAAGATGCTCAATCAAAAGTAAGGGTCAAGTCTGAGAGATAAATGCACACATCCCAAAGGAGGCTCTCAGAGTGCTTCTGTCAAGTTTTTATGTGAAGATATTTCCTTTTCCACCGTAGGCCTCAAAGCACAACAAATATCCAATTGCAGATTCTACAAATAGAGTGTTTCAAGATTGCTTAATCAAAAGAAAGGTTCAACTCTGTGAGATGGATGCACACATCTCGAAGAAGTTTGTCAAAATGCGTCCGTCTAATTTTTATGTGAAGATATTTCCTTTTCCACCTTAGGCTTCATAGCGTTCCAAATGTCCACTTGCAGATTCCACAAAAAGAGTGTTTCAAAACTGCTCAATCACAAGAAAGTTGAAATCTATGAAGTAAATTCACACATCACAAAGAAGCTTGTCAGAATGCTTCTGTCTACTTTTTATGTGAAGATATTGCCTTTTCCACCATAGGCCTCAAAGCGCTGCAAAGGTCCACTAGCAGATTCTACGAAAAGAGTGTTTCAAAGCTGCTCCATCAAAGGAAAGATTCAACTCTGTGAGATGAGTGCAGATATCACAAATAAGTTTCTCAGAATGCTTCTGTCTAGTTATTATATGAAGACATTTCGTTTTCCAACAAAGGCCTCAAAGCGCTCCAAATGACTACTTGCAGATTCTACAAAAAGAGTGTTTCAAAACTGCTCAATGAAAATTAAGGTTCAACTCTGTGAGATGAATGCACATATCACAAAGAAATTTGTCAGAATGCTTCTGTCTTGTTCTTATGTGAAGATATTTAATTTTCCAGGATCGGCCTCAAAGCACTCCAATTATCCACTTTCCTATAGTACCAAAAAAGTCTTTCAAACTGCTCAATCAAAAGTGAGGTTCAACTCTGTGAGATGAATGCACGTATCACAAAGACAGTTTTCAGAATGCTTCTGACTAGTATTTATGTGAAGATATTATCTTTTCCACCATAGGCCTCAAAGCACAACCAATGTCCGTTTGCAGATTCTACAGAGAGTTTCATGACTGTTCAATCAAAAGAAAAGTTCAACTCTTTGACATGAATGCACATATCACAAAGAAGTTTTTCAGAATGCTTCTGTCTAGTTTTTATATGAAGATATTTCCCTTTCTACCATAAGCCTCAAAGCACTCCAAATGTCCACTCCCACATTCTACAAATGGAGTGTTTCAAAGCTGGTCTATCAAAAGAAATGTTCAACTCTCTGAGATGTATGCACACATCACAGAGAAGTTTGTCAGTATGCTTCTGTCTAGTTTTTATGTGAAGATATTTCCTATTGAACCATAGGCCTGAAATTGCTCCAAATGTCCCCTTGAAGATTCTAGAAAAAGAGAGTTTCAAAGCTGCTCAATCAACAGAAATATTCCACGCCATGAGATGCATGCACACATCCAAAGGAGTTTGTCAAAATGCTTCTGTCTAGTTTTTATGTGAAGGGATTTCCTTTTCCACCACAGGCCTCAAGGTGCTCCAAATGTCCACTTCCAGATTCTACTAAAACAGTGTTTCAAAACTGGTCAATGAAAAGAAATGTTCAACTCTGTGAGATGAATGCACACAGCATAAAGTAATTTGTCAGAATGCTTCTATCTACTTTTTACGTGAAGATATTTCCTTTTCCGCATTAGGCCACAAAAGGCTCCAAGTGTCCACTTCCAGGTTCTACTAAAAGAGCATTTCGAAGCTGGTCAATCAAAAGAAAGGTTCAACTCTGTGAGAGGAATGCACACATCACAAAGATGTTTTTCAGAATGCCTCCATCTAATTTTTATATGAAGATATTTCCCTTTCCGTGATAGGCCTCAAAGTGCTCCAAATGTCGTCATCCAGATTCCACAAAAATATGTTTCGTAACTGCTCAATGAAAATTAACTTTCAACTCTGTGAGATGAATGCGCACACGAAAAAGAAATTTGTCAGTATGCTTCTGTCTAGTTCTTATGTGAAGATATTTCCTTTTCCACCGTAGGCCTCAAAGCGTTCCAAAGGTCCACTTGTAGATTCTGCCAAAAGAGTGTTTCAAAACTGTTCAATGAAAAGTAAGGTTCAACTCTGTGAGATGAATGCACACATCACATAGAAAGCTTCTCAGATAGCTTCTGTCTAGCTGTGATATGAAGATATTTCGTTATCCACCGTAGGCCTCAGAGCACTCGAAATGTCCACTTGCAGATGCTACAAAAGAGTGTTTCAAAACTACTCAATGTAAAGCAAGGTTCAGCCCCGTGAGATGAATGCATGCATCCCAAAGTAGTTTGTGAGAATGCTTCTGTCTAGGTTTTTTGTGAATGTATTTCCTTTCCAGCAAAGGCCTCAAAGTGCTCCAAAAATCCACTTGCAGATTCCCCAGAGGAAGGTTTCAAAACTGCTCAATGGAAAGTAAGGTTCAACTCTGTGAGATGAATGTACACATCACAAAGTAGTTTGTCAAAATCCTTCTGTCTAGTTTTAATGTGAAGATATTTCCTTTTCGTGTTTCAAAACTGGTCAATCCAAAGTAAGGTTCAACTCTATGAGATGAATACACATATCACAAGAAAATTCTCAGAATGCTTCTGTCTAGTGCTTAGGGGAAGATATTTCCTTTGCCACAATAGACCTCAAAGCACTCCAAATGTCCACATGCAGATCATTCAAAAAGGGTGTTTCAAAACTGCTCAATAAACACTAAGGTTTCACTCTGTGTGATAAGTGCACATATCACAAAGAAGGTTGTCCGAGTGCTTCTGTCTAATTTTTGTGTGAAGATATTTCCTTTTCCACCACAGGCCCCAAACCTTCCAAATGCCTACTTGCAGATTCTACAGAAAGAGTGTTTCAAAGCTGCTCAATCAAAAGATAGTTTCAACTCTGTGAGACGAATGCACACATCACAAAGAAGCTTGTCAGAATGCTTGTGTCTAGTTCTTATGGGAAGATATTTCCTTTAACACCATAGCCCTCCAAGCGCTCAAAATGTCCACTTGCAGATTCTACGAAAACAGTGTTTCAAAACTGTTCAACCAGAGGAAGGTTCAACTCTGTGAGATGAATGCACACATCACAAAGAAATTTATCAGAATCCTTCTGTCTACTTCTTAAGTGAAGATATTTCCTTTTCCACCATAGGCCTCAAAGCACTCCAAAGGTCCACTTGCAGATAGTAGAAAAAGGGGGTTTCCAAACTGCTCAATCAAAAGTAAGGTTCAGCTTTGTGAGATGAATGCATATGTCACAAAGAATGTTGTGAGAATGCTTCTGTCTCCTTTTTATGTGAAGACGATTCCTTTTCCACTATAGGCCTCAAACCGCTCCAAATGTCCATTTGCAGATTCTACAAAAAGAGTGCTTCAAAGCTACTCAATCCAACGAAGGTTCAAATCTGTGAGATGAATTCTCACGTCACAAAGAAGCTTCTCAGAATGCTTCTCTCTAGTTATTATTATACGAAGACATTTCGTTATCCACCATAGGCCTCCAAGAGCTCCAAATATCCACTTTCAGATTCTACAAAAAGAATGTTTCAAAGCTGCTCAATCTAAAGAAAAGTGAAACTCTGTGTGATACGAAAACACACATCACATTGGAGTTTCTCATAATGCTTCTGCCTAGTTATTACATGAAGACGTTTCGTTATCCACCATAGGCCTTGAAGCGCTCCAAATGTCATCTTGCAGATTCTACAAAAAGAGTATTTAAAAATTCCTCAATGAAAAGTAAGGTTCAACTCTGTGAGAAGAATGCACACATCACAAAATAGTTTGTCAGAGTGCTTCTGTCTAGTTGTTATGTGAAGATATTTCCTTTTCCGTCAGAGGCCTCAAGCCACTGCAAATATCCACTGGGAGATTCTACAGATAGAGTGTTTCAAAGTTGCTCAGTCAAAAGAAAGGTTCAACTCTGTGAGTTGAATGCACACATCCCAAAGGAGTTTGTCACAATGCTTCTGTCTAGTCTTTATGTGAAGATATTTCCTTTTCCACCATAGGCCTCAAAGCAATCCAAAGGTCCACTTTCAAATTCTACAAAAAGTGTGTTTCAAAACTGCTCAATCAAAAGCAAGGTTCAACTCTGTGAGAGGAATGTACACATCACAAAGAAGTTTGTCAGAACGCTTCTCTCCAGTTTTATTGTGAAGCTATTTCCTTTTCCACCAGAGGCCTCAAAGCGATCCAAATGTCCACTTGCAGATTTTATAAAAATACTGTTTCAAAGCTGCTCAGTCAAAAGAACAGTTCAACTCTGTGAGACGAATGCTCACATTACAAAGAAGTTTGTGAGAATTCTTCTGTCTAGTTATTATGTGAAGATGTTTCGTTATCCACCAGAGGCCTCAAAGCCCTCCAAATATCCACCTGCAGATTCTACAAAAAGAGTGTTTCAAAACTGCTCAATCAAAAGTAAGGATCAACTCTGTGAGATGAATGCACACATCACAAAGAAGTTTGCCAGAATGCTTCTGTCTAGTTTTTAGGTGGAGATATTTCCTTTTCCTCCACAGGCCTCAAAGTGCTTCAAATGTTCACATGCAAATTCTACAAAAAGAGGGTTTCAAAGCTGCTCAATCAAAAGAAAGGTTCAACTCTGTGAGATGAATGCACACATCAGAAAGAAGTTTGTCAGAAGGCTTCCATCTAGTTTTTATGTGAATATATTTCTTTTTCGACCCTAGGCCTCAAAGCGCTTCAAATGTCCACTTGCAGATTCTACGAAAAGTGTTTCAAAATGGCTCAATTGAAAGTAAGGTTTAACTCTGTGAGATTAATGCACACACCACAAAGAAATTGGTCAGAATGCTTCTGTCTCCTTCTGATGTGAAGATATTTTCTTTTCCACCGTAGGCCTCAAAGCACTTCGAATGTCCACTTGCATTTATTACAAAAGTGGTCTTTCAAAGATGCTCAATCAAAAGTAAGGGTCAAGTCTGAGAGATAAATGCACATATCCCAAAGGTGGCTCTCAGAGTGCTTCTGTCAAGTTTTTATGTGAAGATATTTCCTTTTCCACAGTAGGCCTCAAAGCACAACAAATATCCACTTGCAGATTCTACAAAAAGAGTGTTTCAAGATTGCTTAATCAAAAGAAAGGTTCAACTCTGTGAGATGAATGCACACATCGCGAAGAAGTTTGTCAAAATGCGTCCGTCTAATTTTTATGTGAAGATATTTCCTTTTCCACCTTAGGCTTCATAGCGTTCCAAATGTCCACTTGCAGATTCCACAAAAAGAGTGTTTCAAAACTGCTCAATCACAAGAAAGTTGAAATCTATGAAGTAAATTCACACATCACAAAGAAGTTTGTCAGAATGCTTCTGTCTAGTTTTTATGTGAAGATATTGCCTTTTCCACCATAGGCCTCAAAGCGCTGCAAAGGTCCACTAGCAGATTCTACGAAAAGAGTGTTTCAAAGCTGCTCCATCAAAGGAAAGATTCAACTCTGTGAGATGAGTGCAGATATCACAAATAAGTTTCTCAGAATGCTTCTGTCTAGTTATTATATGAAGACATTTCGTTTTCCAACAAAGGCCTCAAAGCGCTCCAAATGACTACTTGCAGATTCTACAAAAAGAGTGTTTCAAAACTGCTCAATGAAAATTAAGGTTCAACTCTGTGAGATGAATGCACATATCACAAAGAAATTTGTCAGAATGCTTCTGTCTTGTTCTTATGTGAAGATATTTAATTTTCCAGGATCGGCCTCAAAGCACTCCAATTATCCACATTCCTATAGTACCAAAAAAGTCTTTCAAACTGCTCAATCAAAAGTGAGGTTCAACTCTGTGAGATGAATGCACGTATCACAAAGACAGTTTTCAGAATGCTTCTGACTAGTATTTATGTGAAGATATTATCTTTTCCACCATAGGCCTCAAAGCACAACCAATGTCCGTTTGCAGATTCTACAGAGAGTTTCATGACTGTTCAATCAAAAGAAAAGTTCAACTCTTTGACATGAATGCACATATCACAAAGAAGTTTTTCAGAATGCTTCTGTCTAGTTTTTATATGAAGATATTTCCCTTTCTACCATAAGCCTCAAAGCACTCCAAATGTCCACTCCCACATTCTACAAATGGAGTGTTTCAAAGCTGGTCTATCAAAAGAAATGTTCAACTCTCTGAGATGTATGCACACATCACAGAGAAGTTTGTCAGTATGCTTCTGTCTAGTTTTTATGTGAAGATATTTCCTATTGAACCATAGGCCTGAAATTGCTCCAAATGTCCCCTTGAAGATTCTAGAAAAAGAGTGTTTCAAAGCTGCTCAATCAACAGAAATATTCCACGCCATGAGATGCATGCACACATCCAAAGGAGTTTGTCAAAATGCTTCTGTCTAGTTTTTATGTGAAGGGATTTCCTTTTCCACCACAGGCCTCAAGGTGCTCCAAATGTCCACTTCCAGATTCTACTAAAACAGTGTTTCAAAACTGGTCAATGAAAAGAAATGTTCAACTCTGTGAGATGAATGCACACAGCATAAAGTAATTTGTCAGAATGCTTCTATCTACTTTTTACGTGAAGATATTTCCTTTTCCGCATTAGGCCACAAAAGGCTCCAAGTGTCCACTTCCAGGTTCTACTAAAAGAGCATTTCGAAGCTGGTCAATCAAAAGAAAGGTTCAACTCTGTGAGAGGAATGCACACATCACAAAGATGTTTTTCAGAATGCCTCCATCTAATTTTTATATGAAGATATTTCCCTTTCCGTGATAGGCCTCAAAGTGCTCCAAATGTCGTCATCCAGATTCCACAAAAAGTATGTTTCGTAACTGCTCAATGAAAATTAACTTTCAACTCTGTGAGATGAATGCGCACACGAAAAAGAAATTTGTCAGTATGCTTCTGTCTAGTTCTTATGTGAAGATATTTCCTTTTCCACCGTAGGCCTCAAAGCGTTCCAAAGGTCCACTTGTAGATTCTGCCAAAAGAGTGTTTCAAAACTGTTCAATGAAAAGTAAGGTTCAACTCTGTGAGATGAATGCACACATCACATAGAAAGCTTCTCAGATAGCTTCTGTCTAGCTGTGATATGAAGATATTTCGTTATCCACCGTAGGCCTCAGAGCACTCGAAATGTCCACTTGCAGATGCTACAAAAGAGTGTTTCAAAACTACTCAATGTAAAGCAAGGTTCAGCCCCGTGAGATGAATGCATGCATCCCAAAGTAGTTTGTGAGAATGCTTCTGTCTAGGTTTTTTGTGAATGTATTTCCTTTCCAGCAAAGGCCTCAAAGTGCTCCAAAAATCCACTTGCAGATTCCCCAGAGGAAGGTTTCAAAACTGCTCAATGGAAAGTAAGGTTCAACTCTGTGAGATGAATGTACACATCACAAAGTAGTTTGTCAAAATCCTTCTGTCTAGTTTTAATGTGAAGATATTTCCTTTTCGTGTTTCAAAACTGGTCAATCCAAAGTAAGGTTCAACTCTATGAGATGAATACACATATCACAAGAAAATTCTCAGAATGCTTCTGTCTAGTGCTTAGGGGAAGATATTTCCTTTGCCACAATAGACCTCAAAGCACTCCAAATGTCCACATGCAGATCATTCAAAAAGGGTGTTTCAAAACTGCTCAATAAACACTAAGGTTTCACTCTGTGTGATAAGTGCACATATCACAAAGAAGGTTGTCCGAGTGCTTCTGTCTAATTTTTGTGTGAAGATATTTCCTTTTCCACCACAGGCCCCAAACCTTCCAAATGCCTACTTGCAGATTCTACAGAAAGAGTGTTTCAAAGCTGCTCAATCAAAAGATAGTTTCAACTCTGTGAGACGAATGCACACATCACAAAGAAGCTTGTCAGAATGCTTGTGTCTAGTTCTTATGGGAAGATATTTCCTTTAACACCATAGCCCTCCAAGCGCTCAAAATGTCCACTTGCAGATTCTACGAAAACAGTGTTTCAAAACTGTTCAACCAGAGGAAGGTTCAACTCTGTGAGATGAATGCACACATCACAAAGAAATTTATCAGAATCCTTCTGTCTACTTCTTAAGTGAAGATATTTCCTTTTCCACCATAGGCCTCAAAGCACTCCAAAGGTCCACTTGCAGATAGTAGAAAAAGGGGGTTTCCAAACTGCTCAATCAAAAGTAAGGTTCAGCTTTGTGAGATGAATGCATATGTCACAAAGAATGTTGTGAGAATGCTTCTGTCTCCTTTTTATGTGAAGACGATTCCTTTTCCACTATAGGCCTCAAACCGCTCCAAATGTCCATTTGCAGATTCTACAAAAAGAGTGCTTCAAAGCTACTCAATCCAACGAAGGTTCAAATCTGTGAGATGAATTCTCACGTCACAAAGAAGCTTCTCAGAATGCTTCTCTCTAGTTATTATTATACGAAGACATTTCGTTATCCACCATAGGCCTCCAAGAGCTCCAAATATCCACTTTCAGATTCTACAAAAAGAATGTTTCAAAGCTGCTCAATCTAAAGAAAAGTGAAACTCTGTGTGATACGAAAACACACATCACATTGGAGTTTCTCATAATGCTTCTGCCTAGTTATTACATGAAGACGTTTCGTTATCCACCATAGGCCTTGAAGCGCTCCAAATGTCATCTTGCAGATTCTACAAAAAGAGTATTTAAAAATTCCTCAATGAAAAGTAAGGTTCAACTCTGTGAGAAGAATGCACACATCACAAAATAGTTTGTCAGAGTGCTTCTGTCTAGTTGTTATGTGAAGATATTTCCTTTTCCGTCAGAGGCCTCAAGCCACTGCAAATATCCACTGGGAGATTCTACAGATAGAGTGTTTCAAAGTTGCTCAGTCAAAAGAAAGGTTCAACTCTGTGAGTTGAATGCACACATCCCAAAGGAGTTTGTCACAATGCTTCTGTCTAGTCTTTATGTGAAGATATTTCCTTTTCCACCATAGGCCTCAAAGCAATCCAAAGGTCCACTTTCAAATTCTACAAAAAGTGTGTTTCAAAACTGCTCAATCAAAAGCAAGGTTCAACTCTGTGAGAGGAATGTACACATCACAAAGAAGTTTGTCAGAACGCTTCTCTCCAGTTTTATTGTGAAGCTATTTCCTTTTCCACCAGAGGCCTCAAAGCGATCCAAATGTCCACTTGCAGATTTTATAAAAATACTGTTTCAAAGCTGCTCAGTCAAAAGAACAGTTCAACTCTGTGAGACGAATGCTCACATTACAAAGAAGTTTGTGAGAATTCTTCTGTCTAGTTATTATGTGAAGATGTTTCGTTATCCACCAGAGGCCTCAAAGCCCTCCAAATATCCACCTGCAGATTCTACAAAAAGAGTGTTTCAAAACTGCTCAATCAAAAGTAAGGATCAACTCTGTGAGATGAATGCACACATCACAAAGAAGTTTGCCAGAATGCTTCTGTCTAGTTTTTAGGTGGAGATATTTCCTTTTCCTCCACAGGCCTCAAAGTGCTTCAAATGTTCACATGCAAATTCTACAAAAAGAGGGTTTCAAAGCTGCTCAATCAAAAGAAAGGTTCAACTCTGTGAGATGAATGCACACATCAGAAAGAAGTTTGTCAGAAGGCTTCCATCTAGTTTTTATGTGAATATATTTCTTTTTCGACCCTAGGCCTCAAAGCGCTTCAAATGTCCACTTGCAGATTCTACGAAAAGTGTTTCAAAATGGCTCAATTGAAAGTAAGGTTTAACTCTGTGAGATTAATGCACACACCACAAAGAAATTGGTCAGAATGCTTCTGTCTCCTTCTGATGTGAAGATATTTTCTTTTCCACCGTAGGCCTCAAAGCACTTCGAATGTCCACTTGCATTTATTACAAAAGTGGTCTTTCAAAGATGCTCAATCAAAAGTAAGGGTCAAGTCTGAGAGATAAATGCACATATCCCAAAGGTGGCTCTCAGAGTGCTTCTGTCAAGTTTTTATGTGAAGATATTTCCTTTTCCACAGTAGGCCTCAAAGCACAACAAATATCCACTTGCAGATTCTACAAAAAGAGTGTTTCAAGATTGCTTAATCAAAAGAAAGGTTCAACTCTGTGAGATGAATGCACACATCGCGAAGAAGTTTGTCAAAATGCGTCCGTCTAATTTTTATGTGAAGATATTTCCTTTTCCACCTTAGGCTTCATAGCGTTCCAAATGTCCACTTGCAGATTCCACAAAAAGAGTGTTTCAAAACTGCTCAATCACAAGAAAGTTGAAATCTATGAAGTAAATTCACACATCACAAAGAAGTTTGTCAGAATGCTTCTGTCTAGTTTTTATGTGAAGATATTGCCTTTTCCACCATAGGCCTCAAAGCGCTGCAAAGGTCCACTAGCAGATTCTACGAAAAGAGTGTTTCAAAGCTGCTCCATCAAAGGAAAGATTCAACTCTGTGAGATGAGTGCAGATATCACAAATAAGTTTCTCAGAATGCTTCTGTCTAGTTATTATATGAAGACATTTCGTTTTCCAACAAAGGCCTCAAAGCGCTCCAAATGACTACTTGCAGATTCTACAAAAAGAGTGTTTCAAAACTGCTCAATGAAAATTAAGGTTCAACTCTGTGAGATGAATGCACATATCACAAAGAAATTTGTCAGAATGCTTCTGTCTTGTTCTTATGTGAAGATATTTAATTTTCCAGGATCGGCCTCAAAGCACTCCAATTATCCACTTTCCTATAGTACCAAAAAAGTCTTTCAAACTGCTCAATCAAAAGTGAGGTTCAACTCTGTGAGATGAATGCACGTATCACAAAGACAGTTTTCAGAATGCTTCTGACTAGTATTTATGTGAAGATATTATCTTTTCCACCATAGGCCTCAAAGCACAACCAATGTCCGTTTGCAGATTCTACAGAGAGTTTCATGACTGTTCAATCAAAAGAAAAGTTCAACTCTTTGACATGAATGCACATATCACAAAGAAGTTTTTCAGAATGCTTCTGTCTAGTTTTTATATGAAGATATTTCCCTTTCTACCATAAGCCTCAAAGCACTCCAAATGTCCACTCCCACATTCTACAAATGGAGTGTTTCAAAGCTGGTCTATCAAAAGAAATGTTCAACTCTCTGAGATGTATGCACACATCACAGAGAAGTTTGTCAGTATGCTTCTGTCTAGTTTTTATGTGAAGATATTTCCTATTGAACCATAGGCCTGAAATTGCTCCAAATGTCCCCTTGAAGATTCTAGAAAAAGAGTGTTTCAAAGCTGCTCAATCAACAGAAATATTCCACGCCATGAGATGCATGCACACATCCAAAGGAGTTTGTCAAAATGCTTCTGTCTAGTTTTTATGTGAAGGGATTTCCTTTTCCACCACAGGCCTCAAGGTGCTCCAAATGTCCACTTCCAGATTCTACTAAAACAGTGTTTCAAAACTGGTCAATGAAAAGAAATGTTCAAATCTGTGAGATGAATGCACACAGCATAAAGTAATTTGTCAGAATGCTTCTATCTACTTTTTACGTGAAGATATTTCCTTTTCCGCATTAGGCCACAAAAGGCTCCAAATGTCCACTTCCAGGTCCTACTAAAAGAGCATTTCGAAGCTGGTCAATCAAAAGAAAGGTTCAACTCTGTGAGAGGAATGCACACATCACAAAGATGTTTCTCAGAATGCCTCCATCTAATTTTTATATGAAGATATTTCCCTTTCCGTGATAGGCCTCAAAGTGCTCCAAATGTCGTCATCCAGATTCCACAAAAAGTATGTTTCATAACTGCTCAATGAAAATTAACTTTCAACTCTGTGAGATGAATGCGCACACGAAAAAGAAATTTGTCAGTATGCTTCTGTCTAGTTCTTATGTGAAGATATTTCCTTTTCCACCGTAGGCCTCAAAGCGTTCCAAAGGTCCACTTGTAGATTCTGCCAAAAGAGTGTTTCAAAACTGTTCAATGAAAAGTAAGGTGCAACTCTGTGAGATGAATGCACACATCACATAGAAAGCTTCTCAGATAGCTTCTGTCTAGCTGTGATATGAAGATATTTCGTTATCCACCGTAGGCCTCAGAGCACTCGAAATGTCCACTTGCAGATGCTACAAAAGAGTGTTTCAAAACTACTCAATGTAAAGCAAGGTTCAGCCCCGTGAGATGAATGCATGCATCCCAAAGTAGTTTGTGAGAATGCTTCTGTCTAGGTTTTTTGTGAATGTATTTCCTTTCCAGCAAAGGCCTCAAAGTGCTCCAAAAATCCACTTGCAGATTCCCCAGAGGAAGGTTTCAAAACTGCTCAATGGAAAGTAAGGTTCAACTCTGTGAGATGAATGCACACATCACAAAGTAGTTTGTCAAAATCCTTCTGTCTAGTTTTAATGTGAAGATATTTCCTTTTCGTGTTTCAAAACTGGTCAATCCAAAGTAAGGTTCAACTCTGTGAGATGAATACACATATCACAAGAAAATTCTCAGAATGCTTCTGTCTAGTTTTTAGGTGGAGATATTTCCTTTGCCACAGTAGACCTCAAAGCACTCCAAATGTCCACATGCAGATCATTCAGAAAGGGTGTTTCAAAACTGCTCAATAAACACTAAGGTTTCACTCTGTGTGATAAGTGCACATATCACAAAGAAGGTTGTCCGAGTGCTTCTGTCTAATTTTTGTGTGAAGATATTTCCTTTTCCACCACAGGCCCCAAACCTTCCAAATGCCTACTTGCAGATTCTACAGAAAGAGTGTTTCAAAGCTGCTCAATCAAAAGATAGTTTCAACTCTGTGAGACGAATGCACACATCACAAAGAAGCTTGTCAGAATGCTTGTGTCTAGTTCTTATGGGAAGATATTTCCTTTAACACCATAGCCCTCCAAGCGCTCAAAATGTCCACTTGCAGATTCTACGAAAACAGTGTTTCAAAACTGTTCAACCAGAGGAAGGTTCAACTCTGTGAGATGAATGCACACATCACAAAGAAATTTATCAGAATCCTTCTGTCTACTTAAGTGAAGATATTTCCTTTTCCACCATAGGCCTCAAAGCACTCCAAAGGTCCACTTGCAGATAGTAGAAAAAGGGGGTTTCCAAACTGCTCAATCAAAAGTAAGGTTCAGCTTTGTGAGATGAATGCATATGTCACAAAGTATGTTGTGAGAATGCTTCTGTCTCCTTTTTATGTGAAGACGATTCCTTTTCCACTATAGGCCTCAAACCGCTCCAAATGTCCATTTGCAGATTCTACAAAAAGAGTGCTTCAAAGCTACTCAATCCAACGAAGGTTCAAATCTGTGAGATGAATTCTCACGTCACAAAGAAGCTTCTCAGAATGCTTCTCTCTAGTTATTATTATACGAAGACATTTCGTTATCCACCATAGGCCTCCAAGAGCTCCAAATATCCACTTTCAGATTCTACAAAAAGAATGTTTCAAAGCTGCTCAATCAAAAGAAAAGTGAAACTCTGTGTGATACGAAAGCACACATCACATTGGAGTTTCTCATAATGCTTCTGCCTAGTTATTACATGAAGACGTTTCGTTATCCACCATAGGCCTTGAAGCGCTCCAAATGTCATCTTGCAGATACTACAAAAAGAGTACTTAAAAATTCCTCAATGAAAAGTAAGGTTCAACTCTGTGAGAAGAATGCACACATCACAAAATAGTTTGTCAGAGTGCTTCTGTCTAGTTGTTATGTGAAGATATTTCCTTTTCCGTCAGAGGCCTCAAGCCACTGCAAATATCCACTGGGAGATTCTACAGATGGAGTGTTTCAAAGTTGCTCAGTCAAAAGAAAGGTTCAACTCTGTGAGTTGAATGCACACATCCCAAAGGAGTTTGTCACAATGCTTCTGTCTAGTCTTTATGTGAAGATATTTCCTTTTCCACCATAGGCCTCAAAGCAATCCAAAGGTCCACTTTCAAATTCTACAAAAAGTGTGTTTCAAAACTGCTCAATCAAAAGCAAGGTTCAACTCTGTGAGAGGAATGTACACATCACAAAGAAGTTTGTCAGAACGCTTCTCTCCAGTTTTATTGTGAAGCTATTTCCTTTTCCACCAGAGGCCTCAAAGCGATCCAAATGTCCACTTGCAGATTTTATAAAAATACTGTTTCAAAGCTGCTCAGTCAAAAGAACAGTTCAACTCTGTGAGACGAATGCTCACATTACAAAGAAGTTTGTGAGAATTCTTCTGTCTAGTTATTATGTGAAGATGTTTCGTTATCCACCAGAGGCCTCAAAGCCCTCCAAATATCCACCTGCAGATTCTACAAAAAGAGTGTTTCAAAACTGCTCAATCAAAAGTAAGGATCAACTCTGTGAGATGAATGCACACATCACAAAGAAGTTTGCCAGAATGCTTCTGTCTAGTTTTTAGGTGGAGATATTTCCTTTTCCTCCACAGGCCTCAAAGTGCTTCAAATGTTCACATGCAAATTCTACAAAAAGAGGGTTTCAAAGCTGCTCAATCAAAAGAAAGGTTCAACTCTGTGAGATGAATGCACACATCAGAAAGAAGTTTGTCAGAAGGCTTCCATCTAGTTTTTATGTGAATATATTTCTTTTTCGACCCTAGGCCTCAAAGCGCTTCAAATGTCCACTTGCAGATTCTACGAAAAGTGTTTCAAAATGGCTCAATTGAAAGTAAGGTTTAACTCTGTGAGATTAATGCACACACCACAAAGAAATTGGTCAGAATGCTTCTGTCTCCTTCTGATGTGAAGATATTTTCTTTTCCACCGTAGGCCTCAAAGCACTTCGAATGTCCACTTGCATTTATTACAAAAGTGGTCTTTCAAAGATGCTCAATCAAAAGTAAGGGTCAAGTCTGAGAGATAAATGCACATATCCCAAAGGTGGCTCTCAGAGTGCTTCTGTCAAGTTTTTATGTGAAGATATTTCCTTTTCCACAGTAGGCCTCAAAGCACAACAAATATCCACTTGCAGATTCTACAAAAAGAGTGTTTCAAGATTGCTTAATCAAAAGAAAGGTTCAACTCTGTGAGATGAATGCACACATCGCGAAGAAGTTTGTCAAAATGCGTCCGTCTAATTTTTATGTGAAGATATTTCCTTTTCCACCTTAGGCTTCATAGCGTTCCAAATGTCCACTTGCAGATTCCACAAAAAGAGTGTTTCAAAACTGCTCAATCACAAGAAAGTTGAAATCTATGAAGTAAATTCACACATCACAAAGAAGTTTGTCAGAATGCTTCTGTCTAGTTTTTATGTGAAGATATTGCCTTTTCCACCATAGGCCTCAAAGCGCTGCAAAGGTCCACTAGCAGATTCTACGAAAAGAGTGTTTCAAAGCTGCTCCATCAAAGGAAAGATTCAACTCTGTGAGATGAGTGCAGATATCACAAATAAGTTTCTCAGAATGCTTCTGTCTAGTTATTATATGAAGACATTTCGTTTTCCAACAAAGGCCTCAAAGCGCTCCAAATGACTACTTGCAGATTCTACAAAAAGAGTGTTTCAAAACTGCTCAATGAAAATTAAGGTTCAACTCTGTGAGATGAATGCACATATCACAAAGAAATTTGTCAGAATGCTTCTGTCTTGTTCTTATGTGAAGATATTTAATTTTCCAGGATCGGCCTCAAAGCACTCCAATTATCCACTTTCCTATAGTACCAAAAAAGTCTTTCAAACTGCTCAATCAAAAGTGAGGTTCAACTCTGTGAGATGAATGCACGTATCACAAAGACAGTTTTCAGAATGCTTCTGACTAGTATTTATGTGAAGATATTATCTTTTCCACCATAGGCCTCAAAGCACAACCAATGTCCGTTTGCAGATTCTACAGAGAGTTTCATGACTGTTCAATCAAAAGAAAAGTTCAACTCTTTGACATGAATGCACATATCACAAAGAAGTTTTTCAGAATGCTTCTGTCTAGTTTTTATATGAAGATATTTCCCTTTCTACCATAAGCCTCAAAGCACTCCAAATGTCCACTCCCACATTCTACAAATGGAGTGTTTCAAAGCTGGTCTATCAAAAGAAATGTTCAACTCTCTGAGATGTATGCACACATCACAGAGAAGTTTGTCAGTATGCTTCTGTCTAGTTTTTATGTGAAGATATTTCCTATTGAACCATAGGCCTGAAATTGCTCCAAATGTCCCCTTGAAGATTCTAGAAAAAGAGTGTTTCAAAGCTGCTCAATCAACAGAAATATTCCACGCCATGAGATGCATGCACACATCCAAAGGAGTTTGTCAAAATGCTTCTGTCTAGTTTTTATGTGAAGGGATTTCCTTTTCCACCACAGGCCTCAAGGTGCTCCAAATGTCCACTTCCAGATTCTACTAAAACAGTGTTTCAAAACTGGTCAATGAAAAGAAATGTTCAACTCTGTGAGATGAATGCACACAGCATAAAGTAATTTGTCAGAATGCTTCTATCTACTTTTTACGTGAAGATATTTCCTTTTCCGCATTAGGCCACAAAAGGCTCCAAGTGTCCACTTCCAGGTCCTACTAAAAGAGCATTTCGAAGCTGGTCAATCAAAAGAAAGGTTCAACTCTGTGAGAGGAATGCACACATCACAAAGATGTTTTTCAGAATGCCTCCATCTAATTTTTATATGAAGATATTTCCCTTTCCGTGATAGGCCTCAAAGTGCTCCAAATGTCGTCATCCAGATTCCACAAAAAGTATGTTTCATAACTGCTCAATGAAAATTAACTTTCAACTCTGTGAGATGAATGCGCACACGAAAAAGAAATTTGTCAGTATGCTTCTGTCTAGTTCTTATGTGAAGATATTTCCTTTTCCACCGTAGGCCTCAAAGCGTTCCAAAGGTCCACTTGTAGATTCTGCCAAAAGAGTGTTTCAAAACTGTTCAATGAAAAGTAAGGTGCAACTCTGTGAGATGAATGCACACATCACATAGAAAGCTTCTCAGATAGCTTCTGTCTAGCTGTGATATGAAGATATTTCGTTATCCACCGTAGGCCTCAGAGCACTCGAAATGTCCACTTGCAGATGCTACAAAAGAGTGTTTCAAAACTACTCAATGTAAAGCAAGGTTCAGCCCCGTGAGATGAATGCATGCATCCCAAAGTAGTTTGTGAGAATGCTTCTGTCTAGGTTTTTTGTGAATGTATTTCCTTTCCAGCAAAGGCCTCAAAGTGCTCCAAAAATCCACTTGCAGATTCCCCAGAGGAAGGTTTCAAAACTGCTCAATGGAAAGTAAGGTTCAACTCTGTGAGATGAATGCACACATCACAAAGTAGTTTGTCAAAATCCTTCTGTCTAGTTTTAATGTGAAGATATTTCCTTTTCGTGTTTCAAAACTGGTCAATCCAAAGTAAGGTTCAACTCTGTGAGATGAATACACATATCACAAGAAAATTCTCAGAATGCTTCTGTCTAGTTTTTAGGTGGAGATATTTCCTTTGCCACAGTAGACCTCAAAGCACTCCAAATGTCCACATGCAGATCATTCAGAAAGGGTGTTTCAAAACTGCTCAATAAACACTAAGGTTTCACTCTGTGTGATAAGTGCACATATCACAAAGAAGGTTGTCCGAGTGCTTCTGTCTAATTTTTGTGTGAAGATATTTCCTTTTCCACCACAGGCCCCAAACCTTCCAAATGCCTACTTGCAGATTCTACAGAAAGAGTGTTTCAAAGCTGCTCAATCAAAAGATAGTTTCAACTCTGTGAGACGAATGCACACATCACAAAGAAGCTTGTCAGAATGCTTGTGTCTAGTTCTTATGGGAAGATATTTCCTTTAACACCATAGCCCTCCAAGCGCTCAAAATGTCCACTTGCAGATTCTACGAAAACAGTGTTTCAAAACTGTTCAACCAGAGGAAGGTTCAACTCTGTGAGATGAATGCACACATCACAAAGAAATTTATCAGAATCCTTCTGTCTACTTAAGTGAAGATATTTCCTTTTCCACCATAGGCCTCAAAGCACTCCAAAGGTCCACTTGCAGATAGTAGAAAAAGGGGGTTTCCAAACTGCTCAATCAAAAGTAAGGTTCAGCTTTGTGAGATGAATGCATATGTCACAAAGTATGTTGTGAGAATGCTTCTGTCTCCTTTTTATGTGAAGACGATTCCTTTTCCACTATAGGCCTCAAACCGCTCCAAATGTCCATTTGCAGATTCTACAAAAAGAGTGCTTCAAAGCTACTCAATCCAACGAAGGTTCAAATCTGTGAGATGAATTCTCACGTCACAAAGAAGCTTCTCAGAATGCTTCTCTCTAGTTATTATTATACGAAGACATTTCGTTATCCACCATAGGCCTCCAAGAGCTCCAAATATCCACTTTCAGATTCTACAAAAAGAATGTTTCAAAGCTGCTCAATCAAAAGAAAAGTGAAACTCTGTGTGATACGAAAGCACACATCACATTGGAGTTTCTCATAATGCTTCTGCCTAGTTATTACATGAAGACGTTTCGTTATCCACCATAGGCCTTGAAGCGCTCCAAATGTCATCTTGCAGATACTACAAAAAGAGTACTTAAAAATTCCTCAATGAAAAGTAAGGTTCAACTCTGTGAGAAGAATGCACACATCACAAAATAGTTTGTCAGAGTGCTTCTGTCTAGTTGTTATGTGAAGATATTTCCTTTTCCGTCAGAGGCCTCAAGCCACTGCAAATATCCACTGGGAGATTCTACAGATGGAGTGTTTCAAAGTTGCTCAGTCAAAAGAAAGGTTCAACTCTGTGAGTTGAATGCACACATCCCAAAGGAGTTTGTCACAATGCTTCTGTCTAGTCTTTATGTGAAGATATTTCCTTTTCCACCATAGGCCTCAAAGCAATCCAAAGGTCCACTTTCAAATTCTACAAAAAGTGTGTTTCAAAACTGCTCAATCAAAAGCAAGGTTCAACTCTGTGAGAGGAATGTACACATCACAAAGAAGTTTGTCAGAACGCTTCTCTCCAGTTTTATTGTGAAGCTATTTCCTTTTCCACCAGAGGCCTCAAAGCGATCCAAATGTCCACTTGCAGATTTTATAAAAATACTGTTTCAAAGCTGCTCAGTCAAAAGAACAGTTCAACTCTGTGAGACGAATGCTCACATTACAAAGAAGTTTGTGAGAATTCTTCTGTCTAGTTATTATGTGAAGATGTTTCGTTATCCACCAGAGGCCTCAAAGCCCTCCAAATATCCACCTGCAGATTCTACAAAAAGAGTGTTTCAAAACTGCTCAATCAAAAGTAAGGATCAACTCTGTGAGATGAATGCACACATCACAAAGAAGTTTGCCAGAATGCTTCTGTCTAGTTTTTAGGTGGAGATATTTCCTTTTCCTCCACAGGCCTCAAAGTGCTTCAAATGTTCACATGCAAATTCTACAAAAAGAGGGTTTCAAAGCTGCTCAATCAAAAGAAAGGTTCAACTCTGTGAGATGAATGCACACATCAGAAAGAAGTTTGTCAGAAGGCTTCCATCTAGTTTTTATGTGAATATATTTCTTTTTCGACCCTAGGCCTCAAAGCGCTTCAAATGTCCACTTGCAGATTCTACGAAAAGTGTTTCAAAATGGCTCAATTGAAAGTAAGGTTTAACTCTGTGAGATTAATGCACACACCACAAAGAAATTGGTCAGAATGCTTCTGTCTCCTTCTGATGTGAAGATATTTTCTTTTCCACCGTAGGCCTCAAAGCACTTCGAATGTCCACTTGCATTTATTACAAAAGTGGTCTTTCAAAGATGCTCAATCAAAAGTAAGGGTCAAGTCTGAGAGATAAATGCACATATCCCAAAGGTGGCTCTCAGAGTGCTTCTGTCAAGTTTTTATGTGAAGATATTTCCTTTTCCACAGTAGGCCTCAAAGCACAACAAATATCCACTTGCAGATTCTACAAAAAGAGTGTTTCAAGATTGCTTAATCAAAAGAAAGGTTCAACTCTGTGAGATGAATGCACACATCGCGAAGAAGTTTGTCAAAATGCGTCCGTCTAATTTTTATGTGAAGATATTTCCTTTTCCACCTTAGGCTTCATAGCGTTCCAAATGTCCACTTGCAGATTCCACAAAAAGAGTGTTTCAAAACTGCTCAATCACAAGAAAGTTGAAATCTATGAAGTAAATTCACACATCACAAAGAAGTTTGTCAGAATGCTTCTGTCTAGTTTTTATGTGAAGATATTGCCTTTTCCACCATAGGCCTCAAAGCGCTGCAAAGGTCCACTAGCAGATTCTACGAAAAGAGTGTTTCAAAGCTGCTCCATCAAAGGAAAGATTCAACTCTGTGAGATGAGTGCAGATATCACAAATAAGTTTCTCAGAATGCTTCTGTCTAGTTATTATATGAAGACATTTCGTTTTCCAACAAAGGCCTCAAAGCGCTCCAAATGACTACTTGCAGATTCTACAAAAAGAGTGTTTCAAAACTGCTCAATGAAAATTAAGGTTCAACTCTGTGAGATGAATGCACATATCACAAAGAAATTTGTCAGAATGCTTCTGTCTTGTTCTTATGTGAAGATATTTAATTTTCCAGGATCGGCCTCAAAGCACTCCAATTATCCACTTTCCTATAGTACAAAAAAAGTCTTTCAAACTGCTCAATCAAAAGTGAGGTTCAACTCTGTGAGATGAATGCACGTATCACAAAGACAGTTTTCAGAATGCTTCTGACTAGTATTTATGTGAAGATATTATCTTTTCCACCATAGGCCTCAAAGCACAACCAATGTCCGTTTGCAGATTCTACAGAGAGTTTCATGACTGTTCAATCAAAAGAAAAGTTCAACTCTTTGACATGAATGCACATATCACAAAGAAGTTTTTCAGAATGCTTCTGTCTAGTTTTTATATGAAGATATTTCCCTTTCTACCATAAGCCTCAAAGCACTCCAAATGTCCACTCCCACATTCTACAAATGGAGTGTTTCAAAGCTGGTCTATCAAAAGAAATGTTCAACTCTCTGAGATGTATGCACACATCACAGAGAAGTTTGTCAGTATGCTTCTGTCTAGTTTTTATGTGAAGATATTTCCTATTGAACCATAGGCCTGAAATTGCTCCAAATGTCCCCTTGAAGATTCTAGAAAAAGAGTGTTTCAAAGCTGCTCAATCAACAGAAATATTCCACGCCATGAGATGCATGCACACATCCAAAGGAGTTTGTCAAAATGCTTCTGTCTAGTTTTTATGTGAAGGGATTTCCTTTTCCACCACAGGCCTCAAGGTGCTCCAAATGTCCACTTCCAGATTCTACTAAAACAGTGTTTCAAAACTGGTCAATGAAAAGAAATGTTCAACTCTGTGAGATGAATGCACACAGCATAAAGTAATTTGTCAGAATGCTTCTATCTACTTTTTACGTGAAGATATTTCCTTTTCCGCATTAGGCCACAAAAGGCTCCAAGTGTCCACTTCCAGGTTCTACTAAAAGAGCATTTCGAAGCTGGTCAATCAAAAGAAAGGTTCAACTCTGTGAGAGGAATGCACACATCACAAAGATGTTTTTCAGAATGCCTCCATCTAATTTTTATATGAAGATATTTCCCTTTCCGTGATAGGCCTCAAAGTGCTCCAAATGTCGTCATCCAGATTCCACAAAAAGTATGTTTCGTAACTGCTCAATGAAAATTAACTTTCAACTCTGTGAGATGAATGCGCACACGAAAAAGAAATTTGTCAGTATGCTTCTGTCTAGTTCTTATGTGAAGATATTTCCTTTTCCACCGTAGGCCTCAAAGCGTTCCAAAGGTCCACTTGTAGATTCTGCCAAAAGAGTGTTTCAAAACTGTTCAATGAAAAGTAAGGTTCAACTCTGTGAGATGAATGCACACATCACATAGAAAGCTTCTCAGATAGCTTCTGTCTAGCTGTGATATGAAGATATTTCGTTATCCACCGTAGGCCTCAGAGCACTCGAAATGTCCACTTGCAGATGCTACAAAAGAGTGTTTCAAAACTACTCAATGTAAAGCAAGGTTCAGCCCCGTGAGATGAATGCATGCATCCCAAAGTAGTTTGTGAGAATGCTTCTGTCTAGGTTTTTTGTGAATGTATTTCCTTTCCAGCAAAGGCCTCAAAGTGCTCCAAAAATCCACTTGCAGATTCCCCAGAGGAAGGTTTCAAAACTGCTCAATGGAAAGTAAGGTTCAACTCTGTGAGATGAATGTACACATCACAAAGTAGTTTGTCAAAATCCTTCTGTCTAGTTTTAATGTGAAGATATTTCCTTTTCGTGTTTCAAAACTGGTCAATCCAAAGTAAGGTTCAACTCTATGAGATGAATACACATATCACAAGAAAATTCTCAGAATGCTTCTGTCTAGTGCTTAGGGGAAGATATTTCCTTTGCCACAATAGACCTCAAAGCACTCCAAATGTCCACATGCAGATCATTCAAAAAGGGTGTTTCAAAACTGCTCAATAAACACTAAGGTTTCACTCTGTGTGATAAGTGCACATATCACAAAGAAGGTTGTCCGAGTGCTTCTGTCTAATTTTTGTGTGAAGATATTTCCTTTTCCACCACAGGCCCCAAACCTTCCAAATGCCTACTTGCAGATTCTACAGAAAGAGTGTTTCAAAGCTGCTCAATCAAAAGATAGTTTCAACTCTGTGAGACGAATGCACACATCACAAAGAAGCTTGTCAGAATGCTTGTGTCTAGTTCTTATGGGAAGATATTTCCTTTAACACCATAGCCCTCCAAGCGCTCAAAATGTCCACTTGCAGATTCTACGAAAACAGTGTTTCAAAACTGTTCAACCAGAGGAAGGTTCAACTCTGTGAGATGAATGCACACATCACAAAGAAATTTATCAGAATCCTTCTGTCTACTTCTTAAGTGAAGATATTTCCTTTTCCACCATAGGCCTCAAAGCACTCCAAAGGTCCACTTGCAGATAGTAGAAAAAGGGGGTTTCCAAACTGCTCAATCAAAAGTAAGGTTCAGCTTTGTGAGATGAATGCATATGTCACAAAGAATGTTGTGAGAATGCTTCTGTCTCCTTTTTATGTGAAGACGATTCCTTTTCCACTATAGGCCTCAAACCGCTCCAAATGTCCATTTGCAGATTCTACAAAAAGAGTGCTTCAAAGCTACTCAATCCAACGAAGGTTCAAATCTGTGAGATGAATTCTCACGTCACAAAGAAGCTTCTCAGAATGCTTCTCTCTAGTTATTATTATACGAAGACATTTCGTTATCCACCATAGGCCTCCAAGAGCTCCAAATATCCACTTTCAGATTCTACAAAAAGAATGTTTCAAAGCTGCTCAATCTAAAGAAAAGTGAAACTCTGTGTGATACGAAAACACACATCACATTGGAGTTTCTCATAATGCTTCTGCCTAGTTATTACATGAAGACGTTTCGTTATCCACCATAGGCCTTGAAGCGCTCCAAATGTCATCTTGCAGATTCTACAAAAAGAGTATTTAAAAATTCCTCAATGAAAAGTAAGGTTCAACTCTGTGAGAAGAATGCACACATCACAAAATAGTTTGTCAGAGTGCTTCTGTCTAGTTGTTATGTGAAGATATTTCCTTTTCCGTCAGAGGCCTCAAGCCACTGCAAATATCCACTGGGAGATTCTACAGATAGAGTGTTTCAAAGTTGCTCAGTCAAAAGAAAGGTTCAACTCTGTGAGTTGAATGCACACATCCCAAAGGAGTTTGTCACAATGCTTCTGTCTAGTCTTTATGTGAAGATATTTCCTTTTCCACCATAGGCCTCAAAGCAATCCAAAGGTCCACTTTCAAATTCTACAAAAAGTGTGTTTCAAAACTGCTCAATCAAAAGCAAGGTTCAACTCTGTGAGATGAATGTACACATCACAAAGAAGTTTGCCAGAATGCTTCTGTCTAGTTTTTAGGTGGAGATATTTCCTTTTCCTCCACAGGCCTCAAAGTGCTTCAAATGTTCACATGCAAATTCTACAAAAAGAGGGTTTCAAAGCTGCTCAATCAAAAGAAAGGTTCAACTCTGTGAGATGAATGCACACATCAGAAAGAAGTTTGTCAGAAGGCTTCCATCTAGTTTTTATGTGAATATATTTCTTTTTCGACCCTAGGCCTCAAAGCCCTCCAAATATCCACCTGCAGATTCTACAGAAAGAGTGTTTCAAAACTGCTCAATGAAAAGTAAGGATCAACTCTGTGAGATGAATGCACACATCACAAAGAAGTTTGCCAGAATGCTTCTGTCTAGTTTTTAGGTGGAGATATTTCCTTTTCCTCCACAGGCTTCAAAGCGCTTCAAATGTTCACATGCAAATTCTACAAAAAGAGGGTTTCAAAGCTGCTCAATCAAAAGAAAGGTTCAACTCTGTGAGATGAATGCACACATCAGAAAGAAGTTTGTCAGAAGGCTTCCATCTAGTTTTTATGTGAATATATTTCTTTTTCGACCCTAGGCCTCAAAGCGCTTCAAATGTCCACTTGCAGATTCTACGAAAAGTGTTTCAAAATGGCTCAATTGAAAGTAAGGTTTAACTCTGTGAGATTAATGCACACACCACAAAGAAATTGGTCAGAATGCTTCTGTCTCCTTCTGATGTGAAGATATTTTCTTTTCCACCGTAGGCCTCAAAGCACTTCGAATGTCCACTTGCATTTATTACAAAAGTGGTCTTTCAAAGATGCTCAATCAAAAGTAAGGGTCAAGTCTGAGAGATAAATGCACATATCCCAAAGGTGGCTCTCAGAGTGCTTCTGTCAAGTTTTTATGTGAAGATATTTCCTTTTCCACAGTAGGCCTCAAAGCACAACAAATATCCACTTGCAGATTCTACAAAAAGAGTGTTTCAAGATTGCTTAATCAAAAGAAAGGTTCAACTCTGTGAGATGAATGCACACATCGCGAAGAAGTTTGTCAAAATGCGTCCGTCTAATTTTTATGTGAAGATATTTCCTTTTCCACCTTAGGCTTCATAGCGTTCCAAATGTCCACTTGCAGATTCCACAAAAAGAGTGTTTCAAAACTGCTCAATCACAAGAAAGTTGAAATCTATGAAGTAAATTCACACATCACAAAGAAGTTTGTCAGAATGCTTCTGTCTAGTTTTTATGTGAAGATATTGCCTTTTCCACCATAGGCCTCAAAGCGCTGCAAAGGTCCACTAGCAGATTCTACGAAAAGAGTGTTTCAAAGCTGCTCCATCAAAGGAAAGATTCAACTCTGTGAGATGAGTGCAGATATCACAAATAAGTTTCTCAGAATGCTTCTGTCTAGTTATTATATGAAGACATTTCGTTTTCCAACAAAGGCCTCAAAGCGCTCCAAATGACTACTTGCAGATTCTACAAAAAGAGTGTTTCAAAACTGCTCAATGAAAATTAAGGTTCAACTCTGTGAGATGAATGCACATATCACAAAGAAATTTGTCAGAATGCTTCTGTCTTGTTCTTATGTGAAGATATTTAATTTTCCAGGATCGGCCTCAAAGCACTCCAATTATCCACTTTCCTATAGTACAAAAAAAGTCTTTCAAACTGCTCAATCAAAAGTGAGGTTCAACTCTGTGAGATGAATGCACGTATCACAAAGACAGTTTTCAGAATGCTTCTGACTAGTATTTATGTGAAGATATTATCTTTTCCACCATAGGCCTCAAAGCACAACCAATGTCCGTTTGCAGATTCTACAGAGAGTTTCATGACTGTTCAATCAAAAGAAAAGTTCAACTCTTTGACATGAATGCACATATCACAAAGAAGTTTTTCAGAATGCTTCTGTCTAGTTTTTATATGAAGATATTTCCCTTTCTACCATAAGCCTCAAAGCACTCCAAATGTCCACTCCCACATTCTACAAATGGAGTGTTTCAAAGCTGGTCTATCAAAAGAAATGTTCAACTCTCTGAGATGTATGCACACATCACAGAGAAGTTTGTCAGTATGCTTCTGTCTAGTTTTTATGTGAAGATATTTCCTATTGAACCATAGGCCTGAAATTGCTCCAAATGTCCCCTTGAAGATTCTAGAAAAAGAGTGTTTCAAAGCTGCTCAATCAACAGAAATATTCCACGCCATGAGATGCATGCACACATCCAAAGGAGTTTGTCAAAATGCTTCTGTCTAGTTTTTATGTGAAGGGATTTCCTTTTCCACCACAGGCCTCAAGGTGCTCCAAATGTCCACTTCCAGATTCTACTAAAACAGTGTTTCAAAACTGGTCAATGAAAAGAAATGTTCAACTCTGTGAGATGAATGCACACAGCATAAAGTAATTTGTCAGAATGCTTCTATCTACTTTTTACGTGAAGATATTTCCTTTTCCGCATTAGGCCACAAAAGGCTCCAAATGTCCACTTCCAGGTCCTACGAAAAGAGCATTTCGAAGCTGGTCAATCAAAAGAAAGGTTCAACTCTGTGAGAGGAATGCACACATCACAAAGATGTTTTTCAGAATGCCTCCATCTAATTTTTATATGAAGATATTTCCCTTTCCGTGATAGGCCTCAAAGTGCTCCAAATGTCGTCATCCAGATTCCACAAAAAGTATGTTTCATAACTGCTCAATGAAAATTAACTTTCAACTCTGTGAGATGAATGCGCACACGAAAAAGAAATTTGTCAGTATGCTTCTGTCTAGTTCTTATGTGAAGATATTTCCTTTTCCACCGTAGGCCTCAAAGCGTTCCAAAGGTCCACTTGTAGATTCTGCCAAAAGAGTGTTTCAAAACTGTTCAATGAAAAGTAAGGTGCAACTCTGTGAGATGAATGCACACATCACATAGAAAGCTTCTCAGATAGCTTCTGTCTAGCTGTGATATGAAGATATTTCGTTATCCACCGTAGGCCTCAGAGCACTCGAAATGTCCACTTGCAGATGCTACAAAAGAGTGTTTCAAAACTACTCAATGTAAAGCAAGGTTCAGCCCCGTGAGATGAATGCATGCATCCCAAAGTAGTTTGTGAGAATGCTTCTGTCTAGGTTTTTTGTGAATGTATTTCCTTTCCAGCAAAGGCCTCAAAGTGCTCCAAAAATCCACTTGCAGATTCCCCAGAGGAAGGTTTCAAAACTGCTCAATGGAAAGTAAGGTTCAACTCTGTGAGATGAATGCACACATCACAAAGTAGTTTGTCAAAATCCTTCTGTCTAGTTTTAATGTGAAGATATTTCCTTTTCGTGTTTCAAAACTGGTCAATCCAAAGTAAGGTTCAACTCTGTGAGATGAATACACATATCACAAGAAAATTCTCAGAATGCTTCTGTCTAGTTTTTAGGTGGAGATATTTCCTTTGCCACAGTAGACCTCAAAGCACTCCAAATGTCCACATGCAGATCATTCAGAAAGGGTGTTTCAAAACTGCTCAATAAACACTAAGGTTTCACTCTGTGTGATAAGTGCACATATCACAAAGAAGGTTGTCCGAGTGCTTCTGTCTAATTTTTGTGTGAAGATATTTCCTTTTCCACCACAGGCCCCAAACCTTCCAAATGCCTACTTGCAGATTCTACAGAAAGAGTGTTTCAAAGCTGCTCAATCAAAAGATAGTTTCAACTCTGTGAGACGAATGCACACATCACAAAGAAGCTTGTCAGAATGCTTGTGTCTAGTTCTTATGGGAAGATATTTCCTTTAACACCATAGCCCTCCAAGCGCTCAAAATGTCCACTTGCAGATTCTACGAAAACAGTGTTTCAAAACTGTTCAACCAGAGGAAGGTTCAACTCTGTGAGATGAATGCACACATCACAAAGAAATTTATCAGAATCCTTCTGTCTACTTAAGTGAAGATATTTCCTTTTCCACCATAGGCCTCAAAGCACTCCAAAGGTCCACTTGCAGATAGTAGAAAAAGGGGGTTTCCAAACTGCTCAATCAAAAGTAAGGTTCAGCTTTGTGAGATGAATGCATATGTCACAAAGTATGTTGTGAGAATGCTTCTGTCTCCTTTTTATGTGAAGACGATTCCTTTTCCACTATAGGCCTCAAACCGCTCCAAATGTCCATTTGCAGATTCTACAAAAAGAGTGCTTCAAAGCTACTCAATCCAACGAAGGTTCAAATCTGTGAGATGAATTCTCACGTCACAAAGAAGCTTCTCAGAATGCTTCTCTCTAGTTATTATTATACGAAGACATTTCGTTATCCACCATAGGCCTCCAAGAGCTCCAAATATCCACTTTCAGATTCTACAAAAAGAATGTTTCAAAGCTGCTCAATCAAAAGAAAAGTGAAACTCTGTGTGATACGAAAGCACACATCACATTGGAGTTTCTCATAATGCTTCTGCCTAGTTATTACATGAAGACGTTTCGTTATCCACCATAGGCCTTGAAGCGCTCCAAATGTCATCTTGCAGATACTACAAAAAGAGTACTTAAAAATTCCTCAATGAAAAGTAAGGTTCAACTCTGTGAGAAGAATGCACACATCACAAAATAGTTTGTCAGAGTGCTTCTGTCTAGTTGTTATGTGAAGATATTTCCTTTTCCGTCAGAGGCCTCAAGCCACTGCAAATATCCACTGGGAGATTCTACAGATGGAGTGTTTCAAAGTTGCTCAGTCAAAAGAAAGGTTCAACTCTGTGAGTTGAATGCACACATCCCAAAGGAGTTTGTCACAATGCTTCTGTCTAGTCTTTATGTGAAGATATTTCCTTTTCCACCATAGGCCTCAAAGCAATCCAAAGGTCCACTTTCAAATTCTACAAAAAGTGTGTTTCAAAACTGCTCAATCAAAAGCAAGGTTCAACTCTGTGAGAGGAATGTACACATCACAAAGAAGTTTGTCAGAACGCTTCTCTCCAGTTTTATTGTGAAGCTATTTCCTTTTCCACCAGAGGCCTCAAAGCGATCCAAATGTCCACTTGCAGATTTTATAAAAATACTGTTTCAAAGCTGCTCAGTCAAAAGAACAGTTCAACTCTGTGAGACGAATGCTCACATTACAAAGAAGTTTGTGAGAATTCTTCTGTCTAGTTATTATGTGAAGATGTTTCGTTATCCACCAGAGGCCTCAAAGCCCTCCAAATATCCACCTGCAGATTCTACAAAAAGAGTGTTTCAAAACTGCTCAATCAAAAGTAAGGATCAACTCTGTGAGATGAATGCACACATCACAAAGAAGTTTGCCAGAATGCTTCTGTCTAGTTTTTAGGTGGAGATATTTCCTTTTCCTCCACAGGCCTCAAAGTGCTTCAAATGTTCACATGCAAATTCTACAAAAAGAGGGTTTCAAAGCTGCTCAATCAAAAGAAAGGTTCAACTCTGTGAGATGAATGCACACATCAGAAAGAAGTTTGTCAGAAGGCTTCCATCTAGTTTTTATGTGAATATATTTCTTTTTCGACCCTAGGCCTCAAAGCGCTTCAAATGTCCACTTGCAGATTCTACGAAAAGTGTTTCAAAATGGCTCAATTGAAAGTAAGGTTTAACTCTGTGAGATTAATGCACACACCACAAAGAAATTGGTCAGAATGCTTCTGTCTCCTTCTGATGTGAAGATATTTTCTTTTCCACCGTAGGCCTCAAAGCACTTCGAATGTCCACTTGCATTTATTACAAAAGTGGTCTTTCAAAGATGCTCAATCAAAAGTAAGGGTCAAGTCTGAGAGATAAATGCACATATCCCAAAGGTGGCTCTCAGAGTGCTTCTGTCAAGTTTTTATGTGAAGATATTTCCTTTTCCACAGTAGGCCTCAAAGCACAACAAATATCCACTTGCAGATTCTACAAAAAGAGTGTTTCAAGATTGCTTAATCAAAAGAAAGGTTCAACTCTGTGAGATGAATGCACACATCGCGAAGAAGTTTGTCAAAATGCGTCCGTCTAATTTTTATGTGAAGATATTTCCTTTTCCACCTTAGGCTTCATAGCGTTCCAAATGTCCACTTGCAGATTCCACAAAAAGAGTGTTTCAAAACTGCTCAATCACAAGAAAGTTGAAATCTATGAAGTAAATTCACACATCACAAAGAAGTTTGTCAGAATGCTTCTGTCTAGTTTTTATGTGAAGATATTGCCTTTTCCACCATAGGCCTCAAAGCGCTGCAAAGGTCCACTAGCAGATTCTACGAAAAGAGTGTTTCAAAGCTGCTCCATCAAAGGAAAGATTCAACTCTGTGAGATGAGTGCAGATATCACAAATAAGTTTCTCAGAATGCTTCTGTCTAGTTATTATATGAAGACATTTCGTTTTCCAACAAAGGCCTCAAAGCGCTCCAAATGACTACTTGCAGATTCTACAAAAAGAGTGTTTCAAAACTGCTCAATGAAAATTAAGGTTCAACTCTGTGAGATGAATGCACATATCACAAAGAAATTTGTCAGAATGCTTCTGTCTTGTTCTTATGTGAAGATATTTAATTTTCCAGGATCGGCCTCAAAGCACTCCAATTATCCACTTTCCTATAGTACCAAAAAAGTCTTTCAAACTGCTCAATCAAAAGTGAGGTTCAACTCTGTGAGATGAATGCACGTATCACAAAGACAGTTTTCAGAATGCTTCTGACTAGTATTTATGTGAAGATATTATCTTTTCCACCATAGGCCTCAAAGCACAACCAATGTCCGTTTGCAGATTCTACAGAGAGTTTCATGACTGTTCAATCAAAAGAAAAGTTCAACTCTTTGACATGAATGCACATATCACAAAGAAGTTTTTCAGAATGCTTCTGTCTAGTTTTTATATGAAGATATTTCCCTTTCTACCATAAGCCTCAAAGCACTCCAAATGTCCACTCCCACATTCTACAAATGGAGTGTTTCAAAGCTGGTCTATCAAAAGAAATGTTCAACTCTCTGAGATGTATGCACACATCACAGAGAAGTTTGTCAGTATGCTTCTGTCTAGTTTTTATGTGAAGATATTTCCTATTGAACCATAGGCCTGAAATTGCTCCAAATGTCCCCTTGAAGATTCTAGAAAAAGAGTGTTTCAAAGCTGCTCAATCAACAGAAATATTCCACGCCATGAGATGCATGCACACATCCAAAGGAGTTTGTCAAAATGCTTCTGTCTAGTTTTTATGTGAAGGGATTTCCTTTTCCACCACAGGCCTCAAGGTGCTCCAAATGTCCACTTCCAGATTCTACTAAAACAGTGTTTCAAAACTGGTCAATGAAAAGAAATGTTCAACTCTGTGAGATGAATGCACACAGCATAAAGTAATTTGTCAGAATGCTTCTATCTACTTTTTACGTGAAGATATTTCCTTTTCCGCATTAGGCCACAAAAGGCTCCAAATGTCCACTTCCAGGTCCTACTAAAAGAGCATTTCGAAGCTGGTCAATCAAAAGAAAGGTTCAACTCTGTGAGAGGAATGCACACATCACAAAGATGTTTTTCAGAATGCCTCCATCTAATTTTTATATGAAGATATTTCCCTTTCCGTGATAGGCCTCAAAGTGCTCCAAATGTCGTCATCCAGATTCCACAAAAAGTATGTTTCATAACTGCTCAATGAAAATTAACTTTCAACTCTGTGAGATGAATGCGCACACGAAAAAGAAATTTGTCAGTATGCTTCTGTCTAGTTCTTATGTGAAGATATTTCCTTTTCCACCGTAGGCCTCAAAGCGTTCCAAAGGTCCACTTGTAGATTCTGCCAAAAGAGTGTTTCAAAACTGTTCAATGAAAAGTAAGGTGCAACTCTGTGAGATGAATGCACACATCACATAGAAAGCTTCTCAGATAGCTTCTGTCTAGCTGTGATATGAAGATATTTCGTTATCCACCGTAGGCCTCAGAGCACTCGAAATGTCCACTTGCAGATGCTACAAAAGAGTGTTTCAAAACTACTCAATGTAAAGCAAGGTTCAGCCCCGTGAGATGAATGCATGCATCCCAAAGTAGTTTGTGAGAATGCTTCTGTCTAGGTTTTTTGTGAATGTATTTCCTTTCCAGCAAAGGCCTCAAAGTGCTCCAAAAATCCACTTGCAGATTCCCCAGAGGAAGGTTTCAAAACTGCTCAATGGAAAGTAAGGTTCAACTCTGTGAGATGAATGCACACATCACAAAGTAGTTTGTCAAAATCCTTCTGTCTAGTTTTAATGTGAAGATATTTCCTTTTCGTGTTTCAAAACTGGTCAATCCAAAGTAAGGTTCAACTCTGTGAGATGAATACACATATCACAAGAAAATTCTCAGAATGCTTCTGTCTAGTTTTTAGGTGGAGATATTTCCTTTGCCACAGTAGACCTCAAAGCACTCCAAATGTCCACATGCAGATCATTCAGAAAGGGTGTTTCAAAACTGCTCAATAAACACTAAGGTTTCACTCTGTGTGATAAGTGCACATATCACAAAGAAGGTTGTCCGAGTGCTTCTGTCTAATTTTTGTGTGAAGATATTTCCTTTTCCACCACAGGCCCCAAACCTTCCAAATGCCTACTTGCAGATTCTACAGAAAGAGTGTTTCAAAGCTGCTCAATCAAAAGATAGTTTCAACTCTGTGAGACGAATGCACACATCACAAAGAAGCTTGTCAGAATGCTTGTGTCTAGTTCTTATGGGAAGATATTTCCTTTAACACCATAGCCCTCCAAGCGCTCAAAATGTCCACTTGCAGATTCTACGAAAACAGTGTTTCAAAACTGTTCAACCAGAGGAAGGTTCAACTCTGTGAGATGAATGCACACATCACAAAGAAATTTATCAGAATCCTTCTGTCTACTTAAGTGAAGATATTTCCTTTTCCACCATAGGCCTCAAAGCACTCCAAAGGTCCACTTGCAGATAGTAGAAAAAGGGGGTTTCCAAACTGCTCAATCAAAAGTAAGGTTCAGCTTTGTGAGATGAATGCATATGTCACAAAGTATGTTGTGAGAATGCTTCTGTCTCCTTTTTATGTGAAGACGATTCCTTTTCCACTATAGGCCTCAAACCGCTCCAAATGTCCATTTGCAGATTCTACAAAAAGAGTGCTTCAAAGCTACTCAATCCAACGAAGGTTCAAATCTGTGAGATGAATTCTCACGTCACAAAGAAGCTTCTCAGAATGCTTCTCTCTAGTTATTATTATACGAAGACATTTCGTTATCCACCATAGGCCTCCAAGAGCTCCAAATATCCACTTTCAGATTCTACAAAAAGAATGTTTCAAAGCTGCTCAATCAAAAGAAAAGTGAAACTCTGTGTGATACGAAAGCACACATCACATTGGAGTTTCTCATAATGCTTCTGCCTAGTTATTACATGAAGACGTTTCGTTATCCACCATAGGCCTTGAAGCGCTCCAAATGTCATCTTGCAGATACTACAAAAAGAGTACTTAAAAATTCCTCAATGAAAAGTAAGGTTCAACTCTGTGAGAAGAATGCACACATCACAAAATAGTTTGTCAGAGTGCTTCTGTCTAGTTGTTATGTGAAGATATTTCCTTTTCCGTCAGAGGCCTCAAGCCACTGCAAATATCCACTGGGAGATTCTACAGATGGAGTGTTTCAAAGTTGCTCAGTCAAAAGAAAGGTTCAACTCTGTGAGTTGAATGCACACATCCCAAAGGAGTTTGTCACAATGCTTCTGTCTAGTCTTTATGTGAAGATATTTCCTTTTCCACCATAGGCCTCAAAGCAATCCAAAGGTCCACTTTCAAATTCTACAAAAAGTGTGTTTCAAAACTGCTCAATCAAAAGCAAGGTTCAACTCTGTGAGATGAATGTACACATCACAAAGTAGTTTGTCAGAACGCTTCTCTCCAGTTTTATTGTGAAGCTATTTCCTTTTCCACCAGAGGCCTCAAAGCGATCCAAATGTCCACTTGCAGATTTTATAAAAATACTGTTTCAAAGCTGCTCAGTCAAAAGAACAGTTCAACTCTGTGAGACGAATGCTCACATTACAAAGAAGTTTGTGAGAATTCTTCTGTCTAGTTATTATGTGAAGATATTTCGTTATCCACCAGAGGCCTCAAAGCCCTCCAAATATCCACCTGCAGATTCTACAAAAAGAGTGTTTCAAAACTGCTCAATGAAAAGTAAGGATCAACTCTGTGAGATGAATGCACACATCACAAAGAAGTTTGCCAGAATGCTTCTGTCTAGTTTTTAGGTGGAGATATTTCCTTTTCCTCCACAGGCCTCAAAGCGCTTCAAATGTTCACATGCAAATTCTACCAAAAGAGGGTTTCAAAGCTGCTCAATCAAAAGAAAGGTTCAACTCTGTGAGATGAATGCACACATCGGAAAGAAGTTTGTCAGAAGGCTTCCATCTAGTTTTTATGTGAATATATTTCTTTTTCGACCCTAGGCCTCAAAGCCCTCCAAATATCCACCTGCAGATTCTACAAAAAGAGTGTTTCAAAACTGCTCAATGAAAAGTAAGGATCAACTCTGTGAGATGAATGCACACATCACAAAGAAGTTTGTCAGAAGGCTTCCATCTAGTTTTTATGTGAATATATTTCTTTTTCGACCCTAGGCCTCAAAGCGCTTCAAATGTCCACTTGCAGATTCTACGAAAAGTGTTTCAAAATGGCTCAATTGAAAGTAAGGTTTAACTCTGTGAGATTAATGCACACACCACAAAGAAATTGGTCAGAATGCTTCTGTCTCCTTCTGATGTGAAGATATTTTCTTTTCCACCGTAGGCCTCAAAGCACTTCGAATGTCCACTTGCATTTATTACAAAAGTGGTCTTTCAAAGATGCTCAATCAAAAGTAAGGGTCAAGTCTGAGAGATAAATGCACACATCCCAAAGGTGGCTCTCAGAGTGCTTCTGTCAAGTTTTTATGTGAAGATATTTCCTTTTCCACCGTAGGCCTCAAAGCACAACAAATATCCACTTGCAGATTCTACAAATAGAGTGTTTCAAGATTGCTTAATCAAAAGAAAGGTTCAACTCTGTGAGATGAATGCACACATCTCGAAGAAGTTTGTCAAAATGCGTCCGTCTAATTTTTATGTGAAGATATTTCCTTTTCCACCTTAGGCTTCATAGCGTTCCAAATGTCCACTTGCAGATTCCACAAAAAGAGTGTTTCAAAACTGCTCAATCACAAGAAATTTGAAATCTATGGAGTAAATTCACACCTCACAAAGAAGTTTGTCAGAATGCTTCTGTCTAGTTTTTATGTGAAGATATTGCCTTTTCCACCATAGGCCTCAAAGCGCTGCAAAGGTCCACTAGCAGATTCTACGAAAAGAGTGTTTCAAAGCTGCTCCATCAAAGGAAAGATTCAACTCTGTGAGATGATTGCAGATATCACAAATAAGTTTCTCAGAATGCTTCTGTCTAGTTATTATATGAAGACATTTCGTTTTCCAACAAAGGCCTCTAAGCGCTCCAAATGACTACTTGCAGATTCTACAAAAAGAGTGTTTCAAAACTGCTCAATGAAAATTAAGGTTCAACTCTGTGAGATGAATGCACATATCACAAAGAAATTTGTCAGAATGCTTCTGTCTTGTTCTTATGTGAAGATATTTAATTTTCCAGGATCGGCCTCAAAGCACTCCAATTATCCACTTTCCTATAGTACAAAAAAAGTCTTTCAAACTGCTCAATCAAAAGTGAGGTTCAACTCTGTGAGATGAATGCACGTATCACAAAGACAGTTTTCAGAATGCTTCTGACTAGTATTTATGTGAAGATATTATCTTTTCCACCATAGGCCTCAAAGCACAACCAATGTCCATTTGCAGATTCTACAGAGAGTTTCATGACTGTTCAATCAAAAGAAAAGTTCAACTCTTTGACATGAATGCACATATCACAAAGAAGTTTTTCAGAATGCTTCTGTCTAGTTTTTATATGAAGATATTTCCCTTTCTACCATAAGCCTCAAAGCACTCCAAATGTCCACTCCCACATTCTACAAATGGAGTGTTTCAAAGCTGGTCTATCAAAAGAAATGTTCAACTCTCTGAGATGTATGCACACATCACAGAGAAGTTTGTCAGTATGCTTCTGTCTAGTTTTGATGTGAAGATATTTCCTATTGAACCATAGGCCTGAAATTGCTCCAAATGTCCCCTTGAAGATTCTAGAAAAAGAGTGTTTCAAAGCTGCTCAATCAACAGAAATATTCCACGCCATGAGATGCATGCACACATCCAAAGGAGTTTGTCAAAATGCTTCTGTCTAGTTTTTATGTGAAGGGATTTCCTTTTCCACCACAGGCCTCAAGGTGCTCCAAATGTCCACTTCCAGATTCTACTAAAACAGTGTTTCAAAACTGGTCAATGAAAAGAAATGTTCAACTCTGTGAGATGAATGCACACAGCATAAAGTAATTTGTCAGAATGCTTCTATCTACTTTTTACGTGAAGATATTTCCTTTTCCGCATTAGGCCACAAAAGGCTCCAAATGTCCACTTCCAGGTCCTACTAAAAGAGCATTTCGAAGCTGGTCAATCAAAAGAAAGGTTCAACTCTGTGAGAGGAATGCACACATCACAAAGATGTTTTTCAGAATGCCTCCATCTAATTTTTATATGAAGATATTTCCCTTTCCGTGATAGGCCTCAAAGTGCTCCAAATGTCGTCATCCAGATTCCACAAAAAGTATGTTTCGTAACTGCTCAATGAAAATTAACTTTCAACTCTGTGAGATGAATGCGCACACGAAAAAGAAATTTGTCAGTATGCTTCTGTCTAGTTCTTATGTGAAGATATTTCCTTTTCCACCGTAGGCCTCAAAGCGTTCCAAAGGTCCACTTGTAGATTCTGCCAAAAGAGTGTTTCAAAACTGTTCAATGAAAAGTAAGGTGCAACTCTGTGAGATGAATGCACACATCACATAGAAAGCTTCTCAGATAGCTTCTGTCTAGCTGTGATATGAAGATATTTCGTTATCCACCGTAGGCCTCAGAGCACTCGAAATGTCCACTTGCAGATGCTACAAAAGAGTGTTTCAAAACTACTCAATGTAAAGCAAGGTTCAGCCCCGTGAGATGAATGCATGCATCCCAAAGTAGTTTGTGAGAATGCTTCTGTCTAGGTTTTTTGTGAATGTATTTCCTTTCCAGCAAAGGCCTCAAAGTGCTCCAAAAATCCACTTGCAGATTCCCCAGAGGAAGGTTTCAAAACTGCTCAATGGAAAGTAAGGTTCAACTCTGTGAGATGAATGCACACATCACAAAGTAGTTTGTCAAAATCCTTCTGTCTAGTTTTAATGTGAAGATATTTCCTTTTCGTGTTTCAAAACTGGTCAATCCAAAGTAAGGTTCAACTCTGTGAGATGAATACACATATCACAAGAAAATTCTCAGAATGCTTCTGTCTAGTTTTTAGGTGGAGATATTTCCTTTGCCACAGTAGACCTCAAAGCACTCCAAATGTCCACATGCAGATCATTCAGAAAGGGTGTTTCAAAACTGCTCAATAAACACTAAGGTTTCACTCTGTGTGATAAGTGCACATATCACAAAGAAGGTTGTCCGAGTGCTTCTGTCTAATTTTTGTGTGAAGATATTTCCTTTTCCACCACAGGCCCCAAACCTTCCAAATGCCTACTTGCAGATTCTACAGAAAGAGTGTTTCAAAGCTGCTCAATCAAAAGATAGTTTCAACTCTGTGAGACGAATGCACACATCACAAAGAAGCTTGTCAGAATGCTTGTGTCTAGTTCTTATGGGAAGATATTTCCTTTAACACCATAGCCCTCCAAGCGCTCAAAATGTCCACTTGCAGATTCTACGAAAACAGTGTTTCAAAACTGTTCAACCAGAGGAAGGTTCAACTCTGTGAGATGAATGCACACATCACAAAGAAATTTATCAGAATCCTTCTGTCTACTTAAGTGAAGATATTTCCTTTTCCACCATAGGCCTCAAAGCACTCCAAAGGTCCACTTGCAGATAGTAGAAAAAGGGGGTTTCCAAACTGCTCAATCAAAAGTAAGGTTCAGCTTTGTGAGATGAATGCATATGTCACAAAGTATGTTGTGAGAATGCTTCTGTCTCCTTTTTATGTGAAGACGATTCCTTTTCCACTATAGGCCTCAAACCGCTCCAAATGTCCATTTGCAGATTCTACAAAAAGAGTGCTTCAAAGCTACTCAATCCAACGAAGGTTCAAATCTGTGAGATGAATTCTCACGTCACAAAGAAGCTTCTCAGAATGCTTCTCTCTAGTTATTATTATACGAAGACATTTCGTTATCCACCATAGGCCTCCAAGAGCTCCAAATATCCACTTTCAGATTCTACAAAAAGAATGTTTCAAAGCTGCTCAATCAAAAGAAAAGTGAAACTCTGTGTGATACGAAAGCACACATCACATTGGAGTTTCTCATAATGCTTCTGCCTAGTTATTACATGAAGACGTTTCGTTATCCACCATAGGCCTTGAAGCGCTCCAAATGTCATCTTGCAGATACTACAAAAAGAGTACTTAAAAATTCCTCAATGAAAAGTAAGGTTCAACTCTGTGAGAAGAATGCACATATCACAAAATAGTTTGTCAGAGTGCTTCTGTCTAGTTGTTATGTGAAGATATTTCCTTTTCCGTCAGAGGCCTCAAGCCACTGCAAATATCCACTGGGAGATTCTACAGATGGAGTGTTTCAAAGTTGCTCAGTCAAAAGAAAGGTTCAACTCTGTGAGTTGAATGCACACATCCCAAAGGAGTTTGTCACAATGCTTCTGTCTAGTCTTTATGTGAAGATATTTCCTTTTCCACCATAGGCCTCAAAGCAATCCAAAGGTCCACTTTCAAATTCTACAAAAAGTGTGTTTCAAAACTGCTCAATCAAAAGCAAGGTTCAACTCTGTGAGAGGAATGTACACATCACAAAGTAGTTTGTCAGAACGCTTCTCTCCAGTTTTATTGTGAAGCTATTTCCTTTTCCACCAGAGGCCTCAAAGCGATCCAAATGTCCACTTGCAGATTTTATAAAAATACTGTTTCAAAGCTGCTCAGTCAAAAGAACAGTTCAACTCTGTGAGACGAATGCTCACATTACAAAGAAGTTTGTGAGAATTCTTCTGTCTAGTTATTATGTGAAGATATTTCGTTATCCACCAGAGGCCTCAAAGCCCTCCAAATATCCACCTGCAGATTCTACAAAAAGAGTGTTTCAAAACTGCTCAATGAAAAGTAAGGATCAACTCTGTGAGATGAATGCACACATCACAAAGAAGTTTGCCAGAATGCTTCTGTCTAGTTTTTAGGTGGAGATATTTCCTTTTCCTCCACAGGCCTCAAAGCGCTTCAAATGTTCACATGCAAATTCTACCAAAAGAGGGTTTCAAAGCTGCTCAATCAAAAGAAAGGTTCAACTCTGTGAGATGAATGCACACATCGGAAAGAAGTTTGTCAGAAGGCTTCCATCTAGTTTTTATGTGAATATATTTCTTTTTCGACCCTAGGCCTCAAAGCCCTCCAAATATCCACCTGCAGATTCTACAAAAAGAGTGTTTCAAAACTGCTCAATGAAAAGTAAGGATCAACTCTGTGAGATGAATGCACACATCACAAAGAAGTTTGTCAGAAGGCTTCCATCTAGTTTTTATGTGAATATATTTCTTTTTCGACCCTAGGCCTCAAAGCGCTTCAAATGTCCACTTGCAGATTCTACGAAAAGTGTTTCAAAATGGCTCAATTGAAAGTAAGGTTTAACTCTGTGAGATTAATGCACACACCACAAAGAAATTGGTCAGAATGCTTCTGTCTCCTTCTGATGTGAAGATATTTTCTTTTCCACCGTAGGCCTCAAAGCACTTCGAATGTCCACTTGCATTTATTACAAAAGTGGTCTTTCAAAGATGCTCAATCAAAAGTAAGGGTCAAGTCTGAGAGATAAATGCACACATCCCAAAGGTGGCTCTCAGAGTGCTTCTGTCAAGTTTTTATGTGAAGATATTTCCTTTTCCACCGTAGGCCTCAAAGCACAACAAATATCCACTTGCAGATTCTACAAATAGAGTGTTTCAAGATTGCTTAATCAAAAGAAAGGTTCAACTCTGTGAGATGAATGCACACATCTCGAAGAAGTTTGTCAAAATGCGTCCGTCTAATTTTTATGTGAAGATATTTCCTTTTCCACCTTAGGCTTCATAGCGTTCCAAATGTCCACTTGCAGATTCCACAAAAAGAGTGTTTCAAAACTGCTCAATCACAAGAAATTTGAAATCTATGGAGTAAATTCACACCTCACAAAGAAGTTTGTCAGAATGCTTCTGTCTAGTTTTTATGTGAAGATATTGCCTTTTCCACCATAGGCCTCAAAGCGCTGCAAAGGTCCACTAGCAGATTCTACGAAAAGAGTGTTTCAAAGCTGCTCCATCAAAGGAAAGATTCAACTCTGTGAGATGATTGCAGATATCACAAATAAGTTTCTCAGAATGCTTCTGTCTAGTTATTATATGAAGACATTTCGTTTTCCAACAAAGGCCTCTAAGCGCTCCAAATGACTACTTGCAGATTCTACAAAAAGAGTGTTTCAAAACTGCTCAATGAAAATTAAGGTTCAACTCTGTGAGATGAATGCACATATCACAAAGAAATTTGTCAGAATGCTTCTGTCTTGTTCTTATGTGAAGATATTTAATTTTCCAGGATCGGCCTCAAAGCACTCCAATTATCCACTTTCCTATAGTACAAAAAAAGTCTTTCAAACTGCTCAATCAAAAGTGAGGTTCAACTCTGTGAGATGAATGCACGTATCACAAAGACAGTTTTCAGAATGCTTCTGACTAGTATTTATGTGAAGATATTATCTTTTCCACCATAGGCCTCAAAGCACAACCAATGTCCATTTGCAGATTCTACAGAGAGTTTCATGACTGTTCAATCAAAAGAAAAGTTCAACTCTTTGACATGAATGCACATATCACAAAGAAGTTTTTCAGAATGCTTCTGTCTAGTTTTTATATGAAGATATTTCCCTTTCTACCATAAGCCTCAAAGCACTCCAAATGTCCACTCCCACATTCTACAAATGGAGTGTTTCAAAGCTGGTCTATCAAAAGAAATGTTCAACTCTCTGAGATGTATGCACACATCACAGAGAAGTTTGTCAGTATGCTTCTGTCTAGTTTTGATGTGAAGATATTTCCTATTGAACCATAGGCCTGAAATTGCTCCAAATGTCCCCTTGAAGATTCTAGAAAAAGAGTGTTTCAAAGCTGCTCAATCAACAGAAATATTCCACGCCATGAGATGCATGCACACATCCAAAGGAGTTTGTCAAAATGCTTCTGTCTAGTTTTTATGTGAAGGGATTTCCTTTTCCACCACAGGCCTCAAGGTGCTCCAAATGTCCACTTCCAGATTCTACTAAAACAGTGTTTCAAAACTGGTCAATGAAAAGAAATGTTCAACTCTGTGAGATGAATGCACACAGCATAAAGTAATTTGTCAGAATGCTTCTATCTACTTTTTACGTGAAGATATTTCCTTTTCCGCATTAGGCCACAAAAGGCTCCAAATGTCCACTTCCAGGTCCTACTAAAAGAGCATTTCGAAGCTGGTCAATCAAAAGAAAGGTTCAACTCTGTGAGAGGAATGCACACATCACAAAGATATTTTTCAGAATGCCTCCATCTAATTTTTATATGAAGATATTTCCCTTTCCGTGATAGGCCTCAAAGTGCTCCAAATGTCGTCATCCAGATTCCACAAAAAGTATGTTTCGTAACTGCTCAATGAAAATTAACTTTCAACTCTGTGAGATGAATGCGCACACGAAAAAGAAATTTGTCAGTATGCTTCTGTCTAGTTCTTATGTGAAGATATTTCCTTTTCCACCGTAGGCCTCAAAGCGTTCCAAAGGTCCACTTGTAGATTCTGCCAAAAGAGTGTTTCAAAACTGTTCAATGAAAAGTAAGGTGCAACTCTGTGAGATGAATGCACACATCACATAGAAAGCTTCTCAGATAGCTTCTGTCTAGCTGTGATATGAAGATATTTCGTTATCCACCGTAGGCCTCAGAGCACTCGAAATGTCCACTTGCAGATGCTACAAAAGAGTGTTTCAAAACTACTCAATGAAAAGCAAGGTTCAGCCCCGTGAGATGAATGCATGCATCCCAAAGTAGTTTGTGAGAATGCTTCTGTCTAGGTTTTTTGTGAATGTATTTCCTTTCCAGCAAAGGCCTCAAAGTGCTCCAAAAATCCACTTGCAGATTCCCCAGAGGAAGGTTTCAAAACTGCTCAATGGAAAGTAAGGTTCAACTCTGTGAGATGAATGTACACATCACAAAGTAGTTTGTCAAAATCCTTCTGTCTAGTTTTAATGTGAACATATTTCCTTTTCGTGTTTCAAAACTGGTCAATCCAAAGTAAGGTTCAACTCTGTGAGATGAATACACATATCACAAGAAAGTTCTCAGAATGCTTCTGTCTAGTTCTTAGGTGAAGATATTTCCTTTGCCACAGTAGACCTCAAAGCACTCCAAATGTCCACATGCAGATCATTCAAAAAGGGTGTTTCAAAACTGCTCAATAAACACTAAGGTTTCACTCTGTGTGATAAGTGCACATATCACAAAGAAGGTTGTCCGAGTGCTTCTGTCTAATTTTTGTGTGAAGATATTTCCTTTTCCACCACAGGCCCCAAACCTTCCAAATGCCTACTTGCAGATTCTACAGAAAGAGTGTTTCAAAGCTGCTCAATCAAAAGATAGTTTCAACTCTGTGAGACGAATGCACACATCACAAAGAAGCTTGTCAGAATGCTTGTGTCTAGTTCTTATGGGAAGATATTTCCTTTAACACCATAGCCCTCCAAGCGCTCAAAATGTCCACTTGCAGATTCTACGAAAACAGTGTTTCAAAACTGTTCAACCAGAGGAAGGTTCAACTCTGTGAGATGAATGCACACATCACAAAGAAATTTATCAGAATCCTTCTGTCTACTTCTTAAGTGAAGATATTTCCTTTTCCACCATAGGCCTCAAAGCACTCCAAAGGTCCACTTGCAGATAGTAGAAAAAGGGGGTTTCCAAACTGCTCAATCAAAAGTAAGGTTCAGCTTTGTGAGATGAATGCATATGTCACAAAGAATGTTGTGAGAATGCTTCTGTCTCCTTTTTATGTGAAGACGATTCCTTTTCCACTATAGGCCTCAAACCGCTCCAAATGTCCATTTGCAGATTCTACAAAAAGAGTGCTTCAAAGCTACTCAATCCAACGAAGGTTCAAATCTGTGAGATGAATTCTCACGTCACAAAGAAGCTTCTCAGAATGCTTCTCTCTAGTTATTATTATACGAAGACATTTCGTTATCCACCATAGGCCTCCAAGAGCTCCAAATATCCACTTTCAGATTCTACAAAAAGAATGTTTCAAAGCTGCTCAATCAAAAGAAAAGTGAAACTCTGTGTGATACGAAAGCACACATCACATTGGAGTTTCTCATAAGGCTTCTGCCTAGTTATTACATGAAGACGTTTCGTTATCCACCATAGGCCTTGAAGCGCTCCAAATGTCATCTTGCAGATTCTACAAAAAGAGTATTTAAAAATTCCTCAATGAAAAGTAAGGTTCAACTCTGTGAGAAGAATGCACACATCACAAAAAAGTTTGTCAGAGTGCTTCTGTCTAGTTGTTATGTGAAGATATTTCCTTTTCCGTCAGAGGCCTCAAGCCACTGCAAATATCCACTGGGAGATTCTACAGATAGAGTGTTTCAAAGTTGCTCAGTCAAAAGAAAGGTTCAACTCTGTGAGTTGAATGCACACATCCCAAAGGAGTTTGTCACAATGCTTCTGTCTAGTCTTTATGTGAAGATATTTCCTTTTCCACCATAGGCCTCAAAGCAATCCAAAGGTCCACTTTCAAATTCTACAAAAAGTGTGTTTCAAAACTGCTCAATCAAAAGCAAGGTTCAACTCTGTGAGATGAATGTACACATCACAAAGAAGTTTGTCAGAACGCTTCTCTCCAGTTTTATTGTGAAGCTATTTCCTTTTCCACCAGAGGCCTCAAAGCGATCCAAATGTCCACTTGCAGATTTTATAAAAATACTGTTTCAAAGCTGCTCAGTCAAAAGAACAGTTCAACTCTGTGAGACGAATGCTCACATTACAAAGAAGTTTGTGAGAATTCTTCTGTCTAGTTATTATGTGAAGATATTTCGTTATCCACCAGAGGCCTCAAAGCCCTCCAAATATCCACCTGCAGATTCTACAAAAAGAGTGTTTCAAAACTGCTCAATGAAAAGTAAGGATCAACTCTGTGAGATGAATGCACACATCACAAAGAAGTTTGCCAGAATGCTTCTGTCTAGTTTTTAGGTGGAGATATTTCCTTTTCCTCCACAGGCTTCAAAGCGCTTCAAATGTTCACATGCAAATTCTACAAAAAGAGGGTTTCAAAGCTGCTCAATCAAAAGAAAGGTTCAACTCTGTGAGATGAATGCACACATCAGAAAGAAGTTTGTCAGAAGGCTTCCATCTAGTTTTTATGTGAATATATTTCTTTTTCGACCCTAGGCCTCAAAGCGCTTCAAATGTCCACTTGCAGATTCTACGAAGTGTTTCAAAATGGCTCAATTGAAAGTAAGGTTTAACTCTGTGAGATTAATGCACACACACAAAGAAATTGGTCAGAATGCTTCTGTCTCCTTCTGATGTGAAGATATTTTCTTTTCCACCGTAGGCCTCAAAGCACTTCGAATGTCCACTTGCATTTATTACAAAAGTGGTCTTTCAAAGATGCTCAATCAAAAGTAAGGGTCAAGTCTGAGAGATAAATTCACACATCCCAAAGGAGGCTCTCAGAGTGCTTCTGTCAAGTTTTTATGTGAAGATACCTCCTTTTCCACCGTAGGCCTCAAAGCACAACAAATATCCACTTGCAGATTCTACAAATAGAGTGTTTCAAGATTGCTTAATCAAAAGAAAGGTTCAACTCTGTGAGATGAATGCACACATCTCGAAGAAGTTTGTCAAAATGCGTCCGTCTAATTTTTATGTGAAGATATTTCCTTTTCCACCTTAGGCTTCATAGCGTTTCAAATGTCCACTTGCAGATTCCACAAAAAGAGTGTTTCAAAACTGCTCAATCACAAGAAAGTTGAAATCTATGAAGTAAATTCACACATCACAAAGAAGCTTGTCAGAATGCTTCTGTCTAGTTTTTATGTGAAGATATTGCCTTTTCCACCATAGGCCTCAAAGCGCTGCAAAGGTCCACTAGCAGATTCTACGAAAAGAGTGTTTCAAAGCTGCTCCATCAAAGGAAAGATTCAACTCTGTGAGATGAGTGCAGATATCACAAATAAGTTTCTCAGAATGCTTCTGTCTAGTTATTATATGAAGACATTTCGTTTTCCAACAAAGGCTTCAAAGCGCTCCAAATGACTATTGCAGATTCTACAAAAAGAGTGTTTCAAAACTGCTCAATGAAAATTAAGGTTCAACTCTGTGAGATGAATGCACATATCACAAAGAAATTTGTCAGAATGCTTCTGTCTTGTTCTTATGTGAAGATATTTAATTTTCCATGATCGGCCTCAAAGCACTCCAATTATCCACTTTCCTATAGTACAAAGAAAGTCTTTCAAACTGCTCAATCAAAAGTGAGGTTCAACTCTGTGAGATGAATGCACGTATCACAAAGACAGTTTTCAGAATGCTTCTGACTAGTATTTATGTGAAGATATTTTCTTTTCCACCATAGGCCTCAAAGCACAACAAATGTCCGTTTGCAGATTCTACAGAGAGTTTCATGACTGTTCAATCAAAAGAAAAGTTCAACTCTTTGACATGAATGCACATATCACAAAGAAGTTTTTCAGAATGCTTCTGTCTAGTTTTTATATGAAGATATTTCCCTTTCTACCATAAGCCCCAAAGCACTCCAAATGTCCACTCCCACATTCTACAAATGGAGTGTTTCAAAGCTGGTCTATCAAAAGAAATGTTCAACTCTCTGAGATGTATGCACACATCACAGAGAAGTTTGTCAGTATGCTTCTGTCTAGTTTTTATGTGAAGATATTTCCTATTGAACCATAGGCCTGAAATTGCTCCAAATGTCCCCTTGAAGATTCTAGGAAAAGAGTGTTTCAAAGCTGCTCAATCAACATAAATATTCCACGCCATGAGATGCATGCACACATCCAAAGGAGTTTGTCAAAATGCTTCTGTCTAGTTTTTATGTGAAGGGATTTCCTTTTCCACCACAGGCCTCAAGGTGCTCCAAATGTCCACTTCCAGATTCTACTAAAACAGTGTTTCAAAACTGGTCAATGAAAAGAAATGTTCAACTCTGTGAGATCAATGTACACAGCATAAAGTAATTTGTCAGAATGCTTCTATCTACTTTTTACGTGAAGATATTTCCTATTCCGCATTAGGCCACAAAAGGCTCCAAGTGTCCACTTCCAGGTTCTACTAAAAGAGCATTTCGAAGCTGGTCAATCAAAAGAAAGGTTCAACTCTGTGAGAGGAATGCACACATCACAAAGATGTTTTTCAGAATGCCTCCATCTAATTTTTATATGAAGATATTTCCCTTTCCGTGATAGGCCTCAAAGTGCTCCAAATGTCGTCATCCAGATTCCACAAAAAGTATGTTTCATAACTGCTCAATGAAAATTAACTTTCAACGCTGTGAGATGAATGCGCACACGAAAAAGAAATTTGTCAGTATGCTTCTGTCTAGTTCTTATGTGAAGATATTTCCTTTTCCACCGTAGGCCTCAAAGCGTTCCAAAGGTCCACTTGTAGATTCTGACAAAAGAGTGTTTCAAAACTGTTCAATGAAAAGTAAGGTTCAACTCTGTGAGATGAATGCACACATCACATAGAAAGCTTCTCAGATAGCTTCTGTCTAGCTGTGATATGAAGATATTTCGTTATCCACCGTAGGCCTCAGAGCACTCGAAATGTCCACTTGCAGATGCTACAAAAGAGTGTTTCAAAACTACTCAATGAAAAGCAAGGTTCAGCCCCGTGAGATGAATGCATGCATCCCAAAGTAGTTTGTGAGAATGCTTCTGTCTAGGTTTTTTGTGAATGTATTTCCTTTCCAGCAAAGGCCTCAAAGTGCTCCAAAAATCCACTTGCAGATTCCCCAAAGGAAGGTTTCAAAACTGCTCAATGGAAAGTAAGGTTCAACTCTGTGAGATGAATGTACACATCACAAAGTAGTTTGTCAAAATCCTTCTGTCTAGTTTTAATGTGAACATATTTCCTTTTCGTGTTTCAAAACTGGTCAATCCAAAGTAAGGTTCAACTCTGTGAGATGAATACACATATCACAAGAAAATTCTCCGAATGCTTCTGTCTAGTGCTTAGGTGAAGATATTTCCTTTGCCACAATAGACCTCAAAGCACTCCAAATGTCCACATGCAGATCATTCAAAAAGGGTGTTTCAAAACTGCTCAATAAACACTAAGGTTTCACTCTGTGTGATAAGTGCACATATCACAAAGAAGGTTGTCCGAGGGCTTCTGTCTCATTTTTGTGTGAAGATATTTCCTTTTCCACCACAGGCCCCAAACCTTCCAAATGCCTACTTGCAGATTCTACAGAAAGAGTGTTTCAAAGCTGCTCAATCAAAAGATAGTTTCAACTCTGTGAGACGAAGGCACACATCACAAAGAAGCTTGTCAGAATGCTTGTGTCTAGTTCTTATGGGAAGATATTTCCTTTAACACCATAGCCCTCCAAGCGCTCAAAATGTCCACTTGCAGATTCTACGAAAACAGTGTTTCAAAACTGTTCAACCAGAGTAAGGTTCAACTCCGTGAGATGAATGCACACATCACAAAGAAATTTATCAGAATCCTTCTGTCTACTTCTTAAGTGAAGATATTTCCTTTTCCACCATAGGCCTCAAAGCACTCCAAAGGTCCATTTGCAGATAGTAGAAAAAGGGGGTTTCCAAACTGCTCAATCAAAAGTAAGGTTCAGCTTTGTGAGATGAATGCATATGTCACAAAGTATGTTGTGAGAATGCTTCTGTCTCCTTTTTATGTGAAGACGATTCCTTTTCCACTATAGGCCTCAAACCGCTCCAAATGTCCATTTGCAGATTCTACAAAAAGAGTGCTTCAAAGCTACTCAATCCAACGAAGGTTCAAATCTGTGAGATGAATTCTCACGTCACAAAGAAGCTTCTCAGAATGCTTCTCTCTAGTTATTATTATACGAAGACATTTCGTTATCCACCATAGGCCTCCAAGAGCTCCAAATATCCACTTTCAGATTCTACAAAAAGAATGTTTCAAAGCTGCTCAATCAAAAGAAAAGTGAAACTCTGTGTGATACGAAAGCACACATCACATTGGAGTTTCTCATAAGGCTTCTGCCTAGTTATTACATGAAGACGTTTCGTTATCCACCATAGGCCTTGAAGCGCTCCAAATGTCATCTTGCAGATACTACAAAATGAGTACTTAAAAATTCCTCAATGAAAAGTAAGGTTCAACTCTGTGAGAAGAATGCACACATCACAAAATAGTTTGTCAGAGTGCTTCTGTCTAGTTGTTATGTGAAGATATTTCCTTTTCCGTCAGAGGCCTCAAGCCACTGCAAATATCCACTGGGAGATTCTACAGATAGAGTGTTTCAAAGTTGCTCAGTCAAAAGAAAGGTTCAACTCTGTGAGTTGAATGCACACATCCCAAAGGAGTTTGTCACAATGCTTCTGTCTAGTCTTTATGTGAAGATATTTCCTTTTCCACCATAGGCCTCAAAGCAATCCAAAGGTCCACTTTCAAATTCTACAAAAAGTGTGTTTCAAAACTGCTCAATCAAAAGCAAGGTTCAACTCTGTGAGATGAATGTACACATCACAAAGTAGTTTGTCAGAACGCTTCTCTCCAGTTTTATTGTGAAGCTATTTCCTTTTCCACCAGAGGCCTCAAAGCGATCCAAATGTCCACTTGCAGATTTTATAAAAATACTGTTTCAAAGCTGCTCAGTCAAAAGAACAGTTCAACTCTGTGAGACGAATGCTCACATTACAAAGAAGTTTGTGAGAATTCTTCTGTCTAGTTATTATGTGAAGATATTTCGTTATCCACCAGAGGCCTCAAAGCCCTCCAAATATCCACCTGCAGATTCTACAAAAAGAGTGTTTCAAAACTGCTCAATGAAAAGTAAGGATCAACTCTGTGAGATGAATGCACACATCACAAAGAAGTTTGCCAGAATGCTTCTGTCTAGTTTTTAGGTGGAGATATTTCCTTTTCCTCCACAGGCCTCAAAGCGCTTCAAATGTTCACATGCAAATTCTACCAAAAGAGGGTTTCAAAGCTGCTCAATCAAAAGAAAGGTTCAACTCTGTGAGATGAATGCACACATCGGAAAGAAGTTTGTCAGAAGGCTTCCATCTAGTTTTTATGTGAATATATTTCTTTTTCGACCCTAGGCCTCAAAGCCCTCCAAATATCCACCTGCAGATTCTACAAAAAGAGTGTTTCAAAACTGCTCAATGAAAAGTAAGGATCAACTCTGTGAGATGAATGCACACATCACAAAGAAGTTTGTCAGAAGGCTTCCATCTAGTTTTTATGTGAATATATTTCTTTTTCGACCCTAGGCCTCAAAGCGCTTCAAATGTCCACTTGCAGATTCTACGAAAAGTGTTTCAAAATGGCTCAATTGAAAGTAAGGTTTAACTCTGTGAGATTAATGCACACACCACAAAGAAATTGGTCAGAATGCTTCTGTCTCCTTCTGATGTGAAGATATTTTCTTTTCCACCGTAGGCCTCAAAGCACTTCGAATGTCCACTTGCATTTATTACAAAAGTGGTCTTTCAAAGATGCTCAATCAAAAGTAAGGGTCAAGTCTGAGAGATAAATGCACACATCCCAAAGGTGGCTCTCAGAGTGCTTCTGTCAAGTTTTTATGTGAAGATATTTCCTTTTCCACCGTAGGCCTCAAAGCACAACAAATATCCACTTGCAGATTCTACAAATAGAGTGTTTCAAGATTGCTTAATCAAAAGAAAGGTTCAACTCTGTGAGATGAATGCACACATCTCGAAGAAGTTTGTCAAAATGCGTCCGTCTAATTTTTATGTGAAGATATTTCCTTTTCCACCTTAGGCTTCATAGCGTTCCAAATGTCCACTTGCAGATTCCACAAAAAGAGTGTTTCAAAACTGCTCAATCACAAGAAAGTTGAAATCTATGAAGTAAATTCACACATCACAAAGAAGTTTGTCAGAATGCTTCTGTCTAGTTTTTATGTGAAGATATTGCCTTTTCCACCATAGGCCTCAAAGCGCTGCAAAGGTCCACTAGCAGATTCTACGAAAAGAGTGTTTCAAAGCTGCTCCATCAAAGGAAAGATTCAACTCTGTGAGATGAGTGCAGATATCACAAATAAGTTTCTCAGAATGCTTCTGTCTAGTTATTATATGAAGACATTTCGTTTTCCAACAAAGGCCTCAAAGCGCTCCAAATGACTACTTGCAGATTCTACAAAAAGAGTGTTTCAAAACTGCTCAATGAAAATTAAGGTTCAACTCTGTGAGATGAATGCACATATCACAAAGAAATTTGTCAGAATGCTTCTGTCTTGTTCTTATGTGAAGATATTTAATTTTCCAGGATCGGCCTCAAAGCACTCCAATTATCCACTTTCCTATAGTACAAAAAAAGTCTTTCAAACTGCTCAATCAAAAGTGAGGTTCAACTCTGTGAGATGAATGCACGTATCACAAAGACAGTTTTCAGAATGCTTCTGACTAGTATTTATGTGAAGATATTATCTTTTCCACCATAGGCCTCAAAGCACAACCAATGTCCGTTTGCAGATTCTACAGAGAGTTTCATGACTGTTCAATCAAAAGAAAAGTTCAACTCTTTGACATGAATGCACATATCACAAAGAAGTTTTTCAGAATGCTTCTGTCTAGTTTTTATATGAAGATATTTCCCTTTCTACCATAAGCCTCAAAGCACTCCAAATGTCCACTCCCACATTCTACAAATGGAGTGTTTCAAAGCTGGTCTATCAAAAGAAATGTTCAACTCTCTGAGATGTATGCACACATCACAGAGAAGTTTGTCAGTATGCTTCTGTCTAGTTTTTATGTGAAGATATTTCCTATTGAACCATAGGCCTGAAATTGCTCCAAATGTCCCCTTGAAGATTCTAGAAAAAGAGTGTTTCAAAGCTGCTCAATCAACAGAAATATTCCACGCCATGAGATGCATGCACACATCCAAAGGAGTTTGTCAAAATGCTTCTGTCTAGTTTTTATGTGAAGGGATTTCCTTTTCCACCACAGGCCTCAAGGTGCTCCAAATGTCCACTTCCAGATTCTACTAAAACAGTGTTTCAAAACTGGTCAATGAAAAGAAATGTTCAACTCTGTGAGATGAATGCACACAGCATAAAGTAATTTGTCAGAATGCTTCTATCTACTTTTTACGTGAAGATATTTCCTTTTCCGCATTAGGCCACAAAAGGCTCCAAGTGTCCACTTCCAGGTTCTACTAAAAGAGCATTTCGAAGCTGGTCAATCAAAAGAAAGGTTCAACTCTGTGAGAGGAATGCACACATCACAAAGATGTTTTTCAGAATGCCTCCATCTAATTTTTATATGAAGATATTTCCCTTTCCGTGATAGGCCTCAAAGTGCTCCAAATGTCGTCATCCAGATTCCACAAAAAGTATGTTTCGTAACTGCTCAATGAAAATTAACTTTCAACTCTGTGAGATGAATGCGCACACGAAAAAGAAATTTGTCAGTATGCTTCTGTCTAGTTCTTATGTGAAGATATTTCCTTTTCCACCGTAGGCCTCAAAGCGTTCCAAAGGTCCACTTGTAGATTCTGCCAAAAGAGTGTTTCAAAACTGTTCAATGAAAAGTAAGGTTCAACTCTGTGAGATGAATGCACACATCACATAGAAAGCTTCTCAGATAGCTTCTGTCTAGCTGTGATATGAAGATATTTCGTTATCCACCGTAGGCCTCAGAGCACTCGAAATGTCCACTTGCAGATGCTACAAAAGAGTGTTTCAAAACTACTCAATGAAAAGCAAGGTTCAGCCCCGTGAGATGAATGCATGCATCCCAAAGTAGTTTGTGAGAATGCTTCTGTCTAGGTTTTTTGTGAATGTATTTCCTTTCCAGCAAAGGCCTCAAAGTGCTCCAAAAATCCACTTGCAGATTCCCCAGAGGAAGGTTTCAAAACTGCTCAATGGAAAGTAAGGTTCAACTCTGTGAGATGAATGTACACATCACAAAGTAGTTTGTCAAAATCCTTCTGTCTAGTTTTAATGTGAACATATTTCCTTTTCGTGTTTCAAAACTGGTCAATCCAAAGTAAGGTTCAACTCTGTGAGATGAATACACATATCACAAGAAAGTTCTCAGAATGCTTCTGTCTAGTTCTTAGGTGAAGATATTTCCTTTGCCACAGTAGACCTCAAAGCACTCCAAATGTCCACATGCAGATCATTCAAAAAGGGTGTTTCAAAACTGCTCAATAAACACTAAGGTTTCACTCTGTGTGATAAGTGCACATATCACAAAGAAGGTTGTCCGAGTGCTTCTGTCTAATTTTTGTGTGAAGATATTTCCTTTTCCACCACAGGCCCCAAACCTTCCAAATGCCTACTTGCAGATTCTACAGAAAGAGTGTTTCAAAGCTGCTCAATCAAAAGATAGTTTCAACTCTGTGAGACGAATGCACACATCACAAAGAAGCTTGTCAGAATGCTTGTGTCTAGTTCTTATGGGAAGATATTTCCTTTAACACCATAGCCCTCCAAGCGCTCAAAATGTCCACTTGCAGATTCTACGAAAACAGTGTTTCAAAACTGTTCAACCAGAGGAAGGTTCAACTCTGTGAGATGAATGCACACATCACAAAGAAATTTATCAGAATCCTTCTGTCTACTTCTTAAGTGAAGATATTTCCTTTTCCACCATAGGCCTCAAAGCACTCCAAAGGTCCACTTGCAGATAGTAGAAAAAGGGGGTTTCCAAACTGCTCAATCAAAAGTAAGGTTCAGCTTTGTGAGATGAATGCATATGTCACAAAGTATGTTGTGAGAATGCTTCTGTCTCCTTTTATGTGAAGACGATTCCTTTTCCACTATAGGCCTCAAACCGCTCCAAATGTCCATTTGCAGATTCTACAAAAAGAGTGCTTCAAAGCTACTCAATCCAACGAAGGTTCAAATCTGTGAGATGAATTCTCACGTCACAAAGAAGCTTCTCAGAATGCTTCTCTCTAGTTATTATTATACGAAGACATTTCGTTATCCACCATAGGCCTCCAAGAGCTCCAAATATCCACTTTCAGATTCTACAAAAAGAATGTTTCAAAGCTGCTCAATCAAAAGAAAAGTGAAACTCTGTGTGATACGAAAGCACACATCACATTGGAGTTTCTCATAATGCTTCTGCCTAGTTATTACATGAAGACGTTTCGTTATCCACCATGGGCCTTGAAGTGCTCCAAATTCCATTTTGCAGATTCTACAAAAAGAGTATTTAAAAATTCCTCAATGAAAAGTAAGGTTCAACTCTGTGAGAAGAATGCACACATCACAAAAAAGTTTGTCAGAGTGCTTCTGTCTAGTTGTTATGTGAAGATATTTCCTTTTCCGTCAGAGGCCTCAAGCCACTGCAAATATCCACTGGGAGATTCTACAGATAGAGTGTTTCAAAGTTGCTCAGTCAAAAGAAAGGTTCAACTCTGTGAGTTGAATGCACACATCCCAAAGGAGTTTGTCACAATGCTTCTGTCTAGTCTTTATGTGAAGATATTTCCTTTTCCACCATAGGCCTCAAAGCAATCCAAAGGTCCACTTTCAAATTCTACAAAAAGTGTGTTTCAAAACTGCTCAATCAAAAGCAAGGTTCAACTCTGTGAGATGAATGTACACATCACAAAGAAGTTTGTCAGAACGCTTCTCTCCAGTTTTATTGTGAAGCTATTTCCTTTTCCACCAGAGGCCTCAAAGCGATCCAAATGTCCACTTGCAGATTTTATAAAAATACTGTTTCAAAGCTGCTCAGTCAAAAGAACAGTTCAACTCTGTGAGACGAATGCTCACATTACAAAGAAGTTTGTGAGAATTCTTCTGTCTAGTTATTATGTGAAGATATTTCGTTATCCACCAGAGGCCTCAAAGCCCTCCAAATATCCACCTGCAGATTCTACAAAAAGAGTGTTTCAAAACTGCTCAATGAAAAGTAAGGATCAACTCTGTGAGATGAATGCACACATCACAAAGAAGTTTGCCAGAATGCTTCTGTCTAGTTTTTAGGTGGAGATATTTCCTTTTCCTCCACAGGCTTCAAAGCGCTTCAAATGTTCACATGCAAATTCTACAAAAAGAGGGTTTCAAAGCTGCTCAATCAAAAGAAAGGTTCAACTCTGTGAGATGAATGCAGACATCAGAAAGAAGTTTGTCAGAAGGCTTCCATCTAGTTTTTATGTGAATATATTTCTTTTTCGACCCTAGGCCTCAAAGCGCTTCAAATGTCCACTTGCAGATTCTACGAAGTGTTTCAAAATGGCTCAATTGAAAGTAAGGTTTAACTCTGTGAGATTAATGCACACACACAAAGAAATTGGTCAGAATGCTTCTGTCTCCTTCTGATGTGAAGATATTTTCTTTTCCACCGTAGGCCTCAAAGCACTTCGAATGTCCACTTGCATTTATTACAAAAGTGGTCTTTCAAAGATGCTCAATCAAAAGTAAGGGTCAAGTCTGAGAGATAAATTCACACATCCCAAAGGAGGCTCTCAGAGTGCTTCTGTCAAGTTTTTATGTGAAGATACCTCCTTTTCCACCGTAGGCCTCAAAGCACAACAAATATCCACTTGCAGATTCTACAAATAGAGTGTTTCAAGATTGCTTAATCAAAAGAAAGGTTCAACTCTGTGAGATGAATGCACACATCTCGAAGAAGTTTGTCAAAATGCGTCCGTCTAATTTTTATGTGAAGATATTTCCTTTTCCACCTTAGGCTTCATAGCGTTTCAAATGTCCACTTGCAGATTCCACAAAAAGAGTGTTTCAAAACTGCTCAATCACAAGAAAGTTGAAATCTATGAAGTAAATTCACACATCACAAAGAAGCTTGTCAGAATGCTTCTGTCTAGTTTTTATGTGAAGATATTGCCTTTTCCACCATAGGCCTCAAAGCGCTGCAAAGGTCCACTAGCAGATTCTACGAAAAGAGTGTTTCAAAGCTGCTCCATCAAAGGAAAGATTCAACTCTGTGAGATGAGTGCAGATATCACAAATAAGTTTCTCAGAATGCTTCTGTCTAGTTATTATATGAAGACATTTCGTTTTCCAACAAAGGCTTCAAAGCGCTCCAAATGACTATTGCAGATTCTACAAAAAGAGTGTTTCAAAACTGCTCAATGAAAATTAAGGTTCAACTCTGTGAGATGAATGCACATATCACAAAGAAATTTGTCAGAATGCTTCTGTCTTGTTCTTATGTGAAGATATTTAATTTTCCAGGATCGGCCTCAAAGCACTCCAATTATCCACTTTCCTATAGTACAAAGAAAGTCTTTCAAACTGCTCAATCAAAAGTGAGGTTCAACTCTGTGAGATGAATGCACGTATCACAAAGACAGTTTTCAGAATGCTTCTGACTAGTATTTATGTGAAGATATTTTCTTTTCCACCATAGGCCTCAAAGCACAACAAATGTCCGTTTGCAGATTCTACAGAGAGTTTCATGACTGTTCAATCAAAAGAAAAGTTCAACTCTTTGACATGAATGCACATATCACAAAGAAGTTTTTCAGAATGCTTCTGTCTAGTTTTTATATGAAGATATTTCCCTTTCTACCATAAGCCTCAAAGCACTCCAAATGTCCACTCCCACATTCTACAAATGGAGTGTTTCAAAGCTGGTCTATCAAAAGAAATGTTCAACTCTCTGAGATGTATGCACACATCACAGAGAAGTTTGTCAGTATGCTTCTGTCTAGTTTTGATGTGAAGATATTTCCTATTGAACCATAGGCCTGAAATTGCTCCAAATGTCCCCTTGAAGATTCTAGGAAAAGAGTGTTTCAAAGCTGCTCAATCAACAGAAATATTCCACGCCATGAGATGCATGCACACATCCAAAGGAGTTTGTCAAAATGCTTCTGTCTAGTTTTTATGTGAAGGGATTTCCTTTTCCACCACAGGCCTCAAGGTGCTCCAAATGTCCACTTCCAGATTCTACTAAAACAGTGTTTCAAAACTGGTCAATGAAAAGAAATGTTCAACTCTGTGAGATGAATGCACACAGCATAAATTTGTCAGAATGCTTCTATCTACTTTTTACGTGAAGATATTTCCTATTCCGCATTAGGCCACAAAAGGCTCCAAGTGTCCACTTCCAGGTTCTACTAAAAGAGCATTTCGAAGCTGGTCAATCAAAAGAAAGGTTCAACTCTGTGAGAGGAATGCACACATCACAAAGATGTTTTTCAGAATGCCTCCATCTAATTTTTATATGAAGATATTTCCCTTTCCGTGATAGGCCTCAAAGTGCTCCAAATGTCGTCATCCAGATTCCACAAAAAGTATGTTTCATAACTGCTCAATGAAAATTAACTTTCAACGCTGTGAGATGAATGCGCACACGAAAAAGAAATTTGTCAGTATGCTTCTGTCTAGTTCTTATGTGAAGATATTTCCTTTTCCACCGTAGGCCTCAAAGCGTTCCAAAGGTCCACTTGTAGATTCTGCCAAAAGAGTGTTTCAAAACTGTTCAATGAAAAGTAAGGTGCAACTCTGTGAGATGAATGCACACATCACATAGAAAGCTTCTCAGATAGCTTCTGTCTAGCTGTGATATGAAGATATTTCGTTATCCACCGTAGGCCTCAGAGCACTCGAAATGTCCACTTGCAGATGCTACAAAAGAGTGTTTCAAAACTACTCAATGAAAAGCAAGGTTCAGCCCCGTGAGATGAATGCATGCATCCCAAAGTAGTTTGTGAGAATGCTTCTGTCTAGGTTTTTTGTGAATGTATTTCCTTTCCAGCAAAGGCCTCAAAGTGCTCCAAAAATCCACTTGCAGATTCCCCAAAGGAAGGTTTCAAAACTGCTCAATGGAAAGTAAGGTTCAACTCTGTGAGATGAATGTACACATCACAAAGTAGTTTGTCAAAATCCTTCTGTCTAGTTTTAATGTGAACATATTTCCTTTTCGTGTTTCAAAACTGGTCAATCCAAAGTAAGGTTCAACTCTGTGAGATGAATACACATATCACAAGAAAATTCTCCGAATGCTTCTGTCTAGTTCTTAGGTGAAGATATTTCCTTTGCCACAATAGACCTCAAAGCACTCCAAATGTCCACATGCAGATCATTCAAAAAGGGTGTTTCAAAACTGCTCAATAAACACTAAGGTTTCACTCTGTGTGATAAGTGCACATATCACAAAGAAGGTTGTCCGAGGGCTTCTGTCTCATTTTTGTGTGAAGATATTTCCTTTTCCACCACAGGCCCCAAACCTTCCAAATGCCTACTTGCAGATTCTACAGAAAGAGTGTTTCAAAGCTGCTCAATCAAAAGATAGTTTCAACTCTGTGAGACGAAGGCACACATCACAAAGAAGCTTGTCAGAATGCTTGTGTCTAGTTCTTATGGGAAGATATTTCCTTTAACACCATAGCCCTCCAAGCGCTCAAAATGTCCACTTGCAGATTCTACGAAAACAGTGTTTCAAAACTGTTCAACCAGAGTAAGGTTCAACTCCGTGAGATGAATGCACACATCACAAAGAAATTTATCAGAATCCTTCTGTCTACTTCTTAAGTGAAGATATTTCCTTTTCCACCATAGGCCTCAAAGCACTCCAAAGGTCCACTTGCAGATAGTAGAAAAAGGGGGTTTCCAAACTGCTCAATCAAAAGTAAGGTTCAGCTTTGTGAGATGAATGCATATGTCACAAAGTATGTTGTGAGAATGCTTCTGTCTCCTTTTTATGTGAAGACGATTCCTTTTCCACTATAGGCCTCAAACCGCTCCAAATGTCCATTTGCAGATTCTACAAAAAGAGTGCTTCAAAGCTACTCAATCCAACGAAGGTTCAAATCTGTGAGATGAATTCTCACGTCACAAAGAAGCTTCTCAGAATGCTTCTCTCTAGTTATTATTATACGAAGACATTTCGTTATCCACCATAGGCCTCCAAGAGCTCCAAATATCCACTTTCAGATTCTACCAAAAGAATGTTTCAAAGCTGCTCAATCAAAAGAAAAGTGAAACTCTGTGTGATACGAAAGCACACATCACATTGGAGTTTCTCATAAGGCTTCTGCCTAGTTATTACATGAAGACGTTTCGTTATCCACCATAGGCCTTGAAGCGCTCCAAATGTCATCTTGCAGATACTACAAAATGAGTACTTAAAAATTCCTCAATGAAAAGTAAGGTTCAACTCTGTGAGAAGAATGCACACATCACAAAAAAGTTTGTCAGAGTGCTTCTGTCTAGTTGTTATGTGAAGATATTTCCTTTTCCGTCAGAGGCCTCAAGCCACTGCAAATATCCACTGGGAGATTCTACAGATAGAGTGTTTCAAAGTTGCTCAGTCAAAAGAAAGGTTCAACTCTGTGAGTTGAATGCACACATCCCAAAGGAGTTTGTCACAATGCTTCTGTCTAGTCTTTATGTGAAGATATTTCCTTTTCCACCATAGGCCTCAAAGCAATCCAAAGGTCCACTTTCAAATTCTACAAAAAGTGTGTTTCAAAACTGCTCAATCAAAAGCAAGGTTCAACTCTGTGAGATGAATGTACACATCACAAAGAAGTTTGTCAGAACGCTTCTCTCCAGTTTTATTGTGAAGCTATTTCCTTTTCCACCAGAGGCCTCAAAGCGATCCAAATGTCCACTTGCAGATTTTATAAAAATACTGTTTCAAAGCTGCTCAGTCAAAAGAACAGTTCAACTCTGTGAGACGAATGCTCACATTACAAAGAAGTTTGTGAGAATTCTTCTGTCTAGTTATTATGTGAAGATATTTCGTTATCCACCAGAGGCCTCAAAGCCCTCCAAATATCCACCTGCAGATTCTACAAAAAGAGTGTTTCAAAACTGCTCAATGAAAAGTAAGGATCAACTCTGTGAGATGAATGCACACATCACAAAGAAGTTTGCCAGAATGCTTCTGTCTAGTTTTTAGGTGGAGATATTTCCTTTTCCTCCACAGGCTTCAAAGCGCTTCAAATGTTCACATGCAAATTCTACAAAAAGAGGGTTTCAAAGCTGCTCAATCAAAAGAAAGGTTCAACTCTGTGAGATGAATGCACACATCAGAAAGAAGTTTGTCAGAAGGCTTCCATCTAGTTTTTATGTGAATATATTTCTTTTTCGACCCTAGGCCTCAAAGCGCTTCAAATGTCCACTTGCAGATTCTACGAAGTGTTTCAAAATGGCTCAATTGAAAGTAAGGTTTAACTCTGTGAGATTAATGCACACACACAAAGAAATTGGTCAGAATGCTTCTGTCTCCTTCTGATGTGAAGATATTTTCTTTTCCACCGTAGGCCTCAAAGCACTTCGAATGTCCACTTGCATTTATTACAAAAGTGGTCTTTCAAAGATGCTCAATCAAAAGTAAGGGTCAAGTCTGAGAGATAAATTCACACATCCCAAAGGAGGCTCTCAGAGTGCTTCTGTCAAGTTTTTATGTGAAGATACCTCCTTTTCCACCGTAGGCCTCAAAGCACAACAAATATCCACTTGCAGATTCTACAAATAGAGTGTTTCAAGATTGCTTAATCAAAAGAAAGGTTCAACTCTGTGAGATGAATGCACACATCTCGAAGAAGTTTGTCAAAATGCGTCCGTCTAATTTTTATGTGAAGATATTTCCTTTTCCACCTTAGGCTTCATAGCGTTTCAAATGTCCACTTGCAGATTCCACAAAAAGAGTGTTTCAAAACTGCTCAATCACAAGAAAGTTGAAATCTATGAAGTAAATTCACACATCACAAAGAAGCTTGTCAGAATGCTTCTGTCTAGTTTTTATGTGAAGATATTGCCTTTTCCACCATAGGCCTCAAAGCGCTGCAAAGGTCCACTAGCAGATTCTACGAAAAGAGTGTTTCAAAGCTGCTCCATCAAAGGAAAGATTCAACTCTGTGAGATGAGTGCAGATATCACAAATAAGTTTCTCAGAATGCTTCTGTCTAGTTATTATATGAAGACATTTCGTTTTCCAACAAAGGCTTCAAAGCGCTCCAAATGACTATTGCAGATTCTACAAAAAGAGTGTTTCAAAACTGCTCAATGAAAATTAAGGTTCAACTCTGTGAGATGAATGCACATATCACAAAGAAATTTGTCAGAATGCTTCTGTCTTGTTCTTATGTGAAGATATTTAATTTTCCATGATCGGCCTCAAAGCACTCCAATTATCCACTTTCCTATAGTACAAAGAAAGTCTTTCAAACTGCTCAATCAAAAGTGAGGTTCAACTCTGTGAGATGAATGCACGTATCACAAAGACAGTTTTCAGAATGCTTCTGACTAGTATTTATGTGAAGATATTTTCTTTTCCACCATAGGCCTCAAAGCACAACAAATGTCCGTTTGCAGATTCTACAGAGAGTTTCATGACTGTTCAATCAAAAGAAAAGTTCAACTCTTTGACATGAATGCACATATCACAAAGAAGTTTTTCAGAATGCTTCTGTCTAGTTTTTATATGAAGATATTTCCCTTTCTACCATAAGCCCCAAAGCACTCCAAATGTCCACTCCCACATTCTACAAATGGAGTGTTTCAAAGCTGGTCTATCAAAAGAAATGTTCAACTCTCTGAGATGTATGCACACATCACAGAGAAGTTTGTCAGTATGCTTCTGTCTAGTTTTGATGTGAAGATATTTCCTATTGAACCATAGGCCTGAAATTGCTCCAAATGTCCCCTTGAAGATTCTAGGAAAAGAGTGTTTCAAAGCTGCTCAATCAACAGAAATATTCCACGCCATGAGATGCATGCACACATCCAAAGGAGTTTGTCAAAATGCTTCTGTCTAGTTTTTATGTGAAGGGATTTCCTTTTCCACCACAGGCCTCAAGGTGCTCCAAATGTCCACTTCCAGATTCTACTAAAACAGTGTTTCAAAACTGGTCAATGAAAAGAAATGTTCAACTCTGTGAGATGAATGCACACAGCATAAATTTGTCAGAATGCTTCTATCTACTTTTTACGTGAAGATATTTCCTATTCCGCATTAGGCCACAAAAGGCTCCAAGTGTCCACTTCCAGGTTCTACTAAAAGAGCATTTCGAAGCTGGTCAATCAAAAGAAAGGTTCAACTCTGTGAGAGGAATGCACACATCACAAAGATGTTTTTCAGAATGCCTCCATCTAATTTTTATATGAAGATATTTCCCTTTCCGTGATAGGCCTCAAAGTGCTCCAAATGTCGTCATCCAGATTCCACAAAAAGTATGTTTCATAACTGCTCAATGAAAATTAACTTTCAACGCTGTGAGATGAATGCGCACACGAAAAAGAAATTTGTCAGTATGCTTCTGTCTAGTTCTTATGTGAAGATATTTCCTTTTCCACCGTAGGCCTCAAAGCGTTCCAAAGGTCCACTTGTAGATTCTGACAAAAGAGTGTTTCAAAACTGTTCAATGAAAAGTAAGGTTCAACTCTGTGAGATGAATGCACACATCACATAGAAAGCTTCTCAGATAGCTTCTGTCTAGCTGTGATATGAAGATATTTCGTTATCCACCGTAGGCCTCAGAGCACTCGAAATGTCCACTTGCAGATGCTACAAAAGAGTGTTTCAAAACTACTCAATGAAAAGCAAGGTTCAGCCCCGTGAGATGAATGCATGCATCCCAAAGTAGTTTGTGAGAATGCTTCTGTCTAGGTTTTTTGTGAATGTATTTCCTTTCCAGCAAAGGCCTCAAAGTGCTCCAAAAATCCACTTGCAGATTCCCCAAAGGAAGGTTTCAAAACTGCTCAATGGAAAGTAAGGTTCAACTCTGTGAGATGAATGTACACATCACAAAGTAGTTTGTCAAAATCCTTCTGTCTAGTTTTAATGTGAACATATTTCCTTTTCGTGTTTCAAAACTGGTCAATCCAAAGTAAGGTTCAACTCTGTGAGATGAATACACATATCACAAGAAAATTCTCCGAATGCTTCTGTCTAGTGCTTAGGTGAAGATATTTCCTTTGCCACAATAGACCTCAAAGCACTCCAAATGTCCACATGCAGATCATTCAAAAAGGGTGTTTCAAAACTGCTCAATAAACACTAAGGTTTCACTCTGTGTGATAAGTGCACATATCACAAAGAAGGTTGTCCGAGGGCTTCTGTCTCATTTTTGTGTGAAGATATTTCCTTTTCCACCACAGGCCCCAAACCTTCCAAATGCCTACTTGCAGATTCTACAGAAAGAGTGTTTCAAAGCTGCTCAATCAAAAGATAGTTTCAACTCTGTGAGACGAAGGCACACATCACAAAGAAGCTTGTCAGAATGCTTGTGTCTAGTTCTTATGGGAAGATATTTCCTTTAACACCATAGCCCTCCAAGCGCTCAAAATGTCCACTTGCAGATTCTACGAAAACAGTGTTTCAAAACTGTTCAACCAGAGTAAGGTTCAACTCCGTGAGATGAATGCACACATCACAAAGAAATTTATCAGAATCCTTCTGTCTACTTCTTAAGTGAAGATATTTCCTTTTCCACCATAGGCCTCAAAGCACTCCAAAGGTCCACTTGCAGATAGTAGAAAAAGGGGGTTTCCAAACTGCTCAATCAAAAGTAAGGTTCAGCTTTGTGAGATGAATGCATATGTCACAAAGTATGTTGTGAGAATGCTTCTGTCTCCTTTTTATGTGAAGACGATTCCTTTTCCACTATAGGCCTCAAACCGCTCCAAATGTCCATTTGCAGATTCTACAAAAAGAGTGCTTCAAAGCTACTCAATCCAACGAAGGTTCAAATCTGTGAGATGAATTCTCACGTCACAAAGAAGCTTCTCAGAATGCTTCTCTCTAGTTATTATTATACGAAGACATTTCGTTATCCACCATAGGCCTCCAAGAGCTCCAAATATCCACTTTCAGATTCTACCAAAAGAATGTTTCAAAGCTGCTCAATCAAAAGAAAAGTGAAACTCTGTGTGATACGAAAGCACACATCACATTGGAGTTTCTCATAAGGCTTCTGCCTAGTTATTACATGAAGACGTTTCGTTATCCACCATAGGCCTTGAAGCGCTCCAAATGTCATCTTGCAGATACTACAAAATGAGTACTTAAAAATTCCTCAATGAAAAGTAAGGTTCAACTCTGTGAGAAGAATGCACACATCACAAAATAGTTTGTCAGAGTGCTTCTGTCTAGTTGTTATGTGAAGATATTTCCTTTTCCGTCAGAGGCCTCAAGCCACTGCAAATATCCACTGGGAGATTCTACAGATAGAGTGTTTCAAAGTTGCTCAGTCAAAAGAAAGGTTCAACTCTGTGAGTTGAATGCACACATCCCAAAGGAGTTTGTCACAATGCTTCTGTCTAGTCTTTATGTGAAGATATTTCCTTTTCCACCATAGGCCTCAAAGCAATCCAAAGGTCCACTTTCAAATTCTACAAAAAGTGTGTTTCAAAACTGCTCAATCAAAAGCAAGGTTCAACTCTGTGAGATGAATGTACACATCACAAAGTAGTTTGTCAGAACGCTTCTCTCCAGTTTTATTGTGAAGCTATTTCCTTTTCCACCAGAGGCCTCAAAGCGATCCAAATGTCCACTTGCAGATTTTATAAAAATACTGTTTCAAAGCTGCTCAGTCAAAAGAACAGTTCAACTCTGTGAGACGAATGCTCACATTACAAAGAAGTTTGTGAGAATTCTTCTGTCTAGTTATTATGTGAAGATATTTCGTTATCCACCAGAGGCCTCAAAGCCCTCCAAATATCCACCTGCAGATTCTACAAAAAGAGTGTTTCAAAACTGCTCAATGAAAAGTAAGGATCAACTCTGTGAGATGAATGCACACATCACAAAGAAGTTTGCCAGAATGCTTCTGTCTAGTTTTTAGGTGGAGATATTTCCTTTTCCTCCACAGGCCTCAAAGCGCTTCAAATGTTCACATGCAAATTCTACCAAAAGAGGGTTTCAAAGCTGCTCAATCAAAAGAAAGGTTCAACTCTGTGAGATGAATGCACACATCGGAAAGAAGTTTGTCAGAAGGCTTCCATCTAGTTTTTATGTGAATATATTTCTTTTTCGACCCTAGGCCTCAAAGCCCTCCAAATATCCACCTGCAGATTCTACAAAAAGAGTGTTTCAAAACTGCTCAATGAAAAGTAAGGATCAACTCTGTGAGATGAATGCACACATCACAAAGAAGTTTGTCAGAAGGCTTCCATCTAGTTTTTATGTGAATATATTTCTTTTTCGACCCTAGGCCTCAAAGCGCTTCAAATGTCCACTTGCAGATTCTACGAAAAGTGTTTCAAAATGGCTCAATTGAAAGTAAGGTTTAACTCTGTGAGATTAATGCACACACCACAAAGAAATTGGTCAGAATGCTTCTGTCTCCTTCTGATGTGAAGATATTTTCTTTTCCACCGTAGGCCTCAAAGCACTTCGAATGTCCACTTGCATTTATTACAAAAGTGGTCTTTCAAAGATGCTCAATCAAAAGTAAGGGTCAAGTCTGAGAGATAAATGCACACATCCCAAAGGTGGCTCTCAGAGTGCTTCTGTCAAGTTTTTATGTGAAGATATTTCCTTTTCCACCGTAGGCCTCAAAGCACAACAAATATCCACTTGCAGATTCTACAAATAGAGTGTTTCAAGATTGCTTAATCAAAAGAAAGGTTCAACTCTGTGAGATGAATGCACACATCTCGAAGAAGTTTGTCAAAATGCGTCCGTCTAATTTTTATGTGAAGATATTTCCTTTTCCACCTTAGGCTTCATAGCGTTCCAAATGTCCACTTGCAGATTCCACAAAAAGAGTGTTTCAAAACTGCTCAATCACAAGAAAGTTGAAATCTATGAAGTAAATTCACACATCACAAAGAAGTTTGTCAGAATGCTTCTGTCTAGTTTTTATGTGAAGATATTGCCTTTTCCACCATAGGCCTCAAAGCGCTGCAAAGGTCCACTAGCAGATTCTACGAAAAGAGTGTTTCAAAGCTGCTCCATCAAAGGAAAGATTCAACTCTGTGAGATGAGTGCAGATATCACAAATAAGTTTCTCAGAATGCTTCTGTCTAGTTATTATATGAAGACATTTCGTTTTCCAACAAAGGCCTCAAAGCGCTCCAAATGACTACTTGCAGATTCTACAAAAAGAGTGTTTCAAAACTGCTCAATGAAAATTAAGGTTCAACTCTGTGAGATGAATGCACATATCACAAAGAAATTTGTCAGAATGCTTCTGTCTTGTTCTTATGTGAAGATATTTAATTTTCCATGATCGGCCTCAAAGCACTCCAATTATCCACTTTCCTATAGTACAAAAAAAGTCTTTCAAACTGCTCAATCAAAAGTGAGGTTCAACTCTGTGAGATGAATGCACGTATCACAAAGACAGTTTTCAGAATGCTTCTGACTAGTATTTATGTGAAGATATTATCTTTTCCACCATAGGCCTCAAAGCACAACCAATGTCCGTTTGCAGATTCTACAGAGAGTTTCATGACTGTTCAATCAAAAGAAAAGTTCAACTCTTTGACATGAATGCACATATCACAAAGAAGTTTTTCAGAATGCTTCTGTCTAGTTTTTATATGAAGATATTTCCCTTTCTACCATAAGCCTCAAAGCACTCCAAATGTCCACTCCCACATTCTACAAATGGAGTGTTTCAAAGCTGGTCTATCAAAAGAAATGTTCAACTCTCTGAGATGTATGCACACATCACAGAGAAGTTTGTCAGTATGCTTCTGTCTAGTTTTTATGTGAAGATATTTCCTATTGAACCATAGGCCTGAAATTGCTCCAAATGTCCCCTTGAAGATTCTAGAAAAAGAGTGTTTCAAAGCTGCTCAATCAACAGAAATATTCCACGCCATGAGATGCATGCACACATCCAAAGGAGTTTGTCAAAATGCTTCTGTCTAGTTTTTATGTGAAGGGATTTCCTTTTCCACCACAGGCCTCAAGGTGCTCCAAATGTCCACTTCCAGATTCTACTAAAACAGTGTTTCAAAACTGGTCAATGAAAAGAAATGTTCAACTCTGTGAGATGAATGCACACAGCATAAAGTAATTTGTCAGAATGCTTCTATCTACTTTTTACGTGAAGATATTTCCTTTTCCGCATTAGGCCACAAAAGGCTCCAAGTGTCCACTTCCAGGTTCTACTAAAAGAGCATTTCGAAGCTGGTCAATCAAAAGAAAGGTTCAACTCTGTGAGAGGAATGCACACATCACAAAGATGTTTTTCAGAATGCCTCCATCTAATTTTTATATGAAGATATTTCCCTTTCCGTGATAGGCCTCAAAGTGCTCCAAATGTCGTCATCCAGATTCCACAAAAAGTATGTTTCGTAACTGCTCAATGAAAATTAACTTTCAACTCTGTGAGATGAATGCGCACACGAAAAAGAAATTTGTCAGTATGCTTCTGTCTAGTTCTTATGTGAAGATATTTCCTTTTCCACCGTAGGCCTCAAAGCGTTCCAAAGGTCCACTTGTAGATTCTGCCAAAAGAGTGTTTCAAAACTGTTCAATGAAAAGTAAGGTTCAACTCTGTGAGATGAATGCACACATCACATAGAAAGCTTCTCAGATAGCTTCTGTCTAGCTGTGATATGAAGATATTTCGTTATCCACCGTAGGCCTCAGAGCACTCGAAATGTCCACTTGCAGATGCTACAAAAGAGTGTTTCAAAACTACTCAATGAAAAGCAAGGTTCAGCCCCGTGAGATGAATGCATGCATCCCAAAGTAGTTTGTGAGAATGCTTCTGTCTAGGTTTTTTGTGAATGTATTTCCTTTCCAGCAAAGGCCTCAAAGTGCTCCAAAAATCCACTTGCAGATTCCCCAGAGGAAGGTTTCAAAACTGCTCAATGGAAAGTAAGGTTCAACTCTGTGAGATGAATGTACACATCACAAAGTAGTTTGTCAAAATCCTTCTGTCTAGTTTTAATGTGAACATATTTCCTTTTCGTGTTTCAAAACTGGTCAATCCAAAGTAAGGTTCAACTCTGTGAGATGAATACACATATCACAAGAAAGTTCTCAGAATGCTTCTGTCTAGTTCTTAGGTGAAGATATTTCCTTTGCCACAGTAGACCTCAAAGCACTCCAAATGTCCACATGCAGATCATTCAAAAAGGGTGTTTCAAAACTGCTCAATAAACACTAAGGTTTCACTCTGTGTGATAAGTGCACATATCACAAAGAAGGTTGTCCGAGGGCTTCTGTCTAATTTTTGTGTGAAGATATTTCCTTTTCCACCACAGGCCCCAAACCTTCCAAATGCCTACTTGCAGATTCTACAGAAAGAGTGTTTCAAAGCTGCTCAATCAAAAGATAGTTTCAACTCTGTGAGACGAATGCACACATCACAAAGAAGCTTGTCAGAATGCTTGTGTCTAGTTCTTATGGGAAGATATTTCCTTTAACACCATAGCCCTCCAAGCGCTCAAAATGTCCACTTGCAGATTCTACGAAAACAGTGTTTCAAAACTGTTCAACCAGAGGAAGGTTCAACTCTGTGAGATGAATGCACACATCACAAAGAAATTTATCAGAATCCTTCTGTCTACTTCTTAAGTGAAGATATTTCCTTTTCCACCATAGGCCTCAAAGCACTCCAAAGGTCCACTTGCAGATAGTAGAAAAAGGGGGTTTCCAAACTGCTCAATCAAAAGTAAGGTTCAGCTTTGTGAGATGAATGCATATGTCACAAAGTATGTTGTGAGAATGCTTCTGTCTCCTTTTATGTGAAGACGATTCCTTTTCCACTATAGGCCTCAAACCGCTCCAAATGTCCATTTGCAGATTCTACAAAAAGAGTGCTTCAAAGCTACTCAATCCAACGAAGGTTCAAATCTGTGAGATGAATTCTCACGTCACAAAGAAGCTTCTCAGAATGCTTCTCTCTAGTTATTATTATACGAAGACATTTCGTTATCCACCATAGGCCTCCAAGAGCTCCAAATATCCACTTTCAGATTCTACAAAAAGAATGTTTCAAAGCTGCTCAATCAAAAGAAAAGTGAAACTCTGTGTGATACGAAAGCACACATCACATTGGAGTTTCTCATAATGCTTCTGCCTAGTTATTACATGAAGACGTTTCGTTATCCACCATGGGCCTTGAAGTGCTCCAAATTCCATTTTGCAGATTCTACAAAAAGAGTATTTAAAAATTCCTCAATGAAAAGTAAGGTTCAACTCTGTGAGAAGAATGCACACATCACAAAAAAGTTTGTCAGAGTGCTTCTGTCTAGTTGTTATGTGAAGATATTTCCTTTTCCGTCAGAGGCCTCAAGCCACTGCAAATATCCACTGGGAGATTCTACAGATAGAGTGTTTCAAAGTTGCTCAGTCAAAAGAAAGGTTCAACTCTGTGAGTTGAATGCACACATCCCAAAGGAGTTTGTCACAATGCTTCTGTCTAGTCTTTATGTGAAGATATTTCCTTTTCCACCATAGGCCTCAAAGCAATCCAAAGGTCCACTTTCAAATTCTACAAAAAGTGTGTTTCAAAACTGCTCAATCAAAAGCAAGGTTCAACTCTGTGAGATGAATGTACACATCACAAAGAAGTTTGTCAGAACGCTTCTCTCCAGTTTTATTGTGAAGCTATTTCCTTTTCCACCAGAGGCCTCAAAGCGATCCAAATGTCCACTTGCAGATTTTATAAAAATACTGTTTCAAAGCTGCTCAGTCAAAAGAACAGTTCAACTCTGTGAGACGAATGCTCACATTACAAAGAAGTTTGTGAGAATTCTTCTGTCTAGTTATTATGTGAAGATATTTCGTTATCCACCAGAGGCCTCAAAGCCCTCCAAATATCCACCTGCAGATTCTACAAAAAGAGTGTTTCAAAACTGCTCAATGAAAAGTAAGGATCAACTCTGTGAGATGAATGCACACATCACAAAGAAGTTTGCCAGAATGCTTCTGTCTAGTTTTTAGGTGGAGATATTTCCTTTTCCTCCACAGGCCTCAAAGCGCTTCAAATGTTCACATGCAAATTCTACCAAAAGAGGGTTTCAAAGCTGCTCAATCAAAAGAAAGGTTCAACTCTGTGAGATGAATGCACACATCAGAAAGAAGTTTGTCAGAAGGCTTCCATCTAGTTTTTATGTGAATATATTTCTTTTTCGACCCTAGGCCTCAAAGCGCTTCAAATGTCCACTTGCAGATTCTACGAAGTGTTTCAAAATGGCTCAATTGAAAGTAAGGTTTAACTCTGTGAGATTAATGCACACACACAAAGAAATTGGTCAGAATGCTTCTGTCTCCTTCTGATGTGAAGATATTTTCTTTTCCACCGTAGGCCTCAAAGCACTTCGAATGTCCACTTGCATTTATTACAAAAGTGGTCTTTCAAAGATGCTCAATCAAAAGTAAGGGTCAAGTCTGAGAGATAAATTCACACATCCCAAAGGAGGCTCTCAGAGTGCTTCTGTCAAGTTTTTATGTGAAGATACCTCCTTTTCCACCGTAGGCCTCAAAGCACAACAAATATCCACTTGCAGATTCTACAAATAGAGTGTTTCAAGATTGCTTAATCAAAAGAAAGGTTCAACTCTGTGAGATGAATGCACACATCTCGAAGAAGTTTGTCAAAATGCGTCCGTCTAATTTTTATGTGAAGATATTTCCTTTTCCACCTTAGGCTTCATAGCGTTTCAAATGTCCACTTGCAGATTCCACAAAAAGAGTGTTTCAAAACTGCTCAATCACAAGAAAGTTGAAATCTATGAAGTAAATTCACACATCACAAAGAAGCTTGTCAGAATGCTTCTGTCTAGTTTTTATGTGAAGATATTGCCTTTTCCACCATAGGCCTCAAAGCGCTGCAAAGGTCCACTAGCAGATTCTACGAAAAGAGTGTTTCAAAGCTGCTCCATCAAAGGAAAGATTCAACTCTGTGAGATGAGTGCAGATATCACAAATAAGTTTCTCAGAATGCTTCTGTCTAGTTATTATATGAAGACATTTCGTTTTCCAACAAAGGCTTCAAAGCGCTCCAAATGACTATTGCAGATTCTACAAAAAGAGTGTTTCAAAACTGCTCAATGAAAATTAAGGTTCAACTCTGTGAGATGAATGCACATATCACAAAGAAATTTGTCAGAATGCTTCTGTCTTGTTCTTATGTGAAGATATTTAATTTTCCATGATCGGCCTCAAAGCACTCCAATTATCCACTTTCCTATAGTACAAAGAAAGTCTTTCAAACTGCTCAATCAAAAGTGAGGTTCAACTCTGTGAGATGAATGCACGTATCACAAAGACAGTTTTCAGAATGCTTCTGACTAGTATTTATGTGAAGATATTTTCTTTTCCACCATAGGCCTCAAAGCACAACAAATGTCCGTTTGCAGATTCTACAGAGAGTTTCATGACTGTTCAATCAAAAGAAAAGTTCAACTCTTTGACATGAATGCACATATCACAAAGAAGTTTTTCAGAATGCTTCTGTCTAGTTTTTATATGAAGATATTTCCCTTTCTACCATAAGCCCCAAAGCACTCCAAATGTCCACTCCCACATTCTACAAATGGAGTGTTTCAAAGCTGGTCTATCAAAAGAAATGTTCAACTCTCTGAGATGTATGCACACATCACAGAGAAGTTTGTCAGTATGCTTCTGTCTAGTTTTGATGTGAAGATATTTCCTATTGAACCATAGGCCTGAAATTGCTCCAAATGTCCCCTTGAAGATTCTAGGAAAAGAGTGTTTCAAAGCTGCTCAATCAACAGAAATATTCCACGCCATGAGATGCATGCACACATCCAAAGGAGTTTGTCAAAATGCTTCTGTCTAGTTTTTATGTGAAGGGATTTCCTTTTCCACCACAGGCCTCAAGGTGCTCCAAATGTCCACTTCCAGATTCTACTAAAACAGTGTTTCAAAACTGGTCAATGAAAAGAAATGTTCAACTCTGTGAGATGAATGCACACAGCATAAATTTGTCAGAATGCTTCTATCTACTTTTTACGTGAAGATATTTCCTATTCCGCATTAGGCCACAAAAGGCTCCAAGTGTCCACTTCCAGGTTCTACTAAAAGAGCATTTCGAAGCTGGTCAATCAAAAGAAAGGTTCAACTCTGTGAGAGGAATGCACACATCACAAAGATGTTTTTCAGAATGCCTCCATCTAATTTTTATATGAAGATATTTCCCTTTCCGTGATAGGCCTCAAAGTGCTCCAAATGTCGTCATCCAGATTCCACAAAAAGTATGTTTCATAACTGCTCAATGAAAATTAACTTTCAACGCTGTGAGATGAATGCGCACACGAAAAAGAAATTTGTCAGTATGCTTCTGTCTAGTTCTTATGTGAAGATATTTCCTTTTCCACCGTAGGCCTCAAAGCGTTCCAAAGGTCCACTTGTAGATTCTGACAAAAGAGTGTTTCAAAACTGTTCAATGAAAAGTAAGGTTCAACTCTGTGAGATGAATGCACACATCACATAGAAAGCTTCTCAGATAGCTTCTGTCTAGCTGTGATATGAAGATATTTCGTTATCCACCGTAGGCCTCAGAGCACTCGAAATGTCCACTTGCAGATGCTACAAAAGAGTGTTTCAAAACTACTCAATGAAAAGCAAGGTTCAGCCCCGTGAGATGAATGCATGCATCCCAAAGTAGTTTGTGAGAATGCTTCTGTCTAGGTTTTTTGTGAATGTATTTCCTTTCCAGCAAAGGCCTCAAAGTGCTCCAAAAATCCACTTGCAGATTCCCCAAAGGAAGGTTTCAAAACTGCTCAATGGAAAGTAAGGTTCAACTCTGTGAGATGAATGTACACATCACAAAGTAGTTTGTCAAAATCCTTCTGTCTAGTTTTAATGTGAACATATTTCCTTTTCGTGTTTCAAAACTGGTCAATCCAAAGTAAGGTTCAACTCTGTGAGATGAATACACATATCACAAGAAAATTCTCCGAATGCTTCTGTCTAGTGCTTAGGTGAAGATATTTCCTTTGCCACAATAGACCTCAAAGCACTCCAAATGTCCACATGCAGATCATTCAAAAAGGGTGTTTCAAAACTGCTCAATAAACACTAAGGTTTCACTCTGTGTGATAAGTGCACATATCACAAAGAAGGTTGTCCGAGGGCTTCTGTCTCATTTTTGTGTGAAGATATTTCCTTTTCCACTACAGGCCCCAAACCTTCCAAATGCCTACTTGCACATTCTACAGAAAGAGTGTTTCAAAGCTGCTCAATCAAAAGATAGTTTCAACTCTGTGAGACGAAGGCACACATCACAAAGAAGCTTGTCAGAATGCTTGTGTCTAGTTCTTATGGGAAGATATTTCCTTTAACACCATAGCCCTCCAAGCGCTCAAAATGTCCACTTGCAGATTCTACGAAAACAGTGTTTCAAAACTGTTCAACCAGAGGAAGGTTCAACTCTGTGAGATGAATGCACACATCACAAAGAAATTTATCAGAATCCTTCTGTCTACTTCTTAAGTGAAGATATTTCCTTTTCCACCATAGGCCTCAAAGCACTCCAAAGGTCCACTTGCAGATAGTAGAAAAAGGGGGTTTCCCAACTGCTCAATCAAAAGTAAGGTTCAGCTTTGTGAGATGAATGCATATGTCACAAAGTATGTTGTGAGAATGCTTCTGTCTCCTTTTATGTGAAGACGATTCCTTTTCCACTATAGGCCTCAAACCGCTCCAAATGTCCATTTGCAGATTCTACAAAAAGAGTGCTTCAAAGCTACTCAATCCAACGAAGGTTCAAATCTGTGAGATGAATTCTCACGTCACAAAGAAGCTTCTCAGAATGCTTCTCTCTAGTTATTATTATACGAAGACATTTCGTTATCCACCATAGGCCTCCAAGAGCTCCAAATATCCACTTTCAGATTCTACAAAAAGAATGTTTCAAAGCTGCTCAATCAAAAGAAAAGTGAAACTCTGTGTGATACGAAAGCACACATCACATTGGAGTTTCTCATAAGGCTTCTGCCTAGTTATTACATGAAGACGTTTCGTTATCCACCATGGGCCTTGAAGTGCTCCAAATTCCATTTTGCAGATTCTACAAAAAGAGTATTTAAAAATTCCTCAATGAAAAGTAAGGTTCAACTCTGTGAGAAGAATGCACACATCACAAAAAAGTTTGTCAGAGTGCTTCTGTCTAGTTGTTATGTGAAGATATTTCCTTTTCCGTCAGAGGCCTCAAGCCACTGCAAATATCCACTGGGAGATTCTACAGATAGAGTGTTTCAAAGTTGCTCAGTCAAAAGAAAGGTTCAACTCTGTGAGTTGAATGCACACATCCCAAAGGAGTTTGTCACAATGCTTCTGTCTAGTCTTTATGTGAAGATATTTCCTTTTCCACCATAGGCCTCAAAGCAATCCAAAGGTCCACTTTCAAATTCTACAAAAAGTGTGTTTCAAAACTGCTCAATCAAAAGCAAGGTTCAACTCTGTGAGATGAATGTACACATCACAAAGAAGTTTGTCAGAACGCTTCTCTCCAGTTTTATTGTGAAGCTATTTCCTTTTCCACCAGAGGCCTCAAAGCGATCCAAATGTCCACTTGCAGATTTTATAAAAATACTGTTTCAAAGCTGCTCAGTCAAAAGAACAGTTCAACTCTGTGAGACGAATGCTCACATTACAAAGAAGTTTGTGAGAATTCTTCTGTCTAGTTATTATGTGAAGATATTTCGTTATCCACCAGAGGCCTCAAAGCCCTCCAAATATCCACCTGCAGATTCTACAAAAAGAGTGTTTCAAAACTGCTCAATGAAAAGTAAGGATCAACTCTGTGAGATGAATGCACACATCACAAAGAAGTTTGCCAGAATGCTTCTGTCTAGTTTTTAGGTGGAGATATTTCCTTTTCCTCCACAGGCTTCAAAGCGCTTCAAATGTTCACATGCAAATTCTACAAAAAGAGGGTTTCAAAGCTGCTCAATCAAAAGAAAGGTTCAACTCTGTGAGATGAATGCACACATCAGAAAGAAGTTTGTCAGAAGGCTTCCATCTAGTTTTTATGTGAATATATTTCTTTTTCGACCCTAGGCCTCAAAGCGCTTCAAATGTCCACTTGCAGATTCTACGAAGTGTTTCAAAATGGCTCAATTGAAAGTAAGGTTTAACTCTGTGAGATTAATGCACACACACAAAGAAATTGGTCAGAATGCTTCTGTCTCCTTCTGATGTGAAGATATTTTCTTTTCCACCGTAGGCCTCAAAGCACTTCGAATGTCCACTTGCATTTATTACAAAAGTGGTCTTTCAAAGATGCTCAATCAAAAGTAAGGGTCAAGTCTGAGAGATAAATTCACACATCCCAAAGGAGGCTCTCAGAGTGCTTCTGTCAAGTTTTTATGTGAAGATACCTCCTTTTCCACCGTAGGCCTCAAAGCACAACAAATATCCACTTGCAGATTCTACAAATAGAGTGTTTCAAGATTGCTTAATCAAAAGAAAGGTTCAACTCTGTGAGATGAATGCACACATCTCGAAGAAGTTTGTCAAAATGCGTCCGTCTAATTTTTATGTGAAGATATTTCCTTTTCCACCTTAGGCTTCATAGCGTTTCAAATGTCCACTTGCAGATTCCACAAAAAGAGTGTTTCAAAACTGCTCAATCACAAGAAAGTTGAAATCTATGAAGTAAATTCACACATCACAAAGAAGCTTGTCAGAATGCTTCTGTCTAGTTTTTATGTGAAGATATTGCCTTTTCCACCATAGGCCTCAAAGCGCTGCAAAGGTCCACTAGCAGATTCTACGAAAAGAGTGTTTCAAAGCTGCTCCATCAAAGGAAAGATTCAACTCTGTGAGATGAGTGCAGATATCACAAATAAGTTTCTCAGAATGCTTCTGTCTAGTTATTATATGAAGACATTTCGTTTTCCAACAAAGGCTTCAAAGCGCTCCAAATGACTATTGCAGATTCTACAAAAAGAGTGTTTCAAAACTGCTCAATGAAAATTAAGGTTCAACTCTGTGAGATGAATGCACATATCACAAAGAAATTTGTCAGAATGCTTCTGTCTTGTTCTTATGTGAAGATATTTAATTTTCCATGATCGGCCTCAAAGCACTCCAATTATCCACTTTCCTATAGTACAAAGAAAGTCTTTCAAACTGCTCAATCAAAAGTGAGGTTCAACTCTGTGAGATGAATGCACGTATCACAAAGACAGTTTTCAGAATGCTTCTGACTAGTATTTATGTGAAGATATTTTCTTTTCCACCATAGGCCTCAAAGCACAACAAATGTCCGTTTGCAGATTCTACAGAGAGTTTCATGACTGTTCAATCAAAAGAAAAGTTCAACTCTTTGACATGAATGCACATATCACAAAGAAGTTTTTCAGAATGCTTCTGTCTAGTTTTTATATGAAGATATTTCCCTTTCTACCATAAGCCCCAAAGCACTCCAAATGTCCACTCCCACATTCTACAAATGGAGTGTTTCAAAGCTGGTCTATCAAAAGAAATGTTCAACTCTCTGAGATGTATGCACACATCACAGAGAAGTTTGTCAGTATGCTTCTGTCTAGTTTTGATGTGAAGATATTTCCTATTGAACCATAGGCCTGAAATTGCTCCAAATGTCCCCTTGAAGATTCTAGGAAAAGAGTGTTTCAAAGCTGCTCAATCAACAGAAATATTCCACGCCATGAGATGCATGCACACATCCAAAGGAGTTTGTCAAAATGCTTCTGTCTAGTTTTTATGTGAAGGGATTTCCTTTTCCACCACAGGCCTCAAGGTGCTCCAAATGTCCACTTCCAGATTCTACTAAAACAGTGTTTCAAAACTGGTCAATGAAAAGAAATGTTCAACTCTGTGAGATGAATGCACACAGCATAAATTTGTCAGAATGCTTCTATCTACTTTTTACGTGAAGATATTTCCTATTCCGCATTAGGCCACAAAAGGCTCCAAGTGTCCACTTCCAGGTTCTACTAAAAGAGCATTTCGAAGCTGGTCAATCAAAAGAAAGGTTCAACTCTGTGAGAGGAATGCACACATCACAAAGATGTTTTTCAGAATGCCTCCATCTAATTTTTATATGAAGATATTTCCCTTTCCGTGATAGGCCTCAAAGTGCTCCAAATGTCGTCATCCAGATTCCACAAAAAGTATGTTTCATAACTGCTCAATGAAAATTAACTTTCAACGCTGTGAGATGAATGCGCACACGAAAAAGAAATTTGTCAGTATGCTTCTGTCTAGTTCTTATGTGAAGATATTTCCTTTTCCACCGTAGGCCTCAAAGCGTTCCAAAGGTCCACTTGTAGATTCTGACAAAAGAGTGTTTCAAAACTGTTCAATGAAAAGTAAGGTTCAACTCTGTGAGATGAATGCACACATCACATAGAAAGCTTCTCAGATAGCTTCTGTCTAGCTGTGATATGAAGATATTTCGTTATCCACCGTAGGCCTCAGAGCACTCGAAATGTCCACTTGCAGATGCTACAAAAGAGTGTTTCAAAACTACTCAATGAAAAGCAAGGTTCAGCCCCGTGAGATGAATGCATGCATCCCAAAGTAGTTTGTGAGAATGCTTCTGTCTAGGTTTTTTGTGAATGTATTTCCTTTCCAGCAAAGGCCTCAAAGTGCTCCAAAAATCCACTTGCAGATTCCCCAAAGGAAGGTTTCAAAACTGCTCAATGGAAAGTAAGGTTCAACTCTGTGAGATGAATGTACACATCACAAAGTAGTTTGTCAAAATCCTTCTGTCTAGTTTTAATGTGAACATATTTCCTTTTCGTGTTTCAAAACTGGTCAATCCAAAGTAAGGTTCAACTCTGTGAGATGAATACACATATCACAAGAAAATTCTCCGAATGCTTCTGTCTAGTGCTTAGGTGAAGATATTTCCTTTGCCACAATAGACCTCAAAGCACTCCAAATGTCCACATGCAGATCATTCAAAAAGGGTGTTTCAAAACTGCTCAATAAACACTAAGGTTTCACTCTGTGTGATAAGTGCACATATCACAAAGAAGGTTGTCCGAGGGCTTCTGTCTCATTTTTGTGTGAAGATATTTCCTTTTCCACCACAGGCCCCAAACCTTCCAAATGCCTACTTGCACATTCTACAGAAAGAGTGTTTCAAAGCTGCTCAATCAAAAGATAGTTTCAACTCTGTGAGACGAAGGCACACATCACAAAGAAGCTTGTCAGAATGCTTGTGTCTAGTTCTTATGGGAAGATATTTCCTTTAACACCATAGCCCTCCAAGCGCTCAAAATGTCCACTTGCAGATTCTACGAAAACAGTGTTTCAAAACTGTTCAACCAGAGGAAGGTTCAACTCTGTGAGATGAATGCACACATCACAAAGAAATTTATCAGAATCCTTCTGTCTACTTCTTAAGTGAAGATATTTCCTTTTCCACCATAGGCCTCAAAGCACTCCAAAGGTCCACTTGCAGATAGTAGAAAAAGGGGGTTTCCAAACTGCTCAATCAAAAGTAAGGTTCAGCTTTGTGAGATGAATGCATATGTCACAAAGTATGTTGTGAGAATGCTTCTGTCTCCTTTTATGTGAAGACGATTCCTTTTCCACTATAGGCCTCAAACCGCTCCAAATGTCCATTTGCAGATTCTACAAAAAGAGTGCTTCAAAGCTACTCAATCCAACGAAGGTTCAAATCTGTGAGATGAATTCTCACGTCACAAAGAAGCTTCTCAGAATGCTTCTCTCTAGTTATTATTATACGAAGACATTTCGTTATCCACCATAGGCCTCCAAGAGCTCCAAATATCCACTTTCAGATTCTACAAAAAGAATGTTTCAAAGCTGCTCAATCAAAAGAAAAGTGAAACTCTGTGTGATACGAAAGCACACATCACATTGGAGTTTCTCATAATGCTTCTGCCTAGTTATTACATGAAGACGTTTCGTTATCCACCATGGGCCTTGAAGTGCTCCAAATTCCATTTTGCAGATTCTACAAAAAGAGTATTTAAAAATTCCTCAATGAAAAGTAAGGTTCAACTCTGTGAGAAGAATGCACACATCACAAAAAAGTTTGTCAGAGTGCTTCTGTCTAGTTGTTATGTGAAGATATTTCCTTTTCCGTCAGAGGCCTCAAGCCACTGCAAATATCCACTGGGAGATTCTACAGATAGAGTGTTTCAAAGTTGCTCAGTCAAAAGAAAGGTTCAACTCTGTGAGTTGAATGCACACATCCCAAAGGAGTTTGTCACAATGCTTCTGTCTAGTCTTTATGTGAAGATATTTCCTTTTCCACCATAGGCCTCAAAGCAATCCAAAGGTCCACTTTCAAATTCTACAAAAAGTGTGTTTCAAAACTGCTCAATCAAAAGCAAGGTTCAACTCTGTGAGATGAATGTACACATCACAAAGAAGTTTGTCAGAACGCTTCTCTCCAGTTTTATTGTGAAGCTATTTCCTTTTCCACCAGAGGCCTCAAAGCGATCCAAATGTCCACTTGCAGATTTTATAAAAATACTGTTTCAAAGCTGCTCAGTCAAAAGAACAGTTCAACTCTGTGAGACGAATGCTCACATTACAAAGAAGTTTGTGAGAATTCTTCTGTCTAGTTATTATGTGAAGATATTTCGTTATCCACCAGAGGCCTCAAAGCCCTCCAAATATCCACCTGCAGATTCTACAAAAAGAGTGTTTCAAAACTGCTCAATGAAAAGTAAGGATCAACTCTGTGAGATGAATGCACACATCACAAAGAAGTTTGCCAGAATGCTTCTGTCTAGTTTTTAGGTGGAGATATTTCCTTTTCCTCCACAGGCTTCAAAGCGCTTCAAATGTTCACATGCAAATTCTACAAAAAGAGGGTTTCAAAGCTGCTCAATCAAAAGAAAGGTTCAACTCTGTGAGATGAATGCACACATCAGAAAGAAGTTTGTCAGAAGGCTTCCATCTAGTTTTTATGTGAATATATTTCTTTTTCGACCCTAGGCCTCAAAGCGCTTCAAATGTCCACTTGCAGATTCTACGAAGTGTTTCAAAATGGCTCAATTGAAAGTAAGGTTTAACTCTGTGAGATTAATGCACACACACAAAGAAATTGGTCAGAATGCTTCTGTCTCCTTCTGATGTGAAGATATTTTCTTTTCCACCGTAGGCCTCAAAGCACTTCGAATGTCCACTTGCATTTATTACAAAAGTGGTCTTTCAAAGATGCTCAATCAAAAGTAAGGGTCAAGTCTGAGAGATAAATTCACACATCCCAAAGGAGGCTCTCAGAGTGCTTCTGTCAAGTTTTTATGTGAAGATACCTCCTTTTCCACCGTAGGCCTCAAAGCACAACAAATATCCACTTGCAGATTCTACAAATAGAGTGTTTCAAGATTGCTTAATCAAAAGAAAGGTTCAACTCTGTGAGATGAATGCACACATCTCGAAGAAGTTTGTCAAAATGCGTCCGTCTAATTTTTATGTGAAGATATTTCCTTTTCCACCTTAGGCTTCATAGCGTTTCAAATGTCCACTTGCAGATTCCACAAAAAGAGTGTTTCAAAACTGCTCAATCACAAGAAAGTTGAAATCTATGAAGTAAATTCACACATCACAAAGAAGCTTGTCAGAATGCTTCTGTCTAGTTTTTATGTGAAGATATTGCCTTTTCCACCATAGGCCTCAAAGCGCTGCAAAGGTCCACTAGCAGATTCTACGAAAAGAGTGTTTCAAAGCTGCTCCATCAAAGGAAAGATTCAACTCTGTGAGATGAGTGCAGATATCACAAATAAGTTTCTCAGAATGCTTCTGTCTAGTTATTATATGAAGACATTTCGTTTTCCAACAAAGGCTTCAAAGCGCTCCAAATGACTATTGCAGATTCTACAAAAAGAGTGTTTCAAAACTGCTCAATGAAAATTAAGGTTCAACTCTGTGAGATGAATGCACATATCACAAAGAAATTTGTCAGAATGCTTCTGTCTTGTTCTTATGTGAAGATATTTAATTTTCCATGATCGGCCTCAAAGCACTCCAATTATCCACTTTCCTATAGTACAAAGAAAGTCTTTCAAACTGCTCAATCAAAAGTGAGGTTCAACTCTGTGAGATGAATGCACGTATCACAAAGACAGTTTTCAGAATGCTTCTGACTAGTATTTATGTGAAGATATTTTCTTTTCCACCATAGGCCTCAAAGCACAACAAATGTCCGTTTGCAGATTCTACAGAGAGTTTCATGACTGTTCAATCAAAAGAAAAGTTCAACTCTTTGACATGAATGCACATATCACAAAGAAGTTTTTCAGAATGCTTCTGTCTAGTTTTTATATGAAGATATTTCCCTTTCTACCATAAGCCCCAAAGCACTCCAAATGTCCACTCCCACATTCTACAAATGGAGTGTTTCAAAGCTGGTCTATCAAAAGAAATGTTCAACTCTCTGAGATGTATGCACACATCACAGAGAAGTTTGTCAGTATGCTTCTGTCTAGTTTTGATGTGAAGATATTTCCTATTGAACCATAGGCCTGAAATTGCTCCAAATGTCCCCTTGAAGATTCTAGGAAAAGAGTGTTTCAAAGCTGCTCAATCAACAGAAATATTCCACGCCATGAGATGCATGCACACATCCAAAGGAGTTTGTCAAAATGCTTCTGTCTAGTTTTTATGTGAAGGGATTTCCTTTTCCACCACAGGCCTCAAGGTGCTCCAAATGTCCACTTCCAGATTCTACTAAAACAGTGTTTCAAAACTGGTCAATGAAAAGAAATGTTCAACTCTGTGAGATGAATGCACACAGCATAAATTTGTCAGAATGCTTCTATCTACTTTTTACGTGAAGATATTTCCTATTCCGCATTAGGCCACAAAAGGCTCCAAGTGTCCACTTCCAGGTTCTACTAAAAGAGCATTTCGAAGCTGGTCAATCAAAAGAAAGGTTCAACTCTGTGAGAGGAATGCACACATCACAAAGATGTTTTTCAGAATGCCTCCATCTAATTTTTATATGAAGATATTTCCCTTTCCGTGATAGGCCTCAAAGTGCTCCAAATGTCGTCATCCAGATTCCACAAAAAGTATGTTTCATAACTGCTCAATGAAAATTAACTTTCAACGCTGTGAGATGAATGCGCACACGAAAAAGAAATTTGTCAGTATGCTTCTGTCTAGTTCTTATGTGAAGATATTTCCTTTTCCACCGTAGGCCTCAAAGCGTTCCAAAGGTCCACTTGTAGATTCTGACAAAAGAGTGTTTCAAAACTGTTCAATGAAAAGTAAGGTTCAACTCTGTGAGATGAATGCACACATCACATAGAAAGCTTCTCAGATAGCTTCTGTCTAGCTGTGATATGAAGATATTTCGTTATCCACCGTAGGCCTCAGAGCACTCGAAATGTCCACTTGCAGATGCTACAAAAGAGTGTTTCAAAACTACTCAATGAAAAGCAAGGTTCAGCCCCGTGAGATGAATGCATGCATCCCAAAGTAGTTTGTGAGAATGCTTCTGTCTAGGTTTTTTGTGAATGTATTTCCTTTCCAGCAAAGGCCTCAAAGTGCTCCAAAAATCCACTTGCAGATTCCCCAAAGGAAGGTTTCAAAACTGCTCAATGGAAAGTAAGGTTCAACTCTGTGAGATGAATGTACACATCACAAAGTAGTTTGTCAAAATCCTTCTGTCTAGTTTTAATGTGAACATATTTCCTTTTCGTGTTTCAAAACTGGTCAATCCAAAGTAAGGTTCAACTCTGTGAGATGAATACACATATCACAAGAAAATTCTCCGAATGCTTCTGTCTAGTGCTTAGGTGAAGATATTTCCTTTGCCACAATAGACCTCAAAGCACTCCAAATGTCCACATGCAGATCATTCAAAAAGGGTGTTTCAAAACTGCTCAATAAACACTAAGGTTTCACTCTGTGTGATAAGTGCACATATCACAAAGAAGGTTGTCCGAGGGCTTCTGTCTCATTTTTGTGTGAAGATATTTCCTTTTCCACCACAGGCCCCAAACCTTCCAAATGCCTACTTGCACATTCTACAGAAAGAGTGTTTCAAAGCTGCTCAATCAAAAGATAGTTTCAACTCTGTGAGACGAAGGCACACATCACAAAGAAGCTTGTCAGAATGCTTGTGTCTAGTTCTTATGGGAAGATATTTCCTTTAACACCATAGCCCTCCAAGCGCTCAAAATGTCCACTTGCAGATTCTACGAAAACAGTGTTTCAAAACTGTTCAACCAGAGGAAGGTTCAACTCTGTGAGATGAATGCACACATCACAAAGAAATTTATCAGAATCCTTCTGTCTACTTCTTAAGTGAAGATATTTCCTTTTCCACCATAGGCCTCAAAGCACTCCAAAGGTCCACTTGCAGATAGTAGAAAAAGGGGGTTTCCCAACTGCTCAATCAAAAGTAAGGTTCAGCTTTGTGAGATGAATGCATATGTCACAAAGTATGTTGTGAGAATGCTTCTGTCTCCTTTTATGTGAAGACGATTCCTTTTCCACTATAGGCCTCAAACCGCTCCAAATGTCCATTTGCAGATTCTACAAAAAGAGTGCTTCAAAGCTACTCAATCCAACGAAGGTTCAAATCTGTGAGATGAATTCTCACGTCACAAAGAAGCTTCTCAGAATGCTTCTCTCTAGTTATTATTATACGAAGACATTTCGTTATCCACCATAGGCCTCCAAGAGCTCCAAATATCCACTTTCAGATTCTACAAAAAGAATGTTTCAAAGCTGCTCAATCAAAAGAAAAGTGAAACTCTGTGTGATACGAAAGCACACATCACATTGGAGTTTCTCATAATGCTTCTGCCTAGTTATTACATGAAGACGTTTCGTTATCCACCATGGGCCTTGAAGTGCTCCAAATTCCATTTTGCAGATTCTACAAAAAGAGTATTTAAAAATTCCTCAATGAAAAGTAAGGTTCAACTCTGTGAGAAGAATGCACACATCACAAAAAAGTTTGTCAGAGTGCTTCTGTCTAGTTGTTATGTGAAGATATTTCCTTTTCCGTCAGAGGCCTCAAGCCACTGCAAATATCCACTGGGAGATTCTACAGATAGAGTGTTTCAAAGTTGCTCAGTCAAAAGAAAGGTTCAACTCTGTGAGTTGAATGCACACATCCCAAAGGAGTTTGTCACAATGCTTCTGTCTAGTCTTTATGTGAAGATATTTCCTTTTCCACCATAGGCCTCAAAGCAATCCAAAGGTCCACTTTCAAATTCTACAAAAAGTGTGTTTCAAAACTGCTCAATCAAAAGCAAGGTTCAACTCTGTGAGATGAATGTACACATCACAAAGAAGTTTGTCAGAACGCTTCTCTCCAGTTTTATTGTGAAGCTATTTCCTTTTCCACCAGAGGCCTCAAAGCGATCCAAATGTCCACTTGCAGATTTTATAAAAATACTGTTTCAAAGCTGCTCAGTCAAAAGAACAGTTCAACTCTGTGAGACGAATGCTCACATTACAAAGAAGTTTGTGAGAATTCTTCTGTCTAGTTATTATGTGAAGATATTTCGTTATCCACCAGAGGCCTCAAAGCCCTCCAAATATCCACCTGCAGATTCTACAAAAAGAGTGTTTCAAAACTGCTCAATGAAAAGTAAGGATCAACTCTGTGAGATGAATGCACACATCACAAAGAAGTTTGCCAGAATGCTTCTGTCTAGTTTTTAGGTGGAGATATTTCCTTTTCCTCCACAGGCTTCAAAGCGCTTCAAATGTTCACATGCAAATTCTACAAAAAGAGGGTTTCAAAGCTGCTCAATCAAAAGAAAGGTTCAACTCTGTGAGATGAATGCACACATCAGAAAGAAGTTTGTCAGAAGGCTTCCATCTAGTTTTTATGTGAATATATTTCTTTTTCGACCCTAGGCCTCAAAGCGCTTCAAATGTCCACTTGCAGATTCTACGAAGTGTTTCAAAATGGCTCAATTGAAAGTAAGGTTTAACTCTGTGAGATTAATGCACACACACAAAGAAATTGGTCAGAATGCTTCTGTCTCCTTCTGATGTGAAGATATTTTCTTTTCCACCGTAGGCCTCAAAGCACTTCGAATGTCCACTTGCATTTATTACAAAAGTGGTCTTTCAAAGATGCTCAATCAAAAGTAAGGGTCAAGTCTGAGAGATAAATTCACACATCCCAAAGGAGGCTCTCAGAGTGCTTCTGTCAAGTTTTTATGTGAAGATACCTCCTTTTCCACCGTAGGCCTCAAAGCACAACAAATATCCACTTGCAGATTCTACAAATAGAGTGTTTCAAGATTGCTTAATCAAAAGAAAGGTTCAACTCTGTGAGATGAATGCACACATCTCGAAGAAGTTTGTCAAAATGCGTCCGTCTAATTTTTATGTGAAGATATTTCCTTTTCCACCTTAGGCTTCATAGCGTTTCAAATGTCCACTTGCAGATTCCACAAAAAGAGTGTTTCAAAACTGCTCAATCACAAGAAAGTTGAAATCTATGAAGTAAATTCACACATCACAAAGAAGCTTGTCAGAATGCTTCTGTCTAGTTTTTATGTGAAGATATTGCCTTTTCCACCATAGGCCTCAAAGCGCTGCAAAGGTCCACTAGCAGATTCTACGAAAAGAGTGTTTCAAAGCTGCTCCATCAAAGGAAAGATTCAACTCTGTGAGATGAGTGCAGATATCACAAATAAGTTTCTCAGAATGCTTCTGTCTAGTTATTATATGAAGACATTTCGTTTTCCAACAAAGGCTTCAAAGCGCTCCAAATGACTATTGCAGATTCTACAAAAAGAGTGTTTCAAAACTGCTCAATGAAAATTAAGGTTCAACTCTGTGAGATGAATGCACATATCACAAAGAAATTTGTCAGAATGCTTCTGTCTTGTTCTTATGTGAAGATATTTAATTTTCCATGATCGGCCTCAAAGCACTCCAATTATCCACTTTCCTATAGTACAAAGAAAGTCTTTCAAACTGCTCAATCAAAAGTGAGGTTCAACTCTGTGAGATGAATGCACGTATCACAAAGACAGTTTTCAGAATGCTTCTGACTAGTATTTATGTGAAGATATTTTCTTTTCCACCATAGGCCTCAAAGCACAACAAATGTCCGTTTGCAGATTCTACAGAGAGTTTCATGACTGTTCAATCAAAAGAAAAGTTCAACTCTTTGACATGAATGCACATATCACAAAGAAGTTTTTCAGAATGCTTCTGTCTAGTTTTTATATGAAGATATTTCCCTTTCTACCATAAGCCCCAAAGCACTCCAAATGTCCACTCCCACATTCTACAAATGGAGTGTTTCAAAGCTGGTCTATCAAAAGAAATGTTCAACTCTCTGAGATGTATGCACACATCACAGAGAAGTTTGTCAGTATGCTTCTGTCTAGTTTTTATGTGAAGATATTTCCTATTGAACCATAGGCCTGAAATTGCTCCAAATGTCCCCTTGAAGATTCTAGGAAAAGAGTGTTTCAAAGCTGCTCAATCAACATAAATATTCCACGCCATGAGATGCATGCACACATCCAAAGGAGTTTGTCAAAATGCTTCTGTCTAGTTTTTATGTGAAGGGATTTCCTTTTCCACCACAGGCCTCAAGGTGCTCCAAATGTCCACTTCCAGATTCTACTAAAACAGTGTTTCAAAACTGGTCAATGAAAAGAAATGTTCAACTCTGTGAGATGAATGCACACAGCATAAAGTAATTTGTCAGAATGCTTCTATCTACTTTTTACGTGAAGATATTTCCTATTCCGCATTAGGCCACAAAAGGCTCCAAGTGTCCACTTCCAGGTTCTACTAAAAGAGCATTTCGAAGCTGGTCAATCAAAAGAAAGGTTCAACTCTGTGAGAGGAATGCACACATCACAAAGATGTTTTTCAGAATGCCTCCATCTAATTTTTATATGAAGATATTTCCCTTTCCGTGATAGGCCTCAAAGTGCTCCAAATGTCGTCATCCAGATTCCACAAAAAGTATGTTTCATAACTGCTCAATGAAAATTAACTTTCAACGCTGTGAGATGAATGCGCACACGAAAAAGAAATTTGTCAGTATGCTTCTGTCTAGTTCTTATGTGAAGATATTTCCTTTTCCACCGTAGGCCTCAAAGCGTTCCAAAGGTCCACTTGTAGATTCTGACAAAAGAGTGTTTCAAAACTGTTCAATGAAAAGTAAGGTTCAACTCTGTGAGATGAATGCACACATCACATAGAAAGCTTCTCAGATAGCTTCTGTCTAGCTGTGATATGAAGATATTTCGTTATCCACCGTAGGCCTCAGAGCACTCGAAATGTCCACTTGCAGATGCTACAAAAGAGTGTTTCAAAACTACTCAATGAAAAGCAAGGTTCAGCCCCGTGAGATGAATGCATGCATCCCAAAGTAGTTTGTGAGAATGCTTCTGTCTAGGTTTTTTGTGAATGTATTTCCTTTCCAGCAAAGGCCTCAAAGTGCTCCAAAAATCCACTTGCAGATTCCCCAAAGGAAGGTTTCAAAACTGCTCAATGGAAAGTAAGGTTCAACTCTGTGAGATGAATGTACACATCACAAAGTAGTTTGTCAAAATCCTTCTGTCTAGTTTTAATGTGAACATATTTCCTTTTCGTGTTTCAAAACTGGTCAATCCAAAGTAAGGTTCAACTCTGTGAGATGAATACACATATCACAAGAAAATTCTCCGAATGCTTCTGTCTAGTGCTTAGGTGAAGATATTTCCTTTGCCACAATAGACCTCAAAGCACTCCAAATGTCCACATGCAGATCATTCAAAAAGGGTGTTTCAAAACTGCTCAATAAACACTAAGGTTTCACTCTGTGTGATAAGTGCACATATCACAAAGAAGGTTGTCCGAGGGCTTCTGTCTCATTTTTGTGTGAAGATATTTCCTTTTCCACCACAGGCCCCAAACCTTCCAAATGCCTACTTGCAGATTCTACAGAAAGAGTGTTTCAAAGCTGCTCAATCAAAAGATAGTTTCAACTCTGTGAGACGAAGGCACACATCACAAAGAAGCTTGTCAGAATGCTTGTGTCTAGTTCTTATGGGAAGATATTTCCTTTAACACCATAGCCCTCCAAGCGCTCAAAATGTCCACTTGCAGATTCTACGAAAACAGTGTTTCAAAACTGTTCAACCAGAGTAAGGTTCAACTCCGTGAGATGAATGCACACATCACAAAGAAATTTATCAGAATCCTTCTGTCTACTTCTTAAGTGAAGATATTTCCTTTTCCACCATAGGCCTCAAAGCACTCCAAAGGTCCACTTGCAGATAGTAGAAAAAGGGGGTTTCCAAACTGCTCAATCAAAAGTAAGGTTCAGCTTTGTGAGATGAATGCATATGTCACAAAGTATGTTGTGAGAATGCTTCTGTCTCCTTTTTATGTGAAGACGATTCCTTTTCCACTATAGGCCTCAAACCGCTCCAAATGTCCATTTGCAGATTCTACAAAAAGAGTGCTTCAAAGCTACTCAATCCAACGAAGGTTCAAATCTGTGAGATGAATTCTCACGTCACAAAGAAGCTTCTCAGAATGCTTCTCTCTAGTTATTATTATACGAAGACATTTCGTTATCCACCATAGGCCTCCAAGAGCTCCAAATATCCACTTTCAGATTCTACAAAAAGAATGTTTCAAAGCTGCTCAATCAAAAGAAAAGTGAAACTCTGTGTGATACGAAAGCACACATCACATTGGAGTTTCTCATAAGGCTTCTGCCTAGTTATTACATGAAGACGTTTCGTTATCCACCATAGGCCTTGAAGCGCTCCAAATGTCATCTTGCAGATACTACAAAATGAGTACTTAAAAATTCCTCAATGAAAAGTAAGGTTCAACTCTGTGAGAAGAATGCACACATCACAAAATAGTTTGTCAGAGTGCTTCTGTCTAGTTGTTATGTGAAGATATTTCCTTTTCCGTCAGAGGCCTCAAGCCACTGCAAATATCCACTGGGAGATTCTACAGATAGAGTGTTTCAAAGTTGCTCAGTCAAAAGAAAGGTTCAACTCTGTGAGTTGAATGCACACATCCCAAAGGAGTTTGTCACAATGCTTCTGTCTAGTCTTTATGTGAAGATATTTCCTTTTCCACCATAGGCCTCAAAGCAATCCAAAGGTCCACTTTCAAATTCTACAAAAAGTGTGTTTCAAAACTGCTCAATCAAAAGCAAGGTTCAACTCTGTGAGATGAATGTACACATCACAAAGTAGTTTGTCAGAACGCTTCTCTCCAGTTTTATTGTGAAGCTATTTCCTTTTCCACCAGAGGCCTCAAAGCGATCCAAATGTCCACTTGCAGATTTTATAAAAATACTGTTTCAAAGCTGCTCAGTCAAAAGAACAGTTCAACTCTGTGAGACGAATGCTCACATTACAAAGAAGTTTGTGAGAATTCTTCTGTCTAGTTATTATGTGAAGATATTTCGTTATCCACCAGAGGCCTCAAAGCCCTCCAAATATCCACCTGCAGATTCTACAAAAAGAGTGTTTCAAAACTGCTCAATGAAAAGTAAGGATCAACTCTGTGAGATGAATGCACACATCACAAAGAAGTTTGCCAGAATGCTTCTGTCTAGTTTTTAGGTGGAGATATTTCCTTTTCCTCCACAGGCCTCAAAGCGCTTCAAATGTTCACATGCAAATTCTACCAAAAGAGGGTTTCAAAGCTGCTCAATCAAAAGAAAGGTTCAACTCTGTGAGATGAATGCACACATCGGAAAGAAGTTTGTCAGAAGGCTTCCATCTAGTTTTTATGTGAATATATTTCTTTTTCGACCCTAGGCCTCAAAGCCCTCCAAATATCCACCTGCAGATTCTACAAAAAGAGTGTTTCAAAACTGCTCAATGAAAAGTAAGGATCAACTCTGTGAGATGAATGCACACATCACAAAGAAGTTTGTCAGAAGGCTTCCATCTAGTTTTTATGTGAATATATTTCTTTTTCGACCCTAGGCCTCAAAGCGCTTCAAATGTCCACTTGCAGATTCTACGAAAAGTGTTTCAAAATGGCTCAATTGAAAGTAAGGTTTAACTCTGTGAGATTAATGCACACACCACAAAGAAATTGGTCAGAATGCTTCTGTCTCCTTCTGATGTGAAGATATTTTCTTTTCCACCGTAGGCCTCAAAGCACTTCGAATGTCCACTTGCATTTATTACAAAAGTGGTCTTTCAAAGATGCTCAATCAAAAGTAAGGGTCAAGTCTGAGAGATAAATGCACACATCCCAAAGGTGGCTCTCAGAGTGCTTCTGTCAAGTTTTTATGTGAAGATATTTCCTTTTCCACCGTAGGCCTCAAAGCACAACAAATATCCACTTGCAGATTCTACAAATAGAGTGTTTCAAGATTGCTTAATCAAAAGAAAGGTTCAACTCTGTGAGATGAATGCACACATCTCGAAGAAGTTTGTCAAAATGCGTCCGTCTAATTTTTATGTGAAGATATTTCCTTTTCCACCTTAGGCTTCATAGCGTTTCAAATGTCCACTTGCAGATTCCACAAAAAGAGTGTTTCAAAACTGCTCAATCACAAGAAAGTTGAAATCTATGAAGTAAATTCACACATCACAAAGAAGTTTGTCAGAATGCTTCTGTCTAGTTTTTATGTGAAGATATTGCCTTTTCCACCATAGGCCTCAAAGCGCTGCAAAGGTCCACTAGCAGATTCTACGAAAAGAGTGTTTCAAAGCTGCTCCATCAAAGGAAAGATTCAACTCTGTGAGATGAGTGCAGATATCACAAATAAGTTTCTCAGAATGCTTCTGTCTAGTTATTATATGAAGACATTTCGTTTTCCAACAAAGGCCTCAAAGCGCTCCAAATGACTACTTGCAGATTCTACAAAAAGAGTGTTTCAAAACTGCTCAATGAAAATTAAGGTTCAACTCTGTGAGATGAATGCACATATCACAAAGAAATTTGTCAGAATGCTTCTGTCTTGTTCTTATGTGAAGATATTTAATTTTCCAGGATCGGCCTCAAAGCACTCCAATTATCCACTTTCCTATAGTACAAAAAAAGTCTTTCAAACTGCTCAATCAAAAGTGAGGTTCAACTCTGTGAGATGAATGCACGTATCACAAAGACAGTTTTCAGAATGCTTCTGACTAGTATTTATGTGAAGATATTATCTTTTCCACCATAGGCCTCAAAGCACAACCAATGTCCGTTTGCAGATTCTACAGAGAGTTTCATGACTGTTCAATCAAAAGAAAAGTTCAACTCTTTGACATGAATGCACATATCACAAAGAAGTTTTTCAGAATGCTTCTGTCTAGTTTTTATATGAAGATATTTCCCTTTCTACCATAAGCCTCAAAGCACTCCAAATGTCCACTCCCACATTCTACAAATGGAGTGTTTCAAAGCTGGTCTATCAAAAGAAATGTTCAACTCTCTGAGATGTATGCACACATCACAGAGAAGTTTGTCAGTATGCTTCTGTCTAGTTTTTATGTGAAGATATTTCCTATTGAACCATAGGCCTGAAATTGCTCCAAATGTCCCCTTGAAGATTCTAGAAAAAGAGTGTTTCAAAGCTGCTCAATCAACAGAAATATTCCACGCCATGAGATGCATGCACACATCCAAAGGAGTTTGTCAAAATGCTTCTGTCTAGTTTTTATGTGAAGGGATTTCCTTTTCCACCACAGGCCTCAAGGTGCTCCAAATGTCCACTTCCAGATTCTACTAAAACAGTGTTTCAAAACTGGTCAATGAAAAGAAATGTTCAACTCTGTGAGATGAATGCACACAGCATAAAGTAATTTGTCAGAATGCTTCTATCTACTTTTTACGTGAAGATATTTCCTTTTCCGCATTAGGCCACAAAAGGCTCCAAGTGTCCACTTCCAGGTTCTACTAAAAGAGCATTTCGAAGCTGGTCAATCAAAAGAAAGGTTCAACTCTGTGAGAGGAATGCACACATCACAAAGATGTTTTTCAGAATGCCTCCATCTAATTTTTATATGAAGATATTTCCCTTTCCGTGATAGGCCTCAAAGTGCTCCAAATGTCGTCATCCAGATTCCACAAAAAGTATGTTTCGTAACTGCTCAATGAAAATTAACTTTCAACTCTGTGAGATGAATGCGCACACGAAAAAGAAATTTGTCAGTATGCTTCTGTCTAGTTCTTATGTGAAGATATTTCCTTTTCCACCGTAGGCCTCAAAGCGTTCCAAAGGTCCACTTGTAGATTCTGCCAAAAGAGTGTTTCAAAACTGTTCAATGAAAAGTAAGGTTCAACTCTGTGAGATGAATGCACACATCACATAGAAAGCTTCTCAGATAGCTTCTGTCTAGCTGTGATATGAAGATATTTCGTTATCCACCGTAGGCCTCAGAGCACTCGAAATGTCCACTTGCAGATGCTACAAAAGAGTGTTTCAAAACTACTCAATGAAAAGCAAGGTTCAGCCCCGTGAGATGAATGCATGCATCCCAAAGTAGTTTGTGAGAATGCTTCTGTCTAGGTTTTTTGTGAATGTATTTCCTTTCCAGCAAAGGCCTCAAAGTGCTCCAAAAATCCACTTGCAGATTCCCCAGAGGAAGGTTTCAAAACTGCTCAATGGAAAGTAAGGTTCAACTCTGTGAGATGAATGTACACATCACAAAGTAGTTTGTCAAAATCCTTCTGTCTAGTTTTAATGTGAACATATTTCCTTTTCGTGTTTCAAAACTGGTCAATCCAAAGTAAGGTTCAACTCTGTGAGATGAATACACATATCACAAGAAAGTTCTCAGAATGCTTCTGTCTAGTTCTTAGGTGAAGATATTTCCTTTGCCACAGTAGACCTCAAAGCACTCCAAATGTCCACATGCAGATCATTCAAAAAGGGTGTTTCAAAACTGCTCAATAAACACTAAGGTTTCACTCTGTGTGATAAGTGCACATATCACAAAGAAGGTTGTCCGAGTGCTTCTGTCTAATTTTTGTGTGAAGATATTTCCTTTTCCACCACAGGCCCCAAACCTTCCAAATGCCTACTTGCAGATTCTACAGAAAGAGTGTTTCAAAGCTGCTCAATCAAAAGATAGTTTCAACTCTGTGAGACGAATGCACACATCACAAAGAAGCTTGTCAGAATGCTTGTGTCTAGTTCTTATGGGAAGATATTTCCTTTAACACCATAGCCCTCCAAGCGCTCAAAATGTCCACTTGCAGATTCTACGAAAACAGTGTTTCAAAACTGTTCAACCAGAGGAAGGTTCAACTCTGTGAGATGAATGCACACATCACAAAGAAATTTATCAGAATCCTTCTGTCTACTTCTTAAGTGAAGATATTTCCTTTTCCACCATAGGCCTCAAAGCACTCCAAAGGTCCACTTGCAGATAGTAGAAAAAGGGGGTTTCCAAACTGCTCAATCAAAAGTAAGGTTCAGCTTTGTGAGATGAATGCATATGTCACAAAGTATGTTGTGAGAATGCTTCTGTCTCCTTTTATGTGAAGACGATTCCTTTTCCACTATAGGCCTCAAACCGCTCCAAATGTCCATTTGCAGATTCTACAAAAAGAGTGCTTCAAAGCTACTCAATCCAACGAAGGTTCAAATCTGTGAGATGAATTCTCACGTCACAAAGAAGCTTCTCAGAATGCTTCTCTCTAGTTATTATTATACGAAGACATTTCGTTATCCACCATAGGCCTCCAAGAGCTCCAAATATCCACTTTCAGATTCTACAAAAAGAATGTTTCAAAGCTGCTCAATCAAAAGAAAAGTGAAACTCTGTGTGATACGAAAGCACACATCACATTGGAGTTTCTCATAATGCTTCTGCCTAGTTATTACATGAAGACGTTTCGTTATCCACCATGGGCCTTGAAGTGCTCCAAATTCCATTTTGCAGATTCTACAAAAAGAGTATTTAAAAATTCCTCAATGAAAAGTAAGGTTCAACTCTGTGAGAAGAATGCACACATCACAAAAAAGTTTGTCAGAGTGCTTCTGTCTAGTTGTTATGTGAAGATATTTCCTTTTCCGTCAGAGGCCTCAAGCCACTGCAAATATCCACTGGGAGATTCTACAGATAGAGTGTTTCAAAGTTGCTCAGTCAAAAGAAAGGTTCAACTCTGTGAGTTGAATGCACACATCCCAAAGGAGTTTGTCACAATGCTTCTGTCTAGTCTTTATGTGAAGATATTTCCTTTTCCACCATAGGCCTCAAAGCAATCCAAAGGTCCACTTTCAAATTCTACAAAAAGTGTGTTTCAAAACTGCTCAATCAAAAGCAAGGTTCAACTCTGTGAGATGAATGTACACATCACAAAGAAGTTTGTCAGAACGCTTCTCTCCAGTTTTATTGTGAAGCTATTTCCTTTTCCACCAGAGGCCTCAAAGCGATCCAAATGTCCACTTGCAGATTTTATAAAAATACTGTTTCAAAGCTGCTCAGTCAAAAGAACAGTTCAACTCTGTGAGACGAATGCTCACATTACAAAGAAGTTTGTGAGAATTCTTCTGTCTAGTTATTATGTGAAGATATTTCGTTATCCACCAGAGGCCTCAAAGCCCTCCAAATATCCACCTGCAGATTCTACAAAAAGAGTGTTTCAAAACTGCTCAATGAAAAGTAAGGATCAACTCTGTGAGATGAATGCACACATCACAAAGAAGTTTGCCAGAATGCTTCTGTCTAGTTTTTAGGTGGAGATATTTCCTTTTCCTCCACAGGCTTCAAAGCGCTTCAAATGTTCACATGCAAATTCTACAAAAAGAGGGTTTCAAAGCTGCTCAATCAAAAGAAAGGTTCAACTCTGTGAGATGAATGCAGACATCAGAAAGAAGTTTGTCAGAAGGCTTCCATCTAGTTTTTATGTGAATATATTTCTTTTTCGACCCTAGGCCTCAAAGCGCTTCAAATGTCCACTTGCAGATTCTACGAAGTGTTTCAAAATGGCTCAATTGAAAGTAAGGTTTAACTCTGTGAGATTAATGCACACACACAAAGAAATTGGTCAGAATGCTTCTGTCTCCTTCTGATGTGAAGATATTTTCTTTTCCACCGTAGGCCTCAAAGCACTTCGAATGTCCACTTGCATTTATTACAAAAGTGGTCTTTCAAAGATGCTCAATCAAAAGTAAGGGTCAAGTCTGAGAGATAAATTCACACATCCCAAAGGAGGCTCTCAGAGTGCTTCTGTCAAGTTTTTATGTGAAGATACCTCCTTTTCCACCGTAGGCCTCAAAGCACAACAAATATCCACTTGCAGATTCTACAAATAGAGTGTTTCAAGATTGCTTAATCAAAAGAAAGGTTCAACTCTGTGAGATGAATGCACACATCTCGAAGAAGTTTGTCAAAATGCGTCCGTCTAATTTTTATGTGAAGATATTTCCTTTTCCACCTTAGGCTTCATAGCGTTTCAAATGTCCACTTGCAGATTCCACAAAAAGAGTGTTTCAAAACTGCTCAATCACAAGAAAGTTGAAATCTATGAAGTAAATTCACACATCACAAAGAAGCTTGTCAGAATGCTTCTGTCTAGTTTTTATGTGAAGATATTGCCTTTTCCACCATAGGCCTCAAAGCGCTGCAAAGGTCCACTAGCAGATTCTACGAAAAGAGTGTTTCAAAGCTGCTCCATCAAAGGAAAGATTCAACTCTGTGAGATGAGTGCAGATATCACAAATAAGTTTCTCAGAATGCTTCTGTCTAGTTATTATATGAAGACATTTCGTTTTCCAACAAAGGCTTCAAAGCGCTCCAAATGACTATTGCAGATTCTACAAAAAGAGTGTTTCAAAACTGCTCAATGAAAATTAAGGTTCAACTCTGTGAGATGAATGCACATATCACAAAGAAATTTGTCAGAATGCTTCTGTCTTGTTCTTATGTGAAGATATTTAATTTTCCAGGATCGGCCTCAAAGCACTCCAATTATCCACTTTCCTATAGTACAAAGAAAGTCTTTCAAACTGCTCAATCAAAAGTGAGGTTCAACTCTGTGAGATGAATGCACGTATCACAAAGACAGTTTTCAGAATGCTTCTGACTAGTATTTATGTGAAGATATTTTCTTTTCCACCATAGGCCTCAAAGCACAACAAATGTCCGTTTGCAGATTCTACAGAGAGTTTCATGACTGTTCAATCAAAAGAAAAGTTCAACTCTTTGACATGAATGCACATATCACAAAGAAGTTTTTCAGAATGCTTCTGTCTAGTTTTTATATGAAGATATTTCCCTTTCTACCATAAGCCTCAAAGCACTCCAAATGTCCACTCCCACATTCTACAAATGGAGTGTTTCAAAGCTGGTCTATCAAAAGAAATGTTCAACTCTCTGAGATGTATGCACACATCACAGAGAAGTTTGTCAGTATGCTTCTGTCTAGTTTTGATGTGAAGATATTTCCTATTGAACCATAGGCCTGAAATTGCTCCAAATGTCCCCTTGAAGATTCTAGGAAAAGAGTGTTTCAAAGCTGCTCAATCAACAGAAATATTCCACGCCATGAGATGCATGCACACATCCAAAGGAGTTTGTCAAAATGCTTCTGTCTAGTTTTTATGTGAAGGGATTTCCTTTTCCACCACAGGCCTCAAGGTGCTCCAAATGTCCACTTCCAGATTCTACTAAAACAGTGTTTCAAAACTGGTCAATGAAAAGAAATGTTCAACTCTGTGAGATGAATGCACACAGCATAAATTTGTCAGAATGCTTCTATCTACTTTTTACGTGAAGATATTTCCTATTCCGCATTAGGCCACAAAAGGCTCCAAGTGTCCACTTCCAGGTTCTACTAAAAGAGCATTTCGAAGCTGGTCAATCAAAAGAAAGGTTCAACTCTGTGAGAGGAATGCACACATCACAAAGATGTTTTTCAGAATGCCTCCATCTAATTTTTATATGAAGATATTTCCCTTTCCGTGATAGGCCTCAAAGTGCTCCAAATGTCGTCATCCAGATTCCACAAAAAGTATGTTTCATAACTGCTCAATGAAAATTAACTTTCAACGCTGTGAGATGAATGCGCACACGAAAAAGAAATTTGTCAGTATGCTTCTGTCTAGTTCTTATGTGAAGATATTTCCTTTTCCACCGTAGGCCTCAAAGCGTTCCAAAGGTCCACTTGTAGATTCTGCCAAAAGAGTGTTTCAAAACTGTTCAATGAAAAGTAAGGTGCAACTCTGTGAGATGAATGCACACATCACATAGAAAGCTTCTCAGATAGCTTCTGTCTAGCTGTGATATGAAGATATTTCGTTATCCACCGTAGGCCTCAGAGCACTCGAAATGTCCACTTGCAGATGCTACAAAAGAGTGTTTCAAAACTACTCAATGAAAAGCAAGGTTCAGCCCCGTGAGATGAATGCATGCATCCCAAAGTAGTTTGTGAGAATGCTTCTGTCTAGGTTTTTTGTGAATGTATTTCCTTTCCAGCAAAGGCCTCAAAGTGCTCCAAAAATCCACTTGCAGATTCCCCAAAGGAAGGTTTCAAAACTGCTCAATGGAAAGTAAGGTTCAACTCTGTGAGATGAATGTACACATCACAAAGTAGTTTGTCAAAATCCTTCTGTCTAGTTTTAATGTGAACATATTTCCTTTTCGTGTTTCAAAACTGGTCAATCCAAAGTAAGGTTCAACTCTGTGAGATGAATACACATATCACAAGAAAATTCTCCGAATGCTTCTGTCTAGTTCTTAGGTGAAGATATTTCCTTTGCCACAATAGACCTCAAAGCACTCCAAATGTCCACATGCAGATCATTCAAAAAGGGTGTTTCAAAACTGCTCAATAAACACTAAGGTTTCACTCTGTGTGATAAGTGCACATATCACAAAGAAGGTTGTCCGAGGGCTTCTGTCTCATTTTTGTGTGAAGATATTTCCTTTTCCACCACAGGCCCCAAACCTTCCAAATGCCTACTTGCAGATTCTACAGAAAGAGTGTTTCAAAGCTGCTCAATCAAAAGATAGTTTCAACTCTGTGAGACGAAGGCACACATCACAAAGAAGCTTGTCAGAATGCTTGTGTCTAGTTCTTATGGGAAGATATTTCCTTTAACACCATAGCCCTCCAAGCGCTCAAAATGTCCACTTGCAGATTCTACGAAAACAGTGTTTCAAAACTGTTCAACCAGAGTAAGGTTCAACTCCGTGAGATGAATGCACACATCACAAAGAAATTTATCAGAATCCTTCTGTCTACTTCTTAAGTGAAGATATTTCCTTTTCCACCATAGGCCTCAAAGCACTCCAAAGGTCCACTTGCAGATAGTAGAAAAAGGGGGTTTCCAAACTGCTCAATCAAAAGTAAGGTTCAGCTTTGTGAGATGAATGCATATGTCACAAAGTATGTTGTGAGAATGCTTCTGTCTCCTTTTTATGTGAAGACGATTCCTTTTCCACTATAGGCCTCAAACCGCTCCAAATGTCCATTTGCAGATTCTACAAAAAGAGTGCTTCAAAGCTACTCAATCCAACGAAGGTTCAAATCTGTGAGATGAATTCTCACGTCACAAAGAAGCTTCTCAGAATGCTTCTCTCTAGTTATTATTATACGAAGACATTTCGTTATCCACCATAGGCCTCCAAGAGCTCCAAATATCCACTTTCAGATTCTACCAAAAGAATGTTTCAAAGCTGCTCAATCAAAAGAAAAGTGAAACTCTGTGTGATACGAAAGCACACATCACATTGGAGTTTCTCATAAGGCTTCTGCCTAGTTATTACATGAAGACGTTTCGTTATCCACCATAGGCCTTGAAGCGCTCCAAATGTCATCTTGCAGATACTACAAAATGAGTACTTAAAAATTCCTCAATGAAAAGTAAGGTTCAACTCTGTGAGAAGAATGCACACATCACAAAAAAGTTTGTCAGAGTGCTTCTGTCTAGTTGTTATGTGAAGATATTTCCTTTTCCGTCAGAGGCCTCAAGCCACTGCAAATATCCACTGGGAGATTCTACAGATAGAGTGTTTCAAAGTTGCTCAGTCAAAAGAAAGGTTCAACTCTGTGAGTTGAATGCACACATCCCAAAGGAGTTTGTCACAATGCTTCTGTCTAGTCTTTATGTGAAGATATTTCCTTTTCCACCATAGGCCTCAAAGCAATCCAAAGGTCCACTTTCAAATTCTACAAAAAGTGTGTTTCAAAACTGCTCAATCAAAAGCAAGGTTCAACTCTGTGAGATGAATGTACACATCACAAAGAAGTTTGTCAGAACGCTTCTCTCCAGTTTTATTGTGAAGCTATTTCCTTTTCCACCAGAGGCCTCAAAGCGATCCAAATGTCCACTTGCAGATTTTATAAAAATACTGTTTCAAAGCTGCTCAGTCAAAAGAACAGTTCAACTCTGTGAGACGAATGCTCACATTACAAAGAAGTTTGTGAGAATTCTTCTGTCTAGTTATTATGTGAAGATATTTCGTTATCCACCAGAGGCCTCAAAGCCCTCCAAATATCCACCTGCAGATTCTACAAAAAGAGTGTTTCAAAACTGCTCAATGAAAAGTAAGGATCAACTCTGTGAGATGAATGCACACATCACAAAGAAGTTTGCCAGAATGCTTCTGTCTAGTTTTTAGGTGGAGATATTTCCTTTTCCTCCACAGGCTTCAAAGCGCTTCAAATGTTCACATGCAAATTCTACCAAAAGAGGGTTTCAAAGCTGCTCAATCAAAAGAAAGGTTCAACTCTGTGAGATGAATGCACACATCAGAAAGAAGTTTGTCAGAAGGCTTCCATCTAGTTTTTATGTGAATATATTTCTTTTTCGACCCTAGGCCTCAAAGCGCTTCAAATGTCCACTTGCAGATTCTACGAAGTGTTTCAAAATGGCTCAATTGAAAGTAAGGTTTAACTCTGTGAGATTAATGCACACACACAAAGAAATTGGTCAGAATGCTTCTGTCTCCTTCTGATGTGAAGATATTTTCTTTTCCACCGTAGGCCTCAAAGCACTTCGAATGTCCACTTGCATTTATTACAAAAGTGGTCTTTCAAAGATGCTCAATCAAAAGTAAGGGTCAAGTCTGAGAGATAAATTCACACATCCCAAAGGAGGCTCTCAGAGTGCTTCTGTCAAGTTTTTATGTGAAGATACCTCCTTTTCCACCGTAGGCCTCAAAGCACAACAAATATCCACTTGCAGATTCTACAAATAGAGTGTTTCAAGATTGCTTAATCAAAAGAAAGGTTCAACTCTGTGAGATGAATGCACACATCTCGAAGAAGTTTGTCAAAATGCGTCCGTCTAATTTTTATGTGAAGATATTTCCTTTTCCACCTTAGGCTTCATAGCGTTTCAAATGTCCACTTGCAGATTCCACAAAAAGAGTGTTTCAAAACTGCTCAATCACAAGAAAGTTGAAATCTATGAAGTAAATTCACACATCACAAAGAAGCTTGTCAGAATGCTTCTGTCTAGTTTTTATGTGAAGATATTGCCTTTTCCACCATAGGCCTCAAAGCGCTGCAAAGGTCCACTAGCAGATTCTACGAAAAGAGTGTTTCAAAGCTGCTCCATCAAAGGAAAGATTCAACTCTGTGAGATGAGTGCAGATATCACAAATAAGTTTCTCAGAATGCTTCTGTCTAGTTATTATATGAAGACATTTCGTTTTCCAACAAAGGCTTCAAAGCGCTCCAAATGACTATTGCAGATTCTACAAAAAGAGTGTTTCAAAACTGCTCAATGAAAATTAAGGTTCAACTCTGTGAGATGAATGCACATATCACAAAGAAATTTGTCAGAATGCTTCTGTCTTGTTCTTATGTGAAGATATTTAATTTTCCATGATCGGCCTCAAAGCACTCCAATTATCCACTTTCCTATAGTACAAAGAAAGTCTTTCAAACTGCTCAATCAAAAGTGAGGTTCAACTCTGTGAGATGAATGCACGTATCACAAAGACAGTTTTCAGAATGCTTCTGACTAGTATTTATGTGAAGATATTTTCTTTTCCACCATAGGCCTCAAAGCACAACAAATGTCCGTTTGCAGATTCTACAGAGAGTTTCATGACTGTTCAATCAAAAGAAAAGTTCAACTCTTTGACATGAATGCACATATCACAAAGAAGTTTTTCAGAATGCTTCTGTCTAGTTTTTATATGAAGATATTTCCCTTTCTACCATAAGCCCCAAAGCACTCCAAATGTCCACTCCCACATTCTACAAATGGAGTGTTTCAAAGCTGGTCTATCAAAAGAAATGTTCAACTCTCTGAGATGTATGCACACATCACAGAGAAGTTTGTCAGTATGCTTCTGTCTAGTTTTGATGTGAAGATATTTCCTATTGAACCATAGGCCTGAAATTGCTCCAAATGTCCCCTTGAAGATTCTAGGAAAAGAGTGTTTCAAAGCTGCTCAATCAACAGAAATATTCCACGCCATGAGATGCATGCACACATCCAAAGGAGTTTGTCAAAATGCTTCTGTCTAGTTTTTATGTGAAGGGATTTCCTTTTCCACCACAGGCCTCAAGGTGCTCCAAATGTCCACTTCCAGATTCTACTAAAACAGTGTTTCAAAACTGGTCAATGAAAAGAAATGTTCAACTCTGTGAGATGAATGCACACAGCATAAATTTGTCAGAATGCTTCTATCTACTTTTTACGTGAAGATATTTCCTATTCCGCATTAGGCCACAAAAGGCTCCAAGTGTCCACTTCCAGGTTCTACTAAAAGAGCATTTCGAAGCTGGTCAATCAAAAGAAAGGTTCAACTCTGTGAGAGGAATGCACACATCACAAAGATGTTTTTCAGAATGCCTCCATCTAATTTTTATATGAAGATATTTCCCTTTCCGTGATAGGCCTCAAAGTGCTCCAAATGTCGTCATCCAGATTCCACAAAAAGTATGTTTCATAACTGCTCAATGAAAATTAACTTTCAACGCTGTGAGATGAATGCGCACACGAAAAAGAAATTTGTCAGTATGCTTCTGTCTAGTTCTTATGTGAAGATATTTCCTTTTCCACCGTAGGCCTCAAAGCGTTCCAAAGGTCCACTTGTAGATTCTGACAAAAGAGTGTTTCAAAACTGTTCAATGAAAAGTAAGGTGCAACTCTGTGAGATGAATGCACACATCACATAGAAAGCTTCTCAGATAGCTTCTGTCTAGCTGTGATATGAAGATATTTCGTTATCCACCGTAGGCCTCAGAGCACTCGAAATGTCCACTTGCAGATGCTACAAAAGAGTGTTTCAAAACTACTCAATGAAAAGCAAGGTTCAGCCCCGTGAGATGAATGCATGCATCCCAAAGTAGTTTGTGAGAATGCTTCTGTCTAGGTTTTTTGTGAATGTATTTCCTTTCCAGCAAAGGCCTCAAAGTGCTCCAAAAATCCACTTGCAGATTCCCCAAAGGAAGGTTTCAAAACTGCTCAATGGAAAGTAAGGTTCAACTCTGTGAGATGAATGTACACATCACAAAGTAGTTTGTCAAAATCCTTCTGTCTAGTTTTAATGTGAACATATTTCCTTTTCGTGTTTCAAAACTGGTCAATCCAAAGTAAGGTTCAACTCTGTGAGATGAATACACATATCACAAGAAAATTCTCCGAATGCTTCTGTCTAGTTCTTAGGTGAAGATATTTCCTTTGCCACAATAGACCTCAAAGCACTCCAAATGTCCACATGCAGATCATTCAAAAAGGGTGTTTCAAAACTGCTCAATAAACACTAAGGTTTCACTCTGTGTGATAAGTGCACATATCACAAAGAAGGTTGTCCGAGGGCTTCTGTCTCATTTTTGTGTGAAGATATTTCCTTTTCCACCACAGGCCCCAAACCTTCCAAATGCCTACTTGCACATTCTACAGAAAGAGTGTTTCAAAGCTGCTCAATCAAAAGATAGTTTCAACTCTGTGAGACGAAGGCACACATCACAAAGAAGCTTGTCAGAATGCTTGTGTCTAGTTCTTATGGGAAGATATTTCCTTTAACACCATAGCCCTCCAAGCGCTCAAAATGTCCACTTGCAGATTCTACGAAAACAGTGTTTCAAAACTGTTCAACCAGAGTAAGGTTCAACTCCGTGAGATGAATGCACACATCACAAAGAAATTTATCAGAATCCTTCTGTCTACTTCTTAAGTGAAGATATTTCCTTTTCCACCATAGGCCTCAAAGCACTCCAAAGGTCCACTTGCAGATAGTAGAAAAAGGGGGTTTCCAAACTGCTCAATCAAAAGTAAGGTTCAGCTTTGTGAGATGAATGCATATGTCACAAAGTATGTTGTGAGAATGCTTCTGTCTCCTTTTTATGTGAAGACGATTCCTTTTCCACTATAGGCCTCAAACCGCTCCAAATGTCCATTTGCAGATTCTACAAAAAGAGTGCTTCAAAGCTACTCAATCCAACGAAGGTTCAAATCTGTGAGATGAATTCTCACGTCACAAAGAAGCTTCTCAGAATGCTTCTCTCTAGTTATTATTATACGAAGACATTTCGTTATCCACCATAGGCCTCCAAGAGCTCCAAATATCCACTTTCAGATTCTACCAAAAGAATGTTTCAAAGCTGCTCAATCAAAAGAAAAGTGAAACTCTGTGTGATACGAAAGCACACATCACATTGGAGTTTCTCATAAGGCTTCTGCCTAGTTATTACATGAAGACGTTTCGTTATCCACCATAGGCCTTGAAGCGCTCCAAATGTCATCTTGCAGATACTACAAAATGAGTACTTAAAAATTCCTCAATGAAAAGTAAGGTTCAACTCTGTGAGAAGAATGCACACATCACAAAAAAGTTTGTCAGAGTGCTTCTGTCTAGTTGTTATGTGAAGATATTTCCTTTTCCGTCAGAGGCCTCAAGCCACTGCAAATATCCACTGGGAGATTCTACAGATAGAGTGTTTCAAAGTTGCTCAGTCAAAAGAAAGGTTCAACTCTGTGAGTTGAATGCACACATCCCAAAGGAGTTTGTCACAATGCTTCTGTCTAGTCTTTATGTGAAGATATTTCCTTTTCCACCATAGGCCTCAAAGCAATCCAAAGGTCCACTTTCAAATTCTACAAAAAGTGTGTTTCAAAACTGCTCAATCAAAAGCAAGGTTCAACTCTGTGAGATGAATGTACACATCACAAAGAAGTTTGTCAGAACGCTTCTCTCCAGTTTTATTGTGAAGCTATTTCCTTTTCCACCAGAGGCCTCAAAGCGATCCAAATGTCCACTTGCAGATTTTATAAAAATACTGTTTCAAAGCTGCTCAGTCAAAAGAACAGTTCAACTCTGTGAGACGAATGCTCACATTACAAAGAAGTTTGTGAGAATTCTTCTGTCTAGTTATTATGTGAAGATATTTCGTTATCCACCAGAGGCCTCAAAGCCCTCCAAATATCCACCTGCAGATTCTACAAAAAGAGTGTTTCAAAACTGCTCAATGAAAAGTAAGGATCAACTCTGTGAGATGAATGCACACATCACAAAGAAGTTTGCCAGAATGCTTCTGTCTAGTTTTTAGGTGGAGATATTTCCTTTTCCTCCACAGGCTTCAAAGCGCTTCAAATGTTCACATGCAAATTCTACAAAAAGAGGGTTTCAAAGCTGCTCAATCAAAAGAAAGGTTCAACTCTGTGAGATGAATGCACACATCAGAAAGAAGTTTGTCAGAAGGCTTCCATCTAGTTTTTATGTGAATATATTTCTTTTTCGACCCTAGGCCTCAAAGCGCTTCAAATGTCCACTTGCAGATTCTACGAAGTGTTTCAAAATGGCTCAATTGAAAGTAAGGTTTAACTCTGTGAGATTAATGCACACACACAAAGAAATTGGTCAGAATGCTTCTGTCTCCTTCTGATGTGAAGATATTTTCTTTTCCACCGTAGGCCTCAAAGCACTTCGAATGTCCACTTGCATTTATTACAAAAGTGGTCTTTCAAAGATGCTCAATCAAAAGTAAGGGTCAAGTCTGAGAGATAAATTCACACATCCCAAAGGAGGCTCTCAGAGTGCTTCTGTCAAGTTTTTATGTGAAGATACCTCCTTTTCCACCGTAGGCCTCAAAGCACAACAAATATCCACTTGCAGATTCTACAAATAGAGTGTTTCAAGATTGCTTAATCAAAAGAAAGGTTCAACTCTGTGAGATGAATGCACACATCTCGAAGAAGTTTGTCAAAATGCGTCCGTCTAATTTTTATGTGAAGATATTTCCTTTTCCACCTTAGGCTTCATAGCGTTTCAAATGTCCACTTGCAGATTCCACAAAAAGAGTGTTTCAAAACTGCTCAATCACAAGAAAGTTGAAATCTATGAAGTAAATTCACACATCACAAAGAAGCTTGTCAGAATGCTTCTGTCTAGTTTTTATGTGAAGATATTGCCTTTTCCACCATAGGCCTCAAAGCGCTGCAAAGGTCCACTAGCAGATTCTACGAAAAGAGTGTTTCAAAGCTGCTCCATCAAAGGAAAGATTCAACTCTGTGAGATGAGTGCAGATATCACAAATAAGTTTCTCAGAATGCTTCTGTCTAGTTATTATATGAAGACATTTCGTTTTCCAACAAAGGCTTCAAAGCGCTCCAAATGACTATTGCAGATTCTACAAAAAGAGTGTTTCAAAACTGCTCAATGAAAATTAAGGTTCAACTCTGTGAGATGAATGCACATATCACAAAGAAATTTGTCAGAATGCTTCTGTCTTGTTCTTATGTGAAGATATTTAATTTTCCATGATCGGCCTCAAAGCACTCCAATTATCCACTTTCCTATAGTACAAAGAAAGTCTTTCAAACTGCTCAATCAAAAGTGAGGTTCAACTCTGTGAGATGAATGCACGTATCACAAAGACAGTTTTCAGAATGCTTCTGACTAGTATTTATGTGAAGATATTTTCTTTTCCACCATAGGCCTCAAAGCACAACAAATGTCCGTTTGCAGATTCTACAGAGAGTTTCATGACTGTTCAATCAAAAGAAAAGTTCAACTCTTTGACATGAATGCACATATCACAAAGAAGTTTTTCAGAATGCTTCTGTCTAGTTTTTATATGAAGATATTTCCCTTTCTACCATAAGCCCCAAAGCACTCCAAATGTCCACTCCCACATTCTACAAATGGAGTGTTTCAAAGCTGGTCTATCAAAAGAAATGTTCAACTCTCTGAGATGTATGCACACATCACAGAGAAGTTTGTCAGTATGCTTCTGTCTAGTTTTGATGTGAAGATATTTCCTATTGAACCATAGGCCTGAAATTGCTCCAAATGTCCCCTTGAAGATTCTAGGAAAAGAGTGTTTCAAAGCTGCTCAATCAACAGAAATATTCCACGCCATGAGATGCATGCACACATCCAAAGGAGTTTGTCAAAATGCTTCTGTCTAGTTTTTATGTGAAGGGATTTCCTTTTCCACCACAGGCCTCAAGGTGCTCCAAATGTCCACTTCCAGATTCTACTAAAACAGTGTTTCAAAACTGGTCAATGAAAAGAAATGTTCAACTCTGTGAGATGAATGCACACAGCATAAATTTGTCAGAATGCTTCTATCTACTTTTTACGTGAAGATATTTCCTATTCCGCATTAGGCCACAAAAGGCTCCAAGTGTCCACTTCCAGGTTCTACTAAAAGAGCATTTCGAAGCTGGTCAATCAAAAGAAAGGTTCAACTCTGTGAGAGGAATGCACACATCACAAAGATGTTTTTCAGAATGCCTCCATCTAATTTTTATATGAAGATATTTCCCTTTCCGTGATAGGCCTCAAAGTGCTCCAAATGTCGTCATCCAGATTCCACAAAAAGTATGTTTCATAACTGCTCAATGAAAATTAACTTTCAACGCTGTGAGATGAATGCGCACACGAAAAAGAAATTTGTCAGTATGCTTCTGTCTAGTTCTTATGTGAAGATATTTCCTTTTCCACCGTAGGCCTCAAAGCGTTCCAAAGGTCCACTTGTAGATTCTGACAAAAGAGTGTTTCAAAACTGTTCAATGAAAAGTAAGGTGCAACTCTGTGAGATGAATGCACACATCACATAGAAAGCTTCTCAGATAGCTTCTGTCTAGCTGTGATATGAAGATATTTCGTTATCCACCGTAGGCCTCAGAGCACTCGAAATGTCCACTTGCAGATGCTACAAAAGAGTGTTTCAAAACTACTCAATGAAAAGCAAGGTTCAGCCCCGTGAGATGAATGCATGCATCCCAAAGTAGTTTGTGAGAATGCTTCTGTCTAGGTTTTTTGTGAATGTATTTCCTTTCCAGCAAAGGCCTCAAAGTGCTCCAAAAATCCACTTGCAGATTCCCCAAAGGAAGGTTTCAAAACTGCTCAATGGAAAGTAAGGTTCAACTCTGTGAGATGAATGTACACATCACAAAGTAGTTTGTCAAAATCCTTCTGTCTAGTTTTAATGTGAACATATTTCCTTTTCGTGTTTCAAAACTGGTCAATCCAAAGTAAGGTTCAACTCTGTGAGATGAATACACATATCACAAGAAAATTCTCCGAATGCTTCTGTCTAGTGCTTAGGTGAAGATATTTCCTTTGCCACAATAGACCTCAAAGCACTCCAAATGTCCACATGCAGATCATTCAAAAAGGGTGTTTCAAAACTGCTCAATAAACACTAAGGTTTCACTCTGTGTGATAAGTGCACATATCACAAAGAAGGTTGTCCGAGGGCTTCTGTCTCATTTTTGTGTGAAGATATTTCCTTTTCCACCACAGGCCCCAAACCTTCCAAATGCCTACTTGCACATTCTACAGAAAGAGTGTTTCAAAGCTGCTCAATCAAAAGATAGTTTCAACTCTGTGAGACGAAGGCACACATCACAAAGAAGCTTGTCAGAATGCTTGTGTCTAGTTCTTATGGGAAGATATTTCCTTTAACACCATAGCCCTCCAAGCGCTCAAAATGTCCACTTGCAGATTCTACGAAAACAGTGTTTCAAAACTGTTCAACCAGAGTAAGGTTCAACTCCGTGAGATGAATGCACACATCACAAAGAAATTTATCAGAATCCTTCTGTCTACTTCTTAAGTGAAGATATTTCCTTTTCCACCATAGGCCTCAAAGCACTCCAAAGGTCCACTTGCAGATAGTAGAAAAAGGGGGTTTCCAAACTGCTCAATCAAAAGTAAGGTTCAGCTTTGTGAGATGAATGCATATGTCACAAAGTATGTTGTGAGAATGCTTCTGTCTCCTTTTTATGTGAAGACGATTCCTTTTCCACTATAGGCCTCAAACCGCTCCAAATGTCCATTTGCAGATTCTACAAAAAGAGTGCTTCAAAGCTACTCAATCCAACGAAGGTTCAAATCTGTGAGATGAATTCTCACGTCACAAAGAAGCTTCTCAGAATGCTTCTCTCTAGTTATTATTATACGAAGACATTTCGTTATCCACCATAGGCCTCCAAGAGCTCCAAATATCCACTTTCAGATTCTACCAAAAGAATGTTTCAAAGCTGCTCAATCAAAAGAAAAGTGAAACTCTGTGTGATACGAAAGCACACATCACATTGGAGTTTCTCATAAGGCTTCTGCCTAGTTATTACATGAAGACGTTTCGTTATCCACCATAGGCCTTGAAGCGCTCCAAATGTCATCTTGCAGATACTACAAAATGAGTACTTAAAAATTCCTCAATGAAAAGTAAGGTTCAACTCTGTGAGAAGAATGCACACATCACAAAATAGTTTGTCAGAGTGCTTCTGTCTAGTTGTTATGTGAAGATATTTCCTTTTCCGTCAGAGGCCTCAAGCCACTGCAAATATCCACTGGGAGATTCTACAGATAGAGTGTTTCAAAGTTGCTCAGTCAAAAGAAAGGTTCAACTCTGTGAGTTGAATGCACACATCCCAAAGGAGTTTGTCACAATGCTTCTGTCTAGTCTTTATGTGAAGATATTTCCTTTTCCACCATAGGCCTCAAAGCAATCCAAAGGTCCACTTTCAAATTCTACAAAAAGTGTGTTTCAAAACTGCTCAATCAAAAGCAAGGTTCAACTCTGTGAGATGAATGTACACATCACAAAGTAGTTTGTCAGAACGCTTCTCTCCAGTTTTATTGTGAAGCTATTTCCTTTTCCACCAGAGGCCTCAAAGCGATCCAAATGTCCACTTGCAGATTTTATAAAAATACTGTTTCAAAGCTGCTCAGTCAAAAGAACAGTTCAACTCTGTGAGACGAATGCTCACATTACAAAGAAGTTTGTGAGAATTCTTCTGTCTAGTTATTATGTGAAGATATTTCGTTATCCACCAGAGGCCTCAAAGCCCTCCAAATATCCACCTGCAGATTCTACAAAAAGAGTGTTTCAAAACTGCTCAATGAAAAGTAAGGATCAACTCTGTGAGATGAATGCACACATCACAAAGAAGTTTGCCAGAATGCTTCTGTCTAGTTTTTAGGTGGAGATATTTCCTTTTCCTCCACAGGCCTCAAAGCGCTTCAAATGTTCACATGCAAATTCTACCAAAAGAGGGTTTCAAAGCTGCTCAATCAAAAGAAAGGTTCAACTCTGTGAGATGAATGCACACATCGGAAAGAAGTTTGTCAGAAGGCTTCCATCTAGTTTTTATGTGAATATATTTCTTTTTCGACCCTAGGCCTCAAAGCCCTCCAAATATCCACCTGCAGATTCTACAAAAAGAGTGTTTCAAAACTGCTCAATGAAAAGTAAGGATCAACTCTGTGAGATGAATGCACACATCACAAAGAAGTTTGTCAGAAGGCTTCCATCTAGTTTTTATGTGAATATATTTCTTTTTCGACCCTAGGCCTCAAAGCGCTTCAAATGTCCACTTGCAGATTCTACGAAAAGTGTTTCAAAATGGCTCAATTGAAAGTAAGGTTTAACTCTGTGAGATTAATGCACACACCACAAAGAAATTGGTCAGAATGCTTCTGTCTCCTTCTGATGTGAAGATATTTTCTTTTCCACCGTAGGCCTCAAAGCACTTCGAATGTCCACTTGCATTTATTACAAAAGTGGTCTTTCAAAGATGCTCAATCAAAAGTAAGGGTCAAGTCTGAGAGATAAATGCACACATCCCAAAGGTGGCTCTCAGAGTGCTTCTGTCAAGTTTTTATGTGAAGATATTTCCTTTTCCACCGTAGGCCTCAAAGCACAACAAATATCCACTTGCAGATTCTACAAATAGAGTGTTTCAAGATTGCTTAATCAAAAGAAAGGTTCAACTCTGTGAGATGAATGCACACATCTCGAAGAAGTTTGTCAAAATGCGTCCGTCTAATTTTTATGTGAAGATATTTCCTTTTCCACCTTAGGCTTCATAGCGTTCCAAATGTCCACTTGCAGATTCCACAAAAAGAGTGTTTCAAAACTGCTCAATCACAAGAAAGTTGAAATCTATGAAGTAAATTCACACATCACAAAGAAGTTTGTCAGAATGCTTCTGTCTAGTTTTTATGTGAAGATATTGCCTTTTCCACCATAGGCCTCAAAGCGCTGCAAAGGTCCACTAGCAGATTCTACGAAAAGAGTGTTTCAAAGCTGCTCCATCAAAGGAAAGATTCAACTCTGTGAGATGAGTGCAGATATCACAAATAAGTTTCTCAGAATGCTTCTGTCTAGTTATTATATGAAGACATTTCGTTTTCCAACAAAGGCCTCAAAGCGCTCCAAATGACTACTTGCAGATTCTACAAAAAGAGTGTTTCAAAACTGCTCAATGAAAATTAAGGTTCAACTCTGTGAGATGAATGCACATATCACAAAGAAATTTGTCAGAATGCTTCTGTCTTGTTCTTATGTGAAGATATTTAATTTTCCATGATCGGCCTCAAAGCACTCCAATTATCCACTTTCCTATAGTACAAAAAAAGTCTTTCAAACTGCTCAATCAAAAGTGAGGTTCAACTCTGTGAGATGAATGCACGTATCACAAAGACAGTTTTCAGAATGCTTCTGACTAGTATTTATGTGAAGATATTATCTTTTCCACCATAGGCCTCAAAGCACAACCAATGTCCGTTTGCAGATTCTACAGAGAGTTTCATGACTGTTCAATCAAAAGAAAAGTTCAACTCTTTGACATGAATGCACATATCACAAAGAAGTTTTTCAGAATGCTTCTGTCTAGTTTTTATATGAAGATATTTCCCTTTCTACCATAAGCCTCAAAGCACTCCAAATGTCCACTCCCACATTCTACAAATGGAGTGTTTCAAAGCTGGTCTATCAAAAGAAATGTTCAACTCTCTGAGATGTATGCACACATCACAGAGAAGTTTGTCAGTATGCTTCTGTCTAGTTTTTATGTGAAGATATTTCCTATTGAACCATAGGCCTGAAATTGCTCCAAATGTCCCCTTGAAGATTCTAGAAAAAGAGTGTTTCAAAGCTGCTCAATCAACAGAAATATTCCACGCCATGAGATGCATGCACACATCCAAAGGAGTTTGTCAAAATGCTTCTGTCTAGTTTTTATGTGAAGGGATTTCCTTTTCCACCACAGGCCTCAAGGTGCTCCAAATGTCCACTTCCAGATTCTACTAAAACAGTGTTTCAAAACTGGTCAATGAAAAGAAATGTTCAACTCTGTGAGATGAATGCACACAGCATAAAGTAATTTGTCAGAATGCTTCTATCTACTTTTTACGTGAAGATATTTCCTTTTCCGCATTAGGCCACAAAAGGCTCCAAGTGTCCACTTCCAGGTTCTACTAAAAGAGCATTTCGAAGCTGGTCAATCAAAAGAAAGGTTCAACTCTGTGAGAGGAATGCACACATCACAAAGATGTTTTTCAGAATGCCTCCATCTAATTTTTATATGAAGATATTTCCCTTTCCGTGATAGGCCTCAAAGTGCTCCAAATGTCGTCATCCAGATTCCACAAAAAGTATGTTTCGTAACTGCTCAATGAAAATTAACTTTCAACTCTGTGAGATGAATGCGCACACGAAAAAGAAATTTGTCAGTATGCTTCTGTCTAGTTCTTATGTGAAGATATTTCCTTTTCCACCGTAGGCCTCAAAGCGTTCCAAAGGTCCACTTGTAGATTCTGCCAAAAGAGTGTTTCAAAACTGTTCAATGAAAAGTAAGGTTCAACTCTGTGAGATGAATGCACACATCACATAGAAAGCTTCTCAGATAGCTTCTGTCTAGCTGTGATATGAAGATATTTCGTTATCCACCGTAGGCCTCAGAGCACTCGAAATGTCCACTTGCAGATGCTACAAAAGAGTGTTTCAAAACTACTCAATGAAAAGCAAGGTTCAGCCCCGTGAGATGAATGCATGCATCCCAAAGTAGTTTGTGAGAATGCTTCTGTCTAGGTTTTTTGTGAATGTATTTCCTTTCCAGCAAAGGCCTCAAAGTGCTCCAAAAATCCACTTGCAGATTCCCCAGAGGAAGGTTTCAAAACTGCTCAATGGAAAGTAAGGTTCAACTCTGTGAGATGAATGTACACATCACAAAGTAGTTTGTCAAAATCCTTCTGTCTAGTTTTAATGTGAACATATTTCCTTTTCGTGTTTCAAAACTGGTCAATCCAAAGTAAGGTTCAACTCTGTGAGATGAATACACATATCACAAGAAAATTCTCCGAATGCTTCTGTCTAGTGCTTAGGTGAAGATATTTCCTTTGCCACAATAGACCTCAAAGCACTCCAAATGTCCACATGCAGATCATTCAAAAAGGGTGTTTCAAAACTGCTCAATAAACACTAAGGTTTCACTCTGTGTGATAAGTGCACATATCACAAAGAAGGTTGTCCGAGGGCTTCTGTCTCATTTTTGTGTGAAGATATTTCCTTTTCCACCACAGGCCCCAAACCTTCCAAATGCCTACTTGCACATTCTACAGAAAGAGTGTTTCAAAGCTGCTCAATCAAAAGATAGTTTCAACTCTGTGAGACGAAGGCACACATCACAAAGAAGCTTGTCAGAATGCTTGTGTCTAGTTCTTATGGGAAGATATTTCCTTTAACACCATAGCCCTCCAAGCGCTCAAAATGTCCACTTGCAGATTCTACGAAAACAGTGTTTCAAAACTGTTCAACCAGAGGAAGGTTCAACTCTGTGAGATGAATGCACACATCACAAAGAAATTTATCAGAATCCTTCTGTCTACTTCTTAAGTGAAGATATTTCCTTTTCCACCATAGGCCTCAAAGCACTCCAAAGGTCCACTTGCAGATAGTAGAAAAAGGGGGTTTCCAAACTGCTCAATCAAAAGTAAGGTTCAGCTTTGTGAGATGAATGCATATGTCACAAAGTATGTTGTGAGAATGCTTCTGTCTCCTTTTATGTGAAGACGATTCCTTTTCCACTATAGGCCTCAAACCGCTCCAAATGTCCATTTGCAGATTCTACAAAAAGAGTGCTTCAAAGCTACTCAATCCAACGAAGGTTCAAATCTGTGAGATGAATTCTCACGTCACAAAGAAGCTTCTCAGAATGCTTCTCTCTAGTTATTATTATACGAAGACATTTCGTTATCCACCATAGGCCTCCAAGAGCTCCAAATATCCACTTTCAGATTCTACAAAAAGAATGTTTCAAAGCTGCTCAATCAAAAGAAAAGTGAAACTCTGTGTGATACGAAAGCACACATCACATTGGAGTTTCTCATAATGCTTCTGCCTAGTTATTACATGAAGACGTTTCGTTATCCACCATGGGCCTTGAAGTGCTCCAAATTCCATTTTGCAGATTCTACAAAAAGAGTATTTAAAAATTCCTCAATGAAAAGTAAGGTTCAACTCTGTGAGAAGAATGCACACATCACAAAAAAGTTTGTCAGAGTGCTTCTGTCTAGTTGTTATGTGAAGATATTTCCTTTTCCGTCAGAGGCCTCAAGCCACTGCAAATATCCACTGGGAGATTCTACAGATAGAGTGTTTCAAAGTTGCTCAGTCAAAAGAAAGGTTCAACTCTGTGAGTTGAATGCACACATCCCAAAGGAGTTTGTCACAATGCTTCTGTCTAGTCTTTATGTGAAGATATTTCCTTTTCCACCATAGGCCTCAAAGCAATCCAAAGGTCCACTTTCAAATTCTACAAAAAGTGTGTTTCAAAACTGCTCAATCAAAAGCAAGGTTCAACTCTGTGAGATGAATGTACACATCACAAAGAAGTTTGTCAGAACGCTTCTCTCCAGTTTTATTGTGAAGCTATTTCCTTTTCCACCAGAGGCCTCAAAGCGATCCAAATGTCCACTTGCAGATTTTATAAAAATACTGTTTCAAAGCTGCTCAGTCAAAAGAACAGTTCAACTCTGTGAGACGAATGCTCACATTACAAAGAAGTTTGTGAGAATTCTTCTGTCTAGTTATTATGTGAAGATATTTCGTTATCCACCAGAGGCCTCAAAGCCCTCCAAATATCCACCTGCAGATTCTACAAAAAGAGTGTTTCAAAACTGCTCAATGAAAAGTAAGGATCAACTCTGTGAGATGAATGCACACATCACAAAGAAGTTTGCCAGAATGCTTCTGTCTAGTTTTTAGGTGGAGATATTTCCTTTTCCTCCACAGGCTTCAAAGCGCTTCAAATGTTCACATGCAAATTCTACAAAAAGAGGGTTTCAAAGCTGCTCAATCAAAAGAAAGGTTCAACTCTGTGAGATGAATGCACACATCAGAAAGAAGTTTGTCAGAAGGCTTCCATCTAGTTTTTATGTGAATATATTTCTTTTTCGACCCTAGGCCTCAAAGCGCTTCAAATGTCCACTTGCAGATTCTACGAAGTGTTTCAAAATGGCTCAATTGAAAGTAAGGTTTAACTCTGTGAGATTAATGCACACACACAAAGAAATTGGTCAGAATGCTTCTGTCTCCTTCTGATGTGAAGATATTTTCTTTTCCACCGTAGGCCTCAAAGCACTTCGAATGTCCACTTGCATTTATTACAAAAGTGGTCTTTCAAAGATGCTCAATCAAAAGTAAGGGTCAAGTCTGAGAGATAAATTCACACATCCCAAAGGAGGCTCTCAGAGTGCTTCTGTCAAGTTTTTATGTGAAGATACCTCCTTTTCCACCGTAGGCCTCAAAGCACAACAAATATCCACTTGCAGATTCTACAAATAGAGTGTTTCAAGATTGCTTAATCAAAAGAAAGGTTCAACTCTGTGAGATGAATGCACACATCTCGAAGAAGTTTGTCAAAATGCGTCCGTCTAATTTTTATGTGAAGATATTTCCTTTTCCACCTTAGGCTTCATAGCGTTTCAAATGTCCACTTGCAGATTCCACAAAAAGAGTGTTTCAAAACTGCTCAATCACAAGAAAGTTGAAATCTATGAAGTAAATTCACACATCACAAAGAAGCTTGTCAGAATGCTTCTGTCTAGTTTTTATGTGAAGATATTGCCTTTTCCACCATAGGCCTCAAAGCGCTGCAAAGGTCCACTAGCAGATTCTACGAAAAGAGTGTTTCAAAGCTGCTCCATCAAAGGAAAGATTCAACTCTGTGAGATGAGTGCAGATATCACAAATAAGTTTCTCAGAATGCTTCTGTCTAGTTATTATATGAAGACATTTCGTTTTCCAACAAAGGCTTCAAAGCGCTCCAAATGACTATTGCAGATTCTACAAAAAGAGTGTTTCAAAACTGCTCAATGAAAATTAAGGTTCAACTCTGTGAGATGAATGCACATATCACAAAGAAATTTGTCAGAATGCTTCTGTCTTGTTCTTATGTGAAGATATTTAATTTTCCATGATCGGCCTCAAAGCACTCCAATTATCCACTTTCCTATAGTACAAAGAAAGTCTTTCAAACTGCTCAATCAAAAGTGAGGTTCAACTCTGTGAGATGAATGCACGTATCACAAAGACAGTTTTCAGAATGCTTCTGACTAGTATTTATGTGAAGATATTTTCTTTTCCACCATAGGCCTCAAAGCACAACAAATGTCCGTTTGCAGATTCTACAGAGAGTTTCATGACTGTTCAATCAAAAGAAAAGTTCAACTCTTTGACATGAATGCACATATCACAAAGAAGTTTTTCAGAATGCTTCTGTCTAGTTTTTATATGAAGATATTTCCCTTTCTACCATAAGCCCCAAAGCACTCCAAATGTCCACTCCCACATTCTACAAATGGAGTGTTTCAAAGCTGGTCTATCAAAAGAAATGTTCAACTCTCTGAGATGTATGCACACATCACAGAGAAGTTTGTCAGTATGCTTCTGTCTAGTTTTGATGTGAAGATATTTCCTATTGAACCATAGGCCTGAAATTGCTCCAAATGTCCCCTTGAAGATTCTAGGAAAAGAGTGTTTCAAAGCTGCTCAATCAACAGAAATATTCCACGCCATGAGATGCATGCACACATCCAAAGGAGTTTGTCAAAATGCTTCTGTCTAGTTTTTATGTGAAGGGATTTCCTTTTCCACCACAGGCCTCAAGGTGCTCCAAATGTCCACTTCCAGATTCTACTAAAACAGTGTTTCAAAACTGGTCAATGAAAAGAAATGTTCAACTCTGTGAGATGAATGCACACAGCATAAATTTGTCAGAATGCTTCTATCTACTTTTTACGTGAAGATATTTCCTATTCCGCATTAGGCCACAAAAGGCTCCAAGTGTCCACTTCCAGGTTCTACTAAAAGAGCATTTCGAAGCTGGTCAATCAAAAGAAAGGTTCAACTCTGTGAGAGGAATGCACACATCACAAAGATGTTTTTCAGAATGCCTCCATCTAATTTTTATATGAAGATATTTCCCTTTCCGTGATAGGCCTCAAAGTGCTCCAAATGTCGTCATCCAGATTCCACAAAAAGTATGTTTCATAACTGCTCAATGAAAATTAACTTTCAACGCTGTGAGATGAATGCGCACACGAAAAAGAAATTTGTCAGTATGCTTCTGTCTAGTTCTTATGTGAAGATATTTCCTTTTCCACCGTAGGCCTCAAAGCGTTCCAAAGGTCCACTTGTAGATTCTGACAAAAGAGTGTTTCAAAACTGTTCAATGAAAAGTAAGGTTCAACTCTGTGAGATGAATGCACACATCACATAGAAAGCTTCTCAGATAGCTTCTGTCTAGCTGTGATATGAAGATATTTCGTTATCCACCGTAGGCCTCAGAGCACTCGAAATGTCCACTTGCAGATGCTACAAAAGAGTGTTTCAAAACTACTCAATGAAAAGCAAGGTTCAGCCCCGTGAGATGAATGCATGCATCCCAAAGTAGTTTGTGAGAATGCTTCTGTCTAGGTTTTTTGTGAATGTATTTCCTTTCCAGCAAAGGCCTCAAAGTGCTCCAAAAATCCACTTGCAGATTCCCCAAAGGAAGGTTTCAAAACTGCTCAATGGAAAGTAAGGTTCAACTCTGTGAGATGAATGTACACATCACAAAGTAGTTTGTCAAAATCCTTCTGTCTAGTTTTAATGTGAACATATTTCCTTTTCGTGTTTCAAAACTGGTCAATCCAAAGTAAGGTTCAACTCTGTGAGATGAATACACATATCACAAGAAAATTCTCCGAATGCTTCTGTCTAGTGCTTAGGTGAAGATATTTCCTTTGCCACAATAGACCTCAAAGCACTCCAAATGTCCACATGCAGATCATTCAAAAAGGGTGTTTCAAAACTGCTCAATAAACACTAAGGTTTCACTCTGTGTGATAAGTGCACATATCACAAAGAAGGTTGTCCGAGGGCTTCTGTCTCATTTTTGTGTGAAGATATTTCCTTTTCCACCACAGGCCCCAAACCTTCCAAATGCCTACTTGCACATTCTACAGAAAGAGTGTTTCAAAGCTGCTCAATCAAAAGATAGTTTCAACTCTGTGAGACGAAGGCACACATCACAAAGAAGCTTGTCAGAATGCTTGTGTCTAGTTCTTATGGGAAGATATTTCCTTTAACACCATAGCCCTCCAAGCGCTCAAAATGTCCACTTGCAGATTCTACGAAAACAGTGTTTCAAAACTGTTCAACCAGAGGAAGGTTCAACTCTGTGAGATGAATGCACACATCACAAAGAAATTTATCAGAATCCTTCTGTCTACTTCTTAAGTGAAGATATTTCCTTTTCCACCATAGGCCTCAAAGCACTCCAAAGGTCCACTTGCAGATAGTAGAAAAAGGGGGTTTCCAAACTGCTCAATCAAAAGTAAGGTTCAGCTTTGTGAGATGAATGCATATGTCACAAAGTATGTTGTGAGAATGCTTCTGTCTCCTTTTATGTGAAGACGATTCCTTTTCCACTATAGGCCTCAAACCGCTCCAAATGTCCATTTGCAGATTCTACAAAAAGAGTGCTTCAAAGCTACTCAATCCAACGAAGGTTCAAATCTGTGAGATGAATTCTCACGTCACAAAGAAGCTTCTCAGAATGCTTCTCTCTAGTTATTATTATACGAAGACATTTCGTTATCCACCATAGGCCTCCAAGAGCTCCAAATATCCACTTTCAGATTCTACAAAAAGAATGTTTCAAAGCTGCTCAATCAAAAGAAAAGTGAAACTCTGTGTGATACGAAAGCACACATCACATTGGAGTTTCTCATAATGCTTCTGCCTAGTTATTACATGAAGACGTTTCGTTATCCACCATGGGCCTTGAAGTGCTCCAAATTCCATTTTGCAGATTCTACAAAAAGAGTATTTAAAAATTCCTCAATGAAAAGTAAGGTTCAACTCTGTGAGAAGAATGCACACATCACAAAAAAGTTTGTCAGAGTGCTTCTGTCTAGTTGTTATGTGAAGATATTTCCTTTTCCGTCAGAGGCCTCAAGCCACTGCAAATATCCACTGGGAGATTCTACAGATAGAGTGTTTCAAAGTTGCTCAGTCAAAAGAAAGGTTCAACTCTGTGAGTTGAATGCACACATCCCAAAGGAGTTTGTCACAATGCTTCTGTCTAGTCTTTATGTGAAGATATTTCCTTTTCCACCATAGGCCTCAAAGCAATCCAAAGGTCCACTTTCAAATTCTACAAAAAGTGTGTTTCAAAACTGCTCAATCAAAAGCAAGGTTCAACTCTGTGAGATGAATGTACACATCACAAAGAAGTTTGTCAGAACGCTTCTCTCCAGTTTTATTGTGAAGCTATTTCCTTTTCCACCAGAGGCCTCAAAGCGATCCAAATGTCCACTTGCAGATTTTATAAAAATACTGTTTCAAAGCTGCTCAGTCAAAAGAACAGTTCAACTCTGTGAGACGAATGCTCACATTACAAAGAAGTTTGTGAGAATTCTTCTGTCTAGTTATTATGTGAAGATATTTCGTTATCCACCAGAGGCCTCAAAGCCCTCCAAATATCCACCTGCAGATTCTACAAAAAGAGTGTTTCAAAACTGCTCAATGAAAAGTAAGGATCAACTCTGTGAGATGAATGCACACATCACAAAGAAGTTTGCCAGAATGCTTCTGTCTAGTTTTTAGGTGGAGATATTTCCTTTTCCTCCACAGGCTTCAAAGCGCTTCAAATGTTCACATGCAAATTCTACCAAAAGAGGGTTTCAAAGCTGCTCAATCAAAAGAAAGGTTCAACTCTGTGAGATGAATGCACACATCAGAAAGAAGTTTGTCAGAAGGCTTCCATCTAGTTTTTATGTGAATATATTTCTTTTTCGACCCTAGGCCTCAAAGCGCTTCAAATGTCCACTTGCAGATTCTACGAAGTGTTTCAAAATGGCTCAATTGAAAGTAAGGTTTAACTCTGTGAGATTAATGCACACACACAAAGAAATTGGTCAGAATGCTTCTGTCTCCTTCTGATGTGAAGATATTTTCTTTTCCACCGTAGGCCTCAAAGCACTTCGAATGTCCACTTGCATTTATTACAAAAGTGGTCTTTCAAAGATGCTCAATCAAAAGTAAGGGTCAAGTCTGAGAGATAAATTCACACATCCCAAAGGAGGCTCTCAGAGTGCTTCTGTCAAGTTTTTATGTGAAGATACCTCCTTTTCCACCGTAGGCCTCAAAGCACAACAAATATCCACTTGCAGATTCTACAAATAGAGTGTTTCAAGATTGCTTAATCAAAAGAAAGGTTCAACTCTGTGAGATGAATGCACACATCTCGAAGAAGTTTGTCAAAATGCGTCCGTCTAATTTTTATGTGAAGATATTTCCTTTTCCACCTTAGGCTTCATAGCGTTTCAAATGTCCACTTGCAGATTCCACAAAAAGAGTGTTTCAAAACTGCTCAATCACAAGAAAGTTGAAATCTATGAAGTAAATTCACACATCACAAAGAAGCTTGTCAGAATGCTTCTGTCTAGTTTTTATGTGAAGATATTGCCTTTTCCACCATAGGCCTCAAAGCGCTGCAAAGGTCCACTAGCAGATTCTACGAAAAGAGTGTTTCAAAGCTGCTCCATCAAAGGAAAGATTCAACTCTGTGAGATGAGTGCAGATATCACAAATAAGTTTCTCAGAATGCTTCTGTCTAGTTATTATATGAAGACATTTCGTTTTCCAACAAAGGCTTCAAAGCGCTCCAAATGACTATTGCAGATTCTACAAAAAGAGTGTTTCAAAACTGCTCAATGAAAATTAAGGTTCAACTCTGTGAGATGAATGCACATATCACAAAGAAATTTGTCAGAATGCTTCTGTCTTGTTCTTATGTGAAGATATTTAATTTTCCATGATCGGCCTCAAAGCACTCCAATTATCCACTTTCCTATAGTACAAAGAAAGTCTTTCAAACTGCTCAATCAAAAGTGAGGTTCAACTCTGTGAGATGAATGCACGTATCACAAAGACAGTTTTCAGAATGCTTCTGACTAGTATTTATGTGAAGATATTTTCTTTTCCACCATAGGCCTCAAAGCACAACAAATGTCCGTTTGCAGATTCTACAGAGAGTTTCATGACTGTTCAATCAAAAGAAAAGTTCAACTCTTTGACATGAATGCACATATCACAAAGAAGTTTTTCAGAATGCTTCTGTCTAGTTTTTATATGAAGATATTTCCCTTTCTACCATAAGCCCCAAAGCACTCCAAATGTCCACTCCCACATTCTACAAATGGAGTGTTTCAAAGCTGGTCTATCAAAAGAAATGTTCAACTCTCTGAGATGTATGCACACATCACAGAGAAGTTTGTCAGTATGCTTCTGTCTAGTTTTGATGTGAAGATATTTCCTATTGAACCATAGGCCTGAAATTGCTCCAAATGTCCCCTTGAAGATTCTAGGAAAAGAGTGTTTCAAAGCTGCTCAATCAACAGAAATATTCCACGCCATGAGATGCATGCACACATCCAAAGGAGTTTGTCAAAATGCTTCTGTCTAGTTTTTATGTGAAGGGATTTCCTTTTCCACCACAGGCCTCAAGGTGCTCCAAATGTCCACTTCCAGATTCTACTAAAACAGTGTTTCAAAACTGGTCAATGAAAAGAAATGTTCAACTCTGTGAGATGAATGCACACAGCATAAATTTGTCAGAATGCTTCTATCTACTTTTTACGTGAAGATATTTCCTATTCCGCATTAGGCCACAAAAGGCTCCAAGTGTCCACTTCCAGGTTCTACTAAAAGAGCATTTCGAAGCTGGTCAATCAAAAGAAAGGTTCAACTCTGTGAGAGGAATGCACACATCACAAAGATGTTTTTCAGAATGCCTCCATCTAATTTTTATATGAAGATATTTCCCTTTCCGTGATAGGCCTCAAAGTGCTCCAAATGTCGTCATCCAGATTCCACAAAAAGTATGTTTCATAACTGCTCAATGAAAATTAACTTTCAACGCTGTGAGATGAATGCGCACACGAAAAAGAAATTTGTCAGTATGCTTCTGTCTAGTTCTTATGTGAAGATATTTCCTTTTCCACCGTAGGCCTCAAAGCGTTCCAAAGGTCCACTTGTAGATTCTGCCAAAAGAGTGTTTCAAAACTGTTCAATGAAAAGTAAGGTGCAACTCTGTGAGATGAATGCACACATCACATAGAAAGCTTCTCAGATAGCTTCTGTCTAGCTGTGATATGAAGATATTTCGTTATCCACCGTAGGCCTCAGAGCACTCGAAATGTCCACTTGCAGATGCTACAAAAGAGTGTTTCAAAACTACTCAATGAAAAGCAAGGTTCAGCCCCGTGAGATGAATGCATGCATCCCAAAGTAGTTTGTGAGAATGCTTCTGTCTAGGTTTTTTGTGAATGTATTTCCTTTCCAGCAAAGGCCTCAAAGTGCTCCAAAAATCCACTTGCAGATTCCCCAAAGGAAGGTTTCAAAACTGCTCAATGGAAAGTAAGGTTCAACTCTGTGAGATGAATGTACACATCACAAAGTAGTTTGTCAAAATCCTTCTGTCTAGTTTTAATGTGAACATATTTCCTTTTCGTGTTTCAAAACTGGTCAATCCAAAGTAAGGTTCAACTCTGTGAGATGAATACACATATCACAAGAAAATTCTCCGAATGCTTCTGTCTAGTGCTTAGGTGAAGATATTTCCTTTGCCACAATAGACCTCAAAGCACTCCAAATGTCCACATGCAGATCATTCAAAAAGGGTGTTTCAAAACTGCTCAATAAACACTAAGGTTTCACTCTGTGTGATAAGTGCACATATCACAAAGAAGGTTGTCCGAGGGCTTCTGTCTCATTTTTGTGTGAAGATATTTCCTTTTCCACCACAGGCCCCAAACCTTCCAAATGCCTACTTGCACATTCTACAGAAAGAGTGTTTCAAAGCTGCTCAATCAAAAGATAGTTTCAACTCTGTGAGACGAAGGCACACATCACAAAGAAGCTTGTCAGAATGCTTGTGTCTAGTTCTTATGGGAAGATATTTCCTTTAACACCATAGCCCTCCAAGCGCTCAAAATGTCCACTTGCAGATTCTACGAAAACAGTGTTTCAAAACTGTTCAACCAGAGGAAGGTTCAACTCTGTGAGATGAATGCACACATCACAAAGAAATTTATCAGAATCCTTCTGTCTACTTCTTAAGTGAAGATATTTCCTTTTCCACCATAGGCCTCAAAGCACTCCAAAGGTCCACTTGCAGATAGTAGAAAAAGGGGGTTTCCCAACTGCTCAATCAAAAGTAAGGTTCAGCTTTGTGAGATGAATGCATATGTCACAAAGTATGTTGTGAGAATGCTTCTGTCTCCTTTTATGTGAAGACGATTCCTTTTCCACTATAGGCCTCAAACCGCTCCAAATGTCCATTTGCAGATTCTACAAAAAGAGTGCTTCAAAGCTACTCAATCCAACGAAGGTTCAAATCTGTGAGATGAATTCTCACGTCACAAAGAAGCTTCTCAGAATGCTTCTCTCTAGTTATTATTATACGAAGACATTTCGTTATCCACCATAGGCCTCCAAGAGCTCCAAATATCCACTTTCAGATTCTACAAAAAGAATGTTTCAAAGCTGCTCAATCAAAAGAAAAGTGAAACTCTGTGTGATACGAAAGCACACATCACATTGGAGTTTCTCATAATGCTTCTGCCTAGTTATTACATGAAGACGTTTCGTTATCCACCATGGGCCTTGAAGTGCTCCAAATTCCATTTTGCAGATTCTACAAAAAGAGTATTTAAAAATTCCTCAATGAAAAGTAAGGTTCAACTCTGTGAGAAGAATGCACACATCACAAAAAAGTTTGTCAGAGTGCTTCTGTCTAGTTGTTATGTGAAGATATTTCCTTTTCCGTCAGAGGCCTCAAGCCACTGCAAATATCCACTGGGAGATTCTACAGATAGAGTGTTTCAAAGTTGCTCAGTCAAAAGAAAGGTTCAACTCTGTGAGTTGAATGCACACATCCCAAAGGAGTTTGTCACAATGCTTCTGTCTAGTCTTTATGTGAAGATATTTCCTTTTCCACCATAGGCCTCAAAGCAATCCAAAGGTCCACTTTCAAATTCTACAAAAAGTGTGTTTCAAAACTGCTCAATCAAAAGCAAGGTTCAACTCTGTGAGATGAATGTACACATCACAAAGAAGTTTGTCAGAACGCTTCTCTCCAGTTTTATTGTGAAGCTATTTCCTTTTCCACCAGAGGCCTCAAAGCGATCCAAATGTCCACTTGCAGATTTTATAAAAATACTGTTTCAAAGCTGCTCAGTCAAAAGAACAGTTCAACTCTGTGAGACGAATGCTCACATTACAAAGAAGTTTGTGAGAATTCTTCTGTCTAGTTATTATGTGAAGATATTTCGTTATCCACCAGAGGCCTCAAAGCCCTCCAAATATCCACCTGCAGATTCTACAAAAAGAGTGTTTCAAAACTGCTCAATGAAAAGTAAGGATCAACTCTGTGAGATGAATGCACACATCACAAAGAAGTTTGCCAGAATGCTTCTGTCTAGTTTTTAGGTGGAGATATTTCCTTTTCCTCCACAGGCTTCAAAGCGCTTCAAATGTTCACATGCAAATTCTACCAAAAGAGGGTTTCAAAGCTGCTCAATCAAAAGAAAGGTTCAACTCTGTGAGATGAATGCACACATCAGAAAGAAGTTTGTCAGAAGGCTTCCATCTAGTTTTTATGTGAATATATTTCTTTTTCGACCCTAGGCCTCAAAGCGCTTCAAATGTCCACTTGCAGATTCTACGAAGTGTTTCAAAATGGCTCAATTGAAAGTAAGGTTTAACTCTGTGAGATTAATGCACACACACAAAGAAATTGGTCAGAATGCTTCTGTCTCCTTCTGATGTGAAGATATTTTCTTTTCCACCGTAGGCCTCAAAGCACTTCGAATGTCCACTTGCATTTATTACAAAAGTGGTCTTTCAAAGATGCTCAATCAAAAGTAAGGGTCAAGTCTGAGAGATAAATTCACACATCCCAAAGGAGGCTCTCAGAGTGCTTCTGTCAAGTTTTTATGTGAAGATACCTCCTTTTCCACCGTAGGCCTCAAAGCACAACAAATATCCACTTGCAGATTCTACAAATAGAGTGTTTCAAGATTGCTTAATCAAAAGAAAGGTTCAACTCTGTGAGATGAATGCACACATCTCGAAGAAGTTTGTCAAAATGCGTCCGTCTAATTTTTATGTGAAGATATTTCCTTTTCCACCTTAGGCTTCATAGCGTTTCAAATGTCCACTTGCAGATTCCACAAAAAGAGTGTTTCAAAACTGCTCAATCACAAGAAAGTTGAAATCTATGAAGTAAATTCACACATCACAAAGAAGCTTGTCAGAATGCTTCTGTCTAGTTTTTATGTGAAGATATTGCCTTTTCCACCATAGGCCTCAAAGCGCTGCAAAGGTCCACTAGCAGATTCTACGAAAAGAGTGTTTCAAAGCTGCTCCATCAAAGGAAAGATTCAACTCTGTGAGATGAGTGCAGATATCACAAATAAGTTTCTCAGAATGCTTCTGTCTAGTTATTATATGAAGACATTTCGTTTTCCAACAAAGGCTTCAAAGCGCTCCAAATGACTATTGCAGATTCTACAAAAAGAGTGTTTCAAAACTGCTCAATGAAAATTAAGGTTCAACTCTGTGAGATGAATGCACATATCACAAAGAAATTTGTCAGAATGCTTCTGTCTTGTTCTTATGTGAAGATATTTAATTTTCCATGATCGGCCTCAAAGCACTCCAATTATCCACTTTCCTATAGTACAAAGAAAGTCTTTCAAACTGCTCAATCAAAAGTGAGGTTCAACTCTGTGAGATGAATGCACGTATCACAAAGACAGTTTTCAGAATGCTTCTGACTAGTATTTATGTGAAGATATTTTCTTTTCCACCATAGGCCTCAAAGCACAACAAATGTCCGTTTGCAGATTCTACAGAGAGTTTCATGACTGTTCAATCAAAAGAAAAGTTCAACTCTTTGACATGAATGCACATATCACAAAGAAGTTTTTCAGAATGCTTCTGTCTAGTTTTTATATGAAGATATTTCCCTTTCTACCATAAGCCCCAAAGCACTCCAAATGTCCACTCCCACATTCTACAAATGGAGTGTTTCAAAGCTGGTCTATCAAAAGAAATGTTCAACTCTCTGAGATGTATGCACACATCACAGAGAAGTTTGTCAGTATGCTTCTGTCTAGTTTTGATGTGAAGATATTTCCTATTGAACCATAGGCCTGAAATTGCTCCAAATGTCCCCTTGAAGATTCTAGGAAAAGAGTGTTTCAAAGCTGCTCAATCAACAGAAATATTCCACGCCATGAGATGCATGCACACATCCAAAGGAGTTTGTCAAAATGCTTCTGTCTAGTTTTTATGTGAAGGGATTTCCTTTTCCACCACAGGCCTCAAGGTGCTCCAAATGTCCACTTCCAGATTCTACTAAAACAGTGTTTCAAAACTGGTCAATGAAAAGAAATGTTCAACTCTGTGAGATGAATGCACACAGCATAAATTTGTCAGAATGCTTCTATCTACTTTTTACGTGAAGATATTTCCTATTCCGCATTAGGCCACAAAAGGCTCCAAGTGTCCACTTCCAGGTTCTACTAAAAGAGCATTTCGAAGCTGGTCAATCAAAAGAAAGGTTCAACTCTGTGAGAGGAATGCACACATCACAAAGATGTTTTTCAGAATGCCTCCATCTAATTTTTATATGAAGATATTTCCCTTTCCGTGATAGGCCTCAAAGTGCTCCAAATGTCGTCATCCAGATTCCACAAAAAGTATGTTTCATAACTGCTCAATGAAAATTAACTTTCAACGCTGTGAGATGAATGCGCACACGAAAAAGAAATTTGTCAGTATGCTTCTGTCTAGTTCTTATGTGAAGATATTTCCTTTTCCACCGTAGGCCTCAAAGCGTTCCAAAGGTCCACTTGTAGATTCTGCCAAAAGAGTGTTTCAAAACTGTTCAATGAAAAGTAAGGTGCAACTCTGTGAGATGAATGCACACATCACATAGAAAGCTTCTCAGATAGCTTCTGTCTAGCTGTGATATGAAGATATTTCGTTATCCACCGTAGGCCTCAGAGCACTCGAAATGTCCACTTGCAGATGCTACAAAAGAGTGTTTCAAAACTACTCAATGAAAAGCAAGGTTCAGCCCCGTGAGATGAATGCATGCATCCCAAAGTAGTTTGTGAGAATGCTTCTGTCTAGGTTTTTTGTGAATGTATTTCCTTTCCAGCAAAGGCCTCAAAGTGCTCCAAAAATCCACTTGCAGATTCCCCAAAGGAAGGTTTCAAAACTGCTCAATGGAAAGTAAGGTTCAACTCTGTGAGATGAATGTACACATCACAAAGTAGTTTGTCAAAATCCTTCTGTCTAGTTTTAATGTGAACATATTTCCTTTTCGTGTTTCAAAACTGGTCAATCCAAAGTAAGGTTCAACTCTGTGAGATGAATACACATATCACAAGAAAATTCTCCGAATGCTTCTGTCTAGTGCTTAGGTGAAGATATTTCCTTTGCCACAATAGACCTCAAAGCACTCCAAATGTCCACATGCAGATCATTCAAAAAGGGTGTTTCAAAACTGCTCAATAAACACTAAGGTTTCACTCTGTGTGATAAGTGCACATATCACAAAGAAGGTTGTCCGAGGGCTTCTGTCTCATTTTTGTGTGAAGATATTTCCTTTTCCACCACAGGCCCCAAACCTTCCAAATGCCTACTTGCACATTCTACAGAAAGAGTGTTTCAAAGCTGCTCAATCAAAAGATAGTTTCAACTCTGTGAGACGAAGGCACACATCACAAAGAAGCTTGTCAGAATGCTTGTGTCTAGTTCTTATGGGAAGATATTTCCTTTAACACCATAGCCCTCCAAGCGCTCAAAATGTCCACTTGCAGATTCTACGAAAACAGTGTTTCAAAACTGTTCAACCAGAGGAAGGTTCAACTCTGTGAGATGAATGCACACATCACAAAGAAATTTATCAGAATCCTTCTGTCTACTTCTTAAGTGAAGATATTTCCTTTTCCACCATAGGCCTCAAAGCACTCCAAAGGTCCACTTGCAGATAGTAGAAAAAGGGGGTTTCCCAACTGCTCAATCAAAAGTAAGGTTCAGCTTTGTGAGATGAATGCATATGTCACAAAGTATGTTGTGAGAATGCTTCTGTCTCCTTTTATGTGAAGACGATTCCTTTTCCACTATAGGCCTCAAACCGCTCCAAATGTCCATTTGCAGATTCTACAAAAAGAGTGCTTCAAAGCTACTCAATCCAACGAAGGTTCAAATCTGTGAGATGAATTCTCACGTCACAAAGAAGCTTCTCAGAATGCTTCTCTCTAGTTATTATTATACGAAGACATTTCGTTATCCACCATAGGCCTCCAAGAGCTCCAAATATCCACTTTCAGATTCTACAAAAAGAATGTTTCAAAGCTGCTCAATCAAAAGAAAAGTGAAACTCTGTGTGATACGAAAGCACACATCACATTGGAGTTTCTCATAATGCTTCTGCCTAGTTATTACATGAAGACGTTTCGTTATCCACCATGGGCCTTGAAGTGCTCCAAATTCCATTTTGCAGATTCTACAAAAAGAGTATTTAAAAATTCCTCAATGAAAAGTAAGGTTCAACTCTGTGAGAAGAATGCACACATCACAAAAAAGTTTGTCAGAGTGCTTCTGTCTAGTTGTTATGTGAAGATATTTCCTTTTCCGTCAGAGGCCTCAAGCCACTGCAAATATCCACTGGGAGATTCTACAGATAGAGTGTTTCAAAGTTGCTCAGTCAAAAGAAAGGTTCAACTCTGTGAGTTGAATGCACACATCCCAAAGGAGTTTGTCACAATGCTTCTGTCTAGTCTTTATGTGAAGATATTTCCTTTTCCACCATAGGCCTCAAAGCAATCCAAAGGTCCACTTTCAAATTCTACAAAAAGTGTGTTTCAAAACTGCTCAATCAAAAGCAAGGTTCAACTCTGTGAGATGAATGTACACATCACAAAGAAGTTTGTCAGAACGCTTCTCTCCAGTTTTATTGTGAAGCTATTTCCTTTTCCACCAGAGGCCTCAAAGCGATCCAAATGTCCACTTGCAGATTTTATAAAAATACTGTTTCAAAGCTGCTCAGTCAAAAGAACAGTTCAACTCTGTGAGACGAATGCTCACATTACAAAGAAGTTTGTGAGAATTCTTCTGTCTAGTTATTATGTGAAGATATTTCGTTATCCACCAGAGGCCTCAAAGCCCTCCAAATATCCACCTGCAGATTCTACAAAAAGAGTGTTTCAAAACTGCTCAATGAAAAGTAAGGATCAACTCTGTGAGATGAATGCACACATCACAAAGAAGTTTGCCAGAATGCTTCTGTCTAGTTTTTAGGTGGAGATATTTCCTTTTCCTCCACAGGCTTCAAAGCGCTTCAAATGTTCACATGCAAATTCTACAAAAAGAGGGTTTCAAAGCTGCTCAATCAAAAGAAAGGTTCAACTCTGTGAGATGAATGCACACATCAGAAAGAAGTTTGTCAGAAGGCTTCCATCTAGTTTTTATGTGAATATATTTCTTTTTCGACCCTAGGCCTCAAAGCGCTTCAAATGTCCACTTGCAGATTCTACGAAGTGTTTCAAAATGGCTCAATTGAAAGTAAGGTTTAACTCTGTGAGATTAATGCACACACACAAAGAAATTGGTCAGAATGCTTCTGTCTCCTTCTGATGTGAAGATATTTTCTTTTCCACCGTAGGCCTCAAAGCACTTCGAATGTCCACTTGCATTTATTACAAAAGTGGTCTTTCAAAGATGCTCAATCAAAAGTAAGGGTCAAGTCTGAGAGATAAATTCACACATCCCAAAGGAGGCTCTCAGAGTGCTTCTGTCAAGTTTTTATGTGAAGATACCTCCTTTTCCACCGTAGGCCTCAAAGCACAACAAATATCCACTTGCAGATTCTACAAATAGAGTGTTTCAAGATTGCTTAATCAAAAGAAAGGTTCAACTCTGTGAGATGAATGCACACATCTCGAAGAAGTTTGTCAAAATGCGTCCGTCTAATTTTTATGTGAAGATATTTCCTTTTCCACCTTAGGCTTCATAGCGTTTCAAATGTCCACTTGCAGATTCCACAAAAAGAGTGTTTCAAAACTGCTCAATCACAAGAAAGTTGAAATCTATGAAGTAAATTCACACATCACAAAGAAGCTTGTCAGAATGCTTCTGTCTAGTTTTTATGTGAAGATATTGCCTTTTCCACCATAGGCCTCAAAGCGCTGCAAAGGTCCACTAGCAGATTCTACGAAAAGAGTGTTTCAAAGCTGCTCCATCAAAGGAAAGATTCAACTCTGTGAGATGAGTGCAGATATCACAAATAAGTTTCTCAGAATGCTTCTGTCTAGTTATTATATGAAGACATTTCGTTTTCCAACAAAGGCTTCAAAGCGCTCCAAATGACTATTGCAGATTCTACAAAAAGAGTGTTTCAAAACTGCTCAATGAAAATTAAGGTTCAACTCTGTGAGATGAATGCACATATCACAAAGAAATTTGTCAGAATGCTTCTGTCTTGTTCTTATGTGAAGATATTTAATTTTCCATGATCGGCCTCAAAGCACTCCAATTATCCACTTTCCTATAGTACAAAGAAAGTCTTTCAAACTGCTCAATCAAAAGTGAGGTTCAACTCTGTGAGATGAATGCACGTATCACAAAGACAGTTTTCAGAATGCTTCTGACTAGTATTTATGTGAAGATATTTTCTTTTCCACCATAGGCCTCAAAGCACAACAAATGTCCGTTTGCAGATTCTACAGAGAGTTTCATGACTGTTCAATCAAAAGAAAAGTTCAACTCTTTGACATGAATGCACATATCACAAAGAAGTTTTTCAGAATGCTTCTGTCTAGTTTTTATATGAAGATATTTCCCTTTCTACCATAAGCCCCAAAGCACTCCAAATGTCCACTCCCACATTCTACAAATGGAGTGTTTCAAAGCTGGTCTATCAAAAGAAATGTTCAACTCTCTGAGATGTATGCACACATCACAGAGAAGTTTGTCAGTATGCTTCTGTCTAGTTTTTATGTGAAGATATTTCCTATTGAACCATAGGCCTGAAATTGCTCCAAATGTCCCCTTGAAGATTCTAGGAAAAGAGTGTTTCAAAGCTGCTCAATCAACATAAATATTCCACGCCATGAGATGCATGCACACATCCAAAGGAGTTTGTCAAAATGCTTCTGTCTAGTTTTTATGTGAAGGGATTTCCTTTTCCACCACAGGCCTCAAGGTGCTCCAAATGTCCACTTCCAGATTCTACTAAAACAGTGTTTCAAAACTGGTCAATGAAAAGAAATGTTCAACTCTGTGAGATGAATGCACACAGCATAAAGTAATTTGTCAGAATGCTTCTATCTACTTTTTACGTGAAGATATTTCCTTTTCCGCATTAGGCCACAAAAGGCTCCAAATGTCCACTTCCAGGTCCTACTAAAAGAGCATTTCGAAGCTGGTCAATCAAAAGAAAGGTTCAACTCTGTGAGAGGAATGCACACATCACAAAGATGTTTTTCAGAATGCCTCCATCTAATTTTTATATGAAGATATTTCCCTTTCCGTGATAGGCCTCAAAGTGCTCCAAATGTCGTCATCCAGATTCAACAAAAAGTATGTTTCATAACTGCTCAATGAAAATTAACTTTCAACTCTGTGAGATGAATGCGCACACGAAAAAGAAATTTGTCAGTATGCTTCTGTCTAGTTCTTATGTGAAGATATTTCCTTTTCCACCGTAGGCCTCAAAGCGTTCCAAAGGTCCACTTGTAGATTCTGCCAAAAGAGTGTTTCAAAACTGTTCAATGAAAAGTAAGGTGCAACTCTGTGAGATGAATGCACACATCACATAGAAAGCTTCTCAGATAGCTTCTGTCTAGCTGTGATATGAAGATATTTCGTTATCCACCGTAGGCCTCAGAGCACTCGAAATGTCCACTTGCAGATGCTACAAAAGAGTGTTTCAAAACTACTCAATGTAAAGCAAGGTTCAGCCCCGTGAGATGAATGCATGCATCCCAAAGTAGTTTGTGAGAATGCTTCTGTCTAGGTTTTTTGTGAATGTATTTCCTTTCCAGCAAAGGCCTCAAAGTGCTCCAAAAATCCACTTGCAGATTCCCCAGAGGAAGGTTTCAAAACTGCTCAATGGAAAGTAAGGTTCAACTCTGTGAGATGAATGTACACATCACAAAGTAGTTTGTCAAAATCCTTCTGTCTAGTTTTAATGTGAAGATATTTCCTTTTCGTGTTTCAAAACTGGTCAATCCAAAGTAAGGTTCAACTCTGTGAGATGAATACACATATCACAAGAAAATTCTCAGAATGCTTCTGTCTAGTTCTTAGGTGAAGATATTTCCTTTGCCACAGTAGACCTCAAAGCACTCCAAATGTCCACATGCAGATCATTCAAAAAGGGTGTTTCAAAACTGCTCAATAAACACTAAGGTTTCACTCTGTGTGATAAGTGCACATATCACAAAGAAGGTTGTCCGAGTGCTTCTGTCTCATTTTTGTGTGAAGATATTTCCTTTTCCACCACAGGCCCCAAACCTTCCAAATGCCTACTTGCAGATTCTACAGAAAGAGTGTTTCAAAGCTGCTCAATCAAAAGATAGTTTCAACTCTGTGAGACGAATGCACACATCACAAAGAAGCTTGTCAGAATGCTTGTGTCTAGTTCTTATGGGAAGATATTTCCTTTAACACCATAGCCCTCCAAGCGCTCAAAATGTCCACTTGCAGATTCTACGAAAACAGTGTTTCAAAACTGTTCAACCAGAGGAAGGTTCAACTCTGTGAGATGAATGCACACATCACAAAGAAATTTATCAGAATCCTTCTGTCTACTTCTTAAGTGAAGATATTTCCTTTTCCACCATAGGCCTCAAAGCACTCCAAAGGTCCACTTGCAGATAGTAGAAAAAGGGGGTTTCCAAACTGCTCAATCAAAAGTAAGGTTCAGCTTTGTGAGATGAATGCATATGTCACAAAGAATGTTGTGAGAATGCTTCTGTCTCCTTTTATGTGAAGACGATTCCTTTTCCACTATAGGCCTCAAACCGCTCCAAATGTCCATTTGCAGATTCTACAAAAAGAGTGCTTCAAAGCTACTCAATCCAACGAAGGTTCAAATCTGTGACATGAATTCTCACGTCACAAAGAAGCTTCTCAGAATGCTATTCTCTAGTTATTATTATACGAAGACATTTCGTTATCCACCATAGGCCTCCAAGAGCTCCAAATATCCACTTTCAGATTCTACAAAAAGAATGTTTCAAAGCTGCTCAATCAAAAGAAAAGTGAAACTCTGTGTGATACGAAAGCACACATCACATTGGAGTTTCTCATAATGCTTCTGCCTAGTTATTACATGAAGACGTTTCGTTATCCACCATAGGCCTTGAAGCGCTCCAAATGTCATCTTGCAGATACTACAAAAAGAGTACTTAAAAATTCCTCAATGAAAAGTAAGGTTCAACTCTGTGAGAAGAATGCACACATCACAAAATAGTTTGTCAGAGTGCTTCTGTCTAGTTGTTATGTGAAGATATTTCCTTTTCCGTCAGAGGCCTCAAGCCACTGCAAATATCCACTGGGAGATTCTACAGATAGAGGGTTTCAAAGTTGCTCAGTCAAAAGAAAGGTTCAACTCTGTGAGTTGAATGCACACATCCCAAAGGAGTTTGTCACAATGCTTCTGTCTAGTCTTTATGTGAAGATATTTCCTTTTCCACCATAGGCCTCAAAGCAATCCAAAGGTCCACTTTCAAATTCTACAAAAAGTGTGTTTCAAAACTGCTCAATCAAAAGCAAGGTTCAACTCTGTGAGATGAATGTACACATCACAAAGAAGTTTGTCAGAACGCTTCTCTCCAGTTTTATTGTGAAGCTATTTCCTTTTCCACCAGAGGCCTCAAAGCGATCCAAATGTCCACTTGCAGATTTTATAAAAATACTGTTTCAAAGCTGCTCAGTCAAAAGAACAGTTCAACTCTGTGAGACGAATGCTCACATTACAAAGAAGTTTGTGAGAATTCTTCTGTCTAGTTATTATGTGAAGATATTTCGTTATCCACCAGAGGCCTCAAAGCCCTCCAAATATCCACCTGCAGATTCTACAAAAAGAGTGTTTCAAAACTGCTCAATGAAAAGTAAGGATCAACTCTGTGAGATGAATGCACACATCACAAAGAAGTTTGCCAGAATGCTTCTGTCTAGTTTTTAGGTGGAGATATTTCCTTTTCCTCCACAGGCCTCAAAGCGCTTCAAATGTTCACATGCAAATTCTACCAAAAGAGGGTTTCAAAGCTGCTCAATCAAAAGAAAGGTTCAACTCTGTGAGATGAATGCACACATCGGAAAGAAGTTTGTCAGAAGGCTTCCATCTAGTTTTTATGTGAATATATTTCTTTTTCGACCCTAGGCCTCAAAGCCCTCCAAATATCCACCTGCAGATTCTACAAAAAGAGTGTTTCAAAACTGCTCAATGAAAAGTAAGGATCAACTCTGTGAGATGAATGCACACATCACAAAGAAGTTTGTCAGAAGGCTTCCATCTAGTTTTTATGTGAATATATTTCTTTTTCGACCCTAGGCCTCAAAGCGCTTCAAATGTCCACTTGCAGATTCTACGAAAAGTGTTTCAAAATGGCTCAATTGAAAGTAAGGTTTAACTCTGTGAGATTAATGCACACACCACAAAGAAATTGGTCAGAATGCTTCTGTCTCCTTCTGATGTGAAGATATTTTCTTTTCCACCGTAGGCCTCAAAGCACTTCGAATGTCCACTTGCATTTATTACAAAAGTGGTCTTTCAAAGATGCTCAATCAAAAGTAAGGGTCAAGTCTGAGAGATAAATGCACACATCCCAAAGGTGGCTCTCAGAGTGCTTCTGTCAAGTTTTTATGTGAAGATATTTCCTTTTCCACCGTAGGCCTCAAAGCACAACAAATATCCACTTGCAGATTCTACAAATAGAGTGTTTCAAGATTGCTTAATCAAAAGAAAGGTTCAACTCTGTGAGATGAATGCACACATCTCGAAGAAGTTTGTCAAAATGCGTCCGTCTAATTTTTATGTGAAGATATTTCCTTTTCCACCTTAGGCTTCATAGCGTTCCAAATGTCCACTTGCAGATTCCACAAAAAGAGTGTTTCAAAACTGCTCAATCACAAGAAAGTTGAAATCTATGAAGTAAATTCACACATCACAAAGAAGTTTGTCAGAATGCTTCTGTCTAGTTTTTATGTGAAGATATTGCCTTTTCCACCATAGGCCTCAAAGCGCTGCAAAGGTCCACTAGCAGATTCTACGAAAAGAGTGTTTCAAAGCTGCTCCATCAAAGGAAAGATTCAACTCTGTGAGATGAGTGCAGATATCACAAATAAGTTTCTCAGAATGCTTCTGTCTAGTTATTATATGAAGACATTTCGTTTTCCAACAAAGGCCTCAAAGCGCTCCAAATGACTACTTGCAGATTCTACAAAAAGAGTGTTTCAAAACTGCTCAATGAAAATTAAGGTTCAACTCTGTGAGATGAATGCACATATCACAAAGAAATTTGTCAGAATGCTTCTGTCTTGTTCTTATGTGAAGATATTTAATTTTCCAGGATCGGCCTCAAAGCACTCCAATTATCCACTTTCCTATAGTACAAAAAAAGTCTTTCAAACTGCTCAATCAAAAGTGAGGTTCAACTCTGTGAGATGAATACACGTATCACAAAGACAGTTTTCAGAATGCTTCTGACTAGTATTTATGTGAAGATATTATCTTTTCCACCATAGGCCTCAAAGCACAACCAATGTCCGTTTGCAGATTCTACAGAGAGTTTCATGACTGTTCAATCAAAAGAAAAGTTCAACTCTTTGACATGAATGCACATATCACAAAGAAGTTTTTCAGAATGCTTCAGTCTAGTTTTTATATGAAGATATTTCCCTTTCTACCATAAGCCTCAAAGCACTCCAAATGTCCACTCCCACATTCTACAAATGGAGTGTTTCAAAGCTGGTCTATCAAAAGAAATGTTCAACTCTCTGAGATGTATGCACACATCACAGAGAAGTTTGTCAGTATGCTTCTGTCTAGTTTTTATGTGAAGATATTTCCTATTGAACCATAGGCCTGAAATTGCTCCAAATGTCCCCTTGAAGATTCTAGAAAAAGAGTGTTTCAAAGCTGCTCAATCAACAGAAATATTCCACGCCATGAGATGCATGCACACATCCAAAGGAGTTTGTCAAAATGCTTCTGTCTAGTTTTTATGTGAAGGGATTTCCTTTTCCACCACAGGCCTCAAGGTGCTCCAAATGTCCACTTCCAGATTCTACTAAAACAGTGTTTCAAAACTGGTCAATGAAAAGAAATGTTCAACTCTGTGAGATGAATGCACACAGCATAAAGTAATTTGTCAGAATGCTTCTATCTACTTTTTACGTGAAGATATTTCCTTTTCCGCATTAGGCCACAAAAGGCTCCAAGTGTCCACTTCCAGGTTCTACTAAAAGAGCATTTCGAAGCTGGTCAATCAAAAGAAAGGTTCAACTCTGTGAGAGGAATGCACACATCACAAAGATGTTTTTCAGAATGCCTCCATCTAATTTTTATATGAAGATATTTCCCTTTCCGTGATAGGCCTCAAAGTGCTCCAAATGTCGTCATCCAGATTCAACAAAAAGTATGTTTCGTAACTGCTCAATGAAAATTAACTTTCAACTCTGTGAGATGAATGCGCACACGAAAAAGAAATTTGTCAGTATGCTTCTGTCTAGTTCTTATGTGAAGATATTTCCTTTTCCACCGTAGGCCTCAAAGCGTTCCAAAGGTCCACTTGTAGATTCTGCCAAAAGAGTGTTTCAAAACTGTTCAATGAAAAGTAAGGTTCAACTCTGTGAGATGAATGCACACATCACATAGAAAGCTTCTCAGATAGCTTCTGTCTAGCTGTGATATGAAGATATTTCGTTATCCACCGTAGGCCTCAGAGCACTCGAAATGTCCACTTGCAGATGCTACAAAAGAGTGTTTCAAAACTACTCAATGAAAAGCAAGGTTCAGCCCCGTGAGATGAATGCATGCATCCCAAAGTAGTTTGTGAGAATGCTTCTGTCTAGGTTTTTTGTGAATGTATTTCCTTTCCAGCAAAGGCCTCAAAGTGCTCCAAAAATCCACTTGCAGATTCCCCAGAGGAAGGTTTCAAAACTGCTCAATGGAAAGTAAGGTTCAACTCTGTGAGATGAATGTACACATCACAAAGTAGTTTGTCAAAATCCTTCTGTCTAGTTTTAATGTGAACATATTTCCTTTTCGTGTTTCAAAACTGGTCAATCCAAAGTAAGGTTCAACTCTGTGAGATGAATACACATATCACAAGAAAGTTCTCAGAATGCTTCTGTCTAGTTCTTAGGTGAAGATATTTCCTTTGCCACAGTAGACCTCAAAGCACTCCAAATGTCCACATGCAGATCATTCAAAAAGGGTGTTTCAAAACTGCTCAATAAACACTAAGGTTTCACTCTGTGTGATAAGTGCACATATCACAAAGAAGGTTGTCCGAGGGCTTCTGTCTAATTTTTGTGTGAAGATATTTCCTTTTCCACCACAGGCCCCAAACCTTCCAAATGCCTACTTGCAGATTCTACAGAAAGAGTGTTTCAAAGCTGCTCAATCAAAAGATAGTTTCAACTCTGTGAGACGAATGCACACATCACAAAGAAGCTTGTCAGAATGCTTGTGTCTAGTTCTTATGGGAAGATATTTCCTTTAACACCATAGCCCTCCAAGCGCTCAAAATGTCCACTTGCAGATTCTACGAAAACAGTGTTTCAAAACTGTTCAACCAGAGGAAGGTTCAACTCTGTGAGATGAATGCACACATCACAAAGAAATTTATCAGAATCCTTCTGTCTACTTCTTAAGTGAAGATATTTCCTTTTCCACCATAGGCCTCAAAGCACTCCAAAGGTCCACTTGCAGATAGTAGAAAAAGGGGGTTTCCAAACTGCTCAATCAAAAGTAAGGTTCAGCTTTGTGAGATGAATGCATATGTCACAAAGTATGTTGTGAGAATGCTTCTGTCTCCTTTTATGTGAAGACGATTCCTTTTCCACTATAGGCCTCAAACCGCTCCAAATGTCCATTTGCAGATTCTACAAAAAGAGTGCTTCAAAGCTACTCAATCCAACGAAGGTTCAAATCTGTGAGATGAATTCTCACGTCACAAAGAAGCTTCTCAGAATGCTTCTCTCTAGTTATTATTATACGAAGACATTTCGTTATCCACCATAGGCCTCCAAGAGCTCCAAATATCCACTTTCAGATTCTACAAAAAGAATGTTTCAAAGCTGCTCAATCAAAAGAAAAGTGAAACTCTGTGTGATACGAAAGCACACATCACATTGGAGTTTCTCATAATGCTTCTGCCTAGTTATTACATGAAGACGTTTCGTTATCCACCATGGGCCTTGAAGTGCTCCAAATTCCATTTTGCAGATTCTACAAAAAGAGTATTTAAAAATTCCTCAATGAAAAGTAAGGTTCAACTCTGTGAGAAGAATGCACACATCACAAAAAAGTTTGTCAGAGTGCTTCTGTCTAGTTGTTATGTGAAGATATTTCCTTTTCCGTCAGAGGCCTCAAGCCACTGCAAATATCCACTGGGAGATTCTACAGATAGAGTGTTTCAAAGTTGCTCAGTCAAAAGAAAGGTTCAACTCTGTGAGTTGAATGCACACATCCCAAAGGAGTTTGTCACAATGCTTCTGTCTAGTCTTTATGTGAAGATATTTCCTTTTCCACCATAGGCCTCAAAGCAATCCAAAGGTCCACTTTCAAATTCTACAAAAAGTGTGTTTCAAAACTGCTCAATCAAAAGCAAGGTTCAACTCTGTGAGATGAATGTACACATCACAAAGAAGTTTGTCAGAACGCTTCTCTCCAGTTTTATTGTGAAGCTATTTCCTTTTCCACCAGAGGCCTCAAAGCGATCCAAATGTCCACTTGCAGATTTTATAAAAATACTGTTTCAAAGCTGCTCAGTCAAAAGAACAGTTCAACTCTGTGAGACGAATGCTCACATTACAAAGAAGTTTGTGAGAATTCTTCTGTCTAGTTATTATGTGAAGATATTTCGTTATCCACCAGAGGCCTCAAAGCCCTCCAAATATCCACCTGCAGATTCTACAAAAAGAGTGTTTCAAAACTGCTCAATGAAAAGTAAGGATCAACTCTGTGAGATGAATGCACACATCACAAAGAAGTTTGCCAGAATGCTTCTGTCTAGTTTTTAGGTGGAGATATTTCCTTTTCCTCCACAGGCTTCAAAGCGCTTCAAATGTTCACATGCAAATTCTACAAAAAGAGGGTTTCAAAGCTGCTCAATCAAAAGAAAGGTTCAACTCTGTGAGATGAATGCAGACATCAGAAAGAAGTTTGTCAGAAGGCTTCCATCTAGTTTTTATGTGAATATATTTCTTTTTCGACCCTAGGCCTCAAAGCGCTTCAAATGTCCACTTGCAGATTCTACGAAGTGTTTCAAAATGGCTCAATTGAAAGTAAGGTTTAACTCTGTGAGATTAATGCACACACACAAAGAAATTGGTCAGAATGCTTCTGTCTCCTTCTGATGTGAAGATATTTTCTTTTCCACCGTAGGCCTCAAAGCACTTCGAATGTCCACTTGCATTTATTACAAAAGTGGTCTTTCAAAGATGCTCAATCAAAAGTAAGGGTCAAGTCTGAGAGATAAATTCACACATCCCAAAGGAGGCTCTCAGAGTGCTTCTGTCAAGTTTTTATGTGAAGATACCTCCTTTTCCACCGTAGGCCTCAAAGCACAACAAATATCCACTTGCAGATTCTACAAATAGAGTGTTTCAAGATTGCTTAATCAAAAGAAAGGTTCAACTCTGTGAGATGAATGCACACATCTCGAAGAAGTTTGTCAAAATGCGTCCGTCTAATTTTTATGTGAAGATATTTCCTTTTCCACCTTAGGCTTCATAGCGTTTCAAATGTCCACTTGCAGATTCCACAAAAAGAGTGTTTCAAAACTGCTCAATCACAAGAAAGTTGAAATCTATGAAGTAAATTCACACATCACAAAGAAGCTTGTCAGAATGCTTCTGTCTAGTTTTTATGTGAAGATATTGCCTTTTCCACCATAGGCCTCAAAGCGCTGCAAAGGTCCACTAGCAGATTCTACGAAAAGAGTGTTTCAAAGCTGCTCCATCAAAGGAAAGATTCAACTCTGTGAGATGAGTGCAGATATCACAAATAAGTTTCTCAGAATGCTTCTGTCTAGTTATTATATGAAGACATTTCGTTTTCCAACAAAGGCTTCAAAGCGCTCCAAATGACTATTGCAGATTCTACAAAAAGAGTGTTTCAAAACTGCTCAATGAAAATTAAGGTTCAACTCTGTGAGATGAATGCACATATCACAAAGAAATTTGTCAGAATGCTTCTGTCTTGTTCTTATGTGAAGATATTTAATTTTCCATGATCGGCCTCAAAGCACTCCAATTATCCACTTTCCTATAGTACAAAGAAAGTCTTTCAAACTGCTCAATCAAAAGTGAGGTTCAACTCTGTGAGATGAATGCACGTATCACAAAGACAGTTTTCAGAATGCTTCTGACTAGTATTTATGTGAAGATATTTTCTTTTCCACCATAGGCCTCAAAGCACAACAAATGTCCGTTTGCAGATTCTACAGAGAGTTTCATGACTGTTCAATCAAAAGAAAAGTTCAACTCTTTGACATGAATGCACATATCACAAAGAAGTTTTTCAGAATGCTTCTGTCTAGTTTTTATATGAAGATATTTCCCTTTCTACCATAAGCCCCAAAGCACTCCAAATGTCCACTCCCACATTCTACAAATGGAGTGTTTCAAAGCTGGTCTATCAAAAGAAATGTTCAACTCTCTGAGATGTATGCACACATCACAGAGAAGTTTGTCAGTATGCTTCTGTCTAGTTTTGATGTGAAGATATTTCCTATTGAACCATAGGCCTGAAATTGCTCCAAATGTCCCCTTGAAGATTCTAGGAAAAGAGTGTTTCAAAGCTGCTCAATCAACAGAAATATTCCACGCCATGAGATGCATGCACACATCCAAAGGAGTTTGTCAAAATGCTTCTGTCTAGTTTTTATGTGAAGGGATTTCCTTTTCCACCACAGGCCTCAAGGTGCTCCAAATGTCCACTTCCAGATTCTACTAAAACAGTGTTTCAAAACTGGTCAATGAAAAGAAATGTTCAACTCTGTGAGATGAATGCACACAGCATAAATTTGTCAGAATGCTTCTATCTACTTTTTACGTGAAGATATTTCCTATTCCGCATTAGGCCACAAAAGGCTCCAAGTGTCCACTTCCAGGTTCTACTAAAAGAGCATTTCGAAGCTGGTCAATCAAAAGAAAGGTTCAACTCTGTGAGAGGAATGCACACATCACAAAGATGTTTTTCAGAATGCCTCCATCTAATTTTTATATGAAGATATTTCCCTTTCCGTGATAGGCCTCAAAGTGCTCCAAATGTCGTCATCCAGATTCCACAAAAAGTATGTTTCATAACTGCTCAATGAAAATTAACTTTCAACGCTGTGAGATGAATGCGCACACGAAAAAGAAATTTGTCAGTATGCTTCTGTCTAGTTCTTATGTGAAGATATTTCCTTTTCCACCGTAGGCCTCAAAGCGTTCCAAAGGTCCACTTGTAGATTCTGACAAAAGAGTGTTTCAAAACTGTTCAATGAAAAGTAAGGTTCAACTCTGTGAGATGAATGCACACATCACATAGAAAGCTTCTCAGATAGCTTCTGTCTAGCTGTGATATGAAGATATTTCGTTATCCACCGTAGGCCTCAGAGCACTCGAAATGTCCACTTGCAGATGCTACAAAAGAGTGTTTCAAAACTACTCAATGAAAAGCAAGGTTCAGCCCCGTGAGATGAATGCATGCATCCCAAAGTAGTTTGTGAGAATGCTTCTGTCTAGGTTTTTTGTGAATGTATTTCCTTTCCAGCAAAGGCCTCAAAGTGCTCCAAAAATCCACTTGCAGATTCCCCAAAGGAAGGTTTCAAAACTGCTCAATGGAAAGTAAGGTTCAACTCTGTGAGATGAATGTACACATCACAAAGTAGTTTGTCAAAATCCTTCTGTCTAGTTTTAATGTGAACATATTTCCTTTTCGTGTTTCAAAACTGGTCAATCCAAAGTAAGGTTCAACTCTGTGAGATGAATACACATATCACAAGAAAATTCTCCGAATGCTTCTGTCTAGTGCTTAGGTGAAGATATTTCCTTTGCCACAATAGACCTCAAAGCACTCCAAATGTCCACATGCAGATCATTCAAAAAGGGTGTTTCAAAACTGCTCAATAAACACTAAGGTTTCACTCTGTGTGATAAGTGCACATATCACAAAGAAGGTTGTCCGAGGGCTTCTGTCTCATTTTTGTGTGAAGATATTTCCTTTTCCACCACAGGCCCCAAACCTTCCAAATGCCTACTTGCAGATTCTACAGAAAGAGTGTTTCAAAGCTGCTCAATCAAAAGATAGTTTCAACTCTGTGAGACGAAGGCACACATCACAAAGAAGCTTGTCAGAATGCTTGTGTCTAGTTCTTATGGGAAGATATTTCCTTTAACACCATAGCCCTCCAAGCGCTCAAAATGTCCACTTGCAGATTCTACGAAAACAGTGTTTCAAAACTGTTCAACCAGAGTAAGGTTCAACTCCGTGAGATGAATGCACACATCACAAAGAAATTTATCAGAATCCTTCTGTCTACTTCTTAAGTGAAGATATTTCCTTTTCCACCATAGGCCTCAAAGCACTCCAAAGGTCCACTTGCAGATAGTAGAAAAAGGGGGTTTCCAAACTGCTCAATCAAAAGTAAGGTTCAGCTTTGTGAGATGAATGCATATGTCACAAAGTATGTTGTGAGAATGCTTCTGTCTCCTTTTTATGTGAAGACGATTCCTTTTCCACTATAGGCCTCAAACCGCTCCAAATGTCCATTTGCAGATTCTACAAAAAGAGTGCTTCAAAGCTACTCAATCCAACGAAGGTTCAAATCTGTGAGATGAATTCTCACGTCACAAAGAAGCTTCTCAGAATGCTTCTCTCTAGTTATTATTATACGAAGACATTTCGTTATCCACCATAGGCCTCCAAGAGCTCCAAATATCCACTTTCAGATTCTACCAAAAGAATGTTTCAAAGCTGCTCAATCAAAAGAAAAGTGAAACTCTGTGTGATACGAAAGCACACATCACATTGGAGTTTCTCATAAGGCTTCTGCCTAGTTATTACATGAAGACGTTTCGTTATCCACCATAGGCTTTGAAGCGCTCCAAATGTCATCTTGCAGATACTACAAAATGAGTACTTAAAAATTCCTCAATGAAAAGTAAGGTTCAACTCTGTGAGAAGAATGCACACATCACAAAATAGTTTGTCAGAGTGCTTCTGTCTAGTTGTTATGTGAAGATATTTCCTTTTCCGTCAGAGGCCTCAAGCCACTGCAAATATCCACTGGGAGATTCTACAGATAGAGTGTTTCAAAGTTGCTCAGTCAAAAGAAAGGTTCAACTCTGTGAGTTGAATGCACACATCCCAAAGGAGTTTGTCACAATGCTTCTGTCTAGTCTTTATGTGAAGATATTTCCTTTTCCACCATAGGCCTCAAAGCAATCCAAAGGTCCACTTTCAAATTCTACAAAAAGTGTGTTTCAAAACTGCTCAATCAAAAGCAAGGTTCAACTCTGTGAGATGAATGTACACATCACAAAGTAGTTTGTCAGAACGCTTCTCTCCAGTTTTATTGTGAAGCTATTTCCTTTTCCACCAGAGGCCTCAAAGCGATCCAAATGTCCACTTGCAGATTTTATAAAAATACTGTTTCAAAGCTGCTCAGTCAAAAGAACAGTTCAACTCTGTGAGACGAATGCTCACATTACAAAGAAGTTTGTGAGAATTCTTCTGTCTAGTTATTATGTGAAGATATTTCGTTATCCACCAGAGGCCTCAAAGCCCTCCAAATATCCACCTGCAGATTCTACAAAAAGAGTGTTTCAAAACTGCTCAATGAAAAGTAAGGATCAACTCTGTGAGATGAATGCACACATCACAAAGAAGTTTGCCAGAATGCTTCTGTCTAGTTTTTAGGTGGAGATATTTCCTTTTCCTCCACAGGCCTCAAAGCGCTTCAAATGTTCACATGCAAATTCTACCAAAAGAGGGTTTCAAAGCTGCTCAATCAAAAGAAAGGTTCAACTCTGTGAGATGAATGCACACATCGGAAAGAAGTTTGTCAGAAGGCTTCCATCTAGTTTTTATGTGAATATATTTCTTTTTCGACCCTAGGCCTCAAAGCCCTCCAAATATCCACCTGCAGATTCTACAAAAAGAGTGTTTCAAAACTGCTCAATGAAAAGTAAGGATCAACTCTGTGAGATGAATGCACACATCACAAAGAAGTTTGTCAGAAGGCTTCCATCTAGTTTTTATGTGAATATATTTCTTTTTCGACCCTAGGCCTCAAAGCGCTTCAAATGTCCACTTGCAGATTCTACGAAAAGTGTTTCAAAATGGCTCAATTGAAAGTAAGGTTTAACTCTGTGAGATTAATGCACACACCACAAAGAAATTGGTCAGAATGCTTCTGTCTCCTTCTGATGTGAAGATATTTTCTTTTCCACCGTAGGCCTCAAAGCACTTCGAATGTCCACTTGCATTTATTACAAAAGTGGTCTTTCAAAGATGCTCAATCAAAAGTAAGGGTCAAGTCTGAGAGATAAATGCACACATCCCAAAGGTGGCTCTCAGAGTGCTTCTGTCAAGTTTTTATGTGAAGATATTTCCTTTTCCACCGTAGGCCTCAAAGCACAACAAATATCCACTTGCAGATTCTACAAATAGAGTGTTTCAAGATTGCTTAATCAAAAGAAAGGTTCAACTCTGTGAGATGAATGCACACATCTCGAAGAAGTTTGTCAAAATGCGTCCGTCTAATTTTTATGTGAAGATATTTCCTTTTCCACCTTAGGCTTCATAGCGTTCCAAATGTCCACTTGCAGATTCCACAAAAAGAGTGTTTCAAAACTGCTCAATCACAAGAAAGTTGAAATCTATGAAGTAAATTCACACATCACAAAGAAGTTTGTCAGAATGCTTCTGTCTAGTTTTTATGTGAAGATATTGCCTTTTCCACCATAGGCCTCAAAGCGCTGCAAAGGTCCACTAGCAGATTCTACGAAAAGAGTGTTTCAAAGCTGCTCCATCAAAGGAAAGATTCAACTCTGTGAGATGAGTGCAGATATCACAAATAAGTTTCTCAGAATGCTTCTGTCTAGTTATTATATGAAGACATTTCGTTTTCCAACAAAGGCCTCAAAGCGCTCCAAATGACTACTTGCAGATTCTACAAAAAGAGTGTTTCAAAACTGCTCAATGAAAATTAAGGTTCAACTCTGTGAGATGAATGCACATATCACAAAGAAATTTGTCAGAATGCTTCTGTCTTGTTCTTATGTGAAGATATTTAATTTTCCAGGATCGGCCTCAAAGCACTCCAATTATCCACTTTCCTATAGTACAAAAAAAGTCTTTCAAACTGCTCAATCAAAAGTGAGGTTCAACTCTGTGAGATGAATGCACGTATCACAAAGACAGTTTTCAGAATGCTTCTGACTAGTATTTATGTGAAGATATTATCTTTTCCACCATAGGCCTCAAAGCACAACCAATGTCCGTTTGCAGATTCTACAGAGAGTTTCATGACTGTTCAATCAAAAGAAAAGTTCAACTCTTTGACATGAATGCACATATCACAAAGAAGTTTTTCAGAATGCTTCTGTCTAGTTTTTATATGAAGATATTTCCCTTTCTACCATAAGCCTCAAAGCACTCCAAATGTCCACTCCCACATTCTACAAATGGAGTGTTTCAAAGCTGGTCTATCAAAAGAAATGTTCAACTCTCTGAGATGTATGCACACATCACAGAGAAGTTTGTCAGTATGCTTCTGTCTAGTTTTTATGTGAAGATATTTCCTATTGAACCATAGGCCTGAAATTGCTCCAACTGTCCCCTTGAAGATTCTAGAAAAAGAGTGTTTCAAAGCTGCTCAATCAACAGAAATATTCCACGCCATGAGATGCATGCACACATCCAAAGGAGTTTGTCAAAATGCTTCTGTCTAGTTTTTATGTGAAGGGATTTCCTTTTCCACCACAGGCCTCAAGGTGCTCCAAATGTCCACTTCCAGATTCTACTAAAACAGTGTTTCAAAACTGGTCAATGAAAAGAAATGTTCAACTCTGTGAGATGAATGCACACAGCATAAAGTAATTTGTCAGAATGCTTCTATCTACTTTTTACGTGAAGATATTTCCTTTTCCGCATTAGGCCACAAAAGGCTCCAAGTGTCCACTTCCAGGTTCTACTAAAAGAGCATTTCGAAGCTGGTCAATCAAAAGAAAGGTTCAACTCTGTGAGAGGAATGCACACATCACAAAGATGTTTTTCAGAATGCCTCCATCTAATTTTTATATGAAGATATTTCCCTTTCCGTGATAGGCCTCAAAGTGCTCCAAATGTCGTCATCCAGATTCCACAAAAAGTATGTTTCGTAACTGCTCAATGAAAATTAACTTTCAACTCTGTGAGATGAATGCGCACACGAAAAAGAAATTTGTCAGTATGCTTCTGTCTAGTTCTTATGTGAAGATATTTCCTTTTCCACCGTAGGCCTCAAAGCGTTCCAAAGGTCCACTTGTAGATTCTGACAAAAGAGTGTTTCAAAACTGTTCAATGAAAAGTAAGGTTCAACTCTGTGAGATGAATGCACACATCACATAGAAAGCTTCTCAGATAGCTTCTGTCTAGCTGTGATATGAAGATATTTCTTTATCCACCATAGGCCTCAGAGCACTCGAAATGTCCACTTGCAGATGCTACAAAAGAGTGTTTCAAAACTACTCAATGAAAAGCAAGGTTCAGCCCCGTGAGATGAATGCATGCATCCCAAAGTAGTTTGTGAGAATGCTTCTGTCTAGGTTTTTTGTGAATGTATTTCCTTTCCAGCAAAGGCCTCAAAGTGCTCCAAAAATCCACTTGCAGATTCCCCAGAGGAAGGTTTCAAAACTGCTCAATGGAAAGTAAGGTTCAACTCTGTGAGATGAATGTACACATCACAAAGTAGTTTGTCAAAATCCTTCTGTCTAGTTTTAATGTGAACATATTTCCTTTTCGTGTTTCAAAACTGGTCAATCCAAAGTAAGGTTCAACTCTGTGAGATGAATACACATATCACAAGAAAGTTCTCAGAATGCTTCTGTCTAGTTCTTAGGTGAAGATATTTCCTTTGCCACAGTAGACCTCAAAGCACTCCAAATGTCCACATGCAGATCATTCAAAAAGGGTGTTTCAAAACTGCTCAATAAACACTAAGGTTTCACTCTGTGTGAGAAGTGCACATATCACAAAGAAGGTTGTCCGAGGGCTTCTGTCTAATTTTTGTGTGAAGATATTTCCTTTTCCACCACAGGCCCCAAACCTTCCAAATGCCTACTTGCAGATTCTACAGAAAGAGTGTTTCAAAGCTGCTCAATCAAAAGATAGTTTCAACTCTGTGAGACGAATGCACACATCACAAAGAAGCTTGTCAGAATGCTTGTGTCTAGTTCTTATGGGAAGATATTTCCTTTAACACCATAGCCCTCCAAGCGCTCAAAATGTCCACTTGCAGATTCTACGAAAACAGTGTTTCAAAACTGTTCAACCAGAGGAAGGTTCAACTCTGTGAGATGAATGCACACATCACAAAGAAATTTATCAGAATCCTTCTGTCTACTTCTTAAGTGAAGATATTTCCTTTTCCACCATAGGCCTCAAAGCACTCCAAAGGTCCACTTGCAGATAGTAGAAAAAGGGGGTTTCCAAACTGCTCAATCAAAAGTAAGGTTCAGCTTTGTGAGATGAATGCATATGTCACAAAGAATGTTGTGAGAATGCTTCTGTCTCCTTTTTATGTGAAGACGATTCCTTTTCCACTATAGGCCTCAAACCGCTCCAAATGTCCATTTGCAGATTCTACAAAAAGAGTGCTTCAAAGCTACTCAATCCAACGAAGGTTCAAATCTGTGAGATGAATTCTCACGTCACAAAGAAGCTTCTCAGAATGCTTCTCTCTAGTTATTATTATACGAAGACATTTCGTTATCCACCATAGGCCTCCAAGAGCTCCAAATATCCACTTTCAGATTCTACAAAAAGAATGTTTCAAAGCTGCTCAATCAAAAGAAAAGTGAAACTCTGTGTGATACGAAAGCACACATCACATTGGAGTTTCTCATAAGGCTTCTGCCTAGTTATTACATGAAGACGTTTCGTTATCCACCATAGGCCTTGAAGCGCTCCAAATGTCATCTTGCAGATTCTACAAAAAGAGTATTTAAAAATTCCTCAATGAAAAGTAAGGTTCAACTCTGTGAGAAGAATGCACACATCACAAAAAAGTTTGTCAGAGTGCTTCTGTCTAGTTGTTATGTGAAGATATTTCCTTTTCCGTCAGAGGCCTCAAGCCACTGCAAATATCCACTGGGAGATTCTACAGATAGAGTGTTTCAAAGTTGCTCAGTCAAAAGAAAGGTTCAACTCTGTGAGTTGAATGCACACATCCCAAAGGAGTTTGTCACAATGCTTCTGTCTAGTCTTTATGTGAAGATATTTCCTTTTCCACCATAGGCCTCAAAGCAATCCAAAGGTCCACTTTCAAATTCTACAAAAAGTGTGTTTCAAAACTGCTCAATGAAAAGCAAGGTTCAACTCTGTGAGATGAATGTACACATCACAAAGAAGTTTGTCAGAACGCTTCTCTCCAGTTTTATTGTGAAGCTATTTCCTTTTCCACCAGAGGCCTCAAAGCGATCCAAATGTCCACTTGCAGATTTTATAAAAATACTGTTTCAAAGCTGCTCAGTCAAAAGAACAGTTCAACTCTGTGAGACGAATGCTCACATTACAAAGAAGTTTGTGAGAATTCTTCTGTCTAGTTATTATGTGAAGATATTTCGTTATCCACCAGAGGCCTCAAAGCCCTCCAAATATCCACCTGCAGATTCTACAAAAAGAGTGTTTCAAAACTGCTCAATGAAAAGTAAGGATCAACTCTGTGAGATGAATGCACACATCACAAAGAAGTTTGCCAGAATGCTTCTGTCTAGTTTTTAGGTGGAGATATTTCCTTTTCCTCCACAGGCTTCAAAGCGCTTCAAATGTTCACATGCAAATTCTACAAAAAGAGGGTTTCAAAGCTGCTCAATCAAAAGAAAGGTTCAACTCTGTGAGATGAATGCACACATCAGAAAGAAGTTTGTCAGAAGGCTTCCATCTAGTTTTTATGTGAATATATTTCTTTTTCGACCCTAGGCCTCAAAGCGCTTCAAATGTCCACTTGCAGATTCTACGAAAAGTGTTTCAAAATGGCTCAATTGAAAGTAAGGTTTAACTCTGTGAGATTAATGCACACACACAAAGAAATTGGTCAGAATGCTTCTGTCTCCTTCTGATGTGAAGATATTTTCTTTTCCACCGTAGGCCTCAAAGCACTTCGAATGTCCACTTGCATTTATTACAAAAGTGGTCTTTCAAAGATGCTCAATCAAAAGTAAGGGTCAAGTCTGAGAGATAAATTCACACATCCCAAAGGAGGCTCTCAGAGTGCTTCTGTCAAGTTTTTATGTGAAGATACCTCCTTTTCCACCGTAGGCCTCAAAGCACAACAAATATCCACTTGCAGATTCTACAAATAGAGTGTTTCAAGATTGCTTAATCAAAAGAAAGGTTCAACTCTGTGAGATGAATGCACACATCTCGAAGAAGTTTGTCAAAATGCGTCCGTCTAATTTTTATGTGAAGATATTTCCTTTTCCACCTTAGGCTTCATAGCGTTTCAAATGTCCACTTGCAGATTCCACAAAAAGAGTGTTTCAAAACTGCTCAATCACAAGAAAGTTGAAATCTATGAAGTAAATTCACACATCACAAAGAAGCTTGTCAGAATGCTTCTGTCTAGTTTTTATGTGAAGATATTGCCTTTTCCACCATAGGCCTCAAAGCGCTGCAAAGGTCCACTAGCAGATTCTACGAAAAGAGTGTTTCAAAGCTGCTCCATCAAAGGAAAGATTCAACTCTGTGAGATGAGTGCAGATATCACAAATAAGTTTCTCAGAATGCTTCTGTCTAGTTATTATATGAAGACATTTCGTTTTCCAACAAAGGCTTCAAAGCGCTCCAAATGACTATTGCAGATTCTACAAAAAGAGTGTTTCAAAACTGCTCAATGAAAATTAAGGTTCAACTCTGTGAGATGAATGCACATATAACAAAGAAATTTGTCAGAATGCTTCTGTCTTGTTCTTATGTGAAGATATTTAATTTTCCATGATCGGCCTCAAAGCACTCCAATTATCCACTTTCCTATAGTACAAAGAAAGTCTTTCAAACTGCTCAATCAAAAGTGAGGTTCAACTCTGTGAGATGAATGCACGTATCACAAAGACAGTTTTCAGAATGCTTCTGACTAGTATTTATGTGAAGATATTTTCTTTTCCACCATAGGCCTCAAAGCACAACAAATGTCCGTTTGCAGATTCTACAGAGAGTTTCATGACTGTTCAATCAAAAGAAAAGTTCAACTCTTTGACATGAATGCACATATCACAAAGAAGTTTTTCAGAATGCTTCTGTCTAGTTTTTATATGAAGATATTTCCCTTTCTACCATAAGCCCCAAAGCACTCCAAATGTCCACTCCCACATTCTACAAATGGAGTGTTTCAAAGCTGGTCTATCAAAAGAAATGTTCAACTCTGAGATGTATGCACACATCACAGAGAAGTTTGTCAGTATGCTTCTGTCTAGTTTTTATGTGAAGATATTTCCTATTGAACCATAGGCCTGAAATTGCTCCAAATGTCCCCTTGAAGATTCTAGGAAAAGAGTGTTTCAAAGCTGCTCAATCAACATAAATATTCCACGCCATGAGATGCATGCACACATCCAAAGGAGTTTGTCAAAATGCTTCTGTCTAGTTTTTATGTGAAGGGATTTCCTTTTCCACCACAGGCCTCAAGGTGCTCCAAATGTCCACTTCCAGATTCTACTAAAACAGTGTTTCAAAACTGGTCAATGAAAAGAAATGTTCAACTCTGTGAGATCAATGTACACAGCATAAAGTAATTTGTCAGAATGCTTCTATCTACTTTTTACGTGAAGATATTTCCTATTCCGCATTAGGCCACAAAAGGCTCCAAGTGTCCACTTCCAGGTTCTACTAAAAGAGCATTTCGAAGCTGGTCAATCAAAAGAAAGGTTCAACTCTGTGAGAGGAATGCACACATCACAAAGATGTTTTTCAGAATGCCTCCATCTAATTTTTATATGAAGATATTTCCCTTTCCGTGATAGGCCTCAAAGTGCTCCAAATGTCGTCATCCAGATTCCACAAAAAGTATGTTTCATAACTGCTCAATGAAAATTAACTTTCAACGCTGTGAGATGAATGCGCACACGAAAAAGAAATTTGTCAGTATGCTTCTGTCTAGTTCTTATGTGAAGATATTTCCTTTTCCACCGTAGGCCTCAAAGCGTTCCAAAGGTCCACTTGTAGATTCTGACAAAAGAGTGTTTCAAAACTGTTCAATGAAAAGTAAGGTTCAACTCTGTGAGATGAATGCACACATCACATAGAAAGCTTCTCAGATAGCTTCTGTCTAGCTGTGATATGAAGATATTTCGTTATCCACCGTAGGCCTCAGAGCACTCGAAATGTCCACTTGCAGATGCTACAAAAGAGTGTTTCAAAACTACTCAATGAAAAGCAAGGTTCAGCCCCGTGAGATGAATGCATGCATCCCAAAGTAGTTTGTGAGAATGCTTCTGTCTAGGTTTTTTGTGAATGTATTTCCTTTCCAGCAAAGGCCTCAAAGTGCTCCAAAAATCCACTTGCAGATTCCCCAAAGGAAGGTTTCAAAACTGCTCAATTGAAAGTAAGGTTCAACTCTGTGAGATGAATGTACACATCACAAAGTAGTTTGTCAAAATCCTTCTGTCTAGTTTTAATGTGAACATATTTCCTTTTCGTGTTTCAAAACTGGTCAATCCAAAGTAAGGTTCAACTCTGTGAGATGAATACACATATCACAAGAAAATTCTCCGAATGCTTCTGTCTAGTGCTTAGGTGAAGATATTTCCTTTGCCACAATAGACCTCAAAGCACTCCAAATGTCCACATGCAGATCATTCAAAAAGGGTGTTTCAAAACTGCTCAATAAACACTAAGGTTTCACTCTGTGTGATAAGTGCACATATCACAAAGAAGGTTGTCCGAGGGCTTCTGTCTCATTTTTGTGTGAAGATATTTCCTTTTCCACCACAGGCCCCAAACCTTCCAAATGCCTACTTGCAGATTCTACAGAAAGAGTGTTTCAAAGCTGCTCAATCAAAAGATAGTTTCAACTCTGTGAGACGAAGGCACACATCACAAAGAAGCTTGTCAGAATGCTTGTGTCTAGTTCTTATGGGAAGATATTTCCTTTAACACCATAGCCCTCCAAGCGCTCAAAATGTCCACTTGCAGATTCTACGAAAACAGTGTTTCAAAACTGTTCAACCAGAGTAAGGTTCAACTCCGTGAGATGAATGCACACATCACAAAGAAATTTATCAGAATCCTTCTGTCTACTTCTTAAGTGAAGATATTTCCTTTTCCACCATAGGCCTCAAAGCACTCCAAAGGTCCACTTGCAGATAGTAGAAAAAGGGGGTTTCCAAACTGCTCAATCAAAAGTAAGGTTCAGCTTTGTGAGATGAATGCATATGTCACAAAGTATGTTGTGAGAATGCTTCTGTCTCCTTTTTATGTGAAGACGATTCCTTTTCCACTATAGGCCTCAAACCGCTCCAAATGTCCATTTGCAGATTCTACAAAAAGAGTGCTTCAAAGCTACTCAATCCAACGAAGGTTCAAATCTGTGAGATGAATTCTCACGTCACAAAGAAGCTTCTCAGAATGCTTCTCTCTAGTTATTATTATACGAAGACATTTCGTTATCCACCATAGGCCTCCAAGAGCTCCAAATATCCACTTTCAGATTCTACAAAAAGAATGTTTCAAAGCTGCTCAATCAAAAGAAAAGTGAAACTCTGTGTGATACGAAAGCACACATCACATTGGAGTTTCTCATAAGGCTTCTGCCTAGTTATTACATGAAGACGTTTCGTTATCCACCATAGGCCTTGAAGCGATCCAAATGTCATCTTGCAGATTCTACAAAATGAGTATTTAAAAATTCCTCAATGAAAAGTAAGGTTCAACTCTGTGAGAAGAATGCACACATCACAAAATAGTTTGTCAGAGTGCTTCTGTGTAGTCGTTATGTGAAGATATTTCCTTTTCCGTCAGAGGCCTCAAGCCACTGCAAATATCCACTGGGAGATTCTACAGATAGAGTGTTTCAAAGTTGCTCAGTCAAAAGAAAGGTTCAACTCTGTGAGTTGAATGCACACATCACGAAGGAGTTTGTCGCAATGCTTCTGTCTAGTCTTTTATGAAGATATTTCCTTTTCCACCATAGGCCTCAAAGCAATCCAAAGGTCCACTTTCAAATTCTACAAAAAGTGTGTTTCAAAACTGCTCAATCAAAAGCAAGGTTCAACTCTGTGAGATGAATGTACACATCACAAAGAAGTTTGTCAGAACGCTTCTCTCCAGTTTTATTGTGAAGCTATTTCCTTTTCCACCAGAGGCCTCAAAGCGATCCAAATGTCCACTTGCAGATTTTATAAAAATACTGTTTCAAAGCTGCTCAGTCAAAAGAACAGTTCAACTCTGTGAGACGAATGCTCACATTACAAAGAAGTTTGTGAGAATTCTTCTGTCTAGTTATTATGTGAAGATATTTCGTTATCCACCAGAGGCCTCAAAGCCCTCCAAATATCCACCTGCAGATTCTACAAAAAGAGTGTTTCAAAACTGCTCAATGAAAAGTAAGGATCAACTCTGTGAGACGAATGCACACATCACAAAGAAGTTTGCCAGAATGCTTCTGTCTAGTTTTTAGGTGGAGATATTTCCTTTTCCTCCACAGGCCTCAAAGCGCTTCAAATGTTCACATGCAAATTCTACCAAAAGAGGGTTTCAAAGCTGCTCAATCAAAAGAAAGGTTCAACTCTGTGAGATGAATGCACACATCGGAAAGAAGTTTGTCAGAAGGCTTCCATCTAGTTTTTATGTGAATATATTTCTTTTTCGACCCTAGGCCTCAAAGCGCTTCAAATGTCCACTTGCAGATTCTACGAAAAGTGTTTCAAAATGGCTCAATTGAAAGTAAGGTTTAACTCTGTGAGATTAATGCACACACCACAAAGAAATTGGTCAGAATGCTTCTGTCTCCTTCTGATGTGAAGATATTTTCTTTTCCACCGTAGGCCTCAAAGCACTTCGAATGTCCACTTGCATTTATTACAAAAGTGGTCTTTCAAAGATGCTCAATCAAAAGTAAGGGTCAAGTCTGAGAGATAAATGCACACATCCCAAAGGAGGCTCTCAGAGTGCTTCTGTCAAGTTTTTATGTGAAGATATTTCCTTTTCCACCGTAGGCCTCAAAGCACAACAAATATCCACTTGCAGATTCTACAAAAAGAGTGTTTCAAGATTGCTTAATCAAAAGAAAGGTTCAACTCTGTGAGATGAATGCACACATCTCGAAGAAGTTTGTCAAAATGCGTCCGTCTAATTTTTATGTGAAGATATTTCCTTTTCCACCTTAGGCTTCATAGCGTTCCAAATGTCCACTTGCAGATTCCACAAAAAGAGTGTTTCAAAACTGCTCAATCACAAGAAAGTTGAAATCTATGAAGTAAATTCACACATCACAAACAAGTTTGTCAGAATGCTTCTGTCTAGTTTTTATGTGAAGATATTGCCTTTTCCACCATAGGCCTCAAAGCGCTGCAAAGGTCCACTAGCAGATTCTACGAAAAGAGTGTTTCAAAGCTGCTCCATCAAAGGAAAGATTCAACTCTGTGAGATGAGTGCAGATATCACAAATAAGTTTCTCAGAATGCTTCTGTCTAGTTATTATATGAAGACATTTCGTTTTCCAACAAAGGCCTCAAAGCGCTCCAAATGACTACTTGCAGATTCTACAAAAAGAGTGTTTCAAAACTGCTCAATGAAAATTAAGGTTCAACTCTGTGAGATGAATGCACATATCACAAAGAAATTTGTCAGAATGCTTCTGTCTTGTTCTTATGTGAAGATATTTAATTTTCCAGGATCGGCCTCAAAGCACTCCAATTATCCACTTTCCTATAGTACAAAAAAAGTCTTTCAAACTGCTCAATCAAAAGTGAGGTTCAACTCTGTGAGATGAATGCACGTATCACAAAGACAGTTTTCAGAATGCTTCTGACTAGTATTTATGTGAAGATATTATCTTTTCCACCATAGGCCTCAAAGCACAACCAATGTCCGTTTGCAGATTCTACAGAGAGTTTCATGACTGTTCAATCAAAAGAAAAGTTCAACTCTTTGACATGAATGCACATATCACAAAGAAGTTTTTCAGAATGCTTCTGTCTAGTTTTTATATGAAGATATTTCCCTTTCTACCATAAGCCTCAAAGCACTCCAAATGTCCACTCCCACATTCTACAAATGGAGTGTTTCAAAGCTGGTCTATCAAAAGAAATGTTCAACTCTCTGAGATGTATGCACACATCACAGAGAAGTTTGTCAGTATGCTTCTGTCTAGTTTTTATGTGAAGATATTTCCTATTGAACCATAGGCCTGAAATTGCTCCAAATGTCCCCTTGAAGATTCTAGAAAAAGAGTGTTTCAAAGCTGCTCAATCAACAGAAATATTCCACGCCATGGGATGCATGCACACATCCAAAGGAGTTTGTCAAAATGCTTCTGTCTAGTTTTTATGTGAAGGGATTTCCTTTTCCACCACAGGCCTCAAGGTGCTCCAAATGTCCACTTCCAGATTCTACTAAAACAGTGTTTCAAAACTGGTCAATGAAAAGAAATGTTCAACTCTGTGAGATGAATGCACACAGCATAAAGTAATTTGTCAGAATGCTTCTATCTACTTTTTACGTGAAGATATTTCCTTTTCCGCATTAGGCCACAAAAGGCTCCAAATGTCCACTTCCAGGTTCTACTAAAAGAGCATTTCGAAGCTGGTCAATCAAAAGAAAGGTTCAACTCTGTGAGATGAATGCACACATCACAAAGATGTTTTTCAGAATGCCTCCATCTAATTTTTATATGAAGATATTTCCCTTTCCGTGATAGGCCTCAAAGTGCTCCAAATGTCGTCATCCAGATTCAACAAAAGGTATGTTTCATAACTGCTCAATGAAAATTAACTTTCAACTCTGTGAGATGAATGCGCACACGAAAAAGAAATTTGTCAGTATGCTTCTGTCTAGTTCTTATGTGAAGATATTTCCTTTTCCACCGTAGGCCTCAAAGCGTTCCAAAGGTCCACTTGTAGGTTCTGCCAAAAGAGTGTTTCAAAACTGTTCAGTGAAAAGTAAGGTTCAACTCTGTGAGATGAATGCACACATCACATAGAAAGCTTCTCAGATAGCTTCTGTCTAGCTGTGATATGAAGATATTTCGTTATCCACCGTAGGCCTCAGAGCACTCGAAATGTCCACTTGCAGATGCTACAAAAGAGTGTTTCAAAACTACTAAATGAAAAGCAAGGTTCAGCCCCGTGAGATGAATGCATGCATCCCAAAGTAGTTTGTGAGAATGCTTCTGTCTAGGTTTTTTGTGAATGTATTTCCTTTCCAGCAAAGGCCTCAAAGTGCTCCAAAAATCCACTTGCAGATTCCCCAGAGGAAGGTTTCAAAACTGCTCAATGGAAAGTAAGGTTCAACTCTGTGAGATGAATGTACACATCACAAAGTAGTTTGTCAAAATCCTTCTGTCTAGTTTTAATGTGAAGATATTTCCTTTTCGTGTTTCAAAACTGGTCAATCCAAAGTAAGGTTCAACTCTGTGAGATGAATACACATATCACAAGAAAATTCTCCGAATGCTTCTGTCTAGTGCTTAGGTGAAGATATTTCCTTTGCCACAATAGACCTCAAAGCACTCCAAATGTCCACATGCAGATCATTCAAAAAGGGTGTTTCAAAACTGCTCAATAAACACTAAGGTTTCACTCTGTGTGAGAAGTGCACATATCACAAAGAAGGTTGTCCGAGGGCTTCTGTCTAATTTTTGTGTGAAGATATTTCCTTTTCCACCACAGGCCCCAAACCTTCCAAATGCCTACTTGCAGATTCTACAGAAAGAGTGTTTCAAAGCTGCTCAATCAAAAGATAGTTTCAACTCTGTGAGACGAATGCACACATCACAAAGAAGCTTGTCAGAATGCTTGTGTCTAGTTCTTATGGGAAGATATTTCCTTTAACACCATAGCCCTCCAAGCGCTCAAAATGTCCACTTGCAGATTCTACGAAAACAGTGTTTCAAAACTGTTCAACCAGAGGAAGGTTCAACTCTGTGAGATGAATGCACACATCACAAAGAAATTTATCAGAATCCTTCTGTCTACTTCTTAAGTGAAGATATTTCCTTTTCCACCATAGGCCTCAAAGCACTCCAAAGGTCCACTTGCAGATAGTAGAAAAAGGGGGTTTCCAAACTGCTCAATCAAAAGTAAGGTTCAGCTTTGTGAGATGAATGCATATGTCACAAAGAATGTTGTGAGAATGCTTCTGTCTCCTTTTTATGTGAAGACGATTCCTTTTCCACTATAGGCCTCAAACCGCTCCAAATGTCCATTTGCAGATCCTACAAAAAGAGTGCTTCAAAGCTACTCAATCAAACGAAGGTTCAAATCTGTGAGATCAATTCTCACGTCACAAAGAAGCTTCTCAGAATGCTTCTCTCTAGTTATTATTATACGAAGACATTTCGTTATCCACCATAGGCCTCCAAGAGCTCCAAATATCCACTTTCAGATTCTACAAAAAGAATGTTTCAAAGCTGCTCAATCAAAAGAAAAGTGAAACTCTGTGTGATACGAAAGCACACATCACATTGGAGTTTCTCATAATGCTTCTGCCTAGTTATTACATGAAGACGTTTCGTTATCCACCATAGGCCTTGAAGCGCTCCAAATGTCATCTTGCAGATTCTACAAAAAGAGTATTTAAAAATTCCTCAATGAAAAGTAAGGTTCAACTCTGTGAGAAGAATGCACACATCACAAAATAGTTTGTCAGAGTGCTTCTGTCTAGTTGTTATGTGAAGATATTTCCTTTTCCGTCAGAGGCCTCAAGCCACTGCAAATATCCACTGGGAGATTCTACAGATAGAGTGTTTCAAAGTTGCTCAGTCAAAAGAAAGGTTCAACTCTGTGAGTTGAATGCACACATCCCAAAGGAGTTTGTCACAATGCTTCTGTCTAGTCTTTATGTGAAGATATTTCCTTTTCCACCATAGGCCTCAAAGCAATCCAAAGGTCCACTTTCAAATTCTACAAAAAGTGTGTTTCAAAACTGCTCAATGAAAAGCAAGGTTCAACTCTGTGAGATGAATGTACACATCACAAAGAAGTTTGTCAGAACGCTTCTCTCCAGTTTTATTGTGAAGCTATTTCCTTTTCCACCAGAGGCCTCAAAGCGATCCAAATGTCCACTTGCAGATTTTATAAAAATACTGTTTCAAAGCTGCTCAGTCAAAAGAACAGTTCAACTCTGTGAGACGAATGCTCACATTACAAAGAAGTTTGTGAGAATTCTTCTGTCTAGTTATTATGTGAAGATATTTCGTTATCCACCAGAGGCCTCAAAGCCCTCCAAATATCCACCTGCAGATTCTACAAAAAGAGTGTTTCAAAACTGCTCAATCAAAAGAAAGGTTCAACTCTGTGAGATGAATGCAGACATCAGAAAGAAGTTTGTCAGAAGGCTTCCATCTAGTTTTTATGTGAATATATTTCTTTTTCGACCCTAGGCCTCAAAGCGCTTCAAATGTCCACTTGCAGATTCTACGAAAAGTGTTTCAAAATGGCTCAATTGAAAGTAAGGTTTAACTCTGTGAGATTAATGCACACACCACAAAGAAATTGGTCAGAATGCTTCTGTCTCCTTCTGATATGAAGATATTTTCTTTTCCACCGTAGGCCTCAAAGCACTTCGAATGTCCACTTGCATTTATTACAAAAGTGGTCTTTCAAAGATGCTCAATCAAAAGTAAGGGTCAAGTCTGAGAGATAAATGCACACATCCCAAAGGAGGCTCTCAGAGTGCTTCTGTCAAGTTTTTATGTGAAGATATTTCCTTTTCCACCGTAGGCCTCAAAGCACAACAAATATCCACTTGCAGATTCTACAAATAGAGTGTTTCAAGATTGCTTAATCAAAAGAAAGGTTCAACTCTGTGAGATGGATGCACACATCTCGAAGAAGTTTGTCAAAATGCGTCCGTCTAATTTTTATGTGAAGATATTTCCTTTTCCACCTTAGGCTTCATAGCGTTCCAAATGTCCACTTGCAGATTCCACAAAAAGAGTGTTTCAAAACTGCTCAATCACAAGAAAGTTGAAATCTATGAAGTAAATTCACACATCACAAAGAAGCTTGTCAGAATGCTTCTACTTTTTATGTGAAGATATTGCCTTTTCCACCATAGGCCTCAAAGCGCTGCAAAGGTCCACTAGCAGATTCTACGAAAAGAGTGTTTCAAAGCTGCTCCATCAAAGGAAAGATTCAACTCTGTGAGATGAGTGCAGATATCACAAATAAGTTTCTCAGAATGCTTCTGTCTAGTTATTATATGAAGACATTTCGTTTTCCAACAAAGGCCTCAAAGCGCTCCAAATGACTACTTGCAGATTCTACAAAAAGAGTGTTTCAAAACTGCTCAATGAAAATTAAGGTTCAACTCTGTGAGATGAATGCACATATCACAAAGAAATTTGTCAGAATGCTTCTGTCTTGTTCTTATGTGAAGATATTTAATTTTCCAGGATCGGCCTCAAAGCACTCCAATTATCCACTTTCCTATAGTACAAAAAAAGTCTTTCAAACTGCTCAATCAAAAGTGAGGTTCAACTCTGTGAGATGAATGCACGTATCACAAAGACAGTTTTCAGAATGCTTCTGACTAGTATTTATGTGAAGATATTATCTTTTCCACCATAGGCCTCAAAGCACAACCAATGTCCGTTTGCAGATTCTACAGAGAGTTTCATGACTGTTCAATCAAAAGAAAAGTTCAACTCTTTGACATGAATGCACATATCACAAAGAAGTTTTTCAGAATGCTTCTGTCTAGTTTTTATATGAAGATATTTCCCTTTCTACCATAAGCCTCAAAGCACTCCAAATGTCCACTCCCACATTCTACAAATGGAGTGTTTCAAAGCTGGTCTATCAAAAGAAATGTTCAACTCTCTGAGATGTATGCACACATCACAGAGAAGTTTGTCAGTATGCTTCTGTCTAGTTTTTATGTGAAGATATTTCCTATTGAACCATAGGCCTGAAATTGCTCCAAATGTCCCCTTGAAGATTCTAGAAAAAGAGTGTTTCAAAGCTGCTCAATCAACAGAAATATTCCACGCCATGGGATGCATGCACACATCCAAAGGAGTTTGTCAAAATGCTTCTGTCTAGTTTTTATGTGAAGGGATTTCCTTTTCCACCACAGGCCTCAAGGTGCTCCAAATGTCCACTTCCAGATTCTACTAAAACAGTGTTTCAAAACTGGTCAATGAAAAGAAATGTTCAACTCTGTGAGATGAATGCACACAGCATAAAGTAATTTGTCAGAATGCTTCTATCTACTTTTTACGTGAAGATATTTCCTTTTCCGCATTAGGCCACAAAAGGCTCCAAATGTCCACTTCCAGGTTCTACTAAAAGAGCATTTCGAAGCTGGTCAATCAAAAGAAAGGTTCAACTCTGTGAGAGGAATGCACACATCACAAAGATGTTTTTCAGAATGCCTCCATCTAATTTTTATATGAAGATATTTCCCTTTCCGTGATAGGCCTCAAAGTGCTCCAAATGTCGTCATCCAGATACAACAAAAAGTATGTTTCATAACTGCTCAATGAAAATTAACTTTCAACGCTGTGAGATGAATGCGCACACGAAAAAGAAATTTGTCAGTATGCTTCTGTCTAGTTCTTATGTGAAGATATTTCCTTTTCCACCGTAGGCCTCAAAGCGTTCCAAAGGTCCACTTGTAGATTCTGCCAAAAGAGTGTTTCAAAACTGTTCAGTGAAAAGTAAGGTTCAACTCTGTGAGATGAATGCACACATCACATAGAAAGCTTCTCAGATAGCTTCTGTCTAGCTGTGATATGAAGATATTTCGTTATCCACCGTAGGCCTCAGAGCACTCGAAATGTCCACTTGCAGATGCTACAAAAGAGTGTTTCAAAACTACTCAATGAAAAGCAAGGTTCAGCCCCGTGAGATGAATGCATGCATCCCAAAGTAGTTTGTGAGAATGCTTCTGTCTAGGTTTTTTGTGAATGTATTTCCTTTCCAGCAAAGGCCTCAAAGTGCTCCAAAAATCCACTTGCAGATTCCCCAAAGGAAGGTTTCAAAACTGCTCAATGGAAAGTAAGGTTCAACTTTGTGAGATGAATGTACACATCACAAAGTAGTTTGTCAAAATCCTTCTGTCTAGTTTTAATGTGAAGATATTTCCTTTTCGTGTTTCAAATCTGGTCAATCCAAAGTAAGGTTCAACTCTGTGAGATGAATACACATATCACAAGAAAATTCTCTGAATGCTTCTGTCTAGTGCTTAGGTGAAGATATTTCCTTTGCCACAATAGACCTCAAAGCACTCCAAATGTCCACATGCAGATCATTCAAAAAGGGTGTTTCAAAACTGCTCAATAAACACTAAGGTTTCACTCTGTGTGAGAAGTGCACATATCACAAAGAAGGTTGTCCGAGGGCTTCTGTCTAATTTTTGTGTGAAGATATTTCCTTTTCCACCACAGGCCCCAAACCTTCCAAATGCCTACTTGCAGATTCTACAGAAAGAGTGTTTCAAAGCTGCTCAATCAAAAGATAGTTTCAACTCTGTGAGACGAATGCACACATCACAAAGAAGCTTGTCAGAATGCTTGTGTCTAGTTCTTATGGGAAGATATTTCCTTTAACACCATAGCCCTCCAAGCGCTCAAAATGTCCACTTGCAGATTCTACGAAAACAGTGTTTCAAAACTGTTCAACCAGAGGAAGGTTCAACTCTGTGAGATGAATGCACACATCACAAAGAAATTTATCAGAATCCTTCTGTCTACTTCTTAAGTGAAGATATTTCCTTTTCCACCATAGGCCTCAAAGCACTCCAAAGGTCCACTTGCAGATAGTAGAAAAAGGGGGTTTCCAAACTGCTCAATCAAAAGTAAGGTTCAGCTTTGTGAGATGAATGCATATGTCACAAAGAATGTTGTGAGAATGCTTCTGTCTCCTTTTTATGTGAAGACGATTCCTTTTCCACTATAGGCCTCAAACCGCTCCAAATGTCCATTTGCAGATCCTACAAAAAGAGTGCTTCAAAGCTACTCAATCAAACGAAGGTTCAAATCTGTGAGATCAATTCTCACGTCACAAAGAAGCTTCTCAGAATGCTTCTCTCTAGTTATTATTATACGAAGACATTTCGTTATCCACCATAGGCCTCCAAGAGCTCCAAATATCCACTTTCAGATTCTACAAAAAGAATGTTTCAAAGCTGCTCAATCAAAAGAAAAGTGAAACTCTGTGTGATACGAAAGCACACATCACATTGGAGTTTCTCATAATGCTTCTGCCTAGTTATTACATGAAGACGTTTCGTTATCCACCATAGGCCTTGAAGCGCTCCAAATGTCATCTTGCAGATTCTACAAAAAGAGTATTTAAAAATTCCTCAATGAAAAGTAAGGTTCAACTCTGTGAGAAGAATGCACACATCACAAAATAGTTTGTCAGAGTGCTTCTGTCTAGTTGTTATGTGAAGATATTTCCTTTTCCGTCAGAGGCCTCAAGCCACTGCAAATATCCACTGGGAGATTCTACAGATAGAGTGTTTCAAAGTTGCTCAGTCAAAAGAAAGGTTCAACTCTGTGAGTTGAATGCACACATCCCAAAGGAGTTTGTCACAATGCTTCTGTCTAGTCTTTATGTGAAGATATTTCCTTTTCCACCATAGGCCTCAAAGCAATCCAAAGGTCCACTTTCAAATTCTACAAAAAGTGTGTTTCAAAACTGCTCAATGAAAAGCAAGGTTCAACTCTGTGAGATGAATGTACACATCACAAAGAAGTTTGTCAGAACGCTTCTCTCCAGTTTTATTGTGAAGCTATTTCCTTTTCCACCAGAGGCCTCAAAGCGATCCAAATGTCCACTTGCAGATTTTATAAAAATACTGTTTCAAAGCTGCTCAGTCAAAAGAACAGTTCAACTCTGTGAGACGAATGCTCACATTACAAAGAAGTTTGTGAGAATTCTTCTGTCTAGTTATTATTATGTGAAGATATTTCGTTATCCACCAGAGGCCTCAAAGCCCTCCAAATATCCACCTGCAGATTCTACAAAAAGAGTGTTTCAAAACTGCTCAATGAAAAGTAAGGATCAACTCTGTGAGACGAATGCACACATCACAAAGAAGTTTGCCAGAATGCTTCTGTCTAGTTTTTAGGTGGAGATATTTCCTTTTCCTCCACAGGCCTCAAAGCGCTTCAAATGTTCACATGCAAATTCTACCAAAAGAGGGTTTCAAAGCTGCTCAATCAAAAGAAAGGTTCAACTCTGTGAGATGAATGCACACATCGGAAAGAAGTTTGTCAGAAGGCTTCCATCTAGTTTTTATGTGAATATATTTCTTTTTCGACCCTAGGCCTCAAAGCGCTTCAAATGTCCACTTGCAGATTCTACGAAAAGTGTTTCAAAATGGCTCAATTGAAAGTAAGGTTTAACTCTGTGAGATTAATGCACACACCACAAAGAAATTGGTCAGAATGCTTCTGTCTCCTTCTGATGTGAAGATATTTTCTTTTCCACCGTAGGCCTCAAAGCACTTCGAATGTCCACTTGCATTTATTACAAAAGTGGTCTTTCAAAGATGCTCAATCAAAAGTAAGGGTCAAGTCTGAGAGATAAATGCACACATCCCAAAGGAGGCTCTCAGAGTGCTTCTGTCAAGTTTTTATGTGAAGATATTTCCTTTTCCACCGTAGGCCTCAAAGCACAACAAATATCCACTTGCAGATTCTACAAAAAGAGTGTTTCAAGATTGCTTAATCAAAAGAAAGGTTCAACTCTGTGAGATGAATGCACACATCTCGAAGAAGTTTGTCAAAATGCGTCCGTCTAATTTTTATGTGAAGATATTTCCTTTTCCACCTTAGGCTTCATAGCGTTCCAAATGTCCACTTGCAGATTCCACAAAAAGAGTGTTTCAAAACTGCTCAATCACAAGAAAGTTGAAATCTATGAAGTAAATTCACACATCACAAAGAAGTTTGTCAGAATGCTTCTGTCTAGTTTTTATGTGAAGATATTGCCTTTTCCACCATAGGCCTCAAAGCGCTGCAAAGGTCCACTAGCAGATTCTACGAAAAGAGTGTTTCAAAGCTGCTCCATCAAAGGAAAGATTCAACTCTGTGAGATGAGTGCAGATATCACAAATAAGTTTCTCAGAATGCTTCTGTCTAGTTATTATATGAAGACATTTCGTTTTCCAACAAAGGCCTCAAAGCGCTCCAAATGACTACTTGCAGATTCTACAAAAAGAGTGTTTCAAAACTGCTCAATGAAAATTAAGGTTCAACTCTGTGAGATGAATGCACATATCACAAAGAAATTTGTCAGAATGCTTCTGTCTTGTTCTTATGTGAAGATATTTAATTTTCCAGGATCGGCCTCAAAGCACTCCAATTATCCACTTTCCTATAGTACAAAAAAAGTCTTTCAAACTGCTCAATCAAAAGTGAGGTTCAACTCTGTGAGATGAATGCACGTATCACAAAGACAGTTTTCAGAATGCTTCTGACTAGTATTTATGTGAAGATATTATCTTTTCCACCATAGGCCTCAAAGCACAACCAATGTCCGTTTGCAGATTCTACAGAGAGTTTCATGACTGTTCAATCAAAAGAAAAGTTCAACTCTTTGACATGAATGCACATATCACAAAGAAGTTTTTCAGAATGCTTCTGTCTAGTTTTTATATGAAGATATTTCCCTTTCTACCATAAGCCTCAAAGCACTCCAAATGTCCACTCCCACATTCTACAAATGGAGTGTTTCAAAGCTGGTCTATCAAAAGAAATGTTCAACTCTCTGAGATGTATGCACACATCACAGAGAAGTTTGTCAGTATGCTTCTGTCTAGTTTTTATGTGAAGATATTTCCTATTGAACCATAGGCCTGAAATTGCTCCAAATGTCCCCTTGAAGATTCTAGAAAAAGAGTGTTTCAAAGCTGCTCAATCAACAGAAATATTCCACGCCATGAGATGCATGCACACATCCAAAGGAGTTTGTCAAAATGCTTCTGTCTAGTTTTTATGTGAAGGGATTTCCTTTTCCACCACAGGCCTCAAGGTGCTCCAAATGTCCACTTCCAGATTCTACTAAAACAGTGTTTCAAAACTGGTCAATGAAAAGAAATGTTCAACTCTGTGAGATGAATGCACACAGCATAAAGTAATTTGTCAGAATGCTTCTATCTACTTTTTACGTGAAGATATTTCCTTTTCCGCATTAGGCCACAAAAGGCTCCAAATGTCCACTTCCAGGTTCTACTAAAAGAGCATTTCGAAGCTGGTCAATCAAAAGAAAGGTTCAACTCTGTGAGATGAATGCACACATCACAAAGATGTTTTTCAGAATGCCTCCATCTAATTTTTATATGAAGATATTTCCCTTTCCGTGATAGGCCTCAAAGTGCTCCAAATGTCGTCATCCAGATTCAACAAAAGGTATGTTTCATAACTGCTCAATGAAAATTAACTTTCAAATCTGTGAGATGAATGCGCACACGAAAAAGAAATTTGTCAGTATGCTTCTGTCTAGTTCTTATGTGAAGATATTTCCTTTTCCACCGTAGGCCTCAAAGCGTTCCAAAGGTCCACTTGTAGATTCTGCCAAAAGAGTGTTTCAAAACTGTTCAGTGAAAAGTAAGGTGCAACTCTGTGAGATGAATGCACACATCACATAGAAAGCTTCTCAGATAGCTTCTGTCTAGCTGTGATATGAAGATATTTCGTTATCCACCGTAGGCCTCAGAGCACTCGAAATGTCCACTTGCAGATGCTACAAAAGAGTGTTTCAAAACTACTCAATGAAAAGCAAGGTTCAGCCCCGTGAGATGAATGCATGCATCCCAAAGTAGTTTGTGAGAATGCTTCTGTCTAGGTTTTTTGTGAATGTATTTCCTTTCCAGCAAAGGCCTCAAAGTGCTCCAAAAATCCACTTGCAGATTCCCCAGAGGAAGGTTTCAAAACTGCTCAATGGAAAGTAAGGTTCAACTCTGTGAGATGAATGTACACATCACAAAGTAGTTTGTCAAAATCCTTCTGTCTAGTTTTAATGTGAAGATATTTCCTTTTCGTGTTTCAAAACTGGTCAATCCAAAGTAAGGTTCAACTCTGTGAGATGAATACACATATCACAAGAAAATTCTCCGAATGCTTCTGTCTAGTGCTTAGGTGAAGATATTTCCTTTGCCACAATAGACCTCAAAGCACTCCAAATGTCCACATGCAGATCATTCAAAAAGGGTGTTTCAAAACTGCTCAATAAACACTAAGGTTTCACTCTGTGTGAGAAGTGCACATATCACAAAGAAGGTTGTCCGAGGGCTTCTGTCTAATTTTTGTGTGAAGATATTTCCTTTTCCACCACAGGCCCCAAACCTTCCAAATGCCTACTTGCAGATTCTACAGAAAGAGTGTTTCAAAGCTGCTCAATCAAAAGATAGTTTCAACTCTGTGAGACGAATGCACACATCACAAAGAAGCTTGTCAGAATGCTTGTGTCTAGTTCTTATGGGAAGATATTTCCTTTAACACCATAGCCCTCCAAGCGCTCAAAATGTCCACTTGCAGATTCTACGAAAACAGTGTTTCAAAACTGTTCAACCAGAGGAAGGTTCAACTCTGTGAGATGAATGCACACATCACAAAGAAATTTATCAGAATCCTTCTGTCTACTTCTTAAGTGAAGATATTTCCTTTTCCACCATAGGCCTCAAAGCACTCCAAAGGTCCACTTGCAGATAGTAGAAAAAGGGGGTTTCCAAACTGCTCAATCAAAAGTAAGGTTCAGCTTTGTGAGATGAATGCATATGTCACAAAGAATGTTGTGAGAATGCTTCTGTCTCCTTTTTATGTGAAGACGATTCCTTTTCCACTATAGGCCTCAAACCGCTCCAAATGTCCATTTGCAGATCCTACAAAAAGAGTGCTTCAAAGCTACTCAATCAAACGAAGGTTCAAATCTGTGAGATCAATTCTCACGTCACAAAGAAGCTTCTCAGAATGCTTCTCTCTAGTTATTATTATACGAAGACATTTCGTTATCCACCATAGGCCTCCAAGAGCTCCAAATATCCACTTTCAGATTCTACAAAAAGAATGTTTCAAAGCTGCTCAATCAAAAGAAAAGTGAAACTCTGTGTGATACGAAAGCACACATCACATTGGAGTTTCTCATAATGCTTCTGCCTAGTTATTACATGAAGACGTTTCGTTATCCACCATAGGCCTTGAAGCGCTCCAAATGTCATCTTGCAGATTCTACCAAAAGAGTATTTAAAAATTCCTCAATGAAAAGTAAGGTTCAACTCTGTGAGAAGAATGCACACATCACAAAATAGTTTGTCAGAGTGCTTCTGTCTAGTTGTTATGTGAAGATATTTCCTTTTCCGTCAGAGGCCTCAAGCCACTGCAAATATCCACTGGGAGATTCTACAGATAGAGTGTTTCAAAGTTGCTCAGTCAAAAGAAAGGTTCAACTCTGTGAGTTGAATGCACACATCCCAAAGGAGTTTGTCACAATGCTTCTGTCTAGTCTTTATGTGAAGATATTTCCTTTTCCACCATAGGCCTCAAAGCAATCCAAAGGTCCACTTTCAAATTCTACAAAAAGTGTGTTTCAAAACTGCTCAATGAAAAGCAAGGTTCAACTCTGTGAGATGAATGTACACATCACAAAGAAGTTTGTCAGAACGCTTCTCTCCAGTTTTATTGTGAAGCTATTTCCTTTTCCACCAGAGGCCTCAAAGCGATCCAAATGTCCACTTGCAGATTTTATAAAAATACTGTTTCAAAGCTGCTCAGTCAAAAGAACAGTTCAACTCTGTGAGACGAATGCTCACATTACAAAGAAGTTTGTGAGAATTCTTCTGTCTAGTTATTATGTGAAGATGTTTCGTTATCCACCAGAGGCCTCAAAGCCCTCCAAATATCCACCTGCAGATTCTACAAAAAGAGTGTTTCAAAACTGCTCAATCAAAAGAAAGGTTCAACTCTGTGAGATGAATGCAGACATCAGAAAGAAGTTTGTCAGAAGGCTTCCATCTAGTTTTTATGTGAATATATTTCTTTTTCGACCCTAGGCCTCAAAGCGCTTCAAATGTCCACTTGCAGATTCTACGAAAAGTGTTTCAAAATGGCTCAATTGAAAGTAAGGTTTAACTCTGTGAGATTAATGCACACACCACAAAGAAATTGGTCAGAATGCTTCTGTCTCCTTCTGATATGAAGATATTTTCTTTTCCACCGTAGGCCTCAAAGCCCTTCGAATGTCCACTTGCATTTATTACAAAAGTGGTCTTTCAAAGATGCTCAATCAAAAGTAAGGGTCAAGTCTGAGAGATAAATGCACACATCCCAAAGGAGGCTCTCAGAGTGCTTCTGTCAAGTTTTTATGTGAAGATATTTCCTTTTCCACCGTAGGCCTCAAAGCACAACAAATATCCAATTGCAGATTCTACAAATAGAGTGTTTCAAGATTGCTTAATCGAAAGAAAGGTTCAACTCTGTGAGATGGATGCACACATCTCGAAGAAGTTTGTCAAAATGCGTCCGTCTAATTTTTATGTGAAGATATTTCCTTTTCCACCTTAGGCTTCATAGCGTTCCAAATGTCCACTTGCAGATTCCACAAAAAGAGTGTTTCAAAACTGCTCAATCACAAGAAAGTTGAAATCTATGAAGTAAATTCACACATCACAAAGAAGCTTGTCAGAATGCTTCTGTCTACTTTTTATGTGAAGATATTGCCTTTTCCACCATAGGCCTCAAAGCGCTGCAAAGGTCCACTAGCAGATTCTACGAAAAGAGTGTTTCAAAGCTGCTCCATCAAAGGAAAGATTCAACTCTGTGAGATGAGTGCAGATATCACAAATAAGTTTCTCAGAATGCTTCTGTCTAGTTATTATATGAAGACATTTCGTTTTCCAACAAAGGCCTCAAAGCGCTCCAAATGACTACTTGCAGATTCTACAAAAAGAGTGTTTCAAAACTGCTCAATGAAAATTAAGGTTCAACTCTGTGAGATGAATGCACATATCACAAAGAAATTTGTCAGAATGCTTCTGTCTTGTTCTTATGTGAAGATATTTAATTTTCCAGGATCGGCCTCAAAGCACTCCAATTATCCACTTTCCTATAGTACAAAAAAAGTCTTTCAAACTGCTCAATCAAAAGTGAGGTTCAACTCTGTGAGATGAATGCACGTATCACAAAGACAGTTTTCAGAATGCTTCTGACTAGTATTTATGTGAAGATATTATCTTTTCCACCATAGGCCTCAAAGCACAACCAATGTCCGTTTGCAGATTCTACAGAGAGTTTCATGACTGTTCAATCAAAAGAAAAGTTCAACTCTTTGACATGAATGCACATATCACAAAGAAGTTTTTCAGAATGCTTCTGTCTAGTTTTTATATGAAGATATTTCCCTTTCTACCATAAGCCTCAAAGCACTCCAAATGTCCACTCCCACATTCTACAAATGGAGTGTTTCAAAGCTGGTCTATCAAAAGAAATGTTCAACTCTCTGAGATGTATGCACACATCACAGAGAAGTTTGTCAGTATGCTTCTGTCTAGTTTTTATGTGAAGATATTTCCTATTGAACCATAGGCCTGAAATTGCTCCAAATGTCCCCTTGAAGATTCTAGAAAAAGAGTGTTTCAAAGCTGCTCAATCAACAGAAATATTCCACGCCATGGGATGCATGCACACATCCAAAGGAGTTTGTCAAAATGCTTCTGTCTAGTTTTTATGTGAAGGGATTTCCTTTTCCACCACAGGCCTCAAGGTGCTCCAAATGTCCACTTCCAGATTCTACTAAAACAGTGTTTCAAAACTGGTCAATGAAAAGAAATGTTCAACTCTGTGAGATGAATGCACACAGCATAAAGTAATTTGTCAGAATGCTTCTATCTACTTTTTACGTGAAGATATTTCCTTTTCCGCATTAGGCCACAAAAGGCTCCAAATGTCCACTTCCAGGTTCTACTAAAAGAGCATTTCGAAGCTGGTCAATCAAAAGAAAGGTTCAACTCTGTGAGAGGAATGCACACATCACAAAGATGTTTTTCAGAATGCCTCCATCTAATTTTTATATGAAGATATTTCCCTTTCCGTGATAGGCCTCAAAGTGCTCCAAATGTCGTCATCCAGATACAACAAAAAGTATGTTTCATAACTGCTCAATGAAAATTAACTTTCAACGCTGTGAGATGAATGCGCACACGAAAAAGAAATTTGTCAGTATGCTTCTGTCTAGTTCTTATGTGAAGATATTTCCTTTTCCACCGTAGGCCTCAAAGCGTTCCAAAGGTCCACTTGTAGATTCTGCCAAAAGAGTGTTTCAAAACTGTTCAGTGAAAAGTAAGGTTCAACTCTGTGAGATGAATGCACACATCACATAGAAAGCTTCTCAGATAGCTTCTGTCTAGCTGTGATATGAAGATATTTCGTTATCCACCGTAGGCCTCAGAGCACTCGAAATGTCCACTTGCAGATGCTACAAAAGAGTGTTTCAAAACTACTCAATGAAAAGCAAGGTTCAGCCCCGTGAGATGAATGCATGCATCCCAAAGTAGTTTGTGAGAATGCTTCTGTCTAGGTTTTTTGTGAATGTATTTCCTTTCCAGCAAAGGCCTCAAAGTGCTCCAAAAATCCACTTGCAGATTCCCCAAAGGAAGGTTTCAAAACTGCTCAATGGAAAGTAAGGTTCAACTCTGTGAGATGAATGTACACATCACAAAGTAGTTTGTCAAAATCCTTCTGTCTAGTTTTAATGTGAAGATATTTCCTTTTCGTGTTTCAAAACTGGTCAATCCAAAGTAAGGTTCAACTCTGTGAGATGAATACACATATCACAAGAAAATTCTCCGAATGCTTCTGTCTAGTGCTTAGGTGAAGATATTTCCTTTGCCACAATAGACCTCAAAGCACTCCAAATGTCCACATGCAGATCATTCAAAAAGGGTGTTTCAAAACTGCTCAATAAACACTAAGGTTTCACTCTGTGTGAGAAGTGCACATATCACAAAGAAGGTTGTCCGAGGGCTTCTGTCTAATTTTTGTGTGAAGATATTTCCTTTTCCACCACAGGCCCCAAACCTTCCAAATGCCTACTTGCAGATTCTACAGAAAGAGTGTTTCAAAGCTGCTCAATCAAAAGATAGTTTCAACTCTGTGAGACGAATGCACACATCACAAAGAAGCTTGTCAGAATGCTTGTGTCTAGTTCTTATGGGAAGATATTTCCTTTAACACCATAGCCCTCCAAGCGCTCAAAATGTCCACTTGCAGATTCTACGAAAACAGTGTTTCAAAACTGTTCAACCAGAGGAAGGTTCAACTCTGTGAGATGAATGCACACATCACAAAGAAATTTATCAGAATCCTTCTGTCTACTTCTTAAGTGAAGATATTTCCTTTTCCACCATAGGCCTCAAAGCACTCCAAAGGTCCACTTGCAGATAGTAGAAAAAGGGGGTTTCCAAACTGCTCAATCAAAAGTAAGGTTCAGCTTTGTGAGATGAATGCATATGTCACAAAGAATGTTGTGAGAATGCTTCTGTCTCCTTTTTATGTGAAGACGATTCCTTTTCCACTATAGGCCTCAAACCGCTCCAAATGTCCATTTGCAGATCCTACAAAAAGAGTGCTTCAAAGCTACTCAATCAAACGAAGGTTCAAATCTGTGAGATCAATTCTCACGTCACAAAGAAGCTTCTCAGAATGCTTCTCTCTAGTTATTATTATACGAAGACGTTTCGTTATCCACCATAGGCCTCCAAGAGCTCCAAATATCCACTTTCAGATTCTACAAAAAGAATGTTTCAAAGCTGCTCAATCAAAAGAAAAGTGAAACTCTGTGTGATACGAAAGCACACATCACATTGGAGTTTCTCATAATGCTTCTGCCTAGTTATTACATGAAGACGTTTCGTTATCCACCATAGGCCTTGAAGCGCTCCAAATGTCATCTTGCAGATTCTACAAAAAGAGTATTTAAAAATTCCTCAATGAAAAGTAAGGTTCAACTCTGTGAGAAGAATGCACACATCACAAAATAGTTTGTCAGAGTGCTTCTGTCTAGTTGTTATGTGAAGATATTTCCTTTTCCGTCAGAGGCCTCAAGCCACTGCAAATATCCACTGGGAGATTCTACAGATAGAGTGTTTCAAAGTTGCTCAGTCAAAAGAAAGGTTCAACTCTGTGAGTTGAATGCACACATCCCAAAGGAGTTTGTCACAATGCTTCTGTCTAGTCTTTATGTGAAGATATTTCCTTTTCCACCATAGGCCTCAAAGCAATCCAAAGGTCCACTTTCAAATTCTACAAAAAGTGTGTTTCAAAACTGCTCAATGAAAAGCAAGGTTCAACTCTGTGAGATGAATGTACACATCACAAAGAAGTTTGTCAGAACGCTTCTCTCCAGTTTTATTGTGAAGCTATTTCCTTTTCCACCGGAGGCCTCAAAGCGATCCAAATGTCCACTTGCAGATTTTATAAAAATACTGTTTCAAAGCTGCTCAGTCAAAAGAACAGTTCAACTCTGTGAGACGAATGCTCACATTACAAAGAAGTTTGTGAGAATTCTTCTGTCTAGTTATTATTATGTGAAGATATTTCGTTATCCACCAGAGGCCTCAAAGCCCTCCAAATATCCACCTGCAGATTCTACAAAAAGAGTGTTTCAAAACTGCTCAATGAAAAGTAAGGATCAACTCTGTGAGACGAATGCACACATCACAAAGAAGTTTGCCAGAATGCTTCTGTCTAGTTTTTAGGTGGAGATATTTCCTTTTCCTCCACAGGCCTCAAAGCGCTTCAAATGTTCACATGCAAATTCTACCAAAAGAGGGTTTCAAAGCTGCTCAATCAAAAGAAAGGTTCAACTCTGTGAGATGAATGCACACATCGGAAAGAAGTTTGTCAGAAGGCTTCCATCTAGTTTTTATGTGAATATATTTCTTTTTCGACCCTAGGCCTCAAAGCGCTTCAAATGTCCACTTGCAGATTCTACGAAAAGTGTTTCAAAATGGCTCAATTGAAAGTAAGGTTTAACTCTGTGAGATTAATGCACACACCACAAAGAAATTGGTCAGAATGCTTCTGTCTCCTTCTGATATGAAGATATTTTCTTTTCCACCGTAGGCCTCAAAGCACTTCGAATGTCCACTTGCATTTATTACAAAAGTGGTCTTTCAAAGATGCTCAATCAAAAGTAAGGGTCAAGTCTGAGAGATAAATGCACACATCCCAAAGGTGGCTCTCAGAGTGCTTCTGTCAAGTTTTTATGTGAAGATATTTCCTTTTCCACCGTAGGCCTCAAAGCACAACAAATATCCACTTGCAGATTCTACAAAAAGAGTGTTTCAAGATTGCTTAATCAAAAGAAAGGTTCAACTCTGTGAGATGAATGCACACATCTCGAAGAAGTTTGTCAAAATGCGTCCGTCTAATTTTTATGTGAAGATATTTCCTTTTCCACCTTAGGCTTCATAGCGTTCCAAATGTCCACTTGCAGATTCCACAAAAAGAGTGTTTCAAAACTGCTCAATCACAAGAAAGTTGAAATCTATGAAGTAAATTCACACATCACAAACAAGTTTGTCAGAATGCTTCTGTCTAGTTTTTATGTGAAGATATTGCCTTTTCCACCATAGGCCTCAAAGCGCTGCAAAGGTCCACTAGCAGATTCTACGAAAAGAGTGTTTCAAAGCTGCTCCATCAAAGGAAAGATTCAACTCTGTGAGATGAGTGCAGATATCACAAATAAGTTTCTCAGAATGCTTCTGTCTAGTTATTATATGAAGACATTTCGTTTTCCAACAAAGGCCTCAAAGCGCTCCAAATGACTACTTGCAGATTCTACAAAAAGAGTGTTTCAAAACTGCTCAATGAAAATTAAGGTTCAACTCTGTGAGATGAATGCACATATCACAAAGAAATTTGTCAGAATGCTTCTGTCTTGTTCTTATGTGAAGATATTTAATTTTCCAGGATCGGCCTCAAAGCACTCCAATTATCCACTTTCCTATAGTACAAAAAAAGTCTTTCAAACTGCTCAATCAAAAGTGAGGTTCAACTCTGTGAGATGAATGCACGTATCACAAAGACAGTTTTCAGAATGCTTCTGACTAGTATTTATGTGAAGATATTATCTTTTCCACCATAGGCCTCAAAGCACAACCAATGTCCGTTTGCAGATTCTACAGAGAGTTTCATGACTGTTCAATCAAAAGAAAAGTTCAACTCTTTGACATGAATGCACATATCACAAAGAAGTTTTTCAGAATGCTTCTGTCTAGTTTTTATATGAAGATATTTCCCTTTCTACCATAAGCCTCAAAGCACTCCAAATGTCCACTCCCACATTCTACAAATGGAGTGTTTCAAAGCTGGTCTATCAAAAGAAATGTTCAACTCTCTGAGATGTATGCACACATCACAGAGAAGTTTGTCAGTATGCTTCTGTCTAGTTTTTATGTGAAGATATTTCCTATTGAACCATAGGCCTGAAATTGCTCCAAATGTCCCCTTGAAGATTCTAGAAAAAGAGAGTTTCAAAGCTGCTCAATCAACAGAAATATTCCACGCCATGAGATGCATGCACACATCCAAAGGAGTTTGTCAAAATGCTTCTGTCTAGTTTTTATGTGAAGGGATTTCCTTTTCCACCACAGGCCTCAAGGTGCTCCAAATGTCCACTTCCAGATTCTACTAAAACAGTGTTTCAAAACTGGTCAATGAAAAGAAATGTTCAACTCTGTGAGATGAATGCACACAGCATAAAGTAATTTGTCAGAATGCTTCTATCTACTTTTTACGTGAAGATATTTCCTTTTCCGCATTAGGCCACAAAAGGCTCCAAATGTCCACTTCCAGGTTCTACTAAAAGAGCATTTCGAAGCTGGTCAATCAAAAGAAAGGTTCAACTCTGTGAGAGGAATGCACACATCACAAAGATGTTTTTCAGAATGCCTCCATCTAATTTTTATATGAAGATATTTCCCTTTCCGTGATAGGCCTCAAAGTGCTCCAAATGTCGTCATCCAGATACAACAAAAAGTATGTTTCATAACTGCTCAATGAAAATTAACTTTCAACGCTGTGAGATGAATGCGCACACGAAAAAGAAATTTGTCAGTATGCTTCTGTCTAGTTCTTATGTGAAGATATTTCCTTTTCCACCGTAGGCCTCAAAGCGTTCCAAAGGTCCACTTGTAGATTCTGCCAAAAGAGTGTTTCAAAACTGTTCAGTGAAAAGTAAGGTTCAACTCTGTGAGATGAATGCACACATCACATAGAAAGCTTCTCAGATAGCTTCTGTCTAGCTGTGATATGAAGATATTTCGTTATCCACCGTAGGCCTCAGAGCACTCGAAATGTCCACTTGCAGATGCTACAAAAGAGTGTTTCAAAACTACTCAATGAAAAGCAAGGTTCAGCCCCGTGAGATGAATGCATGCATCCCAAAGTAGTTTGTGAGAATGCTTCTGTCTAGGTTTTTTGTGAATGTATTTCCTTTCCAGCAAAGGCCTCAAAGTGCTCCAAAAATCCACTTGCAGATTCCCCAAAGGAAGGTTTCAAAACTGCTCAATGGAAAGTAAGGTTCAACTCTGTGAGATGAATGTACACATCACAAAGTAGTTTGTCAAAATCCTTCTGTCTAGTTTTAATGTGAAGATATTTCCTTTTCGTGTTTCAAAACTGGTCAATCCAAAGTAAGGTTCAACTCTGTGAGATGAATACACATATCACAAGAAAATTCTCCGAATGCTTCTGTCTAGTGCTTAGGTGAAGATATTTCCTTTGCCACAATAGACCTCAAAGCACTCCAAATGTCCACATGCAGATCATTCAAAAAGGGTGTTTCAAAACTGCTCAATAAACACTAAGGTTTCACTCTGTGTGAGAAGTGCACATATCACAAAGAAGGTTGTCCGAGGGCTTCTGTCTAATTTTTGTGTGAAGATATTTCCTTTTCCACCACAGGCCCCAAACCTTCCAAATGCCTACTTGCAGATTCTACAGAAAGAGTGTTTCAAAGCTGCTCAATCAAAAGATAGTTTCAACTCTGTGAGACGAATGCACACATCACAAAGAAGCTTGTCAGAATGCTTGTGTCTAGTTCTTATGGGAAGATATTTCCTTTAACACCATAGCCCTCCAAGCGCTCAAAATGTCCACTTGCAGATTCTACGAAAACAGTGTTTCAAAACTGTTCAACCAGAGGAAGGTTCAACTCTGTGAGATGAATGCACACATCACAAAGAAATTTATCAGAATCCTTCTGTCTACTTCTTAAGTGAAGATATTTCCTTTTCCACCATAGGCCTCAAAGCACTCCAAAGGTCCACTTGCAGATAGTAGAAAAAGGGGGTTTCCAAACTGCTCAATCAAAAGTAAGGTTCAGCTTTGTGAGATGAATGCATATGTCACAAAGAATGTTGTGAGAATGCTTCTGTCTCCTTTTTATGTGAAGACGATTCCTTTTCCACTATAGGCCTCAAACCGCTCCAAATGTCCATTTGCAGATCCTACAAAAAGAGTGCTTCAAAGCTACTCAATCAAACGAAGGTTCAAATCTGTGAGATCAATTCTCACGTCACAAAGAAGCTTCTCAGAATGCTTCTCTCTAGTTATTATTATACGAAGACGTTTCGTTATCCACCATAGGCCTCCAAGAGCTCCAAATATCCACTTTCAGATTCTACAAAAAGAATGTTTCAAAGCTGCTCAATCAAAAGAAAAGTGAAACTCTGTGTGATACGAAAGCACACATCACATTGGAGTTTCTCATAATGCTTCTGCCTAGTTATTACATGAAGACGTTTCGTTATCCACCATAGGCCTTGAAGCGCTCCAAATGTCATCTTGCAGATTCTACAAAAAGAGTATTTAAAAATTCCTCAATGAAAAGTAAGGTTCAACTCTGTGAGAAGAATGCACACATCACAAAATAGTTTGTCAGAGTGCTTCTGTCTAGTTGTTATGTGAAGATATTTCCTTTTCCGTCAGAGGCCTCAAGCCACTGCAAATATCCACTGGGAGATTCTACAGATAGAGTGTTTCAAAGTTGCTCAGTCAAAAGAAAGGTTCAACTCTGTGAGTTGAATGCACACATCCCAAAGGAGTTTGTCACAATGCTTCTGTCTAGTCTTTATGTGAAGATATTTCCTTTTCCACCATAGGCCTCAAAGCAATCCAAAGGTCCACTTTCAAATTCTACAAAAAGTGTGTTTCAAAACTGCTCAATGAAAAGCAAGGTTCAACTCTGTGAGATGAATGTACACATCACAAAGAAGTTTGTCAGAACGCTTCTCTCCAGTTTTATTGTGAAGCTATTTCCTTTTCCACCAGAGGCCTCAAAGCGATCCAAATGTCCACTTGCAGATTTTATAAAAATACTGTTTCAAAGCTGCTCAGTCAAAAGAACAGTTCAACTCTGTGAGACGAATGCTCACATTACAAAGAAGTTTGTGAGAATTCTTCTGTCTAGTTATTATTATGTGAAGATATTTCGTTATCCACCAGAGGCCTCAAAGCCCTCCAAATATCCACCTGCAGATTCTACAAAAAGAGTGTTTCAAAACTGCTCAATGAAAAGTAAGGATCAACTCTGTGAGACGAATGCACACATCACAAAGAAGTTTGCCAGAATGCTTCTGTCTAGTTTTTAGGTGGAGATATTTCCTTTTCCTCCACAGGCCTCAAAGCGCTTCAAATGTTCACATGCAAATTCTACCAAAAGAGGGTTTCAAAGCTGCTCAATCAAAAGAAAGGTTCAACTCTGTGAGATGAATGCACACATCGGAAAGAAGTTTGTCAGAAGGCTTCCATCTAGTTTTTATGTGAATATATTTCTTTTTCGACCCTAGGCCTCAAAGCGCTTCAAATGTCCACTTGCAGATTCTACGAAAAGTGTTTCAAAATGGCTCAATTGAAAGTAAGGTTTAACTCTGTGAGATTAATGCACACACCACAAAGAAATTGGTCAGAATGCTTCTGTCTCCTTCTGATATGAAGATATTTTCTTTTCCACCGTAGGCCTCAAAGCACTTCGAATGTCCACTTGCATTTATTACAAAAGTGGTCTTTCAAAGATGCTCAATCAAAAGTAAGGGTCAAGTCTGAGAGATAAATGCACACATCCCAAAGGTGGCTCTCAGAGTGCTTCTGTCAAGTTTTTATGTGAAGATATTTCCTTTTCCACCGTAGGCCTCAAAGCACAACAAATATCCACTTGCAGATTCTACAAAAAGAGTGTTTCAAGATTGCTTAATCAAAAGAAAGGTTCAACTCTGTGAGATGAATGCACACATCTCGAAGAAGTTTGTCAAAATGCGTCCGTCTAATTTTTATGTGAAGATATTTCCTTTTCCACCTTAGGCTTCATAGCGTTCCAAATGTCCACTTGCAGATTCCACAAAAAGAGTGTTTCAAAACTGCTCAATCACAAGAAAGTTGAAATCTATGAAGTAAATTCACACATCACAAAGAAGTTTGTCAGAATGCTTCTGTCTAGTTTTTATGTGAAGATATTGCCTTTTCCACCATAGGCCTCAAAGCGCTGCAAAGGTCCACTAGCAGATTCTACGAAAAGAGTGTTTCAAAGCTGCTCCATCAAAGGAAAGATTCAACTCTGTGAGATGAGTGCAGATATCACAAATAAGTTTCTCAGAATGCTTCTGTCTAGTTATTATATGAAGACATTTCGTTTTCCAACAAAGGCCTCAAAGCGCTCCAAATGACTACTTGCAGATTCTACAAAAAGAGTGTTTCAAAACTGCTCAATGAAAATTAAGGTTCAACTCTGTGAGATGAATGCACATATCACAAAGAAATTTGTCAGAATGCTTCTGTCTTGTTCTTATGTGAAGATATTTAATTTTCCAGGATCGGCCTCAAAGCACTCCAATTATCCACTTTCCTATAGTACAAAAAAAGTCTTTCAAACTGCTCAATCAAAAGTGAGGTTCAACTCTGTGAGATGAATGCACGTATCACAAAGACAGTTTTCAGAATGCTTCTGACTAGTATTTATGTGAAGATATTATCTTTTCCACCATAGGCCTCAAAGCACAACCAATGTCCGTTTGCAGATTCTACAGAGAGTTTCATGACTGTTCAATCAAAAGAAAAGTTCAACTCTTTGACATGAATGCACATATCACAAAGAAGTTTTTCAGAATGCTTCTGTCTAGTTTTTATATGAAGATATTTCCCTTTCTACCATAAGCCTCAAAGCACTCCAAATGTCCACTCCCACATTCTACAAATGGAGTGTTTCAAAGCTGGTCTATCAAAAGAAATGTTCAACTCTCTGAGATGTATGCACACATCACAGAGAAGTTTGTCAGTATGCTTCTGTCTAGTTTTTATGTGAAGATATTTCCTATTGAACCATAGGCCTGAAATTGCTCCAAATGTCCCCTTGAAGATTCTAGAAAAAGAGTGTTTCAAAGCTGCTCAATCAACAGAAATATTCCACGCCATGAGATGCATGCACACATCCAAAGGAGTTTGTCAAAATGCTTCTGTCTAGTTTTTATGTGAAGGGATTTCCTTTTCCACCACAGGCCTCAAGGTGCTCCAAATGTCCACTTCCAGATTCTACTAAAACAGTGTTTCAAAACTGGTCAATGAAAAGAAATGTTCAACTCTGTGAGATGAATGCACACAGCATAAAGTAATTTGTCAGAATGCTTCTATCTACTTTTTACGTGAAGATATTTCCTTTTCCGCATTAGGCCACAAAAGGCTCCAAGTGTCCACTTCCAGGTTCTACTAAAAGAGCATTTCGAAGCTGGTCAATCAAAAGAAAGGTTCAACTCTGTGAGAGGAATGCACACATCACAAAGATGTTTTTCAGAATGCCTCCATCTAATTTTTATATGAAGATATTTCCCTTTCCGTGATAGGCCTCAAAGTGCTCCAAATGTCGTCATCCAGATTCCACAAAAAGTATGTTTCGTAACTGCTCAATGAAAATTAACTTTCAACTCTGTGAGATGAATGCGCACACGAAAAAGAAATTTGTCAGTATGCTTCTGTCTAGTTCTTATGTGAAGATATTTCCTTTTCCACCGTAGGCCTCAAAGCGTTCCAAAGGTCCACTTGTAGATTCTGCCAAAAGAGTGTTTCAAAACTGTTCAATGAAAAGTAAGGTTCAACTCTGTGAGATGAATGCACACATCACATAGAAAGCTTCTCAGATAGCTTCTGTCTAGCTGTGATATGAAGATATTTCGTTATCCACCGTAGGCCTCAGAGCACTCGAAATGTCCACTTGCAGATGCTACAAAAGAGTGTTTCAAAACTACTCAATGAAAAGCAAGGTTCAGCCCCGTGAGATGAATGCATGCATCCCAAAGTAGTTTGTGAGAATGCTTCTGTCTAGGTTTTTTGTGAATGTATTTCCTTTCCAGCAAAGGCCTCAAAGTGCTCCAAAAATCCACTTGCAGATTCCACAGAGGAAGGTTTCAAAACTGCTCAATGGAAAGTAAGGTTCAACTCTGTGAGATGAATGCACACATCACAAAGTAGTTTGTCAAAATCCTTCTGTCTAGTTTTAATGTGAAGATATTTCCTTTTCGTGTTTCAAAACTGGTCAATCCAAAGTAAGGTTCAACTCTGTGAGATGAATACACATGTCACAAGAAAATTCTCAGAATGCTTCTGTCTAGTTCTTAGGTGAAGATATTTCCTTTGCCACAGTAGACCTCAAAGCACTCCAAATGTCCACATGCAGATCATTCAAAAAGGGTGTTTCAAAACTGCTCAATAAACACTAAGGTTTCACTCTGTGTGATAAGTGCACATATCACAAAGAAGGTTGTCCGAGTGCTTCTGTCTAATTTTTGTGTGAAGATATTTCCTTTTCCACCACAGGCCCCAAACCTTCAAAATGCCTACTTGCAGATTCTACAGAAAGAGTGTTTCAAAGCTGCTCAATCAAAAGATAGTTTCAACTCTGTGAGACGAATGCACACATCACAAAGAAGCTTGTCAGAATGCTTGTGTCTAGTTCTTATGGGAAGATATTTCCTTTAACACCATAGCCCTCCAAGCGCTCAAAATGTCCACTTGCAGATTCTACGAAAACAGTGTTTCAAAACTGTTCAACCAGAGGAAGGTTCAACTCTGTGAGATGAATGCACACATGACAAAGAAATTTATCAGAATCCTTCTGTCTACTTCTTTAGTGAAGATATTTCCTTTTCCACCGTAGGCCTCAAAGCACTCCAAAGGTCCACTTGCAGATAGTAGAAAAAGGGGGTTTCCAAACTGCTCAATCAAAAGTAAGGTTCAGCTTTGTGAGATGAATGCATATGTCACAAAGAATGTTGTGAGAATGCTTCTGTCTCCTTTTTATGTGAAGACGATTCCTTTTCCACTATAGGCCTCAAACCGCTCCAAATGTCCATTTGCAGATCCTACAAAAAGAGTGCTTCAAAGCTACTCAATCAAACGAAGGTTCAAATCTGTGAGATCAATTCTCACGTCACAAAGAAGCTTCTCAGAATGCTTCTCTCTAGTTATTATTATACGAAGACGTTTCGTTATCCACCATAGGCCTCCAAGAGCTCCAAATATCCACTTTCAGATTCTACAAAAAGAATGTTTCAAAGCTGCTCAATCAAAAGAAAAGTGAAACTCTGTGTGATACGAAAGCACACATCACATTGGAGTTTCTCATAATGCTTCTGCCTAGTTATTACATGAAGACGTTTCGTTATCCACCATAGGCCTTGAAGCGCTCCAAATGTCATCTTGCAGATTCTACAAAAAGAGTATTTAAAAATTCCTCAATGAAAAGTAAGGTTCAACTCTGTGAGAAGAATGCACACATCACAAAATAGTTTGTCAGAGTGCTTCTGTCTAGTTGTTATGTGAAGATATTTCCTTTTCCGTCAGAGGCCTCAAGCCACTGCAAATATCCACTGGGAGATTCTACAGATAGAGTGTTTCAAAGTTGCTCAGTCAAAAGAAAGGTTCAACTCTGTGAGTTGAATGCACACATCCCAAAGGAGTTTGTCACAATGCTTCTGTCTAGTCTTTATGTGAAGATATTTCCTTTTCCACCATAGGCCTCAAAGCAATCCAAAGGTCCACTTTCAAATTCTACAAAAAGTGTGTTTCAAAACTGCTCAATGAAAAGCAAGGTTCAACTCTGTGAGATGAATGTACACATCACAAAGAAGTTTGTCAGAACGCTTCTCTCCAGTTTTATTGTGAAGCTATTTCCTTTTCCACCGGAGGCCTCAAAGCGATCCAAATGTCCACTTGCAGATTTTATAAAAATACTGTTTCAAAGCTGCTCAGTCAAAAGAACAGTTCAACTCTGTGAGACGAATGCTCACATTACAAAGAAGTTTGTGAGAATTCTTCTGTCTAGTTATTATTATGTGAAGATATTTCGTTATCCACCAGAGGCCTCAAAGCCCTCCAAATATCCACCTGCAGATTCTACAAAAAGAGTGTTTCAAAACTGCTCAATGAAAAGTAAGGATCAACTCTGTGAGACGAATGCACACATCACAAAGAAGTTTGCCAGAATGCTTCTGTCTAGTTTTTAGGTGGAGATATTTCCTTTTCCTCCACAGGCCTCAAAGCGCTTCAAATGTTCACATGCAAATTCTACCAAAAGAGGGTTTCAAAGCTGCTCAATCAAAAGAAAGGTTCAACTCTGTGAGATGAATGCACACATCGGAAAGAAGTTTGTCAGAAGGCTTCCATCTAGTTTTTATGTGAATATATTTCTTTTTCGACCCTAGGCCTCAAAGCGCTTCAAATGTCCACTTGCAGATTCTACGAAAAGTGTTTCAAAATGGCTCAATTGAAAGTAAGGTTTAACTCTGTGAGATTAATGCACACACCACAAAGAAATTGGTCAGAATGCTTCTGTCTCCTTCTGATATGAAGATATTTTCTTTTCCACCGTAGGCCTCAAAGCACTTCGAATGTCCACTTGCATTTATTACAAAAGTGGTCTTTCAAAGATGCTCAATCAAAAGTAAGGGTCAAGTCTGAGAGATAAATGCACACATCCCAAAGGTGGCTCTCAGAGTGCTTCTGTCAAGTTTTTATGTGAAGATATTTCCTTTTCCACCGTAGGCCTCAAAGCACAACAAATATCCACTTGCAGATTCTACAAAAAGAGTGTTTCAAGATTGCTTAATCAAAAGAAAGGTTCAACTCTGTGAGATGAATGCACACATCTCGAAGAAGTTTGTCAAAATGCGTCCGTCTAATTTTTATGTGAAGATATTTCCTTTTCCACCTTAGGCTTCATAGCGTTCCAAATGTCCACTTGCAGATTCCACAAAAAGAGTGTTTCAAAACTGCTCAATCACAAGAAAGTTGAAATCTATGAAGTAAATTCACACATCACAAAGAAGTTTGTCAGAATGCTTCTGTCTAGTTTTTATGTGAAGATATTGCCTTTTCCACCATAGGCCTCAAAGCGCTGCAAAGGTCCACTAGCAGATTCTACGAAAAGAGTGTTTCAAAGCTGCTCCATCAAAGGAAAGATTCAACTCTGTGAGATGAGTGCAGATATCACAAATAAGTTTCTCAGAATGCTTCTGTCTAGTTATTATATGAAGACATTTCGTTTTCCAACAAAGGCCTCAAAGCGCTCCAAATGACTACTTGCAGATTCTACAAAAAGAGTGTTTCAAAACTGCTCAATGAAAATTAAGGTTCAACTCTGTGAGATGAATGCACATATCACAAAGAAATTTGTCAGAATGCTTCTGTCTTGTTCTTATGTGAAGATATTTAATTTTCCAGGATCGGCCTCAAAGCACTCCAATTATCCACTTTCCTATAGTACAAAAAAAGTCTTTCAAACTGCTCAATCAAAAGTGAGGTTCAACTCTGTGAGATGAATGCACGTATCACAAAGACAGTTTTCAGAATGCTTCTGACTAGTATTTATGTGAAGATATTATCTTTTCCACCATAGGCCTCAAAGCACAACCAATGTCCGTTTGCAGATTCTACAGAGAGTTTCATGACTGTTCAATCAAAAGAAAAGTTCAACTCTTTGACATGAATGCACATATCACAAAGAAGTTTTTCAGAATGCTTCTGTCTAGTTTTTATATGAAGATATTTCCCTTTCTACCATAAGCCTCAAAGCACTCCAAATGTCCACTCCCACATTCTACAAATGGAGTGTTTCAAAGCTGGTCTATCAAAAGAAATGTTCAACTCTCTGAGATGTATGCACACATCACAGAGAAGTTTGTCAGTATGCTTCTGTCTAGTTTTTATGTGAAGATATTTCCTATTGAACCATAGGCCTGAAATTGCTCCAAATGTCCCCTTGAAGATTCTAGAAAAAGAGTGTTTCAAAGCTGCTCAATCAACAGAAATATTCCACGCCATGAGATGCATGCACACATCCAAAGGAGTTTGTCAAAATGCTTCTGTCTAGTTTTTATGTGAAGGGATTTCCTTTTCCACCACAGGCCTCAAGGTGCTCCAAATGTCCACTTCCAGATTCTACTAAAACAGTGTTTCAAAACTGGTCAATGAAAAGAAATGTTCAACTCTGTGAGATGAATGCACACAGCATAAAGTAATTTGTCAGAATGCTTCTATCTACTTTTTACGTGAAGATATTTCCTTTTCCGCATTAGGCCACAAAAGGCTCCAAGTGTCCACTTCCAGGTTCTACTAAAAGAGCATTTCGAAGCTGGTCAATCAAAAGAAAGGTTCAACTCTGTGAGAGGAATGCACACATCACAAAGATGTTTTTCAGAATGCCTCCATCTAATTTTTATATGAAGATATTTCCCTTTCCGTGATAGGCCTCAAAGTGCTCCAAATGTCGTCATCCAGATTCAACAAAAAGTATGTTTCGTAACTGCTCAATGAAAATTAACTTTCAACTCTGTGAGATGAATGCGCACACGAAAAAGAAATTTGTCAGTATGCTTCTGTCTAGTTCTTATGTGAAGATATTTCCTTTTCCACCGTAGGCCTCAAAGCGTTCCAAAGGTCCACTTGTAGATTCTGCCAAAAGAGTGTTTCAAAACTGTTCAATGAAAAGTAAGGTTCAACTCTGTGAGATGAATGCACACATCACATAGAAAGCTTCTCAGATAGCTTCTGTCTAGCTGTGATATGAAGATATTTCGTTATCCACCGTAGGCCTCAGAGCACTCGAAATGTCCACTTGCAGATGCTACAAAAGAGTGTTTCAAAACTACTCAATGAAAAGCAAGGTTCAGCCCCGTGAGATGAATGCATGCATCCCAAAGTAGTTTGTGAGAATGCTTCTGTCTAGGTTTTTTGTGAATGTATTTCCTTTCCAGCAAAGGCCTCAAAGTGCTCCAAAAATCCACTTGCAGATTCCACAGAGGAAGGTTTCAAAACTGCTCAATGGAAAGTAAGGTTCAACTCTGTGAGATGAATGCACACATCACAAAGTAGTTTGTCAAAATCCTTCTGTCTAGTTTTAATGTGAAGATATTTCCTTTTCGTGTTTCAAAACTGGTCAATCCAAAGTAAGGTTCAACTCTGTGAGATGAATACACATGTCACAAGAAAATTCTCAGAATGCTTCTGTCTAGTTCTTAGGTGAAGATATTTCCTTTGCCACAGTAGACCTCAAAGCACTCCAAATGTCCACATGCAGATCATTCAAAAAGGGTGTTTCAAAACTGCTCAATAAACACTAAGGTTTCACTCTGTGTGATAAGTGCACATATCACAAAGAAGGTTGTCCGAGTGCTTCTGTCTAATTTTTGTGTGAAGATATTTCCTTTTCCACCACAGGCCCCAAACCTTCAAAATGCCTACTTGCAGATTCTACAGAAAGAGTGTTTCAAAGCTGCTCAATCAAAAGATAGTTTCAACTCTGTGAGACGAATGCACACATCACAAAGAAGCTTGTCAGAATGCTTGTGTCTAGTTCTTATGGGAAGATATTTCCTTTAACACCATAGCCCTCCAAGCGCTCAAAATGTCCACTTGCAGATTCTACGAAAACAGTGTTTCAAAACTGTTCAACCAGAGGAAGGTTCAACTCTGTGAGATGAATGCACACATGACAAAGAAATTTATCAGAATCCTTCTGTCTACTTCTTTAGTGAAGATATTTCCTTTTCCACCGTAGGCCTCAAAGCACTCCAAAGGTCCACTTGCAGATAGTAGAAAAAGGGGGTTTCCAAACTGCTCAATCAAAAGTAAGGTTCAGCTTTGTGAGATGAATGCATATGTCACAAAGAATGTTGTGAGAATGCTTCTGTCTCCTTTTTATGTGAAGACGATTCCTTTTCCACTATAGGCCTCAAACCGCTCCAAATGTCCATTTGCAGATCCTACAAAAAGAGTGCTTCAAAGCTACTCAATCAAACGAAGGTTCAAATCTGTGAGATCAATTCTCACGTCACAAAGAAGCTTCTCAGAATGCTTCTCTCTAGTTATTATTATACGAAGACGTTTCGTTATCCACCATAGGCCTCCAAGAGCTCCAAATATCCACTTTCAGATTCTACAAAAAGAATGTTTCAAAGCTGCTCAATCAAAAGAAAAGTGAAACTCTGTGTGATACGAAAGCACACATCACATTGGAGTTTCTCATAATGCTTCTGCCTAGTTATTACATGAAGACGTTTCGTTATCCACCATAGGCCTTGAAGCGCTCCAAATGTCATCTTGCAGATTCTACAAAAAGAGTATTTAAAAATTCCTCAATGAAAAGTAAGGTTCAACTCTGTGAGAAGAATGCACACATCACAAAATAGTTTGTCAGAGTGCTTCTGTCTAGTTGTTATGTGAAGATATTTCCTTTTCCGTCAGAGGCCTCAAGCCACTGCAAATATCCACTGGGAGATTCTACAGATAGAGTGTTTCAAAGTTGCTCAGTCAAAAGAAAGGTTCAACTCTGTGAGTTGAATGCACACATCCCAAAGGAGTTTGTCACAATGCTTCTGTCTAGTCTTTATGTGAAGATATTTCCTTTTCCACCATAGGCCTCAAAGCAATCCAAAGGTCCACTTTCAAATTCTACAAAAAGTGTGTTTCAAAACTGCTCAATGAAAAGCAAGGTTCAACTCTGTGAGATGAATGTACACATCACAAAGAAGTTTGTCAGAACGCTTCTCTCCAGTTTTATTGTGAAGCTATTTCCTTTTCCACCGGAGGCCTCAAAGCGATCCAAATGTCCACTTGCAGATTTTATAAAAATACTGTTTCAAAGCTGCTCAGTCAAAAGAACAGTTCAACTCTGTGAGACGAATGCTCACATTACAAAGAAGTTTGTGAGAATTCTTCTGTCTAGTTATTATTATGTGAAGATATTTCGTTATCCACCAGAGGCCTCAAAGCCCTCCAAATATCCACCTGCAGATTCTACAAAAAGAGTGTTTCAAAACTGCTCAATGAAAAGTAAGGATCAACTCTGTGAGACGAATGCACACATCACAAAGAAGTTTGCCAGAATGCTTCTGTCTAGTTTTTAGGTGGAGATATTTCCTTTTCCTCCACAGCCCTCAAAGCGCTTCAAATGTTCACATGCAAATTCTACCAAAAGAGGGTTTCAAAGCTGCTCAATCAAAAGAAAGGTTCAACTCTGTGAGATGAATGCACACATCGGAAAGAAGTTTGTCAGAAGGCTTCCATCTAGTTTTTATGTGAATATATTTCTTTTTCGACCCTAGGCCTCAAAGCGCTTCAAATGTCCACTTGCAGATTCTACGAAAAGTGTTTCAAAATGGCTCAATTGAAAGTAAGGTTTAACTCTGTGAGATTAATGCACACACCACAAAGAAATTGGTCAGAATGCTTCTGTCTCCTTCTGATATGAAGATATTTTCTTTTCCACCGTAGGCCTCAAAGCACTTCGAATGTCCACTTGCATTTATTACAAAAGTGGTCTTTCAAAGATGCTCAATCAAAAGTAAGGGTCAAGTCTGAGAGATAAATGCACACATCCCAAAGGTGGCTCTCAGAGTGCTTCTGTCAAGTTTTTATGTGAAGATATTTCCTTTTCCACCGTAGGCCTCAAAGCACAACAAATATCCACTTGCAGATTCTACAAAAAGAGTGTTTCAAGATTGCTTAATCAAAAGAAAGGTTCAACTCTGTGAGATGAATGCACACATCTCGAAGAAGTTTGTCAAAATGCGTCCGTCTAATTTTTATGTGAAGATATTTCCTTTTCCACCTTAGGCTTCATAGCGTTCCAAATGTCCACTTGCAGATTCCACAAAAAGAGTGTTTCAAAACTGCTCAATCACAAGAAAGTTGAAATCTATGAAGTAAATTCACACATCACAAAGAAGTTTGTCAGAATGCTTCTGTCTAGTTTTTATGTGAAGATATTGCCTTTTCCACCATAGGCCTCAAAGCGCTGCAAAGGTCCACTAGCAGATTCTACGAAAAGAGTGTTTCAAAGCTGCTCCATCAAAGGAAAGATTCAACTCTGTGAGATGAGTGCAGATATCACAAATAAGTTTCTCAGAATGCTTCTGTCTAGTTATTATATGAAGACATTTCGTTTTCCAACAAAGGCCTCAAAGCGCTCCAAATGACTACTTGCAGATTCTACAAAAAGAGTGTTTCAAAACTGCTCAATGAAAATTAAGGTTCAACTCTGTGAGATGAATGCACATATCACAAAGAAATTTGTCAGAATGCTTCTGTCTTGTTCTTATGTGAAGATATTTAATTTTCCAGGATCGGCCTCAAAGCACTCCAATTATCCACTTTCCTATAGTACAAAAAAAGTCTTTCAAACTGCTCAATCAAAAGTGAGGTTCAACTCTGTGAGATGAATGCACGTATCACAAAGACAGTTTTCAGAATGCTTCTGACTAGTATTTATGTGAAGATATTATCTTTTCCACCATAGGCCTCAAAGCACAACCAATGTCCGTTTGCAGATTCTACAGAGAGTTTCATGACTGTTCAATCAAAAGAAAAGTTCAACTCTTTGACATGAATGCACATATCACAAAGAAGTTTTTCAGAATGCTTCTGTCTAGTTTTTATATGAAGATATTTCCCTTTCTACCATAAGCCTCAAAGCACTCCAAATGTCCACTCCCACATTCTACAAATGGAGTGTTTCAAAGCTGGTCTATCAAAAGAAATGTTCAACTCTCTGAGATGTATGCACACATCACAGAGAAGTTTGTCAGTATGCTTCTGTCTAGTTTTTATGTGAAGATATTTCCTATTGAACCATAGGCCTGAAATTGCTCCAAATGTCCCCTTGAAGATTCTAGAAAAAGAGTGTTTCAAAGCTGCTCAATCAACAGAAATATTCCACGCCATGAGATGCATGCACACATCCAAAGGAGTTTGTCAAAATGCTTCTGTCTAGTTTTTATGTGAAGGGATTTCCTTTTCCACCACAGGCCTCAAGGTGCTCCAAATGTCCACTTCCAGATTCTACTAAAACAGTGTTTCAAAACTGGTCAATGAAAAGAAATGTTCAACTCTGTGAGATGAATGCACACAGCATAAAGTAATTTGTCAGAATGCTTCTATCTACTTTTTACGTGAAGATATTTCCTTTTCCGCATTAGGCCACAAAAGGCTCCAAGTGTCCACTTCCAGGTTCTACTAAAAGAGCATTTCGAAGCTGGTCAATCAAAAGAAAGGTTCAACTCTGTGAGAGGAATGCACACATCACAAAGATGTTTTTCAGAATGCCTCCATCTAATTTTTATATGAAGATATTTCCCTTTCCGTGATAGGCCTCAAAGTGCTCCAAATGTCGTCATCCAGATTCCACAAAAAGTATGTTTCGTAACTGCTCAATGAAAATTAACTTTCAACTCTGTGAGATGAATGCGCACACGAAAAAGAAATTTGTCAGTATGCTTCTGTCTAGTTCTTATGTGAAGATATTTCCTTTTCCACCGTAGGCCTCAAAGCGTTCCAAAGGTCCACTTGTAGATTCTGCCAAAAGAGTGTTTCAAAACTGTTCAATGAAAAGTAAGGTTCAACTCTGTGAGATGAATGCACACATCACATAGAAAGCTTCTCAGATAGCTTCTGTCTAGCTGTGATATGAAGATATTTCGTTATCCACCGTAGGCCTCAGAGCACTCGAAATGTCCACTTGCAGATGCTACAAAAGAGTGTTTCAAAACTACTCAATGAAAAGCAAGGTTCAGCCCCGTGAGATGAATGCATGCATCCCAAAGTAGTTTGTGAGAATGCTTCTGTCTAGGTTTTTTGTGAATGTATTTCCTTTCCAGCAAAGGCCTCAAAGTGCTCCAAAAATCCACTTGCAGATTCCACAGAGGAAGGTTTCAAAACTGCTCAATGGAAAGTAAGGTTCAACTCTGTGATATGAATGCAAACATCACAAAGTAGTTTGTCAAAATCCTTCTGTCTAGTTTTAATGTGAAGATATTTCCTTTTCGTGTTTCAAAACTGGTCAATCCAAAGTAAGGTTCAACTCTGTGAGATGAATACACATGTCACAAGAAAATTCTCAGAATGCTTCTGTCTAGTTCTTAGGTGAAGATATTTCCTTTGCCACAGTAGACCTCAAAGCACTCCAAATGTCCACATGCAGATCATTCAAAAAGGGTGTTTCAAAACTGCTCAATAAACACTAAGGTTTCACTCTGTGTGATAAGTGCACATATCACAAAGAAGGTTGTCCGAGTGCTTCTGTCTAATTTTTGTGTGAAGATATTTCCTTTTCCACCACAGGCCCCAAACCTTCCAAATGCCTACTTGCAGATTCTACAGAAAGAGTGTTTCAAAGCTGCTCAATCAAAAGATAGTTTCAACTCTGTGAGACGAATGCACACATCACAAAGAAGCTTGTCAGAATGCTTGTGTCTAGTTCTTATGGGAAGATATTTCCTTTAACACCATAGCCCTCCAAGCGCTCAAAATGTCCACTTGCAGATTCTACGAAAACAGTGTTTCAAAACTGTTCAACCAGAGGAAGGTTCAACTCTGTGAGATGAATGCACACATCACAAAGAAATTTATCAGAATCCTTCTGTCTACTTCTTTAGTGAAGATATTTCCTTTTCCACCGTAGGCCTCAAAGCACTCCAAAGGTCCACTTGCAGATAGTAGAAAAAGGGGGTTTCCAAACTGCTCAATCAAAAGTAAGGTTCAGCTTTGTGAGATGAATGCATATGTCACAAAGAATGTTGTGAGAATGCTTCTGTCTCCTTTTTATGTGAAGACGATTCCTTTTCCACTATAGGCCTCAAACCGCTCCAAATGTCCATTTGCAGATCCTACAAAAAGAGTGCTTCAAAGCTACTCAATCAAACGAAGGTTCAAATCTGTGAGATCAATTCTCACGTCACAAAGAAGCTTCTCAGAATGCTTCTCTCTAGTTATTATTATACGAAGACGTTTCGTTATCCACCATAGGCCTCCAAGAGCTCCAAATATCCACTTTCAGATTCTACAAAAAGAATGTTTCAAAGCTGCTCAATCAAAAGAAAAGTGAAACTCTGTGTGATACGAAAGCACACATCACATTGGAGTTTCTCATAATGCTTCTGCCTAGTTATTACATGAAGACGTTTCGTTATCCACCATAGGCCTTGAAGCGCTCCAAATGTCATCTTGCAGATTCTACAAAAAGAGTATTTAAAAATTCCTCAATGAAAAGTAAGGTTCAACTCTGTGAGAAGAATGCACACATCACAAAATAGTTTGTCAGAGTGCTTCTGTCTAGTTGTTATGTGAAGATATTTCCTTTTCCGTCAGAGGCCTCAAGCCACTGCAAATATCCACTGGGAGATTCTACAGATAGAGTGTTTCAAAGTTGCTCAGTCAAAAGAAAGGTTCAACTCTGTGAGTTGAATGCACACATCCCAAAGGAGTTTGTCACAATGCTTCTGTCTAGTCTTTATGTGAAGATATTTCCTTTTCCACCATAGGCCTCAAAGCAATCCAAAGGTCCACTTTCAAATTCTACAAAAAGTGTGTTTCAAAACTGCTCAATCAAAAGCAAGGTTCAACTCTGTGAGATGAATGTACACATCACAAAGAAGTTTGTCAGAACGCTTCTCTCCAGTTTTATTGTGAAGCTATTTCCTTTTCCACCAGAGGCCTCAAAGCGATCCAAATGTCCACTTGCAGATTTTATAAAAATACTGTTTCAAAGCTGCTCAGTCAAAAGAACAGTTCAACTCTGTGAGACGAATGCTCACATTATAAAGAAGTTTGTGAGAATTCTTCTGTCTAGTTATTATTATGTGAAGATATTTCGTTATCCACCAGAGGCCTCAAAGCCCTCCAAATATCCACCTGCAGATTCTACAAAAAGAGTGTTTCAAAACTGCTCAATGAAAAGTAAGGATCAACTCTGTGAGACGAATGCACACATCACAAAGAAGTTTGCCAGAATGCTTCTGTCTAGTTTTTAGGTGGAGATATTTCCTTTTCCTCCACAGGCCTCAAAGCGCTTCAAATGTTCACATGCAAATTCTACCAAAAGAGGGTTTCAAAGCTGCTCAATCAAAAGAAAGGTTCAACTCTGTGAGATGAATGCACACATCGGAAAGAAGTTTGTCAGAAGGCTTCCATCTAGTTTTTATGTGAATATATTTCTTTTTCGACCCTAGGCCTCAAAGCGCTTCAAATGTCCACTTGCAGATTCTACGAAAAGTGTTTCAAAATGGCTCAATTGAAAGTAAGGTTTAACTCTGTGAGATTAATGCACACACCACAAAGAAATTGGTCAGAATGCTTCTGTCTCCTTCTGATATGAAGATATTTTCTTTTCCACCGTAGGCCTCAAAGCACTTCGAATGTCCACTTGCATTTATTACAAAAGTGGTCTTTCAAAGATGCTCAATCAAAAGTAAGGGTCAAGTCTGAGAGATAAATGCACACATCCCAAAGGTGGCTCTCAGAGTGCTTCTGTCAAGTTTTTATGTGAAGATATTTCCTTTTCCACCGTAGGCCTCAAAGCACAACAAATATCCACTTGCAGATTCTACAAAAAGAGTGTTTCAAGATTGCTTAATCAAAAGAAAGGTTCAACTCTGTGAGATGAATGCACACATCTCGAAGAAGTTTGTCAAAATGCGTCCGTCTAATTTTTATGTGAAGATATTTCCTTTTCCACCTTAGGCTTCATAGCGTTCCAAATGTCCACTTGCAGATTCCACAAAAAGAGTGTTTCAAAACTGCTCAATCACAAGAAAGTTGAAATCTATGAAGTAAATTCACACATCACAAAGAAGTTTGTCAGAATGCTTCTGTCTAGTTTTTATGTGAAGATATTGCCTTTTCCACCATAGGCCTCAAAGCGCTGCAAAGGTCCACTAGCAGATTCTACGAAAAGAGTGTTTCAAAGCTGCTCCATCAAAGGAAAGATTCAACTCTGTGAGATGAGTGCAGATATCACAAATAAGTTTCTCAGAATGCTTCTGTCTAGTTATTATATGAAGACATTTCGTTTTCCAACAAAGGCCTCAAAGCGCTCCAAATGACTACTTGCAGATTCTACAAAAAGAGTGTTTCAAAACTGCTCAATGAAAATTAAGGTTCAACTCTGTGAGATGAATGCACATATCACAAAGAAATTTGTCAGAATGCTTCTGTCTTGTTCTTATGTGAAGATATTTAATTTTCCAGGATCGGCCTCAAAGCACTCCAATTATCCACTTTCCTATAGTACAAAAAAAGTCTTTCAAACTGCTCAATCAAAAGTGAGGTTCAACTCTGTGAGATGAATGCACGTATCACAAAGACAGTTTTCAGAATGCTTCTGACTAGTATTTATGTGAAGATATTATCTTTTCCACCATAGGCCTCAAAGCACAACCAATGTCCGTTTGCAGATTCTACAGAGAGTTTCATGACTGTTCAATCAAAAGAAAAGTTCAACTCTTTGACATGAATGCACATATCACAAAGAAGTTTTTCAGAATGCTTCTGTCTAGTTTTTATATGAAGATATTTCCCTTTCTACCATAAGCCTCAAAGCACTCCAAATGTCCACTCCCACATTCTACAAATGGAGTGTTTCAAAGCTGGTCTATCAAAAGAAATGTTCAACTCTCTGAGATGTATGCACACATCACAGAGAAGTTTGTCAGTATGCTTCTGTCTAGTTTTTATGTGAAGATATTTCCTATTGAACCATAGGCCTGAAATTGCTCCAAATGTCCCCTTGAAGATTCTAGAAAAAGAGTGTTTCAAAGCTGCTCAATCAACAGAAATATTCCACGCCATGAGATGCATGCACACATCCAAAGGAGTTTGTCAAAATGCTTCTGTCTAGTTTTTATGTGAAGGGATTTCCTTTTCCACCACAGGCCTCAAGGTGCTCCAAATGTCCACTTCCAGATTCTACTAAAACAGTGTTTCAAAACTGGTCAATGAAAAGAAATGTTCAACTCTGTGAGATGAATGCACACAGCATAAAGTAATTTGTCAGAATGCTTCTATCTACTTTTTACGTGAAGATATTTCCTTTTCCGCATTAGGCCACAAAAGGCTCCAAGTGTCCACTTCCAGGTTCTACTAAAAGAGCATTTCGAAGCTGGTCAATCAAAAGAAAGGTTCAACTCTGTGAGAGGAATGCACACATCACAAAGATGTTTTTCAGAATGCCTCCATCTAATTTTTATATGAAGATATTTCCCTTTCCGTGATAGGCCTCAAAGTGCTCCAAATGTCGTCATCCAGATACAACAAAAAGTATGTTTCATAACTGCTCAATGAAAATTAACTTTCAACGCTGTGAGATGAATGCGCACACGAAAAAGAAATTTGTCAGTATGCTTCTGTCTAGTTCTTATGTGAAGATATTTCCTTTTCCACCGTAGGCCTCAAAGCGTTCCAAAGGTCCACTTGTAGATTCTGCCAAAAGAGTGTTTCAAAACTGTTCAGTGAAAAGTAAGGTTCAACTCTGTGAGATGAATGCACACATCACATAGAAAGCTTCTCAGATAGCTTCTGTCTAGCTGTGATATGAAGATATTTCGTTATCCACCGTAGGCCTCAGAGCACTCGAAATGTCCACTTGCAGATGCTACAAAAGAGTGTTTCAAAACTACTCAATGAAAAGCAAGGTTCAGCCCCGTGAGATGAATGCATGCATCCCAAAGTAGTTTGTGAGAATGCTTCTGTCTAGGTTTTTTGTGAATGTATTTCCTTTCCAGCAAAGGCCTCAAAGTGCTCCAAAAATCCACTTGCAGATTCCCCAAAGGAAGGTTTCAAAACTGCTCAATGGAAAGTAAGGTTCAACTCTGTGAGATGAATGTACACATCACAAAGTAGTTTGTCAAAATCCTTCTGTCTAGTTTTAATGTGAAGATATTTCCTTTTCGTGTTTCAAAACTGGTCAATCCAAAGTAAGGTTCAACTCTGTGAGATGAATACACATATCACAAGAAAATTCTCCGAATGCTTCTGTCTAGTGCTTAGGTGAAGATATTTCCTTTGCCACAATAGACCTCAAAGCACTCCAAATGTCCACATGCAGATCATTCAAAAAGGGTGTTTCAAAACTGCTCAATAAACACTAAGGTTTCACTCTGTGTGAGAAGTGCACATATCACAAAGAAGGTTGTCCGAGGGCTTCTGTCTAATTTTTGTGTGAAGATATTTCCTTTTCCACCACAGGCCCCAAACCTTCCAAATGCCTACTTGCAGATTCTACAGAAAGAGTGTTTCAAAGCTGCTCAATCAAAAGATAGTTTCAACTCTGTGAGACGAATGCACACATCACAAAGAAGCTTGTCAGAATGCTTGTGTCTAGTTCTTATGGGAAGATATTTCCTTTAACACCATAGCCCTCCAAGCGCTCAAAATGTCCACTTGCAGATTCTACGAAAACAGTGTTTCAAAACTGTTCAACCAGAGGAAGGTTCAACTCTGTGAGATGAATGCACACATCACAAAGAAATTTATCAGAATCCTTCTGTCTACTTCTTTATTGAAGATATTTCCTTTTCCACCGTAGGCCTCAAAGCACTCCAAAGGTCCACTTGCAGATAGTAGAAAAAGGGGGTTTCCAAACTGCTCAATCAAAAGTAAGGTTCAGCTTTGTGAGATGAATGCATATGTCACAAAGAATGTTGTGAGAATGCTTCTGTCTCCTTTTTATGTGAAGACGATTCCTTTTCCACTATAGGCCTCAAACCGCTCCAAATGTCCATTTGCAGATCCTACAAAAAGAGTGCTTCAAAGCTACTCAATCAAACGAAGGTTCAAATCTGTGAGATCAATTCTCACGTCACAAAGAAGCTTCTCAGAATGCTTCTCTCTAGTTATTATTATACGAAGACGTTTCGTTATCCACCATAGGCCTCCAAGAGCTCCAAATATCCACTTTCAGATTCTACAAAAAGAATGTTTCAAAGCTGCTCAATCAAAAGAAAAGTGAAACTCTGTGTGATACGAAAGCACACATCACATTGGAGTTTCTCATAATGCTTCTGCCTAGTTATTACATGAAGACGTTTCGTTATCCACCATAGGCCTTGAAGCGCTCCAAATGTCATCTTGCAGATTCTACAAAAAGAGTATTTAAAAATTCCTCAATGAAAAGTAAGGTTCAACTCTGTGAGAAGAATGCACACATCACAAAATAGTTTGTCAGAGTGCTTCTGTCTAGTTGTTATGTGAAGATATTTCCTTTTCCGTCAGAGGCCTCAAGCCACTGCAAATATCCACTGGGAGATTCTACAGATAGAGTGTTTCAAAGTTGCTCAGTCAAAAGAAAGGTTCAACTCTGTGAGTTGAATGCACACATCCCAAAGGAGTTTGTCACAATGCTTCTGTCTAGTCTTTATGTGAAGATATTTCCTTTTCCACCATAGGCCTCAAAGCAATCCAAAGGTCCACTTTCAAATTCTACAAAAAGTGTGTTTCAAAACTGCTCAATGAAAAGCAAGGTTCAACTCTGTGAGATGAATGTACACATCACAAAGAAGTTTGTCAGAACGCTTCTCTCCAGTTTTATTGTGAAGCTATTTCCTTTTCCACCAGAGGCCTCAAAGCGATCCAAATGTCCACTTGCAGATTTTATAAAAATACTGTTTCAAAGCTGCTCAGTCAAAAGAACAGTTCAACTCTGTGAGACGAATGCTCACATTACAAAGAAGTTTGTGAGAATTCTTCTGTCTAGTTATTATTATGTGAAGATATTTCGTTATCCACCAGAGGCCTCAAAGCCCTCCAAATATCCACCTGCAGATTCTACAAAAAGAGTGTTTCAAAACTGCTCAATGAAAAGTAAGGATCAACTCTGTGAGACGAATGCACACATCACAAAGAAGTTTGCCAGAATGCTTCTGTCTAGTTTTTAGGTGGAGATATTTCCTTTTCCTCCACAGCCCTCAAAGCGCTTCAAATGTTCACATGCAAATTCTACCAAAAGAGGGTTTCAAAGCTGCTCAATCAAAAGAAAGGTTCAACTCTGTGAGATGAATGCACACATCGGAAAGAAGTTTGTCAGAAGGCTTCCATCTAGTTTTTATGTGAATATATTTCTTTTTCGACCCTAGGCCTCAAAGCGCTTCAAATGTCCACTTGCAGATTCTACGAAAAGTGTTTCAAAATGGCTCAATTGAAAGTAAGGTTTAACTCTGTGAGATTAATGCACACACCACAAAGAAATTGGTCAGAATGCTTCTGTCTCCTTCTGATATGAAGATATTTTCTTTTCCACCGTAGGCCTCAAAGCACTTCGAATGTCCACTTGCATTTATTACAAAAGTGGTCTTTCAAAGATGCTCAATCAAAAGTAAGGGTCAAGTCTGAGAGATAAATGCACACATCCCAAAGGTGGCTCTCAGAGTGCTTCTGTCAAGTTTTTATGTGAAGATATTTCCTTTTCCACCGTAGGCCTCAAAGCACAACAAATATCCACTTGCAGATTCTACAAATAGAGTGTTTCAAGATTGCTTAATCAAAAGAAAGGTTCAACTCTGTGAGATGAATGCACACATCTCGAAGAAGTTTGTCAAAATGCGTCCGTCTAATTTTTATGTGAAGATATTTCCTTTTCCACCTTAGGCTTCATAGCGTTCCAAATGTCCACTTGCAGATTCCACAAAAAGAGTGTTTCAAAACTGCTCAATCACAAGAAAGTTGAAATCTATGAAGTAAATTCACACATCACAAAGAAGTTTGTCAGAATGCTTCTGTCTAGTTTTTATGTGAAGATATTGCCTTTTCCACCATAGGCCTCAAAGCGCTGCAAAGGTCCACTAGCAGATTCTACGAAAAGAGTGTTTCAAAGCTGCTCCATCAAAGGAAAGATTCAACTCTGTGAGATGAGTGCAGATATCACAAATAAGTTTCTCAGAATGCTTCTGTCTAGTTATTATATGAAGACATTTCGTTTTCCAACAAAGGCCTCAAAGCGCTCCAAATGACTACTTGCAGATTCTACAAAAAGAGTGTTTCAAAACTGCTCAATGAAAATTAAGGTTCAACTCTGTGAGATGAATGCACATATCACAAAGAAATTTGTCAGAATGCTTCTGTCTTGTTCTTATGTGAAGATATTTAATTTTCCAGGATCGGCCTCAAAGCACTCCAATTATCCACTTTCCTATAGTACAAAAAAAGTCTTTCAAACTGCTCAATCAAAAGTGAGGTTCAACTCTGTGAGATGAATGCACGTATCACAAAGACAGTTTTCAGAATGCTTCTGACTAGTATTTATGTGAAGATATTATCTTTTCCACCATAGGCCTCAAAGCACAACCAATGTCCGTTTGCAGATTCTACAGAGAGTTTCATGACTGTTCAATCAAAAGAAAAGTTCAACTCTTTGACATGAATGCACATATCACAAAGAAGTTTTTCAGAATGCTTCTGTCTAGTTTTTATATGAAGATATTTCCCTTTCTACCATAAGCCTCAAAGCACTCCAAATGTCCACTCCCACATTCTACAAATGGAGTGTTTCAAAGCTGGTCTATCAAAAGAAATGTTCAACTCTCTGAGATGTATGCACACATCACAGAGAAGTTTGTCAGTATGCTTCTGTCTAGTTTTTATGTGAAGATATTTCCTATTGAACCATAGGCCTGAAATTGCTCCAAATGTCCCCTTGAAGATTCTAGAAAAAGAGTGTTTCAAAGCTGCTCAATCAACAGAAATATTCCACGCCATGAGATGCATGCACACATCCAAAGGAGTTTGTCAAAATGCTTCTGTCTAGTTTTTATGTGAAGGGATTTCCTTTTCCACCACAGGCCTCAAGGTGCTCCAAATGTCCACTTCCAGATTCTACTAAAACAGTGTTTCAAAACTGGTCAATGAAAAGAAATGTTCAACTCTGTGAGATGAATGCACACAGCATAAAGTAATTTGTCAGAATGCTTCTATCTACTTTTTACGTGAAGATATTTCCTTTTCCGCATTAGGCCACAAAAGGCTCCAAGTGTCCACTTCCAGGTTCTACTAAAAGAGCATTTCGAAGCTGGTCAATCAAAAGAAAGGTTCAACTCTGTGAGAGGAATGCACACATCACAAAGATGTTTTTCAGAATGCCTCCATCTAATTTTTATATGAAGATATTTCCCTTTCCGTGATAGGCCTCAAAGTGCTCCAAATGTCGTCATCCAGATTCCACAAAAAGTATGTTTCGTAACTGCTCAATGAAAATTAACTTTCAACTCTGTGAGATGAATGCGCACACGAAAAAGAAATTTGTCAGTATGCTTCTGTCTAGTTCTTATGTGAAGATATTTCCTTTTCCACCGTAGGCCTCAAAGCGTTCCAAAGGTCCACTTGTAGATTCTGCCAAAAGAGTGTTTCAAAACTGTTCAATGAAAAGTAAGGTTCAACTCTGTGAGATGAATGCACACATCACATAGAAAGCTTCTCAGATAGCTTCTGTCTAGCTGTGATATGAAGATATTTCGTTATCCACCGTAGGCCTCAGAGCACTCGAAATGTCCACTTGCAGATGCTACAAAAGAGTGTTTCAAAACTACTCAATGAAAAGCAAGGTTCAGCCCCGTGAGATGAATGCATGCATCCCAAAGTAGTTTGTGAGAATGCTTCTGTCTAGGTTTTTTGTGAATGTATTTCCTTTCCAGCAAAGGCCTCAAAGTGCTCCAAAAATCCACTTGCAGATTCCACAGAGGAAGGTTTCAAAACTGCTCAATGGAAAGTAAGGTTCAACTCTGTGATATGAATGCAAACATCACAAAGTAGTTTGTCAAAATCCTTCTGTCTAGTTTTAATGTGAAGATATTTCCTTTTCGTGTTTCAAAACTGGTCAATCCAAAGTAAGGTTCAACTCTGTGAGATGAATACACATGTCACAAGAAAATTCTCAGAATGCTTCTGTCTAGTTCTTAGGTGAAGATATTTCCTTTGCCACAGTAGACCTCAAAGCACTCCAAATGTCCACATGCAGATCATTCAAAAAGGGTGTTTCAAAACTGCTCAATAAACACTAAGGTTTCACTCTGTGTGATAAGTGCACATATCACAAAGAAGGTTGTCCGAGTGCTTCTGTCTAATTTTTGTGTGAAGATATTTCCTTTTCCACCACAGGCCCCAAACCTTCCAAATGCCTACTTGCAGATTCTACAGAAAGAGTGTTTCAAAGCTGCTCAATCAAAAGATAGTTTCAACTCTGTGAGACGAATGCACACATCACAAAGAAGCTTGTCAGAATGCTTGTGTCTAGTTCTTATGGGAAGATATTTCCTTTAACACCATAGCCCTCCAAGCGCTCAAAATGTCCACTTGCAGATTCTACGAAAACAGTGTTTCAAAACTGTTCAACCAGAGGAAGGTTCAACTCTGTGAGATGAATGCACACATCACAAAGAAATTTATCAGAATCCTTCTGTCTACTTCTTTAGTGAAGATATTTCCTTTTCCACCGTAGGCCTCAAAGCACTCCAAAGGTCCACTTGCAGATAGTAGAAAAAGGGGGTTTCCAAACTGCTCAATCAAAAGTAAGGTTCAGCTTTGTGAGATGAATGCATATGTCACAAAGAATGTTGTGAGAATGCTTCTGTCTCCTTTTTATGTGAAGACGATTCCTTTTCCACTATAGGCCTCAAACCGCTCCAAATGTCCATTTGCAGATCCTACAAAAAGAGTGCTTCAAAGCTACTCAATCAAACGAAGGTTCAAATCTGTGAGATCAATTCTCACGTCACAAAGAAGCTTCTCAGAATGCTTCTCTCTAGTTATTATTATACGAAGACGTTTCGTTATCCACCATAGGCCTCCAAGAGCTCCAAATATCCACTTTCAGATTCTACAAAAAGAATGTTTCAAAGCTGCTCAATCAAAAGAAAAGTGAAACTCTGTGTGATACGAAAGCACACATCACATTGGAGTTTCTCATAATGCTTCTGCCTAGTTATTACATGAAGACGTTTCGTTATCCACCATAGGCCTTGAAGCGCTCCAAATGTCATCTTGCAGATTCTACAAAAAGAGTATTTAAAAATTCCTCAATGAAAAGTAAGGTTCAACTCTGTGAGAAGAATGCACACATCACAAAATAGTTTGTCAGAGTGCTTCTGTCTAGTTGTTATGTGAAGATATTTCCTTTTCCGTCAGAGGCCTCAAGCCACTGCAAATATCCACTGGGAGATTCTACAGATAGAGTGTTTCAAAGTTGCTCAGTCAAAAGAAAGGTTCAACTCTGTGAGTTGAATGCACACATCCCAAAGGAGTTTGTCACAATGCTTCTGTCTAGTCTTTATGTGAAGATATTTCCTTTTCCACCATAGGCCTCAAAGCAATCCAAAGGTCCACTTTCAAATTCTACAAAAAGTGTGTTTCAAAACTGCTCAATCAAAAGCAAGGTTCAACTCTGTGAGATGAATGTACACATCACAAAGAAGTTTGTCAGAACGCTTCTCTCCAGTTTTATTGTGAAGCTATTTCCTTTTCCACCAGAGGCCTCAAAGCGATCCAAATGTCCACTTGCAGATTTTATAAAAATACTGTTTCAAAGCTGCTCAGTCAAAAGAACAGTTCAACTCTGTGAGACGAATGCTCACATTATAAAGAAGTTTGTGAGAATTCTTCTGTCTAGTTATTATTATGTGAAGATATTTCGTTATCCACCAGAGGCCTCAAAGCCCTCCAAATATCCACCTGCAGATTCTACAAAAAGAGTGTTTCAAAACTGCTCAATGAAAAGTAAGGATCAACTCTGTGAGACGAATGCACACATCACAAAGAAGTTTGCCAGAATGCTTCTGTCTAGTTTTTAGGTGGAGATATTTCCTTTTCCTCCACAGCCCTCAAAGCGCTTCAAATGTTCACATGCAAATTCTACCAAAAGAGGGTTTCAAAGCTGCTCAATCAAAAGAAAGGTTCAACTCTGTGAGATGAATGCACACATCGGAAAGAAGTTTGTCAGAAGGCTTCCATCTAGTTTTTATGTGAATATATTTCTTTTTCGACCCTAGGCCTCAAAGCGCTTCAAATGTCCACTTGCAGATTCTACGAAAAGTGTTTCAAAATGGCTCAATTGAAAGTAAGGTTTAACTCTGTGAGATTAATGCACACACCACAAAGAAATTGGTCAGAATGCTTCTGTCTCCTTCTGATATGAAGATATTTTCTTTTCCACCGTAGGCCTCAAAGCACTTCGAATGTCCACTTGCATTTATTACAAAAGTGGTCTTTCAAAGATGCTCAATCAAAAGTAAGGGTCAAGTCTGAGAGATAAATGCACACATCCCAAAGGTGGCTCTCAGAGTGCTTCTGTCAAGTTTTTATGTGAAGATATTTCCTTTTCCACCGTAGGCCTCAAAGCACAACAAATATCCACTTGCAGATTCTACAAAAAGAGTGTTTCAAGATTGCTTAATCAAAAGAAAGGTTCAACTCTGTGAGATGAATGCACACATCTCGAAGAAGTTTGTCAAAATGCGTCCGTCTAATTTTTATGTGAAGATATTTCCTTTTCCACCTTAGGCTTCATAGCGTTCCAAATGTCCACTTGCAGATTCCACAAAAAGAGTGTTTCAAAACTGCTCAATCACAAGAAAGTTGAAATCTATGAAGTAAATTCACACATCACAAAGAAGTTTGTCAGAATGCTTCTGTCTAGTTTTTATGTGAAGATATTGCCTTTTCCACCATAGGCCTCAAAGCGCTGCAAAGGTCCACTAGCAGATTCTACGAAAAGAGTGTTTCAAAGCTGCTCCATCAAAGGAAAGATTCAACTCTGTGAGATGAGTGCAGATATCACAAATAAGTTTCTCAGAATGCTTCTGTCTAGTTATTATATGAAGACATTTCGTTTTCCAACAAAGGCCTCAAAGCGCTCCAAATGACTACTTGCAGATTCTACAAAAAGAGTGTTTCAAAACTGCTCAATGAAAATTAAGGTTCAACTCTGTGAGATGAATGCACATATCACAAAGAAATTTGTCAGAATGCTTCTGTCTTGTTCTTATGTGAAGATATTTAATTTTCCAGGATCGGCCTCAAAGCACTCCAATTATCCACTTTCCTATAGTACAAAAAAAGTCTTTCAAACTGCTCAATCAAAAGTGAGGTTCAACTCTGTGAGATGAATGCACGTATCACAAAGACAGTTTTCAGAATGCTTCTGACTAGTATTTATGTGAAGATATTATCTTTTCCACCATAGGCCTCAAAGCACAACCAATGTCCGTTTGCAGATTCTACAGAGAGTTTCATGACTGTTCAATCAAAAGAAAAGTTCAACTCTTTGACATGAATGCACATATCACAAAGAAGTTTTTCAGAATGCTTCTGTCTAGTTTTTATATGAAGATATTTCCCTTTCTACCATAAGCCTCAAAGCACTCCAAATGTCCACTCCCACATTCTACAAATGGAGTGTTTCAAAGCTGGTCTATCAAAAGAAATGTTCAACTCTCTGAGATGTATGCACACATCACAGAGAAGTTTGTCAGTATGCTTCTGTCTAGTTTTTATGTGAAGATATTTCCTATTGAACCATAGGCCTGAAATTGCTCCAAATGTCCCCTTGAAGATTCTAGAAAAAGAGAGTTTCAAAGCTGCTCAATCAACAGAAATATTCCACGCCATGAGATGCATGCACACATCCAAAGGAGTTTGTCAAAATGCTTCTGTCTAGTTTTTATGTGAAGGGATTTCCTTTTCCACCACAGGCCTCAAGGTGCTCCAAATGTCCACTTCCAGATTCTACTAAAACAGTGTTTCAAAACTGGTCAATGAAAAGAAATGTTCAACTCTGTGAGATGAATGCACACAGCATAAAGTAATTTGTCAGAATGCTTCTATCTACTTTTTACGTGAAGATATTTCCTTTTCCGCATTAGGCCACAAAAGGCTCCAAATGTCCACTTCCAGGTTCTACTAAAAGAGCATTTCGAAGCTGGTCAATCAAAAGAAAGGTTCAACTCTGTGAGAGGAATGCACACATCACAAAGATGTTTTTCAGAATGCCTCCATCTAATTTTTATATGAAGATATTTCCCTTTCCGTGATAGGCCTCAAAGTGCTCCAAATGTCGTCATCCAGATACAACAAAAAGTATGTTTCATAACTGCTCAATGAAAATTAACTTTCAACGCTGTGAGATGAATGCGCACACGAAAAAGAAATTTGTCAGTATGCTTCTGTCTAGTTCTTATGTGAAGATATTTCCTTTTCCACCGTAGGCCTCAAAGCGTTCCAAAGGTCCACTTGTAGATTCTGCCAAAAGAGTGTTTCAAAACTGTTCAGTGAAAAGTAAGGTTCAACTCTGTGAGATGAATGCACACATCACATAGAAAGCTTCTCAGATAGCTTCTGTCTAGCTGTGATATGAAGATATTTCGTTATCCACCGTAGGCCTCAGAGCACTCGAAATGTCCACTTGCAGATGCTACAAAAGAGTGTTTCAAAACTACTCAATGAAAAGCAAGGTTCAGCCCCGTGAGATGAATGCATGCATCCCAAAGTAGTTTGTGAGAATGCTTCTGTCTAGGTTTTTTGTGAATGTATTTCCTTTCCAGCAAAGGCCTCAAAGTGCTCCAAAAATCCACTTGCAGATTCCCCAAAGGAAGGTTTCAAAACTGCTCAATGGAAAGTAAGGTTCAACTCTGTGAGATGAATGTACACATCACAAAGTAGTTTGTCAAAATCCTTCTGTCTAGTTTTAATGTGAAGATATTTCCTTTTCGTGTTTCAAAACTGGTCAATCCAAAGTAAGGTTCAACTCTGTGAGATGAATACACATATCACAAGAAAATTCTCCGAATGCTTCTGTCTAGTGCTTAGGTGAAGATATTTCCTTTGCCACAATAGACCTCAAAGCACTCCAAATGTCCACATGCAGATCATTCAAAAAGGGTGTTTCAAAACTGCTCAATAAACACTAAGGTTTCACTCTGTGTGAGAAGTGCACATATCACAAAGAAGGTTGTCCGAGGGCTTCTGTCTAATTTTTGTGTGAAGATATTTCCTTTTCCACCACAGGCCCCAAACCTTCCAAATGCCTACTTGCAGATTCTACAGAAAGAGTGTTTCAAAGCTGCTCAATCAAAAGATAGTTTCAACTCTGTGAGACGAATGCACACATCACAAAGAAGCTTGTCAGAATGCTTGTGTCTAGTTCTTATGGGAAGATATTTCCTTTAACACCATAGCCCTCCAAGCGCTCAAAATGTCCACTTGCAGATTCTACGAAAACAGTGTTTCAAAACTGTTCAACCAGAGGAAGGTTCAACTCTGTGAGATGAATGCACACATCACAAAGAAATTTATCAGAATCCTTCTGTCTACTTCTTTAGTGAAGATATTTCCTTTTCCACCGTAGGCCTCAAAGCACTCCAAAGGTCCACTTGCAGATAGTAGAAAAAGGGGGTTTCCAAACTGCTCAATCAAAAGTAAGGTTCAGCTTTGTGAGATGAATGCATATGTCACAAAGAATGTTGTGAGAATGCTTCTGTCTCCTTTTTATGTGAAGACGATTCCTTTTCCACTATAGGCCTCAAACCGCTCCAAATGTCCATTTGCAGATCCTACAAAAAGAGTGCTTCAAAGCTACTCAATCAAACGAAGGTTCAAATCTGTGAGATCAATTCTCACGTCACAAAGAAGCTTCTCAGAATGCTTCTCTCTAGTTATTATTATACGAAGACGTTTCGTTATCCACCATAGGCCTCCAAGAGCTCCAAATATCCACTTTCAGATTCTACAAAAAGAATGTTTCAAAGCTGCTCAATCAAAAGAAAAGTGAAACTCTGTGTGATACGAAAGCACACATCACATTGGAGTTTCTCATAATGCTTCTGCCTAGTTATTACATGAAGACGTTTCGTTATCCACCATAGGCCTTGAAGCGCTCCAAATGTCATCTTGCAGATTCTACAAAAAGAGTATTTAAAAATTCCTCAATGAAAAGTAAGGTTCAACTCTGTGAGAAGAATGCACACATCACAAAATAGTTTGTCAGAGTGCTTCTGTCTAGTTGTTATGTGAAGATATTTCCTTTTCCGTCAGAGGCCTCAAGCCACTGCAAATATCCACTGGGAGATTCTACAGATAGAGTGTTTCAAAGTTGCTCAGTCAAAAGAAAGGTTCAACTCTGTGAGTTGAATGCACACATCCCAAAGGAGTTTGTCACAATGCTTCTGTCTAGTCTTTATGTGAAGATATTTCCTTTTCCACCATAGGCCTCAAAGCAATCCAAAGGTCCACTTTCAAATTCTACAAAAAGTGTGTTTCAAAACTGCTCAATCAAAAGCAAGGTTCAACTCTGTGAGATGAATGTACACATCACAAAGAAGTTTGTCAGAACGCTTCTCTCCAGTTTTATTGTGAAGCTATTTCCTTTTCCACCAGAGGCCTCAAAGCGATCCAAATGTCCACTTGCAGATTTTATAAAAATACTGTTTCAAAGCTGCTCAGTCAAAAGAACAGTTCAACTCTGTGAGACGAATGCTCACATTACAAAGAAGTTTGTGAGAATTCTTCTGTCTAGTTATTATTATGTGAAGATATTTCGTTATCCACCAGAGGCCTCAAAGCCCTCCAAATATCCACCTGCAGATTCTACAAAAAGAGTGTTTCAAAACTGCTCAATGAAAAGTAAGGATCAACTCTGTGAGACGAATGCACACATCACAAAGAAGTTTGCCAGAATGCTTCTGTCTAGTTTTTAGGTGGAGATATTTCCTTTTCCTCCACAGCCCTCAAAGCGCTTCAAATGTTCACATGCAAATTCTACCAAAAGAGGGTTTCAAAGCTGCTCAATCAAAAGAAAGGTTCAACTCTGTGAGATGAATGCACACATCGGAAAGAAGTTTGTCAGAAGGCTTCCATCTAGTTTTTATGTGAATATATTTCTTTTTCGACCCTAGGCCTCAAAGCGCTTCAAATGTCCACTTGCAGATTCTACGAAAAGTGTTTCAAAATGGCTCAATTGAAAGTAAGGTTTAACTCTGTGAGATTAATGCACACACCACAAAGAAATTGGTCAGAATGCTTCTGTCTCCTTCTGATATGAAGATATTTTCTTTTCCACCGTAGGCCTCAAAGCACTTCGAATGTCCACTTGCATTTATTACAAAAGTGGTCTTTCAAAGATGCTCAATCAAAAGTAAGGGTCAAGTCTGAGAGATAAATGCACACATCCCAAAGGTGGCTCTCAGAGTGCTTCTGTCAAGTTTTTATGTGAAGATATTTCCTTTTCCACCGTAGGCCTCAAAGCACAACAAATATCCACTTGCAGATTCTACAAAAAGAGTGTTTCAAGATTGCTTAATCAAAAGAAAGGTTCAACTCTGTGAGATGAATGCACACATCTCGAAGAAGTTTGTCAAAATGCGTCCGTCTAATTTTTATGTGAAGATATTTCCTTTTCCACCTTAGGCTTCATAGCGTTCCAAATGTCCACTTGCAGATTCCACAAAAAGAGTGTTTCAAAACTGCTCAATCACAAGAAAGTTGAAATCTATGAAGTAAATTCACACATCACAAAGAAGTTTGTCAGAATGCTTCTGTCTAGTTTTTATGTGAAGATATTGCCTTTTCCACCATAGGCCTCAAAGCGCTGCAAAGGTCCACTAGCAGATTCTACGAAAAGAGTGTTTCAAAGCTGCTCCATCAAAGGAAAGATTCAACTCTGTGAGATGAGTGCAGATATCACAAATAAGTTTCTCAGAATGCTTCTGTCTAGTTATTATATGAAGACATTTCGTTTTCCAACAAAGGCCTCAAAGCGCTCCAAATGACTACTTGCAGATTCTACAAAAAGAGTGTTTCAAAACTGCTCAATGAAAATTAAGGTTCAACTCTGTGAGATGAATGCACATATCACAAAGAAATTTGTCAGAATGCTTCTGTCTTGTTCTTATGTGAAGATATTTAATTTTCCAGGATCGGCCTCAAAGCACTCCAATTATCCACTTTCCTATAGTACAAAAAAAGTCTTTCAAACTGCTCAATCAAAAGTGAGGTTCAACTCTGTGAGATGAATGCACGTATCACAAAGACAGTTTTCAGAATGCTTCTGACTAGTATTTATGTGAAGATATTATCTTTTCCACCATAGGCCTCAAAGCACAACCAATGTCCGTTTGCAGATTCTACAGAGAGTTTCATGACTGTTCAATCAAAAGAAAAGTTCAACTCTTTGACATGAATGCACATATCACAAAGAAGTTTTTCAGAATGCTTCTGTCTAGTTTTTATATGAAGATATTTCCCTTTCTACCATAAGCCTCAAAGCACTCCAAATGTCCACTCCCACATTCTACAAATGGAGTGTTTCAAAGCTGGTCTATCAAAAGAAATGTTCAACTCTCTGAGATGTATGCACACATCACAGAGAAGTTTGTCAGTATGCTTCTGTCTAGTTTTTATGTGAAGATATTTCCTATTGAACCATAGGCCTGAAATTGCTCCAAATGTCCCCTTGAAGATTCTAGAAAAAGAGTGTTTCAAAGCTGCTCAATCAACAGAAATATTCCACGCCATGAGATGCATGCACACATCCAAAGGAGTTTGTCAAAATGCTTCTGTCTAGTTTTTATGTGAAGGGATTTCCTTTTCCACCACAGGCCTCAAGGTGCTCCAAATGTCCACTTCCAGATTCTACTAAAACAGTGTTTCAAAACTGGTCAATGAAAAGAAATGTTCAACTCTGTGAGATGAATGCACACAGCATAAAGTAATTTGTCAGAATGCTTCTATCTACTTTTTACGTGAAGATATTTCCTTTTCCGCATTAGGCCACAAAAGGCTCCAAGTGTCCACTTCCAGGTTCTACTAAAAGAGCATTTCGAAGCTGGTCAATCAAAAGAAAGGTTCAACTCTGTGAGAGGAATGCACACATCACAAAGATGTTTTTCAGAATGCCTCCATCTAATTTTTATATGAAGATATTTCCCTTTCCGTGATAGGCCTCAAAGTGCTCCAAATGTCGTCATCCAGATTCCACAAAAAGTATGTTTCGTAACTGCTCAATGAAAATTAACTTTCAACTCTGTGAGATGAATGCGCACACGAAAAAGAAATTTGTCAGTATGCTTCTGTCTAGTTCTTATGTGAAGATATTTCCTTTTCCACCGTAGGCCTCAAAGCGTTCCAAAGGTCCACTTGTAGATTCTGCCAAAAGAGTGTTTCAAAACTGTTCAATGAAAAGTAAGGTTCAACTCTGTGAGATGAATGCACACATCACATAGAAAGCTTCTCAGATAGCTTCTGTCTAGCTGTGATATGAAGATATTTCGTTATCCACCGTAGGCCTCAGAGCACTCGAAATGTCCACTTGCAGATGCTACAAAAGAGTGTTTCAAAACTACTCAATGAAAAGCAAGGTTCAGCCCCGTGAGATGAATGCATGCATCCCAAAGTAGTTTGTGAGAATGCTTCTGTCTAGGTTTTTTGTGAATGTATTTCCTTTCCAGCAAAGGCCTCAAAGTGCTCCAAAAATCCACTTGCAGATTCCACAGAGGAAGGTTTCAAAACTGCTCAATGGAAAGTAAGGTTCAACTCTGTGATATGAATGCAAACATCACAAAGTAGTTTGTCAAAATCCTTCTGTCTAGTTTTAATGTGAAGATATTTCCTTTTCGTGTTTCAAAACTGGTCAATCCAAAGTAAGGTTCAACTCTGTGAGATGAATACACATGTCACAAGAAAATTCTCAGAATGCTTCTGTCTAGTTCTTAGGTGAAGATATTTCCTTTGCCACAGTAGACCTCAAAGCACTCCAAATGTCCACATGCAGATCATTCAAAAAGGGTGTTTCAAAACTGCTCAATAAACACTAAGGTTTCACTCTGTGTGATAAGTGCACATATCACAAAGAAGGTTGTCCGAGTGCTTCTGTCTAATTTTTGTGTGAAGATATTTCCTTTTCCACCACAGGCCCCAAACCTTCCAAATGCCTACTTGCAGATTCTACAGAAAGAGTGTTTCAAAGCTGCTCAATCAAAAGATAGTTTCAACTCTGTGAGACGAATGCACACATCACAAAGAAGCTTGTCAGAATGCTTGTGTCTAGTTCTTATGGGAAGATATTTCCTTTAACACCATAGCCCTCCAAGCGCTCAAAATGTCCACTTGCAGATTCTACGAAAACAGTGTTTCAAAACTGTTCAACCAGAGGAAGGTTCAACTCTGTGAGATGAATGCACACATCACAAAGAAATTTATCAGAATCCTTCTGTCTACTTCTTTAGTGAAGATATTTCCTTTTCCACCGTAGGCCTCAAAGCACTCCAAAGGTCCACTTGCAGATAGTAGAAAAAGGGGGTTTCCAAACTGCTCAATCAAAAGTAAGGTTCAGCTTTGTGAGATGAATGCATATGTCACAAAGAATGTTGTGAGAATGCTTCTGTCTCCTTTTTATGTGAAGACGATTCCTTTTCCACTATAGGCCTCAAACCGCTCCAAATGTCCATTTGCAGATCCTACAAAAAGAGTGCTTCAAAGCTACTCAATCAAACGAAGGTTCAAATCTGTGAGATCAATTCTCACGTCACAAAGAAGCTTCTCAGAATGCTTCTCTCTAGTTATTATTATACGAAGACGTTTCGTTATCCACCATAGGCCTCCAAGAGCTCCAAATATCCACTTTCAGATTCTACAAAAAGAATGTTTCAAAGCTGCTCAATCAAAAGAAAAGTGAAACTCTGTGTGATACGAAAGCACACATCACATTGGAGTTTCTCATAATGCTTCTGCCTAGTTATTACATGAAGACGTTTCGTTATCCACCATAGGCCTTGAAGCGCTCCAAATGTCATCTTGCAGATTCTACAAAAAGAGTATTTAAAAATTCCTCAATGAAAAGTAAGGTTCAACTCTGTGAGAAGAATGCACACATCACAAAATAGTTTGTCAGAGTGCTTCTGTCTAGTTGTTATGTGAAGATATTTCCTTTTCCGTCAGAGGCCTCAAGCCACTGCAAATATCCACTGGGAGATTCTACAGATAGAGTGTTTCAAAGTTGCTCAGTCAAAAGAAAGGTTCAACTCTGTGAGTTGAATGCACACATCCCAAAGGAGTTTGTCACAATGCTTCTGTCTAGTCTTTATGTGAAGATATTTCCTTTTCCACCATAGGCCTCAAAGCAATCCAAAGGTCCACTTTCAAATTCTACAAAAAGTGTGTTTCAAAACTGCTCAATCAAAAGCAAGGTTCAACTCTGTGAGATGAATGTACACATCACAAAGAAGTTTGTCAGAACGCTTCTCTCCAGTTTTATTGTGAAGCTATTTCCTTTTCCACCAGAGGCCTCAAAGCGATCCAAATGTCCACTTGCAGATTTTATAAAAATACTGTTTCAAAGCTGCTCAGTCAAAAGAACAGTTCAACTCTGTGAGACGAATGCTCACATTATAAAGAAGTTTGTGAGAATTCTTCTGTCTAGTTATTATTATGTGAAGATATTTCGTTATCCACCAGAGGCCTCAAAGCCCTCCAAATATCCACCTGCAGATTCTACAAAAAGAGTGTTTCAAAACTGCTCAATGAAAAGTAAGGATCAACTCTGTGAGACGAATGCACACATCACAAAGAAGTTTGCCAGAATGCTTCTGTCTAGTTTTTAGGTGGAGATATTTCCTTTTCCTCCACAGCCCTCAAAGCGCTTCAAATGTTCACATGCAAATTCTACCAAAAGAGGGTTTCAAAGCTGCTCAATCAAAAGAAAGGTTCAACTCTGTGAGATGAATGCACACATCGGAAAGAAGTTTGTCAGAAGGCTTCCATCTAGTTTTTATGTGAATATATTTCTTTTTCGACCCTAGGCCTCAAAGCGCTTCAAATGTCCACTTGCAGATTCTACGAAAAGTGTTTCAAAATGGCTCAATTGAAAGTAAGGTTTAACTCTGTGAGATTAATGCACACACCACAAAGAAATTGGTCAGAATGCTTCTGTCTCCTTCTGATATGAAGATATTTTCTTTTCCACCGTAGGCCTCAAAGCACTTCGAATGTCCACTTGCATTTATTACAAAAGTGGTCTTTCAAAGATGCTCAATCAAAAGTAAGGGTCAAGTCTGAGAGATAAATGCACACATCCCAAAGGTGGCTCTCAGAGTGCTTCTGTCAAGTTTTTATGTGAAGATATTTCCTTTTCCACCGTAGGCCTCAAAGCACAACAAATATCCACTTGCAGATTCTACAAAAAGAGTGTTTCAAGATTGCTTAATCAAAAGAAAGGTTCAACTCTGTGAGATGAATGCACACATCTCGAAGAAGTTTGTCAAAATGCGTCCGTCTAATTTTTATGTGAAGATATTTCCTTTTCCACCTTAGGCTTCATAGCGTTCCAAATGTCCACTTGCAGATTCCACAAAAAGAGTGTTTCAAAACTGCTCAATCACAAGAAAGTTGAAATCTATGAAGTAAATTCACACATCACAAAGAAGTTTGTCAGAATGCTTCTGTCTAGTTTTTATGTGAAGATATTGCCTTTTCCACCATAGGCCTCAAAGCGCTGCAAAGGTCCACTAGCAGATTCTACGAAAAGAGTGTTTCAAAGCTGCTCCATCAAAGGAAAGATTCAACTCTGTGAGATGAGTGCAGATATCACAAATAAGTTTCTCAGAATGCTTCTGTCTAGTTATTATATGAAGACATTTCGTTTTCCAACAAAGGCCTCAAAGCGCTCCAAATGACTACTTGCAGATTCTACAAAAAGAGTGTTTCAAAACTGCTCAATGAAAATTAAGGTTCAACTCTGTGAGATGAATGCACATATCACAAAGAAATTTGTCAGAATGCTTCTGTCTTGTTCTTATGTGAAGATATTTAATTTTCCAGGATCGGCCTCAAAGCACTCCAATTATCCACTTTCCTATAGTACAAAAAAAGTCTTTCAAACTGCTCAATCAAAAGTGAGGTTCAACTCTGTGAGATGAATGCACGTATCACAAAGACAGTTTTCAGAATGCTTCTGACTAGTATTTATGTGAAGATATTATCTTTTCCACCATAGGCCTCAAAGCACAACCAATGTCCGTTTGCAGATTCTACAGAGAGTTTCATGACTGTTCAATCAAAAGAAAAGTTCAACTCTTTGACATGAATGCACATATCACAAAGAAGTTTTTCAGAATGCTTCTGTCTAGTTTTTATATGAAGATATTTCCCTTTCTACCATAAGCCTCAAAGCACTCCAAATGTCCACTCCCACATTCTACAAATGGAGTGTTTCAAAGCTGGTCTATCAAAAGAAATGTTCAACTCTCTGAGATGTATGCACACATCACAGAGAAGTTTGTCAGTATGCTTCTGTCTAGTTTTTATGTGAAGATATTTCCTATTGAACCATAGGCCTGAAATTGCTCCAAATGTCCCCTTGAAGATTCTAGAAAAAGAGTGTTTCAAAGCTGCTCAATCAACAGAAATATTCCACGCCATGAGATGCATGCACACATCCAAAGGAGTTTGTCAAAATGCTTCTGTCTAGTTTTTATGTGAAGGGATTTCCTTTTCCACCACAGGCCTCAAGGTGCTCCAAATGTCCACTTCCAGATTCTACTAAAACAGTGTTTCAAAACTGGTCAATGAAAAGAAATGTTCAACTCTGTGAGATGAATGCACACAGCATAAAGTAATTTGTCAGAATGCTTCTATCTACTTTTTACGTGAAGATATTTCCTTTTCCGCATTAGGCCACAAAAGGCTCCAAGTGTCCACTTCCAGGTTCTACTAAAAGAGCATTTCGAAGCTGGTCAATCAAAAGAAAGGTTCAACTCTGTGAGAGGAATGCACACATCACAAAGATGTTTTTCAGAATGCCTCCATCTAATTTTTATATGAAGATATTTCCCTTTCCGTGATAGGCCTCAAAGTGCTCCAAATGTCGTCATCCAGATTCCACAAAAAGTATGTTTCGTAACTGCTCAATGAAAATTAACTTTCAACTCTGTGAGATGAATGCGCACACGAAAAAGAAATTTGTCAGTATGCTTCTGTCTAGTTCTTATGTGAAGATATTTCCTTTTCCACCGTAGGCCTCAAAGCGTTCCAAAGGTCCACTTGTAGATTCTGCCAAAAGAGTGTTTCAAAACTGTTCAATGAAAAGTAAGGTTCAACTCTGTGAGATGAATGCACACATCACATAGAAAGCTTCTCAGATAGCTTCTGTCTAGCTGTGATATGAAGATATTTCGTTATCCACCGTAGGCCTCAGAGCACTCGAAATGTCCACTTGCAGATGCTACAAAAGAGTGTTTCAAAACTACTCAATGAAAAGCAAGGTTCAGCCCCGTGAGATGAATGCATGCATCCCAAAGTAGTTTGTGAGAATGCTTCTGTCTAGGTTTTTTGTGAATGTATTTCCTTTCCAGCAAAGGCCTCAAAGTGCTCCAAAAATCCACTTGCAGATTCCACAGAGGAAGGTTTCAAAACTGCTCAATGGAAAGTAAGGTTCAACTCTGTGATATGAATGCAAACATCACAAAGTAGTTTGTCAAAATCCTTCTGTCTAGTTTTAATGTGAAGATATTTCCTTTTCGTGTTTCAAAACTGGTCAATCCAAAGTAAGGTTCAACTCTGTGAGATGAATACACATGTCACAAGAAAATTCTCAGAATGCTTCTGTCTAGTTCTTAGGTGAAGATATTTCCTTTGCCACAGTAGACCTCAAAGCACTCCAAATGTCCACATGCAGATCATTCAAAAAGGGTGTTTCAAAACTGCTCAATAAACACTAAGGTTTCACTCTGTGTGATAAGTGCACATATCACAAAGAAGGTTGTCCGAGTGCTTCTGTCTAATTTTTGTGTGAAGATATTTCCTTTTCCACCACAGGCCCCAAACCTTCCAAATGCCTACTTGCAGATTCTACAGAAAGAGTGTTTCAAAGCTGCTCAATCAAAAGATAGTTTCAACTCTGTGAGACGAATGCACACATCACAAAGAAGCTTGTCAGAATGCTTGTGTCTAGTTCTTATGGGAAGATATTTCCTTTAACACCATAGCCCTCCAAGCGCTCAAAATGTCCACTTGCAGATTCTACGAAAACAGTGTTTCAAAACTGTTCAACCAGAGGAAGGTTCAACTCTGTGAGATGAATGCACACATCACAAAGAAATTTATCAGAATCCTTCTGTCTACTTCTTTAGTGAAGATATTTCCTTTTCCACCGTAGGCCTCAAAGCACTCCAAAGGTCCACTTGCAGATAGTAGAAAAAGGGGGTTTCCAAACTGCTCAATCAAAAGTAAGGTTCAGCTTTGTGAGATGAATGCATATGTCACAAAGAATGTTGTGAGAATGCTTCTGTCTCCTTTTTATGTGAAGACGATTCCTTTTCCACTATAGGCCTCAAACCGCTCCAAATGTCCATTTGCAGATCCTACAAAAAGAGTGCTTCAAAGCTACTCAATCAAACGAAGGTTCAAATCTGTGAGATCAATTCTCACGTCACAAAGAAGCTTCTCAGAATGCTTCTCTCTAGTTATTATTATACGAAGACGTTTCGTTATCCACCATAGGCCTCCAAGAGCTCCAAATATCCACTTTCAGATTCTACAAAAAGAATGTTTCAAAGCTGCTCAATCAAAAGAAAAGTGAAACTCTGTGTGATACGAAAGCACACATCACATTGGAGTTTCTCATAATGCTTCTGCCTAGTTATTACATGAAGACGTTTCGTTATCCACCATAGGCCTTGAAGCGCTCCAAATGTCATCTTGCAGATTCTACAAAAAGAGTATTTAAAAATTCCTCAATGAAAAGTAAGGTTCAACTCTGTGAGAAGAATGCACACATCACAAAATAGTTTGTCAGAGTGCTTCTGTCTAGTTGTTATGTGAAGATATTTCCTTTTCCGTCAGAGGCCTCAAGCCACTGCAAATATCCACTGGGAGATTCTACAGATAGAGTGTTTCAAAGTTGCTCAGTCAAAAGAAAGGTTCAACTCTGTGAGTTGAATGCACACATCCCAAAGGAGTTTGTCACAATGCTTCTGTCTAGTCTTTATGTGAAGATATTTCCTTTTCCACCATAGGCCTCAAAGCAATCCAAAGGTCCACTTTCAAATTCTACAAAAAGTGTGTTTCAAAACTGCTCAATCAAAAGCAAGGTTCAACTCTGTGAGATGAATGTACACATCACAAAGAAGTTTGTCAGAACGCTTCTCTCCAGTTTTATTGTGAAGCTATTTCCTTTTCCACCAGAGGCCTCAAAGCGATCCAAATGTCCACTTGCAGATTTTATAAAAATACTGTTTCAAAGCTGCTCAGTCAAAAGAACAGTTCAACTCTGTGAGACGAATGCTCACATTATAAAGAAGTTTGTGAGAATTCTTCTGTCTAGTTATTATTATGTGAAGATATTTCGTTATCCACCAGAGGCCTCAAAGCCCTCCAAATATCCACCTGCAGATTCTACAAAAAGAGTGTTTCAAAACTGCTCAATGAAAAGTAAGGATCAACTCTGTGAGACGAATGCACACATCACAAAGAAGTTTGCCAGAATGCTTCTGTCTAGTTTTTAGGTGGAGATATTTCCTTTTCCTCCACAGCCCTCAAAGCGCTTCAAATGTTCACATGCAAATTCTACCAAAAGAGGGTTTCAAAGCTGCTCAATCAAAAGAAAGGTTCAACTCTGTGAGATGAATGCACACATCGGAAAGAAGTTTGTCAGAAGGCTTCCATCTAGTTTTTATGTGAATATATTTCTTTTTCGACCCTAGGCCTCAAAGCGCTTCAAATGTCCACTTGCAGATTCTACGAAAAGTGTTTCAAAATGGCTCAATTGAAAGTAAGGTTTAACTCTGTGAGATTAATGCACACACCACAAAGAAATTGGTCAGAATGCTTCTGTCTCCTTCTGATATGAAGATATTTTCTTTTCCACCGTAGGCCTCAAAGCACTTCGAATGTCCACTTGCATTTATTACAAAAGTGGTCTTTCAAAGATGCTCAATCAAAAGTAAGGGTCAAGTCTGAGAGATAAATGCACACATCCCAAAGGTGGCTCTCAGAGTGCTTCTGTCAAGTTTTTATGTGAAGATATTTCCTTTTCCACCGTAGGCCTCAAAGCACAACAAATATCCACTTGCAGATTCTACAAAAAGAGTGTTTCAAGATTGCTTAATCAAAAGAAAGGTTCAACTCTGTGAGATGAATGCACACATCTCGAAGAAGTTTGTCAAAATGCGTCCGTCTAATTTTTATGTGAAGATATTTCCTTTTCCACCTTAGGCTTCATAGCGTTCCAAATGTCCACTTGCAGATTCCACAAAAAGAGTGTTTCAAAACTGCTCAATCACAAGAAAGTTGAAATCTATGAAGTAAATTCACACATCACAAAGAAGTTTGTCAGAATGCTTCTGTCTAGTTTTTATGTGAAGATATTGCCTTTTCCACCATAGGCCTCAAAGCGCTGCAAAGGTCCACTAGCAGATTCTACGAAAAGAGTGTTTCAAAGCTGCTCCATCAAAGGAAAGATTCAACTCTGTGAGATGAGTGCAGATATCACAAATAAGTTTCTCAGAATGCTTCTGTCTAGTTATTATATGAAGACATTTCGTTTTCCAACAAAGGCCTCAAAGCGCTCCAAATGACTACTTGCAGATTCTACAAAAAGAGTGTTTCAAAACTGCTCAATGAAAATTAAGGTTCAACTCTGTGAGATGAATGCACATATCACAAAGAAATTTGTCAGAATGCTTCTGTCTTGTTCTTATGTGAAGATATTTAATTTTCCAGGATCGGCCTCAAAGCACTCCAATTATCCACTTTCCTATAGTACAAAAAAAGTCTTTCAAACTGCTCAATCAAAAGTGAGGTTCAACTCTGTGAGATGAATGCACGTATCACAAAGACAGTTTTCAGAATGCTTCTGACTAGTATTTATGTGAAGATATTATCTTTTCCACCATAGGCCTCAAAGCACAACCAATGTCCGTTTGCAGATTCTACAGAGAGTTTCATGACTGTTCAATCAAAAGAAAAGTTCAACTCTTTGACATGAATGCACATATCACAAAGAAGTTTTTCAGAATGCTTCTGTCTAGTTTTTATATGAAGATATTTCCCTTTCTACCATAAGCCTCAAAGCACTCCAAATGTCCACTCCCACATTCTACAAATGGAGTGTTTCAAAGCTGGTCTATCAAAAGAAATGTTCAACTCTCTGAGATGTATGCACACATCACAGAGAAGTTTGTCAGTATGCTTCTGTCTAGTTTTTATGTGAAGATATTTCCTATTGAACCATAGGCCTGAAATTGCTCCAAATGTCCCCTTGAAGATTCTAGAAAAAGAGTGTTTCAAAGCTGCTCAATCAACAGAAATATTCCACGCCATGAGATGCATGCACACATCCAAAGGAGTTTGTCAAAATGCTTCTGTCTAGTTTTTATGTGAAGGGATTTCCTTTTCCACCACAGGCCTCAAGGTGCTCCAAATGTCCACTTCCAGATTCTACTAAAACAGTGTTTCAAAACTGGTCAATGAAAAGAAATGTTCAACTCTGTGAGATGAATGCACACAGCATAAAGTAATTTGTCAGAATGCTTCTATCTACTTTTTACGTGAAGATATTTCCTTTTCCGCATTAGGCCACAAAAGGCTCCAAGTGTCCACTTCCAGGTTCTACTAAAAGAGCATTTCGAAGCTGGTCAATCAAAAGAAAGGTTCAACTCTGTGAGAGGAATGCACACATCACAAAGATGTTTTTCAGAATGCCTCCATCTAATTTTTATATGAAGATATTTCCCTTTCCGTGATAGGCCTCAAAGTGCTCCAAATGTCGTCATCCAGATTCAACAAAAAGTATGTTTCGTAACTGCTCAATGAAAATTAACTTTCAACTCTGTGAGATGAATGCGCACACGAAAAAGAAATTTGTCAGTATGCTTCTGTCTAGTTCTTATGTGAAGATATTTCCTTTTCCACCGTAGGCCTCAAAGCGTTCCAAAGGTCCACTTGTAGATTCTGCCAAAAGAGTGTTTCAAAACTGTTCAATGAAAAGTAAGGTTCAACTCTGTGAGATGAATGCACACATCACATAGAAAGCTTCTCAGATAGCTTCTGTCTAGCTGTGATATGAAGATATTTCGTTATCCACCGTAGGCCTCAGAGCACTCGAAATGTCCACTTGCAGATGCTACAAAAGAGTGTTTCAAAACTACTCAATGAAAAGCAAGGTTCAGCCCCGTGAGATGAATGCATGCATCCCAAAGTAGTTTGTGAGAATGCTTCTGTCTAGGTTTTTTGTGAATGTATTTCCTTTCCAGCAAAGGCCTCAAAGTGCTCCAAAAATCCACTTGCAGATTCCACAGAGGAAGGTTTCAAAACTGCTCAATGGAAAGTAAGGTTCAACTCTGTGAGATGAATGCACACATCACAAAGTAGTTTGTCAAAATCCTTCTGTCTAGTTTTAATGTGAAGATATTTCCTTTTCGTGTTTCAAAACTGGTCAATCCAAAGTAAGGTTCAACTCTGTGAGATGAATACACATGTCACAAGAAAATTCTCAGAATGCTTCTGTCTAGTTCTTAGGTGAAGATATTTCCTTTGCCACAGTAGACCTCAAAGCACTCCAAATGTCCACATGCAGATCATTCAAAAAGGGTGTTTCAAAACTGCTCAATAAACACTAAGGTTTCACTCTGTGTGATAAGTGCACATATCACAAAGAAGGTTGTCCGAGTGCTTCTGTCTAATTTTTGTGTGAAGATATTTCCTTTTCCACCACAGGCCCCAAACCTTCCAAATGCCTACTTGCAGATTCTACAGAAAGAGTGTTTCAAAGCTGCTCAATCAAAAGATAGTTTCAACTCTGTGAGACGAATGCACACATCACAAAGAAGCTTGTCAGAATGCTTGTGTCTAGTTCTTATGGGAAGATATTTCCTTTAACACCATAGCCCTCCAAGCGCTCAAAATGTCCACTTGCAGATTCTACGAAAACAGTGTTTCAAAACTGTTCAACCAGAGGAAGGTTCAACTCTGTGAGATGAATGCACACATCACAAAGAAATTTATCAGAATCCTTCTGTCTACTTCTTTAGTGAAGATATTTCCTTTTCCACCGTAGGCCTCAAAGCACTCCAAAGGTCCACTTGCAGATAGTAGAAAAAGGGGGTTTCCAAACTGCTCAATCAAAAGTAAGGTTCAGCTTTGTGAGATGAATGCATATGTCACAAAGAATGTTGTGAGAATGCTTCTGTCTCCTTTTTATGTGAAGACGATTCCTTTTCCACTATAGGCCTCAAACCGCTCCAAATGTCCATTTGCAGATCCTACAAAAAGAGTGCTTCAAAGCTACTCAATCAAACGAAGGTTCAAATCTGTGAGATCAATTCTCACGTCACAAAGAAGCTTCTCAGAATGCTTCTCTCTAGTTATTATTATACGAAGACATTTCGTTATCCACCATAGGCCTCCAAGAGCTCCAAATATCCACTTTCAGATTCTACAAAAAGAATGTTTCAAAGCTGCTCAATCAAAAGAAAAGTGAAACTCTGTGTGATACGAAAGCACACATCACATTGGAGTTTCTCATAATGCTTCTGCCTAGTTATTACATGAAGACGTTTCGTTATCCACCATAGGCCTTGAAGCGCTCCAAATGTCATCTTGCAGATTCTACAAAAAGAGTATTTAAAAATTCCTCAATGAAAAGTAAGGTTCAACTCTGTGAGAAGAATGCACACATCACAAAATAGTTTGTCAGAGTGCTTCTGTCTAGTTGTTATGTGAAGATATTTCCTTTTCCGTCAGAGGCCTCAAGCCACTGCAAATATCCACTGGGAGATTCTACAGATAGAGTGTTTCAAAGTTGCTCAGTCAAAAGAAAGGTTCAACTCTGTGAGTTGAATGCACACATCCCAAAGGAGTTTGTCACAATGCTTCTGTCTAGTCTTTATGTGAAGATATTTCCTTTTCCACCATAGGCCTCAAAGCAATCCAAAGGTCCACTTTCAAATTCTACAAAAAGTGTGTTTCAAAACTGCTCAATCAAAAGCAAGGTTCAACTCTGTGAGATGAATGTACACATCACAAAGAAGTTTGTCAGAACGCTTCTCTCCGGTTTTATTGTGAAGCTATTTCCTTTTCCACCAGAGGCCTCAAAGCGATCCAAATGTCCACTTGCAGATTTTATAAAAATACTGTTTCAAAGCTGCTCAGTCAAAAGAACAGTTCAACTCCGTGAGACGAATGCTCACATTACAAAGAAGTTTGTGAGAATTCTTCTGTCTAGTTATTATGTGAAGATGTTTCGTTATCCACCAGAGGCCTCAAAGCCCTCCAAATATCCACCTGCAGATTCTACAAAAAGAGTGTTTCAAAACTGCTCAATCAAATGTAAGGATCAACTCTGTGAGATGAATGCACACATCACAAAGAAGTTTGCCAGAATGCTTCTGTCTAGTTTTTAGGTGGAGATATTTCCTTTTCCTCCACAGGCCTCAAAGTGCTTCAAATGTTCACATGCAAATTCTACAAAAAGAGGGTTTCAAAGCTGCTCAATCAAAAGAAAGGTTCAACTCTGTGAGATGAATGCACACATCAGAAAGAAGTTTGTCAGAAGGCTTCCATCTAGTTTTTATGTGAATATATTTCTTTTTCGACCCTAGGCCTCAAAGCGCTTCAAATGTCCACTTGCAGATTCTACGAAAAGTGTTTCAAAATGGCTCAATTGAAAGTAAGGTTTAACTCTGTGAGATTAATGCACACACCACAAAGAAATTGGTCAGAATGCTTCTGTCTCCTTCTGATGTGAAGATATTTTCTTTTCCACCGTAGGCCTCAAAGCACTTCGAATGTCCACTTGCATTTATTACAAAAGTGGTCTTTCAAAGATGCTCAATCAAAAGTAAGGGTCAAGTCTGAGACATAAATGCACATATCCCAAAGGTGGCTCTCAGAGTGCTTCTGTCAAGTTTTTATGTGAAGATATTTCCTTTTCCACAGTAGGCCTCTAAGCACAACAAATATCCACTTGCAGATTCTACAAAAAGAGTGTTTCAAGATTGCTTAATCAAAAGAAAGGTTCAACTCTGTGAGATGAATGCACACATCGCGAAGAAGTTTGTCAAAATGCGTCCGTCTAATTTTTATGTGAAGATATTTCCTTTTCCACCTTAGGCTTCATAGCGTTCCAAATGTCCACTTGCAGATTCCACAAAAAGAGTGTTTCAAAACTGCTCAATCACAAGAAAGTTGAAATCTATGAAGTAAATTCACACATCACAAACAAGTTTGTCAGAATGCTTCTGTCTAGTTTTTATGTGAAGATATTGCCTTTTCCACCATAGGCCTCAAAGCGCTGCAAAGGTCCACTAGCAGATTCTACGAAAAGAGTGTTTCAAAGCTGCTCCATCAAAGGAAAGATTCAACTCTGTGAGATGAGTGCAGATATCACAAATAAGTTTCTCAGAATGCTTCTGTCTAGTTATTAGATGAAGACATTTCGTTTTCCAACAAAGGCCTCAAAGCGCTCCAAATGACTACTTGCAGATTCTACAAAAAGAGTGTTTCAAAACTGCTCAATGAAAATTAAGGTTCAACTCTGTGAGATGAATGCACATATCACAAAGAAATTTGTCAGAATGCTTCTGTCTTGTTCTTATGTGAAGATATTTAATTTTCCAGGATCGGCCTCAAAGCACTCCAATTATCCACTTTCCTATAGTACAAAAAAAGTCTTTCAAACTGCTCAATCAAAAGTGAGGTTCAACTCTGTGAGATGAATGCACGTATCACAAAGACAGTTTTCAGAATGCTTCTGACTAGTATTTATGTGAAGATATTATCTTTTCCACCATAGGCCTCAAAGCACAACCAATGTCCGTTTGCAGATTCTACAGAGAGTTTCATGACTGTTCAATCAAAAGAAAAGTTCAACTCTTTGACATGAATGCACATATCACAAAGAAGTTTTTCAGAATGCTTCTGTCTAGTTTTTATATGAAGATATTTCCCTTTCTACCATAAGCCTCAAAGCACTCCAAATGTCCACTCCCACATTCTACAAATGGAGTGTTTCAAAGCTGGTCTATCAAAAGAAATGTTCAACTCTCTGAGATGTATGCACACATCACAGAGAAGTTTGTCAGTATGCTTCTGTCTAGTTTTTATGTGAAGATATTTCCTATTGAACCATAGGCCTGAAATTGCTCCAAATGTCCCCTTGAAGATTCTAGAAAAAGAGTGTTTCAAAGCTGCTCAATCAACAGAAATATTCCACGCCATGGGATGCATGCACACATCCAAAGGAGTTTGTCAAAATGCTTCTGTCTAGTTTTTATGTGAAGGGATTTCCTTTTCCACCACAGGCCTCAAGGTGCTCCAAATGTCCACTTCCAGATTCTACTAAAACAGTGTTTCAAAACTGGTCAATGAAAAGAAATGTTCAACTCTGTGAGATGAATGCACACAGCATAAAGTAATTTGTCAGAATGCTTCTATCTACTTTTTACGTGAAGATATTTCCTTTTCCGCATTAGGCCACAAAAGGCTCCAAATGTCCACTTCCAGGTTCTACTAAAAGAGCATTTCGAAGCTGGTCAATCAAAAGAAAGGTTCAACTCTGTGAGATGAATGCACACATCACAAAGATGTTTTTCAGAATGCCTCCATCTAATTTTTATATGAAGATATTTCCCTTTCCGTGATAGGCCTCAAAGTGCTCCAAATGTCGTCATCCAGATTCAACAAAAGGTATGTTTCATAACTGCTCAATGAAAATTAACTTTCAACGCTGTGAGATGAATGCGCACACGAAAAAGAAATTTGTCAGTATGCTTCTGTCTAGTTCTTATGTGAAGATATTTCCTTTTCCACCGTAGGCCTCAAAGCGTTCCAAAGGTCCACTTGTAGATTCTGCCAAAAGAGTGTTTCAAAACTGTTCAGTGAAAAGTAAGGTGCAACTCTGTGAGATGAATGCACACATCACATAGAAAGCTTCTCAGATAGCTTCTGTCTAGCTGTGATATGAAGATATTTCGTTATCCACCGTAGGCCTCAGAGCACTCGAAATGTCCACTTGCAGATGCTACAAAAGAGTGTTTCAAAACTACTCAATGAAAAGCAAGGTTCAGCCCCGTGAGATGAATGCATGCATCCCAAAGTAGTTTGTGAGAATGCTTCTGTCTAGGTTTTTTGTGAATGTATTTCCTTTCCAGCAAAGGCCTCAAAGTGCTCCAAAAATCCACTTGCAGATTCCCCAGAGGAAGGTTTCAAAACTGCTCAATGGAAAGTAAGGTTCAACTCTGTGAGATGAATGTACACATCACAAAGTAGTTTGTCAAAATCCTTCTGTCTAGTTTTAATGTGAACATATTTCCTTTTCGTGTTTCAAAACTGGTCAATCCAAAGTAAGGTTCAACTCTGTGAGATGAATACACATATCACAAGAAAATTCTCCGAATGCTTCTGTCTAGTGCTTAGGTGAAGATATTTCCTTTGCCACAATAGACCTCAAAGTACTCCAAATGTCCACATGCAGATCATTCAAAAAGGGTGTTTCAAAACTGCTCAATAAACACTAAGGTTTCACTCTGTGTGAGAAGTGCACATATCACAAAGAAGGTTGTCCGAGGGCTTCTGTCTAATTTTTGTGTGAAGATATTTCCTTTTCCACCACAGGCCCCAAACCTTCCAAATGCCTACTTGCAGATTCTACAGAAAGAGTGTTTCAAAGCTGCTCAATCAAAAGATAGTTTCAACTCTGTGAGACGAATGCACACATCACAAAGAAGCTTGTCAGAATGCTTGTGTCTAGTTCTTATGGGAAGATATTTCCTTTAACACCATAGCCCTCCAAGCGCTCAAAATGTCCACTTGCAGATTCTACGAAAACAGTGTTTCAAAACTGTTCAACCAGAGGAAGGTTCAACTCTGTGAGATGAATGCACACATCACAAAGAAATTTATCAGAATCCTTCTGTCTACTTCTTAAGTGAAGATATTTCCTTTTCCACCATAGGCCTCAAAGCACTCCAAAGGTCCACTTGCAGATAGTAGAAAAAGGGGGTTTCCAAACTGCTCAATCAAAAGTAAGGTTCAGCTTTGTGAGATGAATGCATATGTCACAAAGAATGTTGTGAGAATGCTTCTGTCTCCTTTTTATGTGAAGACGATTCCTTTTCCACTATAGGCCTCAAACCGCTCCAAATGTCCATTTGCAGATCCTACAAAAAGAGTGCTTCAAAGCTACTCAATCAAACGAAGGTTCAAATCTGTGAGATCAATTCTCACGTCACAAAGAAGCTTCTCAGAATGCTTCTCTCTAGTTATTATTATACGAAGACATTTCGTTATCCACCATAGGCCTCCAAGAGCTCCAAATATCCACTTTCAGATTCTACAAAAAGAATGTTTCAAAGCTGCTCAATCAAAAGAAAAGTGAAACTCTGTGTGATACGAAAGCACACATCACATTGGAGTTTCTCATAATGCTTCTGCCTAGTTATTACATGAAGACGTTTCGTTATCCACCATAGGCCTTGAAGCGCTCCAAATGTCATCTTGCAGATTCTACCAAAAGAGTATTTAAAAATTCCTCAATGAAAAGTAAGGTTCAACTCTGTGAGAAGAATGCACACATCACAAAATAGTTTGTCAGAGTGCTTCTGTCTAGTTGTTATGTGAAGATATTTCCTTTTCCGTCAGAGGCCTCAAGCCACTGCAAATATCCACTGGGAGATTCTACAGATAGAGTGTTTCAAAGTTGCTCAGTCAAAAGAAAGGTTCAACTCTGTGAGTTGAATGCACACATCCCAAAGGAGTTTGTCACAATGCTTCTGTCTAGTCTTTATGTGAAGATATTTCCTTTTCCACCATAGGCCTCAAAGCAATCCAAAGGTCCACTTTCAAATTCTACAAAAAGTGTGTTTCAAAACTGCTCAATGAAAAGCAAGGTTCAACTCTGTGAGATGAATGTACACATCACAAAGAAGTTTGTCAGAACGCTTCTCTCCAGTTTTATTGTGAAGCTATTTCCTTTTCCACCAGAGGCCTCAAAGCGATCCAAATGTCCACTTGCAGATTTTATAAAAATACTGTTTCAAAGCTGCTCAGTCAAAAGAACAGTTCAACTCTGTGAGACGAATGCTCACATTACAAAGAAGTTTGTGAGAATTCTTCTGTCTAGTTATTATGTGAAGATATTTCGTTATCCACCAGAGGCCTCAAAGCCCTCCAAATATCCACCTGCAGATTCTACAAAAAGAGTGTTTCAAAACTGCTCAATCAAAAGAAAGGTTCAACTCTGTGAGATGAATGCAGACATCAGAAAGAAGTTTGTCAGAAGGCTTCCATCTAGTTTTTATGTGAATATATTTCTTTTTCGACCCTAGGCCTCAAAGCGCTTCAAATGTCCACTTGCAGATTCTACGAAAAGTGTTTCAAAATGGCTCAATTGAAAGTAAGGTTTAACTCTGTGAGATTAATGCACACACCACAAAGAAATTGGTCAGAATGCTTCTGTCTCCTTCTGATATGAAGATATTTTCTTTTCCACCGTAGGCCTCAAAGCCCTTCGAATGTCCACTTGCATTTATTACAAAAGTGGTCTTTCAAAGATGCTCAATCAAAAGTAAGGGTCAAGTCTGAGAGATAAATGCACACATCCCAAAGGAGGCTCTCAGAGTGCTTCTGTCAAGTTTTTATGTGAAGATATTTCCTTTTCCACCGTAGGCCTCAAAGCACAACAAATATCCAATTGCAGATTCTACAAATAGAGTGTTTCAAGATTGCTTAATCAAAAGAAAGGTTCAACTCTGTGAGATGGATGCACACATCTCGAAGAAGTTTGTCAAAATGCGTCCGTCTAATTTTTATGTGAAGATATTTCCTTTTCCACCTTAGGCTTCATAGCGTTCCAAATGTCCACTTGCAGATTCCACAAAAAGACTGTTTCAAAACTGCTCAATCACAAGAAAGTTGAAATCTATGAAGTAAATTCACACATCACAAAGAAGCTTGTCAGAATGCTTCTGTCTACTTTTTATGTGAAGATATTGCCTTTTCCACCATAGGCCTCAAAGCGCTGCAAAGGTCCACTAGCAGATTCTACGAAAAGAGTGTTTCAAAGCTGCTCCATCAAAGGAAAGATTCAACTCTGTGAGATGAGTGCAGATATCACAAATAAGTTTCTCAGAATGCTTCTGTCTAGTTATTATATGAAGACATTTCGTTTTCCAACAAAGGCCTCAAAGCGCTCCAAATGACTACTTGCAGATTCTACAAAAAGAGTGTTTCAAAACTGCTCAATGAAAATTAAGGTTCAACTCTGTGAGATGAATGCACATATCACAAAGAAATTTGTCAGAATGCTTCTGTCTTGTTCTTATGTGAAGATATTTAATTTTCCAGGATCGGCCTCAAAGCACTCCAATTATCCACTTTCCTATAGTACAAAAAAAGTCTTTCAAACTGCTCAATCAAAAGTGAGGTTCAACTCTGTGAGATGAATGCACGTATCACAAAGACAGTTTTCAGAATGCTTCTGACTAGTATTTATGTGAAGATATTATCTTTTCCACCATAGGCCTCAAAGCACAACCAATGTCCGTTTGCAGATTCTACAGAGAGTTTCATGACTGTTCAATCAAAAGAAAAGTTCAACTCTTTGACATGAATGCACATATCACAAAGAAGTTTTTCAGAATGCTTCTGTCTAGTTTTTATATGAAGATATTTCCCTTTCTACCATAAGCCTCAAAGCACTCCAAATGTCCACTCCCACATTCTACAAATGGAGTGTTTCAAAGCTGGTCTATCAAAAGAAATGTTCAACTCTCTGAGATGTATGCACACATCACAGAGAAGTTTGTCAGTATGCTTCTGTCTAGTTTTTATGTGAAGATATTTCCTATTGAACCATAGGCCTGAAATTGCTCCAAATGTCCCCTTGAAGATTCTAGAAAAAGAGTGTTTCAAAGCTGCTCAATCAACAGAAATATTCCACGCCATGAGATGCATGCACACATCCAAAGGAGTTTGTCAAAATGCTTCTGTCTAGTTTTTATGTGAAGGGATTTCCTTTTCCACCACAGGCCTCAAGGTGCTCCAAATGTCCACTTCCAGATTCTACTAAAACAGTGTTTCAAAACTGGTCAATGAAAAGAAATGTTCAACTCTGTGAGATGAATGCACACAGCATAAAGTAATTTGTCAGAATGCTTCTATCTACTTTTTACGTGAAGATATTTCCTTTTCCGCATTAGGCCACAAAAGGCTCCAAATGTCCACTTCCAGGTTCTACTAAAAGAGCATTTCGAAGCTGGTCAATCAAAAGAAAGGTTCAACTCTGTGAGATGAATGCACACATCACAAAGATGTTTTTCAGAATGCCTCCATCTAATTTTTATATGAAGATATTTCCCTTTCCGTGATAGGCCTCAAAGTGCTCCAAATGTCGTCATCCAGATTCAACAAAAGGTATGTTTCATAACTGCTCAATGAAAATTAACTTTCAAATCTGTGAGATGAATGCGCACACGAAAAAGAAATTTGTCAGTATGCTTCTGTCTAGTTCTTATGTGAAGATATTTCCTTTTCCACCGTAGGCCTCAAAGCGTTCCAAAGGTCCACTTGTAGATTCTGCCAAAAGAGTGTTTCAAAACTGTTCAGTGAAAAGTAAGGTGCAACTCTGTGAGATGAATGCACACATCACATAGAAAGCTTCTCAGATAGCTTCTGTCTAGCTGTGATATGAAGATATTTCGTTATCCACCGTAGGCCTCAGAGCACTCGAAATGTCCACTTGCAGATGCTACAAAAGAGTGTTTCAAAACTACTCAATGAAAAGCAAGGTTCAGCCCCGTGAGATGAATGCATGCATCCCAAAGTAGTTTGTGAGAATGCTTCTGTCTAGGTTTTTTGTGAATGTATTTCCTTTCCAGCAAAGGCCTCAAAGTGCTCCAAAAATCCACTTGCAGATTCCCCAGAGGAAGGTTTCAAAACTGCTCAATGGAAAGTAAGGTTCAACTCTGTGAGATGAATGTACACATCACAAAGTAGTTTGTCAAAATCCTTCTGTCTAGTTTTAATGTGAACATATTTCCTTTTCGTGTTTCAAAACTGGTCAATCCAAAGTAAGGTTCAACTCTGTGAGATGAATACACATATCACAAGAAAATTCTCCGAATGCTTCTGTCTAGTGCTTAGGTGAAGATATTTCCTTTGCCACAATAGACCTCAAAGTACTCCAAATGTCCACATGCAGATCATTCAAAAAGGGTGTTTCAAAACTGCTCAATAAACACTAAGGTTTCACTCTGTGTGAGAAGTGCACATATCACAAAGAAGGTTGTCCGAGGGCTTCTGTCTAATTTTTGTGTGAAGATATTTCCTTTTCCACCACAGGCCCCAAACCTTCCAAATGCCTACTTGCAGATTCTACAGAAAGAGTGTTTCAAAGCTGCTCAATCAAAAGATAGTTTCAACTCTGTGAGACGAATGCACACATCACAAAGAAGCTTGTCAGAATGCTTGTGTCTAGTTCTTATGGGAAGATATTTCCTTTAACACCATAGCCCTCCAAGCGCTCAAAATGTCCACTTGCAGATTCTACGAAAACAGTGTTTCAAAACTGTTCAACCAGAGGAAGGTTCAACTCTGTGAGATGAATGCACACATCACAAAGAAATTTATCAGAATCCTTCTGTCTACTTCTTAAGTGAAGATATTTCCTTTTCCACCATAGGCCTCAAAGCACTCCAAAGGTCCACTTGCAGATAGTAGAAAAAGGGGGTTTCCAAACTGCTCAATCAAAAGTAAGGTTCAGCTTTGTGAGATGAATGCATATGTCACAAAGAATGTTGTGAGAATGCTTCTGTCTCCTTTTTATGTGAAGACGATTCCTTTTCCACTATAGGCCTCAAACCGCTCCAAATGTCCATTTGCAGATCCTACAAAAAGAGTGCTTCAAAGCTACTCAATCAAACGAAGGTTCAAATCTGTGAGATCAATTCTCACGTCACAAAGAAGCTTCTCAGAATGCTTCTCTCTAGTTATTATTATACGAAGACATTTCGTTATCCACCATAGGCCTCCAAGAGCTCCAAATATCCACTTTCAGATTCTACAAAAAGAATGTTTCAAAGCTGCTCAATCAAAAGAAAAGTGAAACTCTGTGTGATACGAAAGCACACATCACATTGGAGTTTCTCATAATGCTTCTGCCTAGTTATTACATGAAGACGTTTCGTTATCCACCATAGGCCTTGAAGCGCTCCAAATGTCATCTTGCAGATTCTACCAAAAGAGTATTTAAAAATTCCTCAATGAAAAGTAAGGTTCAACTCTGTGAGAAGAATGCACACATCACAAAATAGTTTGTCAGAGTGCTTCTGTCTAGTTGTTATGTGAAGATATTTCCTTTTCCGTCAGAGGCCTCAAGCCACTGCAAATATCCACTGGGAGATTCTACAGATAGAGTGTTTCAAAGTTGCTCAGTCAAAAGAAAGGTTCAACTCTGTGAGTTGAATGCACACATCCCAAAGGAGTTTGTCACAATGCTTCTGTCTAGTCTTTATGTGAAGATATTTCCTTTTCCACCATAGGCCTCAAAGCAATCCAAAGGTCCACTTTCAAATTCTACAAAAAGTGTGTTTCAAAACTGCTCAATGAAAAGCAAGGTTCAACTCTGTGAGATGAATGTACACATCACAAAGAAGTTTGTCAGAACGCTTCTCTCCAGTTTTATTGTGAAGCTATTTCCTTTTCCACCAGAGGCCTCAAAGCGATCCAAATGTCCACTTGCAGATTTTATAAAAATACTGTTTCAAAGCTGCTCAGTCAAAAGAACAGTTCAACTCTGTGAGACGAATGCTCACATTACAAAGAAGTTTGTGAGAATTCTTCTGTCTAGTTATTATGTGAAGATATTTCGTTATCCACCAGAGGCCTCAAAGCCCTCCAAATATCCACCTGCAGATTCTACAAAAAGAGTGTTTCAAAACTGCTCAATCAAAAGAAAGGTTCAACTCTGTGAGATGAATGCAGACATCAGAAAGAAGTTTGTCAGAAGGCTTCCATCTAGTTTTTATGTGAATATATTTCTTTTTCGACCCTAGGCCTCAAAGCGCTTCAAATGTCCACTTGCAGATTCTACGAAAAGTGTTTCAAAATGGCTCAATTGAAAGTAAGGTTTAACTCTGTGAGATTAATGCACACACCACAAAGAAATTGGTCAGAATGCTTCTGTCTCCTTCTGATATGAAGATATTTTCTTTTCCACCGTAGGCCTCAAAGCCCTTCGAATGTCCACTTGCATTTATTACAAAAGTGGTCTTTCAAAGATGCTCAATCAAAAGTAAGGGTCAAGTCTGAGAGATAAATGCACACATCCCAAAGGAGGCTCTCAGAGTGCTTCTGTCAAGTTTTTATGTGAAGATATTTCCTTTTCCACCGTAGGCCTCAAAGCACAACAAATATCCAATTGCAGATTCTACAAATAGAGTGTTTCAAGATTGCTTAATCAAAAGAAAGGTTCAACTCTGTGAGATGGATGCACACATCTCGAAGAAGTTTGTCAAAATGCGTCCGTCTAATTTTTATGTGAAGATATTTCCTTTTCCACCTTAGGCTTCATAGCGTTCCAAATGTCCACTTGCAGATTCCACAAAAAGAGTGTTTCAAAACTGCTCAATCACAAGAAAGTTGAAATCTATGAAGTAAATTCACACATCACAAAGAAGCTTGTCAGAATGCTTCTGTCTACTTTTTATGTGAAGATATTGCCTTTTCCACCATAGGCCTCAAAGCGCTGCAAAGGTCCACTAGCAGATTCTACGAAAAGAGTGTTTCAAAGCTGCTCCATCAAAGGAAAGATTCAACTCTGTGAGATGAGTGCAGATATCACAAATAAGTTTCTCAGAATGCTTCTGTCTAGTTATTATATGAAGACATTTCGTTTTCCAACAAAGGCCTCAAAGCGCTCCAAATGACTACTTGCAGATTCTACAAAAAGAGTGTTTCAAAACTGCTCAATGAAAATTAAGGTTCAACTCTGTGAGATGAATGCACATATCACAAAGAAATTTGTCAGAATGCTTCTGTCTTGTTCTTATGTGAAGATATTTAATTTTCCAGGATCGGCCTCAAAGCACTCCAATTATCCACTTTCCTATAGTACAAAAAAAGTCTTTCAAACTGCTCAATCAAAAGTGAGGTTCAACTCTGTGAGATGAATGCACGTATCACAAAGACAGTTTTCAGAATGCTTCTGACTAGTATTTATGTGAAGATATTATCTTTTCCACCATAGGCCTCAAAGCACAACCAATGTCCGTTTGCAGATTCTACAGAGAGTTTCATGACTGTTCAATCAAAAGAAAAGTTCAACTCTTTGACATGAATGCACATATCACAAAGAAGTTTTTCAGAATGCTTCTGTCTAGTTTTTATATGAAGATATTTCCCTTTCTACCATAAGCCTCAAAGCACTCCAAATGTCCACTCCCACATTCTACAAATGGAGTGTTTCAAAGCTGGTCTATCAAAAGAAATGTTCAACTCTCTGAGATGTATGCACACATCACAGAGAAGTTTGTCAGTATGCTTCTGTCTAGTTTTTATGTGAAGATATTTCCTATTGAACCATAGGCCTGAAATTGCTCCAAATGTCCCCTTGAAGATTCTAGAAAAAGAGTGTTTCAAAGCTGCTCAATCAACAGAAATATTCCACGCCATGGGATGCATGCACACATCCAAAGGAGTTTGTCAAAATGCTTCTGTCTAGTTTTTATGTGAAGGGATTTCCTTTTCCACCACAGGCCTCAAGGTGCTCCAAATGTCCACTTCCAGATTCTACTAAAACAGTGTTTCAAAACTGGTCAATGAAAAGAAATGTTCAACTCTGTGAGATGAATGCACACAGCATAAAGTAATTTGTCAGAATGCTTCTATCTACTTTTTACGTGAAGATATTTCCTTTTCCGCATTAGGCCACAAAAGGCTCCAAATGTCCACTTCCAGGTTCTACTAAAAGAGCATTTCGAAGCTGGTCAATCAAAAGAAAGGTTCAACTCTGTGAGAGGAATGCACACATCACAAAGATGTTTTTCAGAATGCCTCCATCTAATTTTTATATGAAGATATTTCCCTTTCCGTGATAGGCCTCAAAGTGCTCCAAATGTCGTCATCCAGATACAACAAAAAGTATGTTTCATAACTGCTCAATGAAAATTAACTTTCAACGCTGTGAGATGAATGCGCACACGAAAAAGAAATTTGTCAGTATGCTTCTGTCTAGTTCTTATGTGAAGATATTTCCTTTTCCACCGTAGGCCTCAAAGCGTTCCAAAGGTCCACTTGTAGATTCTGCCAAAAGAGTGTTTCAAAACTGTTCAGTGAAAAGTAAGGTTCAACTCTGTGAGATGAATGCACACATCACATAGAAAGCTTCTCAGATAGCTTCTGTCTAGCTGTGATATGAAGATATTTCGTTATCCACCGTAGGCCTCAGAGCACTCGAAATGTCCACTTGCAGATGCTACAAAAGAGTGTTTCAAAACTACTCAATGAAAAGCAAGGTTCAGCCCCGTGAGATGAATGCATGCATCCCAAAGTAGTTTGTGAGAATGCTTCTGTCTAGGTTTTTTGTGAATGTATTTCCTTTCCAGCAAAGGCCTCAAAGTGCTCCAAAAATCCACTTGCAGATTCCCCAAAGGAAGGTTTCAAAACTGCTCAATGGAAAGTAAGGTTCAACTCTGTGAGATGAATGTACACATCACAAAGTAGTTTGTCAAAATCCTTCTGTCTAGTTTTAATGTGAAGATATTTCCTTTTCGTGTTTCAAAACTGGTCAATCCAAAGTAAGGTTCAACTCTGTGAGATGAATACACATATCACAAGAAAATTCTCCGAATGCTTCTGTCTAGTGCTTAGGTGAAGATATTTCCTTTGCCACAATAGACCTCAAAGCACTCCAAATGTCCACATGCAGATCATTCAAAAAGGGTGTTTCAAAACTGCTCAATAAACACTAAGGTTTCACTCTGTGTGAGAAGTGCACATATCACAAAGAAGGTTGTCCGAGGGCTTCTGTCTAATTTTTGTGTGAAGATATTTCCTTTTCCACCACAGGCCCCAAACCTTCCAAATGCCTACTTGCAGATTCTACAGAAAGAGTGTTTCAAAGCTGCTCAATCAAAAGATAGTTTCAACTCTGTGAGACGAATGCACACATCACAAAGAAGCTTGTCAGAATGCTTGTGTCTAGTTCTTATGGGAAGATATTTCCTTTAACACCATAGCCCTCCAAGCGCTCAAAATGTCCACTTGCAGATTCTACGAAAACAGTGTTTCAAAACTGTTCAACCAGAGGAAGGTTCAACTCTGTGAGATGAATGCACACATCACAAAGAAATTTATCAGAATCCTTCTGTCTACTTCTTAAGTGAAGATATTTCCTTTTCCACCATAGGCCTCAAAGCACTCCAAAGGTCCACTTGCAGATAGTAGAAAAAGGGGGTTTCCAAACTGCTCAATCAAAAGTAAGGTTCAGCTTTGTGAGATGAATGCATATGTCACAAAGAATGTTGTGAGAATGCTTCTGTCTCCTTTTTATGTGAAGACGATTCCTTTTCCACTATAGGCCTCAAACCGCTCCAAATGTCCATTTGCAGATCCTACAAAAAGAGTGCTTCAAAGCTACTCAATCAAACGAAGGTTCAAATCTGTGAGATCAATTCTCACGTCACAAAGAAGCTTCTCAGAATGCTTCTCTCTAGTTATTATTATACGAAGACATTTCGTTATCCACCATAGGCCTCCAAGAGCTCCAAATATCCACTTTCAGATTCTACAAAAAGAATGTTTCAAAGCTGCTCAATCAAAAGAAAAGTGAAACTCTGTGTGATACGAAAGCACACATCACATTGGAGTTTCTCATAATGCTTCTGCCTAGTTATTACATGAAGACGTTTCGTTATCCACCATAGGCCTTGAAGCGCTCCAAATGTCATCTTGCAGATTCTACAAAAAGAGTATTTAAAAATTCCTCAATGAAAAGTAAGGTTCAACTCTGTGAGAAGAATGCACACATCACAAAATAGTTTGTCAGAGTGCTTCTGTCTAGTTGTTATGTGAAGATATTTCCTTTTCCGTCAGAGGCCTCAAGCCACTGCAAATATCCACTGGGAGATTCTACAGATAGAGTGTTTCAAAGTTGCTCAGTCAAAAGAAAGGTTCAACTCTGTGAGTTGAATGCACACATCCCAAAGGAGTTTGTCACAATGCTTCTGTCTAGTCTTTATGTGAAGATATTTCCTTTTCCACCATAGGCCTCAAAGCAATCCAAAGGTCCACTTTCAAATTCTACAAAAAGTGTGTTTCAAAACTGCTCAATGAAAAGCAAGGTTCAACTCTGTGAGATGAATGTACACATCACAAAGAAGTTTGTCAGAACGCTTCTCTCCAGTTTTATTGTGAAGCTATTTCCTTTTCCACCGGAGGCCTCAAAGCGATCCAAATGTCCACTTGCAGATTTTATAAAAATACTGTTTCAAAGCTGCTCAGTCAAAAGAACAGTTCAACTCTGTGAGACGAATGCTCACATTACAAAGAAGTTTGTGAGAATTCTTCTGTCTAGTTATTATTATGTGAAGATATTTCGTTATCCACCAGAGGCCTCAAAGCCCTCCAAATATCCACCTGCAGATTCTACAAAAAGAGTGTTTCAAAACTGCTCAATGAAAAGTAAGGATCAACTCTGTGAGACGAATGCACACATCACAAAGAAGTTTGCCAGAATGCTTCTGTCTAGTTTTTAGGTGGAGATATTTCCTTTTCCTCCACAGGCTTCAAAGCGCTTCAAATGTTCACATGCAAATTCTACAAAAAGAGGGTTTCAAAGCTGCTCAATCAAAAGAAAGGTTCAACTCTGTGAGATGAATGCACACATCAGAAAGAAGTTTGTCAGAAGGCTTCCATCTAGTTTTTATGTGAATATATTTCTTTTTCGACCCTAGGCCTCAAAGCGCTTCAAATGTCCACTTGCAGATTCTACGAAAAGTGTTTCAAAATGGCTCAATTGAAAGTAAGGTTTAACTCTGTGAGATTAATGCACACACCACAAAGAAATTGGTCAGAATGCTTCTGTCTCCTTCTGATATGAAGATATTTTCTTTTCCACCGTAGGCCTCAAAGCACTTCGAATGTCCACTTGCATTTATTACAAAAGTGGTCTTTCAAAGATGCTCAATCAAAAGTAAGGGTCAAGTCTGAGAGATAAATGCACACATCCCAAAGGTGGCTCTCAGAGTGCTTCTGTCAAGTTTTTATGTGAAGATATTTCCTTTTCCACCGTAGGCCTCAAAGCACAACAAATATCCACTTGCAGATTCTACAAAAAGAGTGTTTCAAGATTGCTTAATCAAAAGAAAGGTTCAACTCTGTGAGATGAATGCACACATCTCGAAGAAGTTTGTCAAAATGCGTCCGTCTAATTTTTATGTGAAGATATTTCCTTTTCCACCTTAGGCTTCATAGCGTTCCAAATGTCCACTTGCAGATTCCACAAAAAGAGTGTTTCAAAACTGCTCAATCACAAGAAAGTTGAAATCTATGAAGTAAATTCACACATCACAAAGAAGTTTGTCAGAATGCTTCTGTCTAGTTTTTATGTGAAGATATTGCCTTTTCCACCATAGGCCTCAAAGCGCTGCAAAGGTCCACTAGCAGATTCTACGAAAAGAGTGTTTCAAAGCTGCTCCATCAAAGGAAAGATTCAACTCTGTGAGATGAGTGCAGATATCACAAATAAGTTTCTCAGAATGCTTCTGTCTAGTTATTATATGAAGACATTTCGTTTTCCAACAAAGGCCTCAAAGCGCTCCAAATGACTACTTGCAGATTCTACAAAAAGAGTGTTTCAAAACTGCTCAATGAAAATTAAGGTTCAACTCTGTGAGATGAATGCACATATCACAAAGAAATTTGTCAGAATGCTTCTGTCTTGTTCTTATGTGAAGATATTTAATTTTCCAGGATCGGCCTCAAAGCACTCCAATTATCCACTTTCCTATAGTACAAAAAAAGTCTTTCAAACTGCTCAATCAAAAGTGAGGTTCAACTCTGTGAGATGAATGCACGTATCACAAAGACAGTTCTCAGAATGCTTCTGACTAGTATTTATGTGAAGATATTATCTTTTCCACCATAGGCCTCAAAGCACAACCAATGTCCGTTTGCAGATTCTACAGAGAGTTTCATGACTGTTCAATCAAAAGAAAAGTTCAACTCTTTGACATGAATGCACATATCACAAAGAAGTTTTTCAGAATGCTTCTGTCTAGTTTTTATATGAAGATATTTCCCTTTCTACCATAAGCCTCAAAGCACTCCAAATGTCCACTCCCACATTCTACAAATGGAGTGTTTCAAAGCTGGTCTATCAAAAGAAATGTTCAACTCTCTGAGATGTATGCACACATCACAGAGAAGTTTGTCAGTATGCTTCTGTCTAGTTTTTATGTGAAGATATTTCCTATTGAACCATAGGCCTGAAATTGCTCCAAATGTCCCCTTGAAGATTCTAGAAAAAGAGAGTTTCAAAGCTGCTCAATCAACAGAAATATTCCACGCCATGAGATGCATGCACACATCCAAAGGAGTTTGTCAAAATGCTTCTGTCTAGTTTTTATGTGAAGGGATTTCCTTTTCCACCACAGGCCTCAAGGTGCTCCAAATGTCCACTTCCAGATTCTACTAAAACAGTGTTTCAAAACTGGTCAATGAAAAGAAATGTTCAACTCTGTGAGATGAATGCACACAGCATAAAGTAATTTGTCAGAATGCTTCTATCTACTTTTTACGTGAAGATATTTCCTTTTCCGCATTAGGCCACAAAAGGCTCCAAATGTCCACTTCCAGGTTCTACTAAAAGAGCATTTCGAAGCTGGTCAATCAAAAGAAAGGTTCAACTCTGTGAGAGGAATGCACACATCACAAAGATGTTTTTCAGAATGCCTCCATCTAATTTTTATATGAAGATATTTCCCTTTCCGTGATAGGCCTCAAAGTGCTCCAAATGTCGTCATCCAGATACAACAAAAAGTATGTTTCATAACTGCTCAATGAAAATTAACTTTCAACGCTGTGAGATGAATGCGCACACGAAAAAGAAATTTGTCAGTATGCTTCTGTCTAGTTCTTATGTGAAGATATTTCCTTTTCCACCGTAGGCCTCAAAGCGTTCCAAAGGTCCACTTGTAGATTCTGCCAAAAGAGTGTTTCAAAACTGTTCAGTGAAAAGTAAGGTTCAACTCTGTGAGATGAATGCACACATCACATAGAAAGCTTCTCAGATAGCTTCTGTCTAGCTGTGATATGAAGATATTTCGTTATCCACCGTAGGCCTCAGAGCACTCGAAATGTCCACTTGCAGATGCTACAAAAGAGTGTTTCAAAACTACTCAATGAAAAGCAAGGTTCAGCCCCGTGAGATGAATGCATGCATCCCAAAGTAGTTTGTGAGAATGCTTCTGTCTAGGTTTTTTGTGAATGTATTTCCTTTCCAGCAAAGGCCTCAAAGTGCTCCAAAAATCCACTTGCAGATTCCCCAAAGGAAGGTTTCAAAACTGCTCAATGGAAAGTAAGGTTCAACTCTGTGAGATGAATGTACACATCACAAAGTAGTTTGTCAAAATCCTTCTGTCTAGTTTTAATGTGAAGATATTTCCTTTTCGTGTTTCAAAACTGGTCAATCCAAAGTAAGGTTCAACTCTGTGAGATGAATACACATATCACAAGAAAATTCTCCGAATGCTTCTGTCTAGTGCTTAGGTGAAGATATTTCCTTTGCCACAATAGACCTCAAAGCACTCCAAATGTCCACATGCAGATCATTCAAAAAGGGTGTTTCAAAACTGCTCAATAAACACTAAGGTTTCACTCTGTGTGAGAAGTGCACATATCACAAAGAAGGTTGTCCGAGGGCTTCTGTCTAATTTTTGTGTGAAGATATTTCCTTTTCCACCACAGGCCCCAAACCTTCCAAATGCCTACTTGCAGATTCTACAGAAAGAGTGTTTCAAAGCTGCTCAATCAAAAGATAGTTTCAACTCTGTGAGACGAATGCACACATCACAAAGAAGCTTGTCAGAATGCTTGTGTCTAGTTCTTATGGGAAGATATTTCCTTTAACACCATAGCCCTCCAAGCGCTCAAAATGTCCACTTGCAGATTCTACGAAAACAGTGTTTCAAAACTGTTCAACCAGAGGAAGGTTCAACTCTGTGAGATGAATGCACACATCACAAAGAAATTTATCAGAATCCTTCTGTCTACTTCTTTAGTGAAGATATTTCCTTTTCCACCGTAGGCCTCAAAGCACTCCAAAGGTCCACTTGCAGATAGTAGAAAAAGGGGGTTTCCAAACTGCTCAATCAAAAGTAAGGTTCAGCTTTGTGAGATGAATGCATATGTCACAAAGAATGTTGTGAGAATGCTTCTGTCTCCTTTTTATGTGAAGACGATTCCTTTTCCACTATAGGCCTCAAACCGCTCCAAATGTCCATTTGCAGATCCTACAAAAAGAGTGCTTCAAAGCTACTCAATCAAACGAAGGTTCAAATCTGTGAGATCAATTCTCACGTCACAAAGAAGCTTCTCAGAATGCTTCTCTCTAGTTATTATTATACGAAGACGTTTCGTTATCCACCATAGGCCTCCAAGAGCTCCAAATATCCACTTTCAGATTCTACAAAAAGAATGTTTCAAAGCTGCTCAATCAAAAGAAAAGTGAAACTCTGTGTGATACGAAAGCACACATCACATTGGAGTTTCTCATAAGGCTTCTGCCTAGTTATTACATGAAGACGTTTCGTTATCCACCATAGGCCTTGAAGCGCTCCAAATGTCATCTTGCAGATTCTACAAAAAGAGTATTTAAAAATTCCTCAATGAAAAGTAAGGTTCAACTCTGTGAGAAGAATGCACACATCACAAAATAGTTTGTCAGAGTGCTTCTGTCTAGTTGTTATGTGAAGATATTTCCTTTTCCGTCAGAGGCCTCAAGCCACTGCAAATATCCACTGGGAGATTCTACAGATAGAGTGTTTCAAAGTTGCTCAGTCAAAAGAAAGGTTCAACTCTGTGAGTTGAATGCACACATCCCAAAGGAGTTTGTCACAATGCTTCTGTCTAGTCTTTATGTGAAGATATTTCCTTTTCCACCATAGGCCTCAAAGCAATCCAAAGGTCCACTTTCAAATTCTACAAAAAGTGTGTTTCAAAACTGCTCAATCAAAAGCAAGGTTCAACTCTGTGAGATGAATGTACACATCACAAAGAAGTTTGTCAGAACGCTTCTCTCCAGTTTTATTGTGAAGCTATTTCCTTTTCCACCAGAGGCCTCAAAGCGATCCAAATGTCCACTTGCAGATTTTATAAAAATACTGTTTCAAAGCTGCTCAGTCAAAAGAACAGTTCAACTCTGTGAGACGAATGCTCACATTACAAAGAAGTTTGTGAGAATTCTTCTGTCTAGTTATTATTATGTGAAGATATTTCGTTATCCACCAGAGGCCTCAAAGCCCTCCAAATATCCACCTGCAGATTCTACAAAAAGAGTGTTTCAAAACTGCTCAATGAAAAGTAAGGATCAACTCTGTGAGACGAATGCACACATCACAAAGAAGTTTGCCAGAATGCTTCTGTCTAGTTTTTAGGTGGAGATATTTCCTTTTCCTCCACAGCCCTCAAAGCGCTTCAAATGTTCACATGCAAATTCTACCAAAAGAGGGTTTCAAAGCTGCTCAATCAAAAGAAAGGTTCAACTCTGTGAGATGAATGCACACATCGGAAAGAAGTTTGTCAGAAGGCTTCCATCTAGTTTTTATGTGAATATATTTCTTTTTCGACCCTAGGCCTCAAAGCGCTTCAAATGTCCACTTGCAGATTCTACGAAAAGTGTTTCAAAATGGCTCAATTGAAAGTAAGGTTTAACTCTGTGAGATTAATGCACACACCACAAAGAAATTGGTCAGAATGCTTCTGTCTCCTTCTGATATGAAGATATTTTCTTTTCCACCGTAGGCCTCAAAGCACTTCGAATGTCCACTTGCATTTATTACAAAAGTGGTCTTTCAAAGATGCTCAATCAAAAGTAAGGGTCAAGTCTGAGAGATAAATGCACACATCCCAAAGGTGGCTCTCAGAGTGCTTCTGTCAAGTTTTTATGTGAAGATATTTCCTTTTCCACCGTAGGCCTCAAAGCACAACAAATATCCACTTGCAGATTCTACAAAAAGAGTGTTTCAAGATTGCTTAATCAAAAGAAAGGTTCAACTCTGTGAGATGAATGCACACATCTCGAAGAAGTTTGTCAAAATGCGTCCGTCTAATTTTTATGTGAAGATATTTCCTTTTCCACCTTAGGCTTCATAGCGTTCCAAATGTCCACTTGCAGATTCCACAAAAAGAGTGTTTCAAAACTGCTCAATCACAAGAAAGTTGAAATCTATGAAGTAAATTCACACATCACAAACAAGTTTGTCAGAATGCTTCTGTCTAGTTTTTATGTGAAGATATTGCCTTTTCCACCATAGGCCTCAAAGCGCTGCAAAGGTCCACTAGCAGATTCTACGAAAAGAGTGTTTCAAAGCTGCTCCATCAAAGGAAAGATTCAACTCTGTGAGATGAGTGCAGATATCACAAATAAGTTTCTCAGAATGCTTCTGTCTAGTTATTATATGAAGACATTTCGTTTTCCAACAAAGGCCTCAAAGCGCTCCAAATGACTACTTGCAGATTCTACAAAAAGAGTGTTTCAAAACTGCTCAATGAAAATTAAGGTTCAACTCTGTGAGATGAATGCACATATCACAAAGAAATTTGTCAGAATGCTTCTGTCTTGTTCTTATGTGAAGATATTTAATTTTCCAGGATCGGCCTCAAAGCACTCCAATTATCCACTTTCCTATAGTACAAAAAAAGTCTTTCAAACTGCTCAATCAAAAGTGAGGTTCAACTCTGTGAGATGAATGCACGTATCACAAAGACAGTTTTCAGAATGCTTCTGACTAGTATTTATGTGAAGATATTATCTTTTCCACCATAGGCCTCAAAGCACAACCAATGTCCGTTTGCAGATTCTACAGAGAGTTTCATGACTGTTCAATCAAAAGAAAAGTTCAACTCTTTGACATGAATGCACATATCACAAAGAAGTTTTTCAGAATGCTTCTGTCTAGTTTTTATATGAAGATATTTCCCTTTCTACCATAAGCCTCAAAGCACTCCAAATGTCCACTCCCACATTCTACAAATGGAGTGTTTCAAAGCTGGTCTATCAAAAGAAATGTTCAACTCTCTGAGATGTATGCACACATCACAGAGAAGTTTGTCAGTATGCTTCTGTCTAGTTTTTATGTGAAGATATTTCCTATTGAACCATAGGCCTGAAATTGCTCCAAATGTCCCCTTGAAGATTCTAGAAAAAGAGTGTTTCAAAGCTGCTCAATCAACAGAAATATTCCACGCCATGAGATGCATGCACACATCCAAAGGAGTTTGTCAAAATGCTTCTGTCTAGTTTTTATGTGAAGGGATTTCCTTTTCCACCACAGGCCTCAAGGTGCTCCAAATGTCCACTTCCAGATTCTACTAAAACAGTGTTTCAAAACTGGTCAATGAAAAGAAATGTTCAACTCTGTGAGATGAATGCACACAGCATAAAGTAATTTGTCAGAATGCTTCTATCTACTTTTTACGTGAAGATATTTCCTTTTCCGCATTAGGCCACAAAAGGCTCCAAGTGTCCACTTCCAGGTTCTACTAAAAGAGCATTTCGAAGCTGGTCAATCAAAAGAAAGGTTCAACTCTGTGAGAGGAATGCACACATCACAAAGATGTTTTTCAGAATGCCTCCATCTAATTTTTATATGAAGATATTTCCCTTTCCGTGATAGGCCTCAAAGTGCTCCAAATGTCGTCATCCAGATTCCACAAAAAGTATGTTTCGTAACTGCTCAATGAAAATTAACTTTCAACTCTGTGAGATGAATGCGCACACGAAAAAGAAATTTGTCAGTATGCTTCTGTCTAGTTCTTATGTGAAGATATTTCCTTTTCCACCGTAGGCCTCAAAGCGTTCCAAAGGTCCACTTGTAGATTCTGCCAAAAGAGTGTTTCAAAACTGTTCAATGAAAAGTAAGGTTCAACTCTGTGAGATGAATGCACACATCACATAGAAAGCTTCTCAGATAGCTTCTGTCTAGCTGTGATATGAAGATATTTCGTTATCCACCGTAGGCCTCAGAGCACTCGAAATGTCCACTTGCAGATGCTACAAAAGAGTGTTTCAAAACTACTCAATGAAAAGCAAGGTTCAGCCCCGTGAGATGAATGCATGCATCCCAAAGTAGTTTGTGAGAATGCTTCTGTCTAGGTTTTTTGTGAATGTATTTCCTTTCCAGCAAAGGCCTCAAAGTGCTCCAAAAATCCACTTGCAGATTCCACAGAGGAAGGTTTCAAAACTGCTCAATGGAAAGTAAGGTTCAACTCTGTGAGATGAATGCACACATCACAAAGTAGTTTGTCAAAATCCTTCTGTCTAGTTTTAATGTGAAGATATTTCCTTTTCGTGTTTCAAAACTGGTCAATCCAAAGTAAGGTTCAACTCTGTGAGATGAATACACATGTCACAAGAAAATTCTCAGAATGCTTCTGTCTAGTTCTTAGGTGAAGATATTTCCTTTGCCACAGTAGACCTCAAAGCACTCCAAATGTCCACATGCAGATCATTCAAAAAGGGTGTTTCAAAACTGCTCAATAAACACTAAGGTTTCACTCTGTGTGATAAGTGCACATATCACAAAGAAGGTTGTCCGAGTGCTTCTGTCTAATTTTTGTGTGAAGATATTTCCTTTTCCACCACAGGCCCCAAACCTTCCAAATGCCTACTTGGAGATTCTACAGAAAGAGTGTTTCAAAGCTGCTCAATCAAAAGATAGTTTCAACTCTGTGAGACGAATGCACACATCACAAAGAAGCTTGTCAGAATGCTTGTGTCTAGTTCTTATGGGAAGATATTTCCTTTAACACCATAGCCCTCCAAGCGCTCAAAATGTCCACTTGCAGATTCTACGAAAACAGTGTTTCAAAACTGTTCAACCAGAGGAAGGTTCAACTCTGTGAGATGAATGCACACATCACAAAGAAATTTATCAGAATCCTTCTGTCTACTTCTTTAGTGAAGATATTTCCTTTTCCACCGTAGGCCTCAAAGCACTCCAAAGGTCCACTTGCAGATAGTAGAAAAAGGGGGTTTCCAAACTGCTCAATCAAAAGTAAGGTTCAGCTTTGTGAGATGAATGCATATGTCACAAAGAATGTTGTGAGAATGCTTCTGTCTCCTTTTTATGTGAAGACGATTCCTTTTCCACTATAGGCCTCAAACCGCTCCAAATGTCCATTTGCAGATCCTACAAAAAGAGTGCTTCAAAGCTACTCAATCAAACGAAGGTTCAAATCTGTGAGATGAATTCTCACGTCACAAAGAAGCTTCTCAGAATGCTTCTCTCTAGTTATTATTATACGAAGACATTTCGTTATCCACCATAGGCCTCCAAGAGCTCCAAATATCCACTTTCAGATTCTACAAAAAGAATGTTTCAAAGCTGCTCAATCAAAAGAAAAGTGAAACTCTGTGTGATACGAAAGCACACATCACATTGGAGTTTCTCATAATGCTTCTGCCTAGTTATTACATGAAGACGTTTCGTTATCCACCATAGGCCTTGAAGCGCTCCAAATGTCATCTTGCAGATTCTACAAAAAGAGTATTTAAAAATTCCTCAATGAAAAGTAAGGTTCAACTCTGTGAGAAGAATGCACACATCACAAAATAGTTTGTCAGAGTGCTTCTGTCTAGTTGTTATGTGAAGATATTTCCTTTTCCGTCAGAGGCCTCAAGCCACTGCAAATATCCACTGGGAGATTCTACAGATAGAGTGTTTCAAAGTTGCTCAGTCAAAAGAAAGGTTCAACTCTGTGAGTTGAATGCACACATCCCAAAGGAGTTTGTCACAATGCTTCTGTCTAGTCTTTATGTGAAGATATTTCCTTTTCCACCATAGGCCTCAAAGCAATCCAAAGGTCCACTTTCAAATTCTACAAAAAGTGTGTTTCAAAACTGCTCAATGAAAAGCAAGGTTCAACTCTGTGAGATGAATGTACACATCACAAAGAAGTTTGTCAGAACGCTTCTCTCCAGTTTTATTGTGAAGCTATTTCCTTTTCCACCAGAGGCCTCAAAGCGATCCAAATGTCCACTTGCAGATTTTATAAAAATACTGTTTCAAAGCTGCTCAGTCAAAAGAACAGTTCAACTCTGTGAGACGAATGCTCACATTACAAAGAAGTTTGTGAGAATTCTTCTGTCTAGTTATTATGTGAAGATATTTCGTTATCCACCAGAGGCCTCAAAGCCCTCCAAATATCCACCTGCAGATTCTACAAAAAGAGTGTTTCAAAACGGCTCAATCAAAAGAAAGGTTCAACTCTGTGAGATGAATGCAGACATCAGAAAGAAGTTTGTCAGAAGGATTCCATCTAGTTTTTATGTGAATATATTTCTTTTTCGACCCAAGGCCTCAAAGCGCTTCAAATGTCCACTTGCAGATTCTACGAAAAGTGTTTCAAAATGGCTCAATTGAAAGTAAGGTTTAACTCTGTGAGATTAATGCACACACCACAAAGAAATTGGTCAGAATGCTTCTGTCTCCTTCTGATATGAAGATATTTTCTTTTCCACCGTAGGCCTCAAAGCCCTTCGAATGTCCACTTGCATTTATTACAAAAGTGGTCTTTCAAAGATGCTCAATCAAAAGTAAGGGTCAAGTCTGAGAGATAAATGCACACATCCCAAAAGTGGCTCTCAGAGTGCTTCTGTCAAGTTTTTATGTGAAGATATTTCCTTTTCCACCGTAGGCCTCAAAGCACAACAAATATCCACTTGCAGATTCTACAAAAAGAGTGTTTCAAGATTGCTTAATCAAAAGAAAGGTTCAACTCTGTGAGATGAATGCACACATCTCGAAGAAGTTTGTCAAAATGCGTCCGTCTAATTTTTATGTGAAGATATTTCCTTTTCCACCTTAGGCTTCATAGCGTTCCAAATGTCCACTTGCAGATTCCACAAAAAGAGTGTTTCAAAACTGCTCAATCACAAGAAAGTTGAAATCTATGAAGTAAATTCACACATCACAAAGAAGTTTGTCAGAATGCTTCTGTCTAGTTTTTATGTGAAGATATTGCCTTTTCCACCATAGGCCTCAAAGCGCTGCAAAGGTCCACTAGCAGATTCTACGAAAAGAGTGTTTCAAAGCTGCTCCATCAAAGGAAAGATTCAACTCTGTGAGATGAGTGCAGATATCACAAATAAGTTTCTCAGAATGCTTCTGTCTAGTTATTATATGAAGACATTTCGTTTTCCAACAAAGGCCTCAAAGCGCTCCAAATGACTACTTGCAGATTCTACAAAAAGAGTGTTTCAAAACTGCTCAATGAAAATTAAGGTTCAACTCTGTGAGATGAATGCACATATCACAAAGAAATTTGTCAGAATGCTTCTGTCTTGTTCTTATGTGAAGATATTTAATTTTCCATGATCGGCCTCAAAGCACTCCAATTATCCACTTTCCTATAGTACAAAAAAAGTCTTTCAAACTGCTCAATCAAAAGTGAGGTTCAACTCTGTGAGATGAATGCACGTATCACAAAGACAGTTTTCAGAATGCTTCTGACTAGTATTTATGTGAAGATATTATCTTTTCCACCATAGGCCTCAAAGCACAACAAATGTCCGTTTGCAGATTCTACAGAGAGTTTCATGACTGTTCAATCAAAAGAAAAGTTCAACTCTTTGACATGAATGCACATATCACAAAGAAGTTTTTCAGAATGCTTCTGTCTAGTTTTTATATGAAGATATTTCCCTTTCTACCATAAGCCTCAAAGCACTCCAAATGTCCACTCCCACATTCTACAAATGGAGTGTTTCAAAGCTGGTCTATCAAAAGAAATGTTCAACTCTCTGAGATGTATGCACACATCACAGAGAAGTTTGTCAGTATGCTTCTGTCTAGTTTTTATGTGAAGGTATTTCCTATTGAACCATAGGCCTGAAATTGCTCCAAATGTCCCCTTGAAGATTCTAGAAAAAGAGTGTTTCAAAGCTGCTCAATCAACAGAAATATTCCACGCCATGAGATGCATGCACACATCCAAAGGAGTTTGTCAAAATGCTTCTGTCTAGTTTTTATGTGAAGGGATTTCCTTTTCCACCACAGGCCTCAAGGTGCTCCAAATGTCCACTTCCAGATTCTACTAAAACAGTGTTTCAAAACTGGTCAATGAAAAGAAATGTTCAACTCTGTGAGATGAATGCACACAGCATAAAGTAATTTGTCAGAATGCTTCTATCTACTTTTTACGTGAAGATATTTCCTTTTCCGCATTAGGCCACAAAAGGCTCCAAATGTCCACTTCCAGGTTCTACTAAAAGAGCATTTCGAAGCTGGTCAATCAAAAGAAAGGTTCAACTCTGTGAGAGGAATGGACACATCACAAAGATGTTTTTCAGAATGCCTCCATCTAATTTTTATATGAAGATATTTCCCTTTCCGTGATAGGCCTCAAAGTGCTCCAAATGTCGTCATCCAGATTCAACAAAAAGTATGTTTCGTAACTGCTCAATGAAAATTAACTTTCAACTCTGTGAGATGAATGCGCACACGAAAAAGAAATTTGTCAGTATGCTTCTGTCTAGTTCTTATGTGAAGATATTTCCTTTTCCACCGTAGGCCTCAAAGCGTTCCAAAGGTCCACTTGTAGATTCTGCCAAAAGAGTGTTTCAAAACTGTTCAATGAAAAGTAAGGTTCAACTCTGTGAGATGAATGCACACATCACATAGAAAGCTTCTCAGATAGCTTCTGTCTAGCTGTGATATGAAGATATTTCGTTATCCACCGTAGGCCTCAGAGCACTCGAAATGTCCACTTGCAGATGCTACAAAAGAGTGTTTCAAAACTACTCAATGAAAAGCAAGGTTCAGCCCCGTGAGATGAATGCATGCATCCCAAAGTAGTTTGTGAGAATGCTTCTGTCTAGGTTTTTTGTGAATGTATTTCCTTTCCAGCAAAGGCCTCAAAGTGCTCCAAAAATCCACTTGCAGATTCCACAGAGGAAGGTTTCAAAACTGCTCAATGGAAAGTAAGGTTCAACTCTGTGAGATGAATGTACACATCACAAAGTAGTTTGTCAAAATCCTTCTGTCTAGTTTTAATGTGAAGATATTTCCTTTTCGTGTTTCAAAACTGGTCAATCCAAAGTAAGGTTCAACTCTATGAGATGAATACACATATCACAAGAAAATTCTCAGAATGCTTCTGTCTAGTGCTTAGGTGAAGATATTTCCTTTGCCACAATAGACCTCAAAGCACTCCAAATGTCCACATGCAGATCATTCAAAAAGGGTGTTTCAAAACTGCTCAATAAACACTAAGGTTTCACTCTGTGTGATAAGTGCACATATCACAAAGAAGGTTGTCCGAGGGCTTCTGTCTAATTTTTGTGTGAAGATATTTCCTTTTCCACCACAGGCCCCAAACCTTCCAAATGCCTACTTGCAGATTCTACAGAAAGAGTGTTTCAAAGCTGCTCAATCAAAAGATAGTTTCAACTCTGTGAGACGAATGCACACATCACAAAGAAGCTTGTCAGAATGCTTGTGTCTAGTTCTTATGGGAAGATATTTCCTTTAACACCATAGCCCTCCAAGCGCTCAAAATGTCCACTTGCAGATTCTACGAAAACAGTGTTTCAAAACTGTTCAACCAGAGGAAGGTTCAACTCTGTGAGATGAATGCACACATCACAAAGAAATTTATCAGAATCCTTCTGTCTACTTCTTAAGTGAAGATATTTCCTTTTCCACCATAGGCCTCAAAGCACTCCAAAGGTCCACTTGCAGATAGTAGAAAAAGGGGGTTTCCAAACTGCTCAATCAAAAGTAAGGTTCAGCTTTGTGAGATGAATGCATATGTCACAAAGAATGTTGTGAGAATGCTTCTGTCTCCTTTTTATGTGAAGACGATTCCTTTTCCACTATAGGCCTCAAACCGCTCCAAATGTCCATTTGCAGATTCTACAAAAAGAGTGCTTCAAAGCTACTCAATCAAACGAAGGTTCAAATCTGTGAGATGAATTCTCACGTCACAAAGAAGCTTCTCAGAATGCTTCTCTCTAGTTATTATTATACGAAGACATTTCGTTATCCACCATAGGCCTCCAAGAGCTCCAAATATCCACTTTCAGATTCTACAAAAAGAATGTTTCAAAGCTGCTCAATCTAAAGAAAAGTGAAACTCTGTGTGATACGAAAACACACATCACATTGGAGTTTCTCATAATGCTTCTGCCTAGTTATTACATGAAGACGTTTCGTTATCCACCATAGGCCTTGAAGCGCTCCAAATGTCATCTTGCAGATTCTACAAAAAGAGTATTTAAAAATTCCTCAATGAAAAGTAAGGTTCAACTCTGTGAGAAGAATGCACACATCACAAAATAGTTTGTCAGAGTGCTTCTGTCTAGTTGTTATGTGAAGATATTTCCTTTTCCGTCAGAGGCCTCAAGCCACTGCAAATATCCACTGGGAGATTCTACAGATAGAGTGTTTCAAAGTTGCTCAGTCAAAAGAAAGGTTCAACTCTGTGAGTTGAATGCACACATCCCAAAGGAGTTTGTCACAATGCTTCTGTCTAGTCTTTATGTGAAGATATTTCCTTTTCCACCATAGGCCTCAAAGCAATCCAAAGGTCCACTTTCAAATTCTACAAAAAGTGTGTTTCAAAACTGCTCAATGAAAAGCAAGGTTCAACTCTGTGAGATGAATGTACACATCACAAAGAAGTTTGTCAGAACGCTTCTCTCCGGTTTTATTGTGAAGCTATTTCCTTTTCCACCAGAGGCCTCAAAGCGATCCAAATGTCCACTTGCAGATTTTATAAAAATACTGTTTCAAAGCTGCTCAGTCAAAAGAACAGTTCAACTCCGTGAGACGAATGCTCACATTACAAAGAAGTTTGTGAGAATTCTTCTGTCTAGTTATTATGTGAAGATGTTTCGTTATCCACCAGAGGCCTCAAAGCCCTCCAAATATCCACCTGCAGATTCTACAAAAAGAGTGTTTCAAAACTGCTCAATCAAATGTAAGGATCAACTCTGTGAGATGAATGCACACATCACAAAGAAGTTTGCCAGAATGCTTCTGTCTAGTTTTTAGGTGGAGATATTTCCTTTTCCTCCACAGGCCTCAAAGTGCTTCAAATGTTCACATGCAAATTCTACAAAAAGAGGGTTTCAAAGCTGCTCAATCAAAAGAAAGGTTCAACTCTGTGAGATGAATGCACACATCAGAAAGAAGTTTGTCAGAAGGCTTCCATCTAGTTTTTATGTGAATATATTTCTTTTTCGACCCTAGGCCTCAAAGCGCTTCAAATGTCCACTTGCAGATTCTACGAAAAGTGTTTCAAAATGGCTCAATTGAAAGTAAGGTTTAACTCTGTGAGATTAATGCACACACCACAAAGAAATTGGTCAGAATGCTTCTGTCTCCTTCTGATGTGAAGATATTTTCTTTTCCACCGTAGGCCTCAAAGCACTTCGAATGTCCACTTGCATTTATTACAAAAGTGGTCTTTCAAAGATGCTCAATCAAAAGTAAGGGTCAAGTCTGAGACATAAATGCACATATCCCAAAGGTGGCTCTCAGAGTGCTTCTGTCAAGTTTTTATGTGAAGATATTTCCTTTTCCACAGTAGGCCTCTAAGCACAACAAATATCCACTTGCAGATTCTACAAAAAGAGTGTTTCAAGATTGCTTAATCAAAAGAAAGGTTCAACTCTGTGAGATGAATGCACACATCGCGAAGAAGTTTGTCAAAATGCGTCCGTCTAATTTTTATGTGAAGATATTTCCTTTTCCACCTTAGGCTTCATAGCGTTCCAAATGTCCACTTGCAGATTCCACAAAAAGAGTGTTTCAAAACTGCTCAATCACAAGAAAGTTGAAATCTATGAAGTAAATTCACACATCACAAAGAAGTTTGTCAGAATGCTTCTGTCTAGTTTTTATGTGAAGATATTGCCTTTTCCACCATAGGCCTCAAAGCGCTGCAAAGGTCCACTAGCAGATTCTACGAAAAGAGTGTTTCAAAGCTGCTCCATCAAAGGAAAGATTCAACTCTGTGAGATGAGTGCAGATATCACAAATAAGTTTCTCAGAATGCTTCTGTCTAGTTATTAGATGAAGACATTTCGTTTTCCAACAAAGGCCTCAAAGCGCTCCAAATGACTACTTGCAGATTCTACAAAAAGAGTGTTTCAAAACTGCTCAATGAAAATTAAGGTTCAACTCTGTGAGATGAATGCACATATCACAAAGAAATTTGTCAGAATGCTTCTGTCTTGTTCTTATGTGAAGATATTTAATTTTCCAGGATCGGCCTCAAAGCACTCCAATTATCCACTTTCCTATAGTACAAAAAAAGTCTTTCAAACTGCTCAATCAAAAGTGAGGTTCAACTCTGTGAGATGAATGCACGTATCACAAAGACAGTTTTCAGAATGCTTCTGACTAGTATTTATGTGAAGATATTATCTTTTCCACCATAGGCCTCAAAGCACAACCAATGTCCGTTTGCAGATTCTACAGAGAGTTTCATGACTGTTCAATCAAAAGAAAAGTTCAACTCTTTGACATGAATGCACATATCACAAAGAAGTTTTTCAGAATGCTTCTGTCTAGTTTTTATATGAAGATATTTCCCTTTCTACCATAAGCCTCAAAGCACTCCAAATGTCCACTCCCACATTCTACAAATGGAGTGTTTCAAAGCTGGTCTATCAAAAGAAATGTTCAACTCTCTGAGATGTATGCACACATCACAGAGAAGTTTGTCAGTATGCTTCTGTCTAGTTTTTATGTGAAGATATTTCCTATTGAACCATAGGCCTGAAATTGCTCCAAATGTCCCCTTGAAGATTCTAGGAAAAGAGTGTTTCAAAGCTGCTCAATCAACAGAAATATTCCACGCCATGAGATGCATGCACACATCCAAAGGAGTTTGTCAAAATGCTTCTGTCTAGTTTTTATGTGAAGGGATTTCCTTTTCCACCACAGGCCTCAAGGTGCTCCAAATGTCCACTTCCAGATTCTACTAAAACAGTGTTTCAAAACTGGTCAATGAAAAGAAATGTTCAACTCTGTGAGATGAATGCACACAGCATAAAGTAATTTGTCAGAATGCTTCTATCTACTTTTTACGTGAAGATGTTTCCTTTTCCGCATTAGGCCACAAAAGGCTCCAAATGTCCACTTCCAGGTCCTACTAAAAGAGCATTTCGAAGCTGGTCAATCAAAAGAAAGGTTCAACTCTGTGAGAGGAATGCACACATCACAAAGATGTTTTTCAGAATGCCTCCATCTAATTTTTATATGAAGATATTTCCCTTTCCGTGATAGGCCTCAAAGTGCTCCAAATGTCGTCATCCAGATACAACAAAAAGTATGTTTCATAACTGCTCAATGAAAATTAACCTTCAACTCTGTGAGATGAATGCGCACACGAAAAAGAAATTTGTCAGTATGCTTCTGTCTAGTTCTTATGTGAAGATATTTCCTTTTCCACCATAGGCCTCAAAGCGTTCCAAAGGTCCACTTGTAGATTCTGCCAAAAGAGTGTTTCAAAACTGTTCAATGAAAAGTAAGGTTCAACTCTGTGAGATGAATGCACACATCACATAGAGAGCTTCTCAGATAGCTTCTGTCTAGCTGTGATATGAAGATATTTCGTTATCCACCGTAGGCCTCAGAGCACTCGAAATGTCCACTTGCAGATGCTACAAAAGAGTGTTTCAAAACTACTCAATGTAAAGCAAGGTTCAGCCCCGTGAGATGAATGCATGCATCCCAAAGTAGTTTGTGAGAATGCTTCTGTCTAGGTTTTTTGTGAATGTATTTCCTTTCCAGCAAAGGCCTCAAAGTGCTCCAAAAATCCACTTGCAGATTCCCCAGAGGAAGGTTTCAAAACTGCTCAATGGAAAGTAAGGTTCAACTCTGTGAGATGAATGTACACATCACAAAGTAGTTTGTCAAAATCCTTCTGTCTAGTTTTAATGTGAAGATATTTCCTTTTCGTGTTTCAAAACTGGTCAATCCAAAGTAAGGTTCAACTCTGTGAGAGGAATACACATATCACAAGAAAATTCTCAGAATGCTTCTGTCTAGTTCTTAGGTGAAGATATTTCCTTTGCCACAGTAGACCTCAAAGCACTCCAAATGTCCACATGCAGATCATTCAAAAAGGGTGTTTCAAAACTGCTCAATAAACACTAAGGTTTCACTCTGTGTGATAAGTGCACATATCACAAAGAAGGTTGTCCGAGTGCTTCTGTCTAATTTTTGTGTGAAGATATTTCCTTTTCCACCACAGGCCCCAAACCTTCCAAATGCCTACTTGCAGATTCTACAGAAAGAGTGTTTCAAAGCTGCTCAATCAAAAGATAGTTTCAACTCTGTGAGACGAATGCACACATCACAAAGAAGCTTGTCAGAATGCTTGTGTCTAGTTCTTATGGGAAGATATTTCCTTTAACACCATAGCCCTCCAAGCGCTCAAAATGTCCACTTGCAGATTCTACGAAAACAGTGTTTCAAAACTGTTCAACCAGAGGAAGGTTCAACTCTGTGAGATGAATGCACACATCACAAAGAAATTTGTCAGAATCCTTCTGTCTACTTCTTAAGTGAAGATATTTCCTTTTCCACCATAGGCCTCAAAGCACTCCAAAGGTCCACTTGCAGATAGTAGAAAAAGGGGGTTTCCAAACTGCTCAATCAAAAGTAAGGTTCAGCTTTGTGAGATGAATGCATATGTCACAAAGAATGTTGTGAGAATGCTTCTGTCTCCTTTTTATGTGAAGACGATTCCTTTTCCACTATAGGCCTCAAACCGCTCCAAATGTCCATTTGCAGATTCTACAAAAAGAGTGCTTCAAAGCTACTCAATCCAACGAAGGTTCAAATCTGTGAGATGAATTCTCACGTCACAAAGAAGCTTCTCAGAATGCTTCTCTCTAGTTATTATTATACGAAGACATTTCGTTATCCACCATAGGCCTCCAAGAGCTCCAAATATCCACTTTCAGATTCTACAAAAAGAATGTTTCAAAGCTGCTCAATCAAAAGAAAAGTGAAACTCTGTGTGATACGAAAGCACACATCACATTGGAGTTTCTCATAATGCTTCTGCCTAGTTATTACATGAAGACGTTTCGTTATCCACCATAGGCCTTGAAGCGCTCCAAATGTCATCTTGCAGATACTACAAAAAGAGTACTTAAAAATTCCTCAATGAAAAGTAAGGTTCAACTCTGTGAGAAGAATGCACACATCACAAAATAGTTTGTCAGAGTGCTTCTGTCTAGTTGTTATGTGAAGATATTTCCTTTTCCGTCAGAGGCCTCAAGCCACTGCAAATATCCACTGGGAGATTCTACAGATAGAGTGTTTCAAAGTTGCTCAGTCAAAAGAAAGGTTCAACTCTGTGAGTTGAATGCACACATCCCAAAGGAGTTTGTCACAATGCTTCTGTCTAGTCTTTATGTGAAGATATTTCCTTTTCCACCATAGGCCTCAAAGCAATCCAAAGGTCCACTTTCAAATTCTACAAAAAGTGTGTTTCAAAACTGCTCAATCAAAAGCAAGGTTCAACTCTGTGAGATGAATGCACACATCACAAAGAAGTTTGTCAGAACGCTTCTCTCCAGTTTTATTGTGAAGCTATTTCCCTTTCCACCAGAGGCCTCAAAGCGATCCAAATGTCCACTTGCAGATTTTATAAAAATACTGTTTCAAAGCTGCTCAGTCAAAAGAACAGTTCAACTCTGTGAGACGAATGCTCACATTACAAAGAAGTTTGTGAGAATTCTTCTGTCTAGTTATTATGTGAAGATATTTCGTTATCCACCAGAGGCCTCAAAGCCCTCCAAATATCCACCTGCAGATTCTACAAAAAGAGTGTTTCAAAACTGCTCAATGAAAAGTAAGGATCAACTCTGTGAGATGAATGCACACATCACAAAGAAGTTTGCCAGAATGCTTCTGTCTAGTTTTTAGGTGGAGATATTTCCTTTTCCTCCACAGGCCTCAAAGCGCTTCAAATGTTCACATGCAAATTCTACCAAAAGAGGGTTTCAAAGCTGCTCAATCAAAAGAAAGGTTCAACTCTGTGAGATGAATGCACACATCGGAAAGAAGTTTGTCAGAAGGCTTCCATCTAGTTTTTATGTGAATATATTTCTTTTTCGACCCTAGGCCTCAAAGCCCTCCAAATATCCACCTGCAGATTCTACAAAAAGAGTGTTTCAAAACTGCTCAATGAAAAGTAAGGATCAACTCTGTGAGATGAATGCACACATCACAAAGAAGTTTGTCAGAAGGCTTCCATCTAGTTTTTATGTGAATATATTTCTTTTTCGACCCTAGGCCTCAAAGCGCTTCAAATGTCCACTTGCAGATTCTACGAAAAGTGTTTCAAAATGGCTCAATTGAAAGTAAGGTTTAACTCTGTGAGATTAATGCACACACCACAAAGAAATTGGTCAGAATGCTTCTGTCTCCTTCTGATGTGAAGATATTTTCTTTTCCACCGTAGGCCTCAAAGCACTTCGAATGTCCACTTGCATTTATTACAAAAGTGGTCTTTCAAAGATGCTCAATCAAAAGTAAGGGTCAAGTCTGAGAGATAAATGCACACATCCCAAAGGTGGCTCTCAGAGTGCTTCTGTCAAGTTTTTATGTGAAGATATTTCCTTTTCCACCGTAGGCCTCAAAGCACAACAAATATCCACTTGCAGATTCTACAAATAGAGTGTTTCAAGATTGCTTAATCAAAAGAAAGGTTCAACTCTGTGAGATGGATGCACACATCTCGAAGAAGTTTGTCAAAATGCGTCCGTCTAATTTTTATGTGAAGATATTTCCTTTTCCACCTTAGGCTTCATAGCGTTCCAAATGTCCACTTGCAGATTCCACAAAAAGAGTGTTTCAAAACTGCTCAATCACAAGAAAGTTGAAATCTATGAAGTAAATTCACACATCACAAAGAAGCTTGTCAGAATGCTTCTGTCTACTTTTTATGTGAAGATATTGCCTTTTCCACCATAGGCCTCAAAGCGCTGCAAAGGTCCACTAGCAGATTCTACGAAAAGAGTGTTTCAAAGCTGCTCCATCAAAGGAAAGATTCAACTCTGTGAGATGAGTGCAGATATCACAAATAAGTTTCTCAGAATGCTTCTGTCTAGTTATTATATGAAGACATTTCGTTTTCCAACAAAGGCCTCAAAGCGCTCCAAATGACTACTTGCAGATTCTACAAAAAGAGTGTTTCAAAACTGCTCAATGAAAATTAAGGTTCAACTCTGTGAGATGAATGCACATATCACAAAGAAATTTGTCAGAATGCTTCTGTCTTGTTCTTATGTGAAGATATTTAATTTTCCAGGATCGGCCTCAAAGCACTCCAATTATCCACTTTCCTATAGTACAAAAAAAGTCTTTCAAACTGCTCAATCAAAAGTGAGGTTCAACTCTGTGAGATGAATGCACGTATCACAAAGACAGTTTTCAGAATGCTTCTGACTAGTATTTATGTGAAGATATTATCTTTTCCACCATAGGCCTCAAAGCACAACCAATGTCCGTTTGCAGATTCTACAGAGAGTTTCATGACTGTTCAATCAAAAGAAAAGTTCAACTCTTTGACATGAATGCACATATCACAAAGAAGTTTTTCAGAATGCTTCTGTCTAGTTTTTATATGAAGATATTTCCCTTTCTACCATAAGCCTCAAAGCACTCCAAATGTCCACTCCCACATTCTACAAATGGAGTGTTTCAAAGCTGGTCTATCAAAAGAAATGTTCAACTCTCTGAGATGTATGCACACATCACAGAGAAGTTTGTCAGTATGCTTCTGTCTAGTTTTTATGTGAAGATATTTCCTATTGAACCATAGGCCTGAAATTGCTCCAAATGTCCCCTTGAAGATTCTAGAAAAAGAGTGTTTCAAAGCTGCTCAATCAACAGAAATATTCCACGCCATGAGATGCATGCACACATCCAAAGGAGTTTGTCAAAATGCTTCTGTCTAGTTTTTATGTGAAGGGATTTCCTTTTCCACCACAGGCCTCAAGGTGCTCCAAATGTCCACTTCCAGATTCTACTAAAACAGTGTTTCAAAACTGGTCAATGAAAAGAAATGTTCAACTCTGTGAGATGAATGCACACAGCATAAAGTAATTTGTCAGAATGCTTCTATCTACTTTTTACGTGAAGATATTTCCTTTTCCGCATTAGGCCACAAAAGGCTCCAAGTGTCCACTTCCAGGTTCTACTAAAAGAGCATTTCGAAGCTGGTCAATCAAAAGAAAGGTTCAACTCTGTGAGAGGAATGCACACATCACAAAGATGTTTTTCAGAATGCCTCCATCTAATTTTTATATGAAGATATTTCCCTTTCCGTGATAGGCCTCAAAGTGCTCCAAATGTCGTCATCCAGATTCCACAAAAAGTATGTTTCGTAACTGCTCAATGAAAATTAACTTTCAACTCTGTGAGATGAATGCGCACACGAAAAAGAAATTTGTCAGTATGCTTCTGTCTAGTTCTTATGTGAAGATATTTCCTTTTCCACCGTAGGCCTCAAAGCGTTCCAAAGGTCCACTTGTAGATTCTGCCAAAAGAGTGTTTCAAAACTGTTCAATGAAAAGTAAGGTTCAACTCTGTGAGATGAATGCACACATCACATAGAAAGCTTCTCAGATAGCTTCTGTCTAGCTGTGATATGAAGATATTTCGTTATCCACCGTAGGCCTCAGAGCACTCGAAATGTCCACTTGCAGATGCTACAAAAGAGTGTTTCAAAACTACTCAATGAAAAGCAAGGTTCAGCCCCGTGAGATGAATGCATGCATCCCAAAGTAGTTTGTGAGAATGCTTCTGTCTAGGTTTTTTGTGAATGTATTTCCTTTCCAGCAAAGGCCTCAAAGTGCTCCAAAAATCCACTTGCAGATTCCCCAGAGGAAGGTTTCAAAACTGCTCAATGGAAAGTAAGGTTCAACTCTGTGAGATGAATGTACACATCACAAAGTAGTTTGTCAAAATCCTTCTGTCTAGTTTTAATGTGAAGATATTTCCTTTTCGTGTTTCAAAACTGGTCAATCCAAAGTAAGGTTCAACTCTGTGAGATGAATACACATATCACAAGAAAGTTCTCAGAATGCTTCTGTCTAGTTCTTAGGTGAAGATATTTCCTTTGCCACAGTAGACCTCAAAGCACTCCAAATGTCCACATGCAGATCATTCAAAAAGGGTGTTTCAAAACTGCTCAATAAACACTAAGGTTTCACTCTGTGTGATAAGTGCACATATCACAAAGAAGGTTGTCCGAGGGCTTCTGTCTAATTTTTGTGTGAAGATATTTCCTTTTCCACCACAGGCCCCAAACCTTCCAAATGCCTACTTGCAGATTCTACAGAAAGAGTGTTTCAAAGCTGCTCAATCAAAAGATAGTTTCAACTCTGTGAGACGAATGCACACATCACAAAGAAGCTTGTCAGAATGCTTGTGTCTAGTTCTTATGGGAAGATATTTCCTTTAACACCATAGCCCTCCAAGCGCTCAAAATGTCCACTTGCAGATTCTACGAAAACAGTGTTTCAAAACTGTTCAACCAGAGGAAGGTTCAACTCTGTGAGATGAATGCACACATCACAAAGAAATTTATCAGAATCCTTCTGTCTACTTCTTAAGTGAAGATATTTCCTTTTCCACCATAGGCCTCAAAGCACTCCAAAGGTCCACTTGCAGATAGTAGAAAAAGGGGGTTTCCAAACTGCTCAATCAAAAGTAAGGTTCAGCTTTGTGAGATGAATGCATATGTCACAAAGAATGTTGTGAGAATGCTTCTGTCTCCTTTTTATGTGAAGACGATTCCTTTTCCACTATAGGCCTCAAACCGCTCCAAATGTCCATTTGCAGATTCTACAAAAAGAGTGCTTCAAAGCTACTCAATCCAACGAAGGTTCAAATCTGTGAGATGAATTCTCACGTCACAAAGAAGCTTCTCAGAATGCTTCTCTCTAGTTATTATTATACGAAGACATTTCGTTATCCACCATAGGCCTCCAAGAGCTCCAAATATCCACTTTCAGATTCTACAAAAAGAATGTTTCAAAGCTGCTCAATCAAAAGAAAAGTGAAACTCTGTGTGATACGAAAGCACACATCACATTGGAGTTTCTCATAAGGCTTCTGCCTAGTTATTACATGAAGACGTTTCGTTATCCACCATAGGCCTTGAAGCGCTCCAAATGTCATCTTGCAGATTCTACAAAAAGAGTATTTAAAAATTCCTCAATGAAAAGTAAGGTTCAACTCTGTGAGAAGAATGCACACATCACAAAAAAGTTTGTCAGAGTGCTTCTGTCTAGTTGTTATGTGAAGATATTTCCTTTTCCGTCAGAGGCCTCAAGCCACTGCAAATATCCACTGGGAGATTCTACAGATAGAGTGTTTCAAAGTTGCTCAGTCAAAAGAAAGGTTCAACTCTGTGAGTTGAATGCACACATCCCAAAGGAGTTTGTCACAATGCTTCTGTCTAGTCTTTATGTGAAGATATTTCCTTTTCCACCATAGGCCTCAAAGCAATCCAAAGGTCCACTTTCAAATTCTACAAAAAGTGTGTTTCAAAACTGCTCAATCAAAAGCAAGGTTCAACTCTGTGAGATGAATGTACACATCACAAAGAAGTTTGTCAGAACGCTTCTCTCCAGTTTTATTGTGAAGCTATTTCCTTTTCCACCAGAGGCCTCAAAAGCGATCCAAATGTCCACTTGCAGATTTTATAAAAATACTGTTTCAAAGCTGCTCAGTCAAAAGAACAGTTCAACTCTGTGAGACGAATGCTCACATTACAAAGAAGTTTGTGAGAATTCTTCTGTCTAGTTATTATGTGAAGATATTTCGTTATCCACCAGAGGCCTCAAAGCCCTCCAAATATCCACCTGCAGATTCTACAAAAAGAGTGTTTCAAAACTGCTCAATGAAAAGTAAGGATCAACTCTGTGAGATGAATGCACACATCACAAAGAAGTTTGCCAGAATGCTTCTGTCTAGTTTTTAGGTGGAGATATTTCCTTTTCCTCCACAGGCTTCAAAGCGCTTCAAATGTTCACATGCAAATTCTACAAAAAGAGGGTTTCAAAGCTGCTCAATCAAAAGAAAGGTTCAACTCTGTGAGATGAATGCAGACATCAGAAAGAAGTTTGTCAGAAGGCTTCCATCTAGTTTTTATGTGAATATATTTCTTTTTCGACCCTAGGCCTCAAAGCGCTTCAAATGTCCACTTGCAGATTCTACGAAGTGTTTCAAAATGGCTCAATTGAAAGTAAGGTTTAACTCTGTGAGATTAATGCACACACACAAAGAAATTGGTCAGAATGCTTCTGTCTCCTTCTGATGTGAAGATATTTTCTTTTCCACCGTAGGCCTCAAAGCACTTCGAATGTCCACTTGCATTTATTACAAAAGTGGTCTTTCAAAGATGCTCAATCAAAAGTAAGGGTCAAGTCTGAGAGATAAATTCACACATCCCAAAGGAGGCTCTCAGAGTGCTTCTGTCAAGTTTTTATGTGAAGATACCTCCTTTTCCACCGTAGGCCTCAAAGCACAACAAATATCCACTTGCAGATTCTACAAATAGAGTGTTTCAAGATTGCTTAATCAAAAGAAAGGTTCAACTCTGTGAGATGAATGCACACATCTCGAAGAAGTTTGTCAAAATGCGTCCGTCTAATTTTTATGTGAAGATATTTCCTTTTCCACCTTAGGCTTCATAGCGTTTCAAATGTCCACTTGCAGATTCCACAAAAAGAGTGTTTCAAAACTGCTCAATCACAAGAAAGTTGAAATCTATGAAGTAAATTCACACATCACAAACAAGTTTGTCAGAATGCTTCTGTCTAGTTTTTATGTGAAGATATTGCCTTTTCCACCATAGGCCTCAAAGCGCTGCAAAGGTCCACTAGCAGATTCTACGAAAAGAGTGTTTCAAAGCTGCTCCATCAAAGGAAAGATTCAACTCTGTGAGATGAGTGCAGATATCACAAATAAGTTTCTCAGAATGCTTCTGTCTAGTTATTATATGAAGACATTTCGTTTTCCAACAAAGGCTTCAAAGCGCTCCAAATGACTATTGCAGATTCTACAAAAAGAGTGTTTCAAAACTGCTCAATGAAAATTAAGGTTCAACTCTGTGAGATGAATGCACATATCACAAAGAAATTTGTCAGAATGCTTCTGTCTTGTTCTTATGTGAAGATATTTAATTTTCCATGATCGGCCTCAAAGCACTCCAATTATCCACTTTCCTATAGTACAAAGAAAGTCTTTCAAACTGCTCAATCAAAAGTGAGGTTCAACTCTGTGAGATGAATGCACGTATCACAAAGACAGTTTTCAGAATGCTTCTGACTAGTATTTATGTGAAGATATTTCCTTTTCCACCGTAGGCCTCAAAGCGTTCCAAAGGTCCACTTGTAGATTCTGCCAAAAGAGTGTTTCAAAACTGTTCAATGAAAAGTAAGGTGCAACTCTGTGAGATGAATGCACACATCACATAGAAAGCTTCTCAGATAGCTTCTGTCTAGCTGTGATATGAAGATATTTCGTTATCCACCGTAGGCCTCAGAGCACTCGAAATGTCCACTTGCAGATGCTACAAAAGAGTGTTTCAAAACTACTCAATGTAAAGCAAGGTTCAGCCCCGTGAGATGAATGCATGCATCCCAAAGTAGTTTGTGAGAATGCTTCTGTCTAGGTTTTTTGTGAATGTATTTCCTTTCCAGCAAAGGCCTCAAAGTGCTCCAAAAATCCACTTGCAGATTCCCCAGAGGAAGGTTTCAAAACTGCTCAATGGAAAGTAAGGTTCAACTCTGTGAGATGAATGTACACATCACAAAGTAGTTTGTCAAAATCCTTCTGTCTAGTTTTAATGTGAAGATATTTCCTTTTCGTGTTTCAAAACTGGTCAATCCAAAGTAAGGTTCAACTCTGTGAGATGAATACACATATCACAAGAAAATTCTCAGAATGCTTCTGTCTAGTTCTTAGGTGAAGATATTTCCTTTGCCACAGTAGACCTCAAAGCACTCCAAATGTCCACATGCAGATCATTCAAAAAGGGTGTTTCAAAACTGCTCAATAAACACTAAGGTTTCACTCTGTGTGATAAGTGCACATATCACAAAGAAGGTTGTCCGAGTGCTTCTGTCTAATTTTTGTGTGAAGATATTTCCTTTTCCACCACAGGCCCCAAACCTTCCAAATGCCTACTTGCAGATTCTACAGAAAGAGTGTTTCAAAGCTGCTCAATCAAAAGATAGTTTCAACTCTGTGAGACGAATGCACACATCACAAAGAAGCTTGTCAGAATGCTTGTGTCTAGTTCTTATGGGAAGATATTTCCTTTAACACCATAGCCCTCCAAGCGCTCAAAATGTCCACTTGCAGATTCTACGAAAACAGTGTTTCAAAACTGTTCAACCAGAGGAAGGTTCAACTCTGTGAGATGAATGCACACATCACAAAGAAATTTATCAGAATCCTTCTGTCTACTTCTTAAGTGAAGATATTTCCTTTTCCACCATAGGCCTCAAAGCACTCCAAAGGTCCACTTGCAGATAGTAGAAAAAGGGGGTTTCCAAACTGCTCAATCAAAAGTAAGGTTCAGCTTTGTGAGATGAATGCATATGTCACAAAGAATGTTGTGAGAATGCTTCTGTCTCCTTTTTATGTGAAGACGATTCCTTTTCCACTATAGGCCTCAAACCGCTCCAAATGTCCATTTGCAGATTCTACAAAAAGAGTGCTTCAAAGCTACTCAATCCAACGAAGGTTCAAATCTGTGAGATGAATTCTCACGTCACAAAGAAGCTTCTCAGAATGCTTCTCTCTAGTTATTATTATACGAAGACATTTCGTTATCCACCATAGGCCTCCAAGAGCTCCAAATATCCACTTTCAGATTCTACAAAAAGAATGTTTCAAAGCTGCTCAATCAAAAGAAAAGTGAAACTCTGTGTGATACGAAAGCACACATCACATTGGAGTTTCTCATAAGGCTTCTGCCTAGTTATTACATGAAGACGTTTCGTTATCCACCATAGGCCTTGAAGCGCTCCAAATGTCATCTTGCAGATTCTACAAAAAGAGTATTTAAAAATTCCTCAATGAAAAGTAAGGTTCAACTCTGTGAGAAGAATGCACACATCACAAAAAAGTTTGTCAGAGTGCTTCTGTCTAGTTGTTATGTGAAGATATTTCCTTTTCCGTCAGAGGCCTCAAGCCACTGCAAATATCCACTGGGAGATTCTACAGATAGAGTGTTTCAAAGTTGCTCAGTCAAAAGAAAGGTTCAACTCTGTGAGTTGAATGCACACATCCCAAAGGAGTTTGTCACAATGCTTCTGTCTAGTCTTTATGTGAAGATATTTCCTTTTCCACCATAGGCCTCAAAGCAATCCAAAGGTCCACTTTCAAATTCTACAAAAAGTGTGTTTCAAAACTGCTCAATCAAAAGCAAGGTTCAACTCTGTGAGATGAATGTACACATCACAAAGAAGTTTGTCAGAACGCTTCTCTCCAGTTTTATTGTGAAGCTATTTCCTTTTCCACCAGAGGCCTCAAAAGCGATCCAAATGTCCACTTGCAGATTTTATAAAAATACTGTTTCAAAGCTGCTCAGTCAAAAGAACAGTTCAACTCTGTGAGACGAATGCTCACATTACAAAGAAGTTTGTGAGAATTCTTCTGTCTAGTTATTATGTGAAGATATTTCGTTATCCACCAGAGGCCTCAAAGCCCTCCAAATATCCACCTGCAGATTCTACAAAAACAGTGTTTCAAAACTGCTCAATGAAAAGTAAGGATCAACTCTGTGAGATGAATGCACACATCACAAAGAAGTTTGCCAGAATGCTTCTGTCTAGTTTTTAGGTGGAGATATTTCCTTTTCCTCCACAGGCTTCAAAGCGCTTCAAATGTTCACATGCAAATTCTACAAAAAGAGGGTTTCAAAGCTGCTCAATCAAAAGAAAGGTTCAACTCTGTGAGATGAATGCAGACATCAGAAAGAAGTTTGTCAGAAGGCTTCCATCTAGTTTTTATGTGAATATATTTCTTTTTCGACCCTAGGCCTCAAAGCGCTTCAAATGTCCACTTGCAGATTCTACGAAGTGTTTCAAAATGGCTCAATTGAAAGTAAGGTTTAACTCTGTGAGATTAATGCACACACACAAAGAAATTGGTCAGAATGCTTCTGTCTCCTTCTGATGTGAAGATATTTTCTTTTCCACCGTAGGCCTCAAAGCACTTCGAATGTCCACTTGCATTTATTACAAAAGTGGTCTTTCAAAGATGCTCAATCAAAAGTAAGGGTCAAGTCTGAGAGATAAATTCACACATCCCAAAGGAGGCTCTCAGAGTGCTTCTGTCAAGTTTTTATGTGAAGATACCTCCTTTTCCACCGTAGGCCTCAAAGCACAACAAATATCCACTTGCAGATTCTACAAATAGAGTGTTTCAAGATTGCTTAATCAAAAGAAAGGTTCAACTCTGTGAGATGAATGCACACATCTCGAAGAAGTTTGTCAAAATGCGTCCGTCTAATTTTTATGTGAAGATATTTCCTTTTCCACCTTAGGCTTCATAGCGTTTCAAATGTCCACTTGCAGATTCCACAAAAAGAGTGTTTCAAAACTGCTCAATCACAAGAAAGTTGAAATCTATGAAGTAAATTCACACATCACAAACAAGTTTGTCAGAATGCTTCTGTCTAGTTTTTATGTGAAGATATTGCCTTTTCCACCATAGGCCTCAAAGCGCTGCAAAGGTCCACTAGCAGATTCTACGAAAAGAGTGTTTCAAAGCTGCTCCATCAAAGGAAAGATTCAACTCTGTGAGATGAGTGCAGATATCACAAATAAGTTTCTCAGAATGCTTCTGTCTAGTTATTATATGAAGACATTTCGTTTTCCAACAAAGGCTTCAAAGCGCTCCAAATGACTATTGCAGATTCTACAAAAAGAGTGTTTCAAAACTGCTCAATGAAAATTAAGGTTCAACTCTGTGAGATGAATGCACATATCACAAAGAAATTTGTCAGAATGCTTCTGTCTTGTTCTTATGTGAAGATATTTAATTTTCCATGATCGGCCTCAAAGCACTCCAATTATCCACTTTCCTATAGTACAAAGAAAGTCTTTCAAACTGCTCAATCAAAAGTGAGGTTCAACTCTGTGAGATGAATGCACGTATCACAAAGACAGTTTTCAGAATGCTTCTGACTAGTATTTATGTGAAGATATTTCCTTTTCCACCGTAGGCCTCAAAGCGTTCCAAAGGTCCACTTGTAGATTCTGCCAAAAGAGTGTTTCAAAACTGTTCAATGAAAAGTAAGGTGCAACTCTGTGAGATGAATGCACACATCACATAGAAAGCTTCTCAGATAGCTTCTGTCTAGCTGTGATATGAAGATATTTCGTTATCCACCGTAGGCCTCAGAGCACTCGAAATGTCCACTTGCAGATGCTACAAAAGAGTGTTTCAAAACTACTCAATGAAAAGCAAGGTTCAGCCCCGTGAGATGAATGCATGCATCCCAAAGTAGTTTGTGAGAATGCTTCTGTCTAGGTTTTTTGTGAATGTATTTCCTTTCCAGCAAAGGCCTCAAAGTGCTCCAAAAATCCACTTGCAGATTCCCCAGAGGAAGGTTTCAAAACTGCTCAATGGAAAGTAAGGTTCAACTCTGTGAGATGAATGTACACATCACAAAGTAGTTTGTCAAAATCCTTCTGTCTAGTTTTAATGTGAAGATATTTCCTTTTCGTGTTTCAAAACTGGTCAATCCAAAGTAAGGTTCAACTCTGTGAGAGGAATACACATATCACAAGAAAATTCTCAGAATGCTTCTGTCTAGTTCTTAGGTGAAGATATTTCCTTTGCCACAGTAGACCTCAAAGCACTCCAAATGTCCACATGCAGATCATTCAAAAAGGGTGTTTCAAAACTGCTCAATAAACACTAAGGTTTCACTCTGTGTGATAAGTGCACATATCACAAAGAAGGTTGTCCGAGTGCTTCTGTCTAATTTTTGTGTGAAGATATTTCCTTTTCCACCACAGGCCCCAAACCTTCCAAATGCCTACTTGCAGATTCTACAGAAAGAGTGTTTCAAAGCTGCTCAATCAAAAGATAGTTTCAACTCTGTGAGACGAATGCACACATCACAAAGAAGCTTGTCAGAATGCTTGTGTCTAGTTCTTATGGGAAGATATTTCCTTTAACACCATAGCCCTCCAAGCGCTCAAAATGTCCACTTGCAGATTCTACGAAAACAGTGTTTCAAAACTGTTCAACCAGAGGAAGGTTCAACTCCGTGAGATGAATGCACACATCACAAAGAAATTTATCAGAATCCTTCTGTCTACTTCTTAAGTGAAGATATTTCCTTTTCCACCATAGGCCTCAAAGCACTCCAAAGGTCCACTTGCAGATAGTAGAAAAAGGGGGTTTCCAAACTGCTCAATCAAAAGTAAGGTTCAGCTTTGTGAGATGAATGCATATGTCACAAAGAATGTTGTGAGAATGCTTCTGTCTCCTTTTTATGTGAAGACGATTCCTTTTCCACTATAGGCCTCAAACCGCTCCAAATGTCCATTTGCAGATTCTACAAAAAGAGTGCTTCAAAGCTACTCAATCCAACGAAGGTTCAAATCTGTGAGATGAATTCTCACGTCACAAAGAAGCTTCTCAGAATGCTTCTCTCTAGTTATTATTATACGAAGACATTTCGTTATCCACCATAGGCCTCCAAGAGCTCCAAATATCCACTTTCAGATTCTACAAAAAGAATGTTTCAAAGCTGCTCAATCAAAAGAAAAGTGAAACTCTGTGTGATACGAAAGCACACATCACATTGGAGTTTCTCATAAGGCTTCTGCCTAGTTATTACATGAAGACGTTTCGTTATCCACCATAGGCCTTGAAGCGCTCCAAATGTCATCTTGCAGATTCTACAAAAAGAGTATTTAAAAATTCCTCAATGAAAAGTAAGGTTCAACTCTGTGAGAAGAATGCACACATCACAAAAAAGTTTGTCAGAGTGCTTCTGTCTAGTTGTTATGTGAAGATATTTCCTTTTCCGTCAGAGGCCTCAAGCCACTGCAAATATCCACTGGGAGATTCTACAGATAGAGTGTTTCAAAGTTGCTCAGTCAAAAGAAAGGTTCAACTCTGTGAGTTGAATGCACACATCCCAAAGGAGTTTGTCACAATGCTTCTGTCTAGTCTTTATGTGAAGATATTTCCTTTTCCACCATAGGCCTCAAAGCAATCCAAAGGTCCACTTTCAAATTCTACAAAAAGTGTGTTTCAAAACTGCTCAATCAAAAGCAAGGTTCAACTCTGTGAGATGAATGTACACATCACAAAGAAGTTTGTCAGAACGCTTCTCTCCAGTTTTATTGTGAAGCTATTTCCTTTTCCACCAGAGGCCTCAAAAGCGATCCAAATGTCCACTTGCAGATTTTATAAAAATACTGTTTCAAAGCTGCTCAGTCAAAAGAACAGTTCAACTCTGTGAGACGAATGCTCACATTACAAAGAAGTTTGTGAGAATTCTTCTGTCTAGTTATTATGTGAAGATATTTCGTTATCCACCAGAGGCCTCAAAGCCCTCCAAATATCCACCTGCAGATTCTACAAAAAGAGTGTTTCAAAACTGCTCAATGAAAAGTAAGGATCAACTCTGTGAGATGAATGCACACATCACAAAGAAGTTTGCCAGAATGCTTCTGTCTAGTTTTTAGGTGGAGATATTTCCTTTTCCTCCACAGGCTTCAAAGCGCTTCAAATGTTCACATGCAAATTCTACAAAAAGAGGGTTTCAAAGCTGCTCAATCAAAAGAAAGGTTCAACTCTGTGAGATGAATGCAGACATCAGAAAGAAGTTTGTCAGAAGGCTTCCATCTAGTTTTTATGTGAATATATTTCTTTTTCGACCCTAGGCCTCAAAGCGCTTCAAATGTCCACTTGCAGATTCTACGAAGTGTTTCAAAATGGCTCAATTGAAAGTAAGGTTTAACTCTGTGAGATTAATGCACACACACAAAGAAATTGGTCAGAATGCTTCTGTCTCCTTCTGATGTGAAGATATTTTCTTTTCCACCGTAGGCCTCAAAGCACTTCGAATGTCCACTTGCATTTATTACAAAAGTGGTCTTTCAAAGATGCTCAATCAAAAGTAAGGGTCAAGTCTGAGAGATAAATTCACACATCCCAAAGGAGGCTCTCAGAGTGCTTCTGTCAAGTTTTTATGTGAAGATACCTCCTTTTCCACCGTAGGCCTCAAAGCACAACAAATATCCACTTGCAGATTCTACAAATAGAGTGTTTCAAGATTGCTTAATCAAAAGAAAGGTTCAACTCTGTGAGATGAATGCACACATCTCGAAGAAGTTTGTCAAAATGCGTCCGTCTAATTTTTATGTGAAGATATTTCCTTTTCCACCTTAGGCTTCATAGCGTTTCAAATGTCCACTTGCAGATTCCACAAAAAGAGTGTTTCAAAACTGCTCAATCACAAGAAAGTTGAAATCTATGAAGTAAATTCACACATCACAAACAAGTTTGTCAGAATGCTTCTGTCTAGTTTTTATGTGAAGATATTGCCTTTTCCACCATAGGCCTCAAAGCGCTGCAAAGGTCCACTAGCAGATTCTACGAAAAGAGTGTTTCAAAGCTGCTCCATCAAAGGAAAGATTCAACTCTGTGAGATGAGTGCAGATATCACAAATAAGTTTCTCAGAATGCTTCTGTCTAGTTATTATATGAAGACATTTCGTTTTCCAACAAAGGCTTCAAAGCGCTCCAAATGACTATTGCAGATTCTACAAAAAGAGTGTTTCAAAACTGCTCAATGAAAATTAAGGTTCAACTCTGTGAGATGAATGCACATATCACAAAGAAATTTGTCAGAATGCTTCTGTCTTGTTCTTATGTGAAGATATTTAATTTTCCATGATCGGCCTCAAAGCACTCCAATTATCCACTTTCCTATAGTACAAAGAAAGTCTTTCAAACTGCTCAATCAAAAGTGAGGTTCAACTCTGTGAGATGAATGCACGTATCACAAAGACAGTTTTCAGAATGCTTCTGACTAGTATTTATGTGAAGATATTTCCTTTTCCACCGTAGGCCTCAAAGCGTTCCAAAGGTCCACTTGTAGATTCTGCCAAAAGAGTGTTTCAAAACTGTTCAATGAAAAGTAAGGTGCAACTCTGTGAGATGAATGCACACATCACATAGAAAGCTTCTCAGATAGCTTCTGTCTAGCTGTGATATGAAGATATTTCGTTATCCACCGTAGGCCTCAGAGCACTCGAAATGTCCACTTGCAGATGCTACAAAAGAGTGTTTCAAAACTACTCAATGAAAAGCAAGGTTCAGCCCCGTGAGATGAATGCATGCATCCCAAAGTAGTTTGTGAGAATGCTTCTGTCTAGGTTTTTTGTGAATGTATTTCCTTTCCAGCAAAGGCCTCAAAGTGCTCCAAAAATCCACTTGCAGATTCCCCAGAGGAAGGTTTCAAAACTGCTCAATGGAAAGTAAGGTTCAACTCTGTGAGATGAATGTACACATCACAAAGTAGTTTGTCAAAATCCTTCTGTCTAGTTTTAATGTGAAGATATTTCCTTTTCGTGTTTCAAAACTGGTCAATCCAAAGTAAGGTTCAACTCTGTGAGAGGAATACACATATCACAAGAAAATTCTCAGAATGCTTCTGTCTAGTTCTTAGGTGAAGATATTTCCTTTGCCACAGTAGACCTCAAAGCACTCCAAATGTCCACATGCAGATCATTCAAAAAGGGTGTTTCAAAACTGCTCAATAAACACTAAGGTTTCACTCTGTGTGATAAGTGCACATATCACAAAGAAGGTTGTCCGAGTGCTTCTGTCTAATTTTTGTGTGAAGATATTTCCTTTTCCACCACAGGCCCCAAACCTTCCAAATGCCTACTTGCAGATTCTACAGAAAGAGTGTTTCAAAGCTGCTCAATCAAAAGATAGTTTCAACTCTGTGAGACGAATGCACACATCACAAAGAAGCTTGTCAGAATGCTTGTGTCTAGTTCTTATGGGAAGATATTTCCTTTAACACCATAGCCCTCCAAGCGCTCAAAATGTCCACTTGCAGATTCTACGAAAACAGTGTTTCAAAACTGTTCAACCAGAGGAAGGTTCAACTCTGTGAGATGAATGCACACATCACAAAGAAATTTATCAGAATCCTTCTGTCTACTTCTTAAGTGAAGATATTTCCTTTTCCACCATAGGCCTCAAAGCACTCCAAAGGTCCACTTGCAGATAGTAGAAAAAGGGGGTTTCCAAACTGCTCAATCAAAAGTAAGGTTCAGCTTTGTGAGATGAATGCATATGTCACAAAGAATGTTGTGAGAATGCTTCTGTCTCCTTTTTATGTGAAGACGATTCCTTTTCCACTATAGGCCTCAAACCGCTCCAAATGTCCATTTGCAGATTCTACAAAAAGAGTGCTTCAAAGCTACTCAATCCAACGAAGGTTCAAATCTGTGAGATGAATTCTCACGTCACAAAGAAGCTTCTCAGAATGCTTCTCTCTAGTTATTATTATACGAAGACATTTCGTTATCCACCATAGGCCTCCAAGAGCTCCAAATATCCACTTTCAGATTCTACAAAAAGAATGTTTCAAAGCTGCTCAATCAAAAGAAAAGTGAAACTCTGTGTGATACGAAAGCACACATCACATTGGAGTTTCTCATAAGGCTTCTGCCTAGTTATTACATGAAGACGTTTCGTTATCCACCATAGGCCTTGAAGCGCTCCAAATGTCATCTTGCAGATTCTACAAAAAGAGTATTTAAAAATTCCTCAATGAAAAGTAAGGTTCAACTCTGTGAGAAGAATGCACACATCACAAAAAAGTTTGTCAGAGTGCTTCTGTCTAGTTGTTATGTGAAGATATTTCCTTTTCCGTCAGAGGCCTCAAGCCACTGCAAATATCCACTGGGAGATTCTACAGATAGAGTGTTTCAAAGTTGCTCAGTCAAAAGAAAGGTTCAACTCTGTGAGTTGAATGCACACATCCCAAAGGAGTTTGTCACAATGCTTCTGTCTAGTCTTTATGTGAAGATATTTCCTTTTCCACCATAGGCCTCAAAGCAATCCAAAGGTCCACTTTCAAATTCTACAAAAAGTGTGTTTCAAAACTGCTCAATCAAAAGCAAGGTTCAACTCTGTGAGATGAATGTACACATCACAAAGAAGTTTGTCAGAACGCTTCTCTCCAGTTTTATTGTGAAGCTATTTCCTTTTCCACCAGAGGCCTCAAAAGCGATCCAAATGTCCACTTGCAGATTTTATAAAAATACTGTTTCAAAGCTGCTCAGTCAAAAGAACAGTTCAACTCTGTGAGACGAATGCTCACATTACAAAGAAGTTTGTGAGAATTCTTCTGTCTAGTTATTATGTGAAGATATTTCGTTATCCACCAGAGGCCTCAAAGCCCTCCAAATATCCACCTGCAGATTCTACAAAAACAGTGTTTCAAAACTGCTCAATGAAAAGTAAGGATCAACTCTGTGAGATGAATGCACACATCACAAAGAAGTTTGCCAGAATGCTTCTGTCTAGTTTTTAGGTGGAGATATTTCCTTTTCCTCCACAGGCTTCAAAGCGCTTCAAATGTTCACATGCAAATTCTACAAAAAGAGGGTTTCAAAGCTGCTCAATCAAAAGAAAGGTTCAACTCTGTGAGATGAATGCAGACATCAGAAAGAAGTTTGTCAGAAGGCTTCCATCTAGTTTTTATGTGAATATATTTCTTTTTCGACCCTAGGCCTCAAAGCGCTTCAAATGTCCACTTGCAGATTCTACGAAGTGTTTCAAAATGGCTCAATTGAAAGTAAGGTTTAACTCTGTGAGATTAATGCACACACACAAAGAAATTGGTCAGAATGCTTCTGTCTCCTTCTGATGTGAAGATATTTTCTTTTCCACCGTAGGCCTCAAAGCACTTCGAATGTCCACTTGCATTTATTACAAAAGTGGTCTTTCAAAGATGCTCAATCAAAAGTAAGGGTCAAGTCTGAGAGATAAATTCACACATCCCAAAGGAGGCTCTCAGAGTGCTTCTGTCAAGTTTTTATGTGAAGATACCTCCTTTTCCACCGTAGGCCTCAAAGCACAACAAATATCCACTTGCAGATTCTACAAATAGAGTGTTTCAAGATTGCTTAATCAAAAGAAAGGTTCAACTCTGTGAGATGAATGCACACATCTCGAAGAAGTTTGTCAAAATGCGTCCGTCTAATTTTTATGTGAAGATATTTCCTTTTCCACCTTAGGCTTCATAGCGTTTCAAATGTCCACTTGCAGATTCCACAAAAAGAGTGTTTCAAAACTGCTCAATCACAAGAAAGTTGAAATCTATGAAGTAAATTCACACATCACAAACAAGTTTGTCAGAATGCTTCTGTCTAGTTTTTATGTGAAGATATTGCCTTTTCCACCATAGGCCTCAAAGCGCTGCAAAGGTCCACTAGCAGATTCTACGAAAAGAGTGTTTCAAAGCTGCTCCATCAAAGGAAAGATTCAACTCTGTGAGATGAGTGCAGATATCACAAATAAGTTTCTCAGAATGCTTCTGTCTAGTTATTATATGAAGACATTTCGTTTTCCAACAAAGGCTTCAAAGCGCTCCAAATGACTATTGCAGATTCTACAAAAAGAGTGTTTCAAAACTGCTCAATGAAAATTAAGGTTCAACTCTGTGAGATGAATGCACATATCACAAAGAAATTTGTCAGAATGCTTCTGTCTTGTTCTTATGTGAAGATATTTAATTTTCCATGATCGGCCTCAAAGCACTCCAATTATCCACTTTCCTATAGTACAAAGAAAGTCTTTCAAACTGCTCAATCAAAAGTGAGGTTCAACTCTGTGAGATGAATGCACGTATCACAAAGACAGTTTTCAGAATGCTTCTGACTAGTATTTATGTGAAGATATTTCCTTTTCCACCGTAGGCCTCAAAGCGTTCCAAAGGTCCACTTGTAGATTCTGCCAAAAGAGTGTTTCAAAACTGTTCAATGAAAAGTAAGGTGCAACTCTGTGAGATGAATGCACACATCACATAGAAAGCTTCTCAGATAGCTTCTGTCTAGCTGTGATATGAAGATATTTCGTTATCCACCGTAGGCCTCAGAGCACTCGAAATGTCCACTTGCAGATGCTACAAAAGAGTGTTTCAAAACTACTCAATGTAAAGCAAGGTTCAGCCCCGTGAGATGAATGCATGCATCCCAAAGTAGTTTGTGAGAATGCTTCTGTCTAGGTTTTTTGTGAATGTATTTCCTTTCCAGCAAAGGCCTCAAAGTGCTCCAAAAATCCACTTGCAGATTCCCCAGAGGAAGGTTTCAAAACTGCTCAATGGAAAGTAAGGTTCAACTCTGTGAGATGAATGTACACATCACAAAGTAGTTTGTCAAAATCCTTCTGTCTAGTTTTAATGTGAAGATATTTCCTTTTCGTGTTTCAAAACTGGTCAATCCAAAGTAAGGTTCAACTCTGTGAGATGAATACACATATCACAAGAAAATTCTCAGAATGCTTCTGTCTAGTTCTTAGGTGAAGATATTTCCTTTGCCACAGTAGACCTCAAAGCACTCCAAATGTCCACATGCAGATCATTCAAAAAGGGTGTTTCAAAACTGCTCAATAAACACTAAGGTTTCACTCTGTGTGATAAGTGCACATATCACAAAGAAGGTTGTCCGAGTGCTTCTGTCTAATTTTTGTGTGAAGATATTTCCTTTTCCACCACAGGCCCCAAACCTTCCAAATGCCTACTTGCAGATTCTACAGAAAGAGTGTTTCAAAGCTGCTCAATCAAAAGATAGTTTCAACTCTGTGAGACGAATGCACACATCACAAAGAAGCTTGTCAGAATGCTTGTGTCTAGTTCTTATGGGAAGATATTTCCTTTAACACCATAGCCCTCCAAGCGCTCAAAATGTCCACTTGCAGATTCTACGAAAACAGTGTTTCAAAACTGTTCAACCAGAGGAAGGTTCAACTCCGTGAGATGAATGCACACATCACAAAGAAATTTATCAGAATCCTTCTGTCTACTTCTTAAGTGAAGATATTTCCTTTTCCACCATAGGCCTCAAAGCACTCCAAAGGTCCACTTGCAGATAGTAGAAAAAGGGGGTTTCCAAACTGCTCAATCAAAAGTAAGGTTCAGCTTTGTGAGATGAATGCATATGTCACAAAGAATGTTGTGAGAATGCTTCTGTCTCCTTTTTATGTGAAGACGATTCCTTTTCCACTATAGGCCTCAAACCGCTCCAAATGTCCATTTGCAGATTCTACAAAAAGAGTGCTTCAAAGCTACTCAATCCAACGAAGGTTCAAATCTGTGAGATGAATTCTCACGTCACAAAGAAGCTTCTCAGAATGCTTCTCTCTAGTTATTATTATACGAAGACATTTCGTTATCCACCATAGGCCTCCAAGAGCTCCAAATATCCACTTTCAGATTCTACAAAAAGAATGTTTCAAAGCTGCTCAATCAAAAGAAAAGTGAAACTCTGTGTGATACGAAAGCACACATCACATTGGAGTTTCTCATAAGGCTTCTGCCTAGTTATTACATGAAGACGTTTCGTTATCCACCATAGGCCTTGAAGCGCTCCAAATGTCATCTTGCAGATTCTACAAAAAGAGTATTTAAAAATTCCTCAATGAAAAGTAAGGTTCAACTCTGTGAGAAGAATGCACACATCACAAAAAAGTTTGTCAGAGTGCTTCTGTCTAGTTGTTATGTGAAGATATTTCCTTTTCCGTCAGAGGCCTCAAGCCACTGCAAATATCCACTGGGAGATTCTACAGATAGAGTGTTTCAAAGTTGCTCAGTCAAAAGAAAGGTTCAACTCTGTGAGTTGAATGCACACATCCCAAAGGAGTTTGTCACAATGCTTCTGTCTAGTCTTTATGTGAAGATATTTCCTTTTCCACCATAGGCCTCAAAGCAATCCAAAGGTCCACTTTCAAATTCTACAAAAAGTGTGTTTCAAAACTGCTCAATCAAAAGCAAGGTTCAACTCTGTGAGATGAATGTACACATCACAAAGAAGTTTGTCAGAACGCTTCTCTCCAGTTTTATTGTGAAGCTATTTCCTTTTCCACCAGAGGCCTCAAAAGCGATCCAAATGTCCACTTGCAGATTTTATAAAAATACTGTTTCAAAGCTGCTCAGTCAAAAGAACAGTTCAACTCTGTGAGACGAATGCTCACATTACAAAGAAGTTTGTGAGAATTCTTCTGTCTAGTTATTATGTGAAGATATTTCGTTATCCACCAGAGGCCTCAAAGCCCTCCAAATATCCACCTGCAGATTCTACAAAAACAGTGTTTCAAAACTGCTCAATGAAAAGTAAGGATCAACTCTGTGAGATGAATGCACACATCACAAAGAAGTTTGCCAGAATGCTTCTGTCTAGTTTTTAGGTGGAGATATTTCCTTTTCCTCCACAGGCTTCAAAGCGCTTCAAATGTTCACATGCAAATTCTACAAAAAGAGGGTTTCAAAGCTGCTCAATCAAAAGAAAGGTTCAACTCTGTGAGATGAATGCAGACATCAGAAAGAAGTTTGTCAGAAGGCTTCCATCTAGTTTTTATGTGAATATATTTCTTTTTCGACCCTAGGCCTCAAAGCGCTTCAAATGTCCACTTGCAGATTCTACGAAGTGTTTCAAAATGGCTCAATTGAAAGTAAGGTTTAACTCTGTGAGATTAATGCACACACACAAAGAAATTGGTCAGAATGCTTCTGTCTCCTGATGTGAAGATATTTTCTTTTCCACCGTAGGCCTCAAAGCACTTCGAATGTCCACTTGCATTTATTACAAAAGTGGTCTTTCAAAGATGCTCAATCAAAAGTAAGGGTCAAGTCTGAGAGATAAATTCACACATCCCAAAGGAGGCTCTCAGAGTGCTTCTGTCAAGTTTTTATGTGAAGATACCTCCTTTTCCACCGTAGGCCTCAAAGCACAACAAATATCCACTTGCAGATTCTACAAATAGAGTGTTTCAAGATTGCTTAATCAAAAGAAAGGTTCAACTCTGTGAGATGAATGCACACATCTCGAAGAAGTTTGTCAAAATGCGTCCGTCTAATTTTTATGTGAAGATATTTCCTTTTCCACCTTAGGCTTCATAGCGTTTCAAATGTCCACTTGCAGATTCCACAAAAAGAGTGTTTCAAAACTGCTCAATCACAAGAAAGTTGAAATCTATGAAGTAAATTCACACATCACAAACAAGTTTGTCAGAATGCTTCTGTCTAGTTTTTATGTGAAGATATTGCCTTTTCCACCATAGGCCTCAAAGCGCTGCAAAGGTCCACTAGCAGATTCTACGAAAAGAGTGTTTCAAAGCTGCTCCATCAAAGGAAAGATTCAACTCTGTGAGATGAGTGCAGATATCACAAATAAGTTTCTCAGAATGCTTCTGTCTAGTTATTATATGAAGACATTTCGTTTTCCAACAAAGGCTTCAAAGCGCTCCAAATGACTATTGCAGATTCTACAAAAAGAGTGTTTCAAAACTGCTCAATGAAAATTAAGGTTCAACTCTGTGAGATGAATGCACATATCACAAAGAAATTTGTCAGAATGCTTCTGTCTTGTTCTTATGTGAAGATATTTAATTTTCCATGATCGGCCTCAAAGCACTCCAATTATCCACTTTCCTATAGTACAAAGAAAGTCTTTCAAACTGCTCAATCAAAAGTGAGGTTCAACTCTGTGAGATGAATGCACGTATCACAAAGACAGTTTTCAGAATGCTTCTGACTAGTATTTATGTGAAGATATTTCCTTTTCCACCGTAGGCCTCAAAGCGTTCCAAAGGTCCACTTGTAGATTCTGCCAAAAGAGTGTTTCAAAACTGTTCAATGAAAAGTAAGGTGCAACTCTGTGAGATGAATGCACACATCACATAGAAAGCTTCTCAGATAGCTTCTGTCTAGCTGTGATATGAAGATATTTCGTTATCCACCGTAGGCCTCAGAGCACTCGAAATGTCCACTTGCAGATGCTACAAAAGAGTGTTTCAAAACTACTCAATGTAAAGCAAGGTTCAGCCCCGTGAGATGAATGCATGCATCCCAAAGTAGTTTGTGAGAATGCTTCTGTCTAGGTTTTTTGTGAATGTATTTCCTTTCCAGCAAAGGCCTCAAAGTGCTCCAAAAATCCACTTGCAGATTCCCCAGAGGAAGGTTTCAAAACTGCTCAATGGAAAGTAAGGTTCAACTCTGTGAGATGAATGTACACATCACAAAGTAGTTTGTCAAAATCCTTCTGTCTAGTTTTAATGTGAAGATATTTCCTTTTCGTGTTTCAAAACTGGTCAATCCAAAGTAAGGTTCAACTCTGTGAGATGAATACACATATCACAAGAAAATTCTCAGAATGCTTCTGTCTAGTTCTTAGGTGAAGATATTTCCTTTGCCACAGTAGACCTCAAAGCACTCCAAATGTCCACATGCAGATCATTCAAAAAGGGTGTTTCAAAACTGCTCAATAAACACTAAGGTTTCACTCTGTGTGATAAGTGCACATATCACAAAGAAGGTTGTCCGAGTGCTTCTGTCTAATTTTTGTGTGAAGATATTTCCTTTTCCACCACAGGCCCCAAACCTTCCAAATGCCTACTTGCAGATTCTACAGAAAGAGTGTTTCAAAGCTGCTCAATCAAAAGATAGTTTCAACTCTGTGAGACGAATGCACACATCACAAAGAAGCTTGTCAGAATGCTTGTGTCTAGTTCTTATGGGAAGATATTTCCTTTAACACCATAGCCCTCCAAGCGCTCAAAATGTCCACTTGCAGATTCTACGAAAACAGTGTTTCAAAACTGTTCAACCAGAGGAAGGTTCAACTCCGTGAGATGAATGCACACATCACAAAGAAATTTATCAGAATCCTTCTGTCTACTTCTTAAGTGAAGATATTTCCTTTTCCACCATAGGCCTCAAAGCACTCCAAAGGTCCACTTGCAGATAGTAGAAAAAGGGGGTTTCCAAACTGCTCAATCAAAAGTAAGGTTCAGCTTTGTGAGATGAATGCATATGTCACAAAGAATGTTGTGAGAATGCTTCTGTCTCCTTTTTATGTGAAGACGATTCCTTTTCCACTATAGGCCTCAAACCGCTCCAAATGTCCATTTGCAGATTCTACAAAAAGAGTGCTTCAAAGCTACTCAATCCAACGAAGGTTCAAATCTGTGAGATGAATTCTCACGTCACAAAGAAGCTTCTCAGAATGCTTCTCTCTAGTTATTATTATACGAAGACATTTCGTTATCCACCATAGGCCTCCAAGAGCTCCAAATATCCACTTTCAGATTCTACAAAAAGAATGTTTCAAAGCTGCTCAATCAAAAGAAAAGTGAAACTCTGTGTGATACGAAAGCACACATCACATTGGAGTTTCTCATAAGGCTTCTGCCTAGTTATTACATGAAGACGTTTCGTTATCCACCATAGGCCTTGAAGCGCTCCAAATGTCATCTTGCAGATTCTACAAAAAGAGTATTTAAAAATTCCTCAATGAAAAGTAAGGTTCAACTCTGTGAGAAGAATGCACACATCACAAAAAAGTTTGTCAGAGTGCTTCTGTCTAGTTGTTATGTGAAGATATTTCCTTTTCCGTCAGAGGCCTCAAGCCACTGCAAATATCCACTGGGAGATTCTACAGATAGAGTGTTTCAAAGTTGCTCAGTCAAAAGAAAGGTTCAACTCTGTGAGTTGAATGCACACATCCCAAAGGAGTTTGTCACAATGCTTCTGTCTAGTCTTTATGTGAAGATATTTCCTTTTCCACCATAGGCCTCAAAGCAATCCAAAGGTCCACTTTCAAATTCTACAAAAAGTGTGTTTCAAAACTGCTCAATCAAAAGCAAGGTTCAACTCTGTGAGATGAATGTACACATCACAAAGAAGTTTGTCAGAACGCTTCTCTCCAGTTTTATTGTGAAGCTATTTCCTTTTCCACCAGAGGCCTCAAAAGCGATCCAAATGTCCACTTGCAGATTTTATAAAAATACTGTTTCAAAGCTGCTCAGTCAAAAGAACAGTTCAACTCTGTGAGACGAATGCTCACATTACAAAGAAGTTTGTGAGAATTCTTCTGTCTAGTTATTATGTGAAGATATTTCGTTATCCACCAGAGGCCTCAAAGCCCTCCAAATATCCACCTGCAGATTCTACAAAAAGAGTGTTTCAAAACTGCTCAATGAAAAGTAAGGATCAACTCTGTGAGATGAATGCACACATCACAAAGAAGTTTGCCAGAATGCTTCTGTCTAGTTTTTAGGTGGAGATATTTCCTTTTCCTCCACAGGCTTCAAAGCGCTTCAAATGTTCACATGCAAATTCTACAAAAAGAGGGTTTCAAAGCTGCTCAATCAAAAGAAAGGTTCAACTCTGTGAGATGAATGCAGACATCAGAAAGAAGTTTGTCAGAAGGCTTCCATCTAGTTTTTATGTGAATATATTTCTTTTTCGACCCTAGGCCTCAAAGCGCTTCAAATGTCCACTTGCAGATTCTACGAAGTGTTTCAAAATGGCTCAATTGAAAGTAAGGTTTAACTCTGTGAGATTAATGCACACACACAAAGAAATTGGTCAGAATGCTTCTGTCTCCTTCTGATGTGAAGATATTTTCTTTTCCACCGTAGGCCTCAAAGCACTTCGAATGTCCACTTGCATTTATTACAAAAGTGGTCTTTCAAAGATGCTCAATCAAAAGTAAGGGTCAAGTCTGAGAGATAAATTCACACATCCCAAAGGAGGCTCTCAGAGTGCTTCTGTCAAGTTTTTATGTGAAGATACCTCCTTTTCCACCGTAGGCCTCAAAGCACAACAAATATCCACTTGCAGATTCTACAAATAGAGTGTTTCAAGATTGCTTAATCAAAAGAAAGGTTCAACTCTGTGAGATGAATGCACACATCTCGAAGAAGTTTGTCAAAATGCGTCCGTCTAATTTTTATGTGAAGATATTTCCTTTTCCACCTTAGGCTTCATAGCGTTTCAAATGTCCACTTGCAGATTCCACAAAAAGAGTGTTTCAAAACTGCTCAATCACAAGAAAGTTGAAATCTATGAAGTAAATTCACACATCACAAACAAGTTTGTCAGAATGCTTCTGTCTAGTTTTTATGTGAAGATATTGCCTTTTCCACCATAGGCCTCAAAGCGCTGCAAAGGTCCACTAGCAGATTCTACGAAAAGAGTGTTTCAAAGCTGCTCCATCAAAGGAAAGATTCAACTCTGTGAGATGAGTGCAGATATCACAAATAAGTTTCTCAGAATGCTTCTGTCTAGTTATTATATGAAGACATTTCGTTTTCCAACAAAGGCTTCAAAGCGCTCCAAATGACTATTGCAGATTCTACAAAAAGAGTGTTTCAAAACTGCTCAATGAAAATTAAGGTTCAACTCTGTGAGATGAATGCACATATCACAAAGAAATTTGTCAGAATGCTTCTGTCTTGTTCTTATGTGAAGATATTTAATTTTCCATGATCGGCCTCAAAGCACTCCAATTATCCACTTTCCTATAGTACAAAGAAAGTCTTTCAAACTGCTCAATCAAAAGTGAGGTTCAACTCTGTGAGATGAATGCACGTATCACAAAGACAGTTTTCAGAATGCTTCTGACTAGTATTTATGTGAAGATATTTCCTTTTCCACCGTAGGCCTCAAAGCGTTCCAAAGGTCCACTTGTAGATTCTGCCAAAAGAGTGTTTCAAAACTGTTCAATGAAAAGTAAGGTGCAACTCTGTGAGATGAATGCACACATCACATAGAAAGCTTCTCAGATAGCTTCTGTCTAGCTGTGATATGAAGATATTTCGTTATCCACCGTAGGCCTCAGAGCACTCGAAATGTCCACTTGCAGATGCTACAAAAGAGTGTTTCAAAACTACTCAATGTAAAGCAAGGTTCAGCCCCGTGAGATGAATGCATGCATCCCAAAGTAGTTTGTGAGAATGCTTCTGTCTAGGTTTTTTGTGAATGTATTTCCTTTCCAGCAAAGGCCTCAAAGTGCTCCAAAAATCCACTTGCAGATTCCCCAGAGGAAGGTTTCAAAACTGCTCAATGGAAAGTAAGGTTCAACTCTGTGAGATGAATGTACACATCACAAAGTAGTTTGTCAAAATCCTTCTGTCTAGTTTTAATGTGAAGATATTTCCTTTTCGTGTTTCAAAACTGGTCAATCCAAAGTAAGGTTCAACTCTGTGAGATGAATACACATATCACAAGAAAATTCTCAGAATGCTTCTGTCTAGTTCTTAGGTGAAGATATTTCCTTTGCCACAGTAGACCTCAAAGCACTCCAAATGTCCACATGCAGATCATTCAAAAAGGGTGTTTCAAAACTGCTCAATAAACACTAAGGTTTCACTCTGTGTGATAAGTGCACATATCACAAAGAAGGTTGTCCGAGTGCTTCTGTCTAATTTTTGTGTGAAGATATTTCCTTTTCCACCACAGGCCCCAAACCTTCCAAATGCCTACTTGCAGATTCTACAGAAAGAGTGTTTCAAAGCTGCTCAATCAAAAGATAGTTTCAACTCTGTGAGACGAATGCACACATCACAAAGAAGCTTGTCAGAATGCTTGTGTCTAGTTCTTATGGGAAGATATTTCCTTTAACACCATAGCCCTCCAAGCGCTCAAAATGTCCACTTGCAGATTCTACGAAAACAGTGTTTCAAAACTGTTCAACCAGAGGAAGGTTCAACTCCGTGAGATGAATGCACACATCACAAAGAAATTTATCAGAATCCTTCTGTCTACTTCTTAAGTGAAGATATTTCCTTTTCCACCATAGGCCTCAAAGCACTCCAAAGGTCCACTTGCAGATAGTAGAAAAAGGGGGTTTCCAAACTGCTCAATCAAAAGTAAGGTTCAGCTTTGTGAGATGAATGCATATGTCACAAAGAATGTTGTGAGAATGCTTCTGTCTCCTTTTTATGTGAAGACGATTCCTTTTCCACTATAGGCCTCAAACCGCTCCAAATGTCCATTTGCAGATTCTACAAAAAGAGTGCTTCAAAGCTACTCAATCCAACGAAGGTTCAAATCTGTGAGATGAATTCTCACGTCACAAAGAAGCTTCTCAGAATGCTTCTCTCTAGTTATTATTATACGAAGACATTTCGTTATCCACCATAGGCCTCCAAGAGCTCCAAATATCCACTTTCAGATTCTACAAAAAGAATGTTTCAAAGCTGCTCAATCAAAAGAAAAGTGAAACTCTGTGTGATACGAAAGCACACATCACATTGGAGTTTCTCATAAGGCTTCTGCCTAGTTATTACATGAAGACGTTTCGTTATCCACCATAGGCCTTGAAGCGCTCCAAATGTCATCTTGCAGATTCTACAAAAAGAGTATTTAAAAATTCCTCAATGAAAAGTAAGGTTCAACTCTGTGAGAAGAATGCACACATCACAAAAAAGTTTGTCAGAGTGCTTCTGTCTAGTTGTTATGTGAAGATATTTCCTTTTCCGTCAGAGGCCTCAAGCCACTGCAAATATCCACTGGGAGATTCTACAGATAGAGTGTTTCAAAGTTGCTCAGTCAAAAGAAAGGTTCAACTCTGTGAGTTGAATGCACACATCCCAAAGGAGTTTGTCACAATGCTTCTGTCTAGTCTTTATGTGAAGATATTTCCTTTTCCACCATAGGCCTCAAAGCAATCCAAAGGTCCACTTTCAAATTCTACAAAAAGTGTGTTTCAAAACTGCTCAATCAAAAGCAAGGTTCAACTCTGTGAGATGAATGTACACATCACAAAGAAGTTTGTCAGAACGCTTCTCTCCAGTTTTATTGTGAAGCTATTTCCTTTTCCACCAGAGGCCTCAAAAGCGATCCAAATGTCCACTTGCAGATTTTATAAAAATACTGTTTCAAAGCTGCTCAGTCAAAAGAACAGTTCAACTCTGTGAGACGAATGCTCACATTACAAAGAAGTTTGTGAGAATTCTTCTGTCTAGTTATTATGTGAAGATATTTCGTTATCCACCAGAGGCCTCAAAGCCCTCCAAATATCCACCTGCAGATTCTACAAAAAGAGTGTTTCAAAACTGCTCAATGAAAAGTAAGGATCAACTCTGTGAGATGAATGCACACATCACAAAGAAGTTTGCCAGAATGCTTCTGTCTAGTTTTTAGGTGGAGATATTTCCTTTTCCTCCACAGGCTTCAAAGCGCTTCAAATGTTCACATGCAAATTCTACAAAAAGAGGGTTTCAAAGCTGCTCAATCAAAAGAAAGGTTCAACTCTGTGAGATGAATGCAGACATCAGAAAGAAGTTTGTCAGAAGGCTTCCATCTAGTTTTTATGTGAATATATTTCTTTTTCGACCCTAGGCCTCAAAGCGCTTCAAATGTCCACTTGCAGATTCTACGAAGTGTTTCAAAATGGCTCAATTGAAAGTAAGGTTTAACTCTGTGAGATTAATGCACACACACAAAGAAATTGGTCAGAATGCTTCTGTCTCCTTCTGATGTGAAGATATTTTCTTTTCCACCGTAGGCCTCAAAGCACTTCGAATGTCCACTTGCATTTATTACAAAAGTGGTCTTTCAAAGATGCTCAATCAAAAGTAAGGGTCAAGTCTGAGAGATAAATTCACACATCCCAAAGGAGGCTCTCAGAGTGCTTCTGTCAAGTTTTTATGTGAAGATACCTCCTTTTCCACCGTAGGCCTCAAAGCACAACAAATATCCACTTGCAGATTCTACAAATAGAGTGTTTCAAGATTGCTTAATCAAAAGAAAGGTTCAACTCTGTGAGATGAATGCACACATCTCGAAGAAGTTTGTCAAAATGCGTCCGTCTAATTTTTATGTGAAGATATTTCCTTTTCCACCTTAGGCTTCATAGCGTTTCAAATGTCCACTTGCAGATTCCACAAAAAGAGTGTTTCAAAACTGCTCAATCACAAGAAAGTTGAAATCTATGAAGTAAATTCACACATCACAAACAAGTTTGTCAGAATGCTTCTGTCTAGTTTTTATGTGAAGATATTGCCTTTTCCACCATAGGCCTCAAAGCGCTGCAAAGGTCCACTAGCAGATTCTACGAAAAGAGTGTTTCAAAGCTGCTCCATCAAAGGAAAGATTCAACTCTGTGAGATGAGTGCAGATATCACAAATAAGTTTCTCAGAATGCTTCTGTCTAGTTATTATATGAAGACATTTCGTTTTCCAACAAAGGCTTCAAAGCGCTCCAAATGACTATTGCAGATTCTACAAAAAGAGTGTTTCAAAACTGCTCAATGAAAATTAAGGTTCAACTCTGTGAGATGAATGCACATATCACAAAGAAATTTGTCAGAATGCTTCTGTCTTGTTCTTATGTGAAGATATTTAATTTTCCATGATCGGCCTCAAAGCACTCCAATTATCCACTTTCCTATAGTACAAAGAAAGTCTTTCAAACTGCTCAATCAAAAGTGAGGTTCAACTCTGTGAGATGAATGCACGTATCACAAAGACAGTTTTCAGAATGCTTCTGACTAGTATTTATGTGAAGATATTTCCTTTTCCACCGTAGGCCTCAAAGCGTTCCAAAGGTCCACTTGTAGATTCTGCCAAAAGAGTGTTTCAAAACTGTTCAATGAAAAGTAAGGTGCAACTCTGTGAGATGAATGCACACATCACATAGAAAGCTTCTCAGATAGCTTCTGTCTAGCTGTGATATGAAGATATTTCGTTATCCACCGTAGGCCTCAGAGCACTCGAAATGTCCACTTGCAGATGCTACAAAAGAGTGTTTCAAAACTACTCAATGTAAAGCAAGGTTCAGCCCCGTGAGATGAATGCATGCATCCCAAAGTAGTTTGTGAGAATGCTTCTGTCTAGGTTTTTTGTGAATGTATTTCCTTTCCAGCAAAGGCCTCAAAGTGCTCCAAAAATCCACTTGCAGATTCCCCAGAGGAAGGTTTCAAAACTGCTCAATGGAAAGTAAGGTTCAACTCTGTGAGATGAATGTACACATCACAAAGTAGTTTGTCAAAATCCTTCTGTCTAGTTTTAATGTGAAGATATTTCCTTTTCGTGTTTCAAAACTGGTCAATCCAAAGTAAGGTTCAACTCTGTGAGATGAATACACATATCACAAGAAAATTCTCAGAATGCTTCTGTCTAGTTCTTAGGTGAAGATATTTCCTTTGCCACAGTAGACCTCAAAGCACTCCAAATGTCCACATGCAGATCATTCAAAAAGGGTGTTTCAAAACTGCTCAATAAACACTAAGGTTTCACTCTGTGTGATAAGTGCACATATCACAAAGAAGGTTGTCCGAGTGCTTCTGTCTAATTTTTGTGTGAAGATATTTCCTTTTCCACCACAGGCCCCAAACCTTCCAAATGCCTACTTGCAGATTCTACAGAAAGAGTGTTTCAAAGCTGCTCAATCAAAAGATAGTTTCAACTCTGTGAGACGAATGCACACATCACAAAGAAGCTTGTCAGAATGCTTGTGTCTAGTTCTTATGGGAAGATATTTCCTTTAACACCATAGCCCTCCAAGCGCTCAAAATGTCCACTTGCAGATTCTACGAAAACAGTGTTTCAAAACTGTTCAACCAGAGGAAGGTTCAACTCCGTGAGATGAATGCACACATCACAAAGAAATTTATCAGAATCCTTCTGTCTACTTCTTAAGTGAAGATATTTCCTTTTCCACCATAGGCCTCAAAGCACTCCAAAGGTCCACTTGCAGATAGTAGAAAAAGGGGGTTTCCAAACTGCTCAATCAAAAGTAAGGTTCAGCTTTGTGAGATGAATGCATATGTCACAAAGAATGTTGTGAGAATGCTTCTGTCTCCTTTTTATGTGAAGACGATTCCTTTTCCACTATAGGCCTCAAACCGCTCCAAATGTCCATTTGCAGATTCTACAAAAAGAGTGCTTCAAAGCTACTCAATCCAACGAAGGTTCAAATCTGTGAGATGAATTCTCACGTCACAAAGAAGCTTCTCAGAATGCTTCTCTCTAGTTATTATTATACGAAGACATTTCGTTATCCACCATAGGCCTCCAAGAGCTCCAAATATCCACTTTCAGATTCTACAAAAAGAATGTTTCAAAGCTGCTCAATCAAAAGAAAAGTGAAACTCTGTGTGATACGAAAGCACACATCACATTGGAGTTTCTCATAAGGCTTCTGCCTAGTTATTACATGAAGACGTTTCGTTATCCACCATAGGCCTTGAAGCGCTCCAAATGTCATCTTGCAGATTCTACAAAAAGAGTATTTAAAAATTCCTCAATGAAAAGTAAGGTTCAACTCTGTGAGAAGAATGCACACATCACAAAAAAGTTTGTCAGAGTGCTTCTGTCTAGTTGTTATGTGAAGATATTTCCTTTTCCGTCAGAGGCCTCAAGCCACTGCAAATATCCACTGGGAGATTCTACAGATAGAGTGTTTCAAAGTTGCTCAGTCAAAAGAAAGGTTCAACTCTGTGAGTTGAATGCACACATCCCAAAGGAGTTTGTCACAATGCTTCTGTCTAGTCTTTATGTGAAGATATTTCCTTTTCCACCATAGGCCTCAAAGCAATCCAAAGGTCCACTTTCAAATTCTACAAAAAGTGTGTTTCAAAACTGCTCAATCAAAAGCAAGGTTCAACTCTGTGAGATGAATGTACACATCACAAAGAAGTTTGTCAGAACGCTTCTCTCCAGTTTTATTGTGAAGCTATTTCCTTTTCCACCAGAGGCCTCAAAAGCGATCCAAATGTCCACTTGCAGATTTTATAAAAATACTGTTTCAAAGCTGCTCAGTCAAAAGAACAGTTCAACTCTGTGAGACGAATGCTCACATTACAAAGAAGTTTGTGAGAATTCTTCTGTCTAGTTATTATGTGAAGATATTTCGTTATCCACCAGAGGCCTCAAAGCCCTCCAAATATCCACCTGCAGATTCTACAAAAACAGTGTTTCAAAACTGCTCAATGAAAAGTAAGGATCAACTCTGTGAGATGAATGCACACATCACAAAGAAGTTTGCCAGAATGCTTCTGTCTAGTTTTTAGGTGGAGATATTTCCTTTTCCTCCACAGGCTTCAAAGCGCTTCAAATGTTCACATGCAAATTCTACAAAAAGAGGGTTTCAAAGCTGCTCAATCAAAAGAAAGGTTCAACTCTGTGAGATGAATGCAGACATCAGAAAGAAGTTTGTCAGAAGGCTTCCATCTAGTTTTTATGTGAATATATTTCTTTTTCGACCCTAGGCCTCAAAGCGCTTCAAATGTCCACTTGCAGATTCTACGAAGTGTTTCAAAATGGCTCAATTGAAAGTAAGGTTTAACTCTGTGAGATTAATGCACACACACAAAGAAATTGGTCAGAATGCTTCTGTCTCCTTCTGATGTGAAGATATTTTCTTTTCCACCGTAGGCCTCAAAGCACTTCGAATGTCCACTTGCATTTATTACAAAAGTGGTCTTTCAAAGATGCTCAATCAAAAGTAAGGGTCAAGTCTGAGAGATAAATTCACACATCCCAAAGGAGGCTCTCAGAGTGCTTCTGTCAAGTTTTTATGTGAAGATACCTCCTTTTCCACCGTAGGCCTCAAAGCACAACAAATATCCACTTGCAGATTCTACAAATAGAGTGTTTCAAGATTGCTTAATCAAAAGAAAGGTTCAACTCTGTGAGATGAATGCACACATCTCGAAGAAGTTTGTCAAAATGCGTCCGTCTAATTTTTATGTGAAGATATTTCCTTTTCCACCTTAGGCTTCATAGCGTTTCAAATGTCCACTTGCAGATTCCACAAAAAGAGTGTTTCAAAACTGCTCAATCACAAGAAAGTTGAAATCTATGAAGTAAATTCACACATCACAAACAAGTTTGTCAGAATGCTTCTGTCTAGTTTTTATGTGAAGATATTGCCTTTTCCACCATAGGCCTCAAAGCGCTGCAAAGGTCCACTAGCAGATTCTACGAAAAGAGTGTTTCAAAGCTGCTCCATCAAAGGAAAGATTCAACTCTGTGAGATGAGTGCAGATATCACAAATAAGTTTCTCAGAATGCTTCTGTCTAGTTATTATATGAAGACATTTCGTTTTCCAACAAAGGCTTCAAAGCGCTCCAAATGACTATTGCAGATTCTACAAAAAGAGTGTTTCAAAACTGCTCAATGAAAATTAAGGTTCAACTCTGTGAGATGAATGCACATATCACAAAGAAATTTGTCAGAATGCTTCTGTCTTGTTCTTATGTGAAGATATTTAATTTTCCATGATCGGCCTCAAAGCACTCCAATTATCCACTTTCCTATAGTACAAAGAAAGTCTTTCAAACTGCTCAATCAAAAGTGAGGTTCAACTCTGTGAGATGAATGCACGTATCACAAAGACAGTTTTCAGAATGCTTCTGACTAGTATTTATGTGAAGATATTTCCTTTTCCACCGTAGGCCTCAAAGCGTTCCAAAGGTCCACTTGTAGATTCTGCCAAAAGAGTGTTTCAAAACTGTTCAATGAAAAGTAAGGTGCAACTCTGTGAGATGAATGCACACATCACATAGAAAGCTTCTCAGATAGCTTCTGTCTAGCTGTGATATGAAGATATTTCGTTATCCACCGTAGGCCTCAGAGCACTCGAAATGTCCACTTGCAGATGCTACAAAAGAGTGTTTCAAAACTACTCAATGTAAAGCAAGGTTCAGCCCCGTGAGATGAATGCATGCATCCCAAAGTAGTTTGTGAGAATGCTTCTGTCTAGGTTTTTTGTGAATGTATTTCCTTTCCAGCAAAGGCCTCAAAGTGCTCCAAAAATCCACTTGCAGATTCCCCAGAGGAAGGTTTCAAAACTGCTCAATGGAAAGTAAGGTTCAACTCTGTGAGATGAATGTACACATCACAAAGTAGTTTGTCAAAATCCTTCTGTCTAGTTTTAATGTGAAGATATTTCCTTTTCGTGTTTCAAAACTGGTCAATCCAAAGTAAGGTTCAACTCTGTGAGATGAATACACATATCACAAGAAAATTCTCAGAATGCTTCTGTCTAGTTCTTAGGTGAAGATATTTCCTTTGCCACAGTAGACCTCAAAGCACTCCAAATGTCCACATGCAGATCATTCAAAAAGGGTGTTTCAAAACTGCTCAATAAACACTAAGGTTTCACTCTGTGTGATAAGTGCACATATCACAAAGAAGGTTGTCCGAGTGCTTCTGTCTAATTTTTGTGTGAAGATATTTCCTTTTCCACCACAGGCCCCAAACCTTCCAAATGCCTACTTGCAGATTCTACAGAAAGAGTGTTTCAAAGCTGCTCAATCAAAAGATAGTTTCAACTCTGTGAGACGAATGCACACATCACAAAGAAGCTTGTCAGAATGCTTGTGTCTAGTTCTTATGGGAAGATATTTCCTTTAACACCATAGCCCTCCAAGCGCTCAAAATGTCCACTTGCAGATTCTACGAAAACAGTGTTTCAAAACTGTTCAACCAGAGGAAGGTTCAACTCTGTGAGATGAATGCACACATCACAAAGAAATTTATCAGAATCCTTCTGTCTACTTCTTAAGTGAAGATATTTCCTTTTCCACCATAGGCCTCAAAGCACTCCAAAGGTCCACTTGCAGATAGTAGAAAAAGGGGGTTTCCAAACTGCTCAATCAAAAGTAAGGTTCAGCTTTGTGAGATGAATGCATATGTCACAAAGAATGTTGTGAGAATGCTTCTGTCTCCTTTTTATGTGAAGACGATTCCTTTTCCACTATAGGCCTCAAACCGCTCCAAATGTCCATTTGCAGATTCTACAAAAAGAGTGCTTCAAAGCTACTCAATCCAACGAAGGTTCAAATCTGTGAGATGAATTCTCACGTCACAAAGAAGCTTCTCAGAATGCTTCTCTCTAGTTATTATTATACGAAGACATTTCGTTATCCACCATAGGCCTCCAAGAGCTCCAAATATCCACTTTCAGATTCTACAAAAAGAATGTTTCAAAGCTGCTCAATCAAAAGAAAAGTGAAACTCTGTGTGATACGAAAGCACACATCACATTGGAGTTTCTCATAAGGCTTCTGCCTAGTTATTACATGAAGACGTTTCGTTATCCACCATAGGCCTTGAAGCGCTCCAAATGTCATCTTGCAGATTCTACAAAAAGAGTATTTAAAAATTCCTCAATGAAAAGTAAGGTTCAACTCTGTGAGAAGAATGCACACATCACAAAAAAGTTTGTCAGAGTGCTTCTGTCTAGTTGTTATGTGAAGATATTTCCTTTTCCGTCAGAGGCCTCAAGCCACTGCAAATATCCACTGGGAGATTCTACAGATAGAGTGTTTCAAAGTTGCTCAGTCAAAAGAAAGGTTCAACTCTGTGAGTTGAATGCACACATCCCAAAGGAGTTTGTCACAATGCTTCTGTCTAGTCTTTATGTGAAGATATTTCCTTTTCCACCATAGGCCTCAAAGCAATCCAAAGGTCCACTTTCAAATTCTACAAAAAGTGTGTTTCAAAACTGCTCAATCAAAAGCAAGGTTCAACTCTGTGAGATGAATGTACACATCACAAAGAAGTTTGTCAGAACGCTTCTCTCCAGTTTTATTGTGAAGCTATTTCCTTTTCCACCAGAGGCCTCAAAAGCGATCCAAATGTCCACTTGCAGATTTTATAAAAATACTGTTTCAAAGCTGCTCAGTCAAAAGAACAGTTCAACTCTGTGAGACGAATGCTCACATTACAAAGAAGTTTGTGAGAATTCTTCTGTCTAGTTATTATGTGAAGATATTTCGTTATCCACCAGAGGCCTCAAAGCCCTCCAAATATCCACCTGCAGATTCTACAAAAACAGTGTTTCAAAACTGCTCAATGAAAAGTAAGGATCAACTCTGTGAGATGAATGCACACATCACAAAGAAGTTTGCCAGAATGCTTCTGTCTAGTTTTTAGGTGGAGATATTTCCTTTTCCTCCACAGGCTTCAAAGCGCTTCAAATGTTCACATGCAAATTCTACAAAAAGAGGGTTTCAAAGCTGCTCAATCAAAAGAAAGGTTCAACTCTGTGAGATGAATGCAGACATCAGAAAGAAGTTTGTCAGAAGGCTTCCATCTAGTTTTTATGTGAATATATTTCTTTTTCGACCCTAGGCCTCAAAGCGCTTCAAATGTCCACTTGCAGATTCTACGAAGTGTTTCAAAATGGCTCAATTGAAAGTAAGGTTTAACTCTGTGAGATTAATGCACACACACAAAGAAATTGGTCAGAATGCTTCTGTCTCCTTCTGATGTGAAGATATTTTCTTTTCCACCGTAGGCCTCAAAGCACTTCGAATGTCCACTTGCATTTATTACAAAAGTGGTCTTTCAAAGATGCTCAATCAAAAGTAAGGGTCAAGTCTGAGAGATAAATTCACACATCCCAAAGGAGGCTCTCAGAGTGCTTCTGTCAAGTTTTTATGTGAAGATACCTCCTTTTCCACCGTAGGCCTCAAAGCACAACAAATATCCACTTGCAGATTCTACAAATAGAGTGTTTCAAGATTGCTTAATCAAAAGAAAGGTTCAACTCTGTGAGATGAATGCACACATCTCGAAGAAGTTTGTCAAAATGCGTCCGTCTAATTTTTATGTGAAGATATTTCCTTTTCCACCTTAGGCTTCATAGCGTTTCAAATGTCCACTTGCAGATTCCACAAAAAGAGTGTTTCAAAACTGCTCAATCACAAGAAAGTTGAAATCTATGAAGTAAATTCACACATCACAAACAAGTTTGTCAGAATGCTTCTGTCTAGTTTTTATGTGAAGATATTGCCTTTTCCACCATAGGCCTCAAAGCGCTGCAAAGGTCCACTAGCAGATTCTACGAAAAGAGTGTTTCAAAGCTGCTCCATCAAAGGAAAGATTCAACTCTGTGAGATGAGTGCAGATATCACAAATAAGTTTCTCAGAATGCTTCTGTCTAGTTATTATATGAAGACATTTCGTTTTCCAACAAAGGCTTCAAAGCGCTCCAAATGACTATTGCAGATTCTACAAAAAGAGTGTTTCAAAACTGCTCAATGAAAATTAAGGTTCAACTCTGTGAGATGAATGCACATATCACAAAGAAATTTGTCAGAATGCTTCTGTCTTGTTCTTATGTGAAGATATTTAATTTTCCATGATCGGCCTCAAAGCACTCCAATTATCCACTTTCCTATAGTACAAAGAAAGTCTTTCAAACTGCTCAATCAAAAGTGAGGTTCAACTCTGTGAGATGAATGCACGTATCACAAAGACAGTTTTCAGAATGCTTCTGACTAGTATTTATGTGAAGATATTTTCTTTTCCACCATAGGCCTCAAAGCACAACAAATGTCCGTTTGCAGATTCTACAGAGAGTTTCATGACTGTTCAATCAAAAGAAAAGTTCAACTCTTTGACATGAATGCACATATCACAAAGAAGTTTTTCAGAATGCTTCTGTCTAGTTTTTATATGAAGATATTTCCCTTTCTACCATAAGCCCCAAAGCACTCCAAATGTCCACTCCCACATTCTACAAATGGAGTGTTTCAAAGCTGGTCTATCAAAAGAAATGTTCAACTCTCTGAGATGTATGCACACATCACAGAGAAGTTTGTCAGTATGCTTCTGTCTAGTTTTTATGTGAAGATATTTCCTATTGAACCATAGGCCTGAAATTGCTCCAAATGTCCCCTTGAAGATTCTAGGAAAAGAGTGTTTCAAAGCTGCTCAATCAACATAAATATTCCACGCCATGAGATGCATGCACACATCCAAAGGAGTTTGTCAAAATGCTTCTGTCTAGTTTTTATGTGAAGGGATTTCCTTTTCCACCACAGGCCTCAAGGTGCTCCAAATGTCCACTTCCAGATTCTACTAAAACAGTGTTTCAAAACTGGTCAATGAAAAGAAATGTTCAACTCTGTGAGATGAATGCACACAGCATAAAGTAATTTGTCAGAATGCTTCTATCTACTTTTTACGTGAAGATATTTCCTTTTCCGCATTAGGCCACAAAAGGCTCCAAATGTCCACTTCCAGGTCCTACTAAAAGAGCATTTCGAAGCTGGTCAATCAAAAGAAAGGTTCAACTCTGTGAGAGGAATGCACACATCACAAAGATGTTTTTCAGAATGCCTCCATCTAATTTTTATATGAAGATATTTCCCTTTCCGTGATAGGCCTCAAAGTGCTCCAAATGTCGTCATCCAGATTCAACAAAAAGTATGTTTCATAACTGCTCAATGAAAATTAACTTTCAACTCTGTGAGATGAATGCGCACACGAAAAAGAAATTTGTCAGTATGCTTCTGTCTAGTTCTTATGTGAAGATATTTCCTTTTCCACCGTAGGCCTCAAAGCGTTCCAAAGGTCCACTTGTAGATTCTGCCAAAAGAGTGTTTCAAAACTGTTCAATGAAAAGTAAGGTGCAACTCTGTGAGATGAATGCACACATCACATAGAAAGCTTCTCAGATAGCTTCTGTCTAGCTGTGATATGAAGATATTTCGTTATCCACCGTAGGCCTCAGAGCACTCGAAATGTCCACTTGCAGATGCTACAAAAGAGTGTTTCAAAACTACTCAATGTAAAGCAAGGTTCAGCCCCGTGAGATGAATGCATGCATCCCAAAGTAGTTTGTGAGAATGCTTCTGTCTAGGTTTTTTGTGAATGTATTTCCTTTCCAGCAAAGGCCTCAAAGTGCTCCAAAAATCCACTTGCAGATTCCCCAGAGGAAGGTTTCAAAACTGCTCAATGGAAAGTAAGGTTCAACTCTGTGAGATGAATGTACACATCACAAAGTAGTTTGTCAAAATCCTTCTGTCTAGTTTTAATGTGAAGATATTTCCTTTTCGTGTTTCAAAACTGGTCAATCCAAAGTAAGGTTCAACTCTGTGAGATGAATACACATATCACAAGAAAATTCTCAGAATGCTTCTGTCTAGTTCTTAGGTGAAGATATTTCCTTTGCCACAGTAGACCTCAAAGCACTCCAAATGTCCACATGCAGATCATTCAAAAAGGGTGTTTCAAAACTGCTCAATAAACACTAAGGTTTCACTCTGTGTGATAAGTGCACATATCACAAAGAAGGTTGTCCGAGTGCTTCTGTCTAATTTTTGTGTGAAGATATTTCCTTTTCCACCACAGGCCCCAAACCTTCCAAATGCCTACTTGCAGATTCTACAGAAAGAGTGTTTCAAAGCTGCTCAATCAAAAGATAGTTTCAACTCTGTGAGACGAATGCACACATCACAAAGAAGCTTGTCAGAATGCTTGTGTCTAGTTCTTATGGGAAGATATTTCCTTTAACACCATAGCCCTCCAAGCGCTCAAAATGTCCACTTGCAGATTCTACGAAAACAGTGTTTCAAAACTGTTCAACCAGAGGAAGGTTCAACTCTGTGAGATGAATGCACACATCACAAAGAAATTTATCAGAATCCTTCTGTCTACTTCTTAAGTGAAGATATTTCCTTTTCCACCATAGGCCTCAAAGCACTCCAAAGGTCCACTTGCAGATAGTAGAAAAAGGGGGTTTCCAAACTGCTCAATCAAAAGTAAGGTTCAGCTTTGTGAGATGAATGCATATGTCACAAAGTATGTTGTGAGAATGCTTCTGTCTCCTTTTTATGTGAAGACAATTCCTTTTCCACTATAGGCCTCAAACCGCTCCAAATGTCCATTTGCAGATTCTACAAAAAGAGTGCTTCAAAGCTACTCAATCCAACGAAGGTTCAAATCTGTGAGATGAATTCTCACGTCACAAAGAAGCTTCTCAGAATGCTTCTCTCTAGTTATTATTATACGAAGACATTTCGTTATCCACCATAGGCCTCCAAGAGCTCCAAATATCCACTTTCAGATTCTACAAAAAGAATGTTTCAAAGCTGCTCAATCAAAAGAAAAGTGAAACTCTGTGTGATACGAAAGCACACATCACATTGGAGTTTCTCATAATGCTTCTGCCTAGTTATTACATGAAGACGTTTCGTTATCCACCATAGGCCTTGAAGCGCTCCAAATGTCATCTTGCAGATACTACAAAAAGAGTACTTAAAAATTCCTCAATGAAAAGTAAGGTTCAACTCTGTGAGAAGAATGCACACATCACAAAATAGTTTGTCAGAGTGCTTCTGTCTAGTTGTTATGTGAAGATATTTCCTTTTCCGTCAGAGGCCTCAAGCCACTGCAAATATCCACTGGGAGATTCTACAGATAGAGTGTTTCAAAGTTGCTCAGTCAAAAGAAAGGTTCAACTCTGTGAGTTGAATGCACACATCCCAAAGGAGTTTGTCACAATGCTTCTGTCTAGTCTTTATGTGAAGATATTTCCTTTTCCACCATAGGCCTCAAAGCAATCCAAAGGTCCACTTTCAAATTCTACAAAAAGTGTGTTTCAAAACTGCTCAATCAAAAGCAAGGTTCAACTCTGTGAGATGAATGTACACATCACAAAGAAGTTTGTCAGAACGCTTCTCTCCAGTTTTATTGTGAAGCTATTTCCTTTTCCACCAGAGGCCTCAAAGCGATCCAAATGTCCACTTGCAGATTTTATAAAAATACTGTTTCAAAGCTGCTCAGTCAAAAGAACAGTTCAACTCTGTGAGACGAATGCTCACATTACAAAGAAGTTTGTGAGAATTCTTCTGTCTAGTTATTATGTGAAGATATTTCGTTATCCACCAGAGGCCTCAAAGCCCTCCAAATATCCACCTGCAGATTCTACAAAAAGAGTGTTTCAAAACTGCTCAATGAAAAGTAAGGATCAACTCTGTGAGATGAATGCACACATCACAAAGAAGTTTGCCAGAATGCTTCTGTCTAGTTTTTAGGTGGAGATATTTCCTTTTCCTCCACAGGCCTCAAAGCGCTTCAAATGTTCACATGCAAATTCTACCAAAAGAGGGTTTCAAAGCTGCTCAATCAAAAGAAAGGTTCAACTCTGTGAGATGAATGCACACATCGGAAAGAAGTTTGTCAGAAGGCTTCCATCTAGTTTTTATGTGAATATATTTCTTTTTCGACCCTAGGCCTCAAAGCCCTCCAAATATCCACCTGCAGATTCTACAAAAAGAGTGTTTCAAAACTGCTCAATGAAAAGTAAGGATCAACTCTGTGAGATGAATGCACACATCACAAAGAAGTTTGTCAGAAGGCTTCCATCTAGTTTTTATGTGAATATATTTCTTTTTCGACCCTAGGCCTCAAAGCGCTTCAAATGTCCACTTGCAGATTCTACGAAAAGTGTTTCAAAATGGCTCAATTGAAAGTAAGGTTTAACTCTGTGAGATTAATGCACACACCACAAAGAAATTGGTCAGAATGCTTCTGTCTCCTTCTGATGTGAAGATATTTTCTTTTCCACCGTAGGCCTCAAAGCACTTCGAATGTCCACTTGCATTTATTACAAAAGTGGTCTTTCAAAGATGCTCAATCAAAAGTAAGGGTCAAGTCTGAGAGATAAATGCACACATCCCAAAGGTGGCTCTCAGAGTGCTTCTGTCAAGTTTTTATGTGAAGATATTTCCTTTTCCACCGTAGGCCTCAAAGCACAACAAATATCCACTTGCAGATTCTACAAATAGAGTGTTTCAAGATTGCTTAATCAAAAGAAAGGTTCAACTCTGTGAGATGAATGCACACATCTCGAAGAAGTTTGTCAAAATGCGTCCGTCTAATTTTTATGTGAAGATATTTCCTTTTCCACCTTAGGCTTCATAGCGTTCCAAATGTCCACTTGCAGATTCCACAAAAAGAGTGTTTCAAAACTGCTCAATCACAAGAAAGTTGAAATCTATGAAGTAAATTCACACATCACAAAGAAGTTTGTCAGAATGCTTCTGTCTAGTTTTTATGTGAAGATATTGCCTTTTCCACCATAGGCCTCAAAGCGCTGCAAAGGTCCACTAGCAGATTCTACGAAAAGAGTGTTTCAAAGCTGCTCCATCAAAGGAAAGATTCAACTCTGTGAGATGAGTGCAGATATCACAAATAAGTTTCTCAGAATGCTTCTGTCTAGTTATTATATGAAGACATTTCGTTTTCCAACAAAGGCCTCAAAGCGCTCCAAATGACTACTTGCAGATTCTACAAAAAGAGTGTTTCAAAACTGCTCAATGAAAATTAAGGTTCAACTCTGTGAGATGAATGCACATATCACAAAGAAATTTGTCAGAATGCTTCTGTCTTGTTCTTATGTGAAGATATTTAATTTTCCAGGATCGGCCTCAAAGCACTCCAATTATCCACTTTCCTATAGTACAAAAAAAGTCTTTCAAACTGCTCAATCAAAAGTGAGGTTCAACTCTGTGAGATGAATGCACGTATCACAAAGACAGTTTTCAGAATGCTTCTGACTAGTATTTATGTGAAGATATTATCTTTTCCACCATAGGCCTCAAAGCACAACCAATGTCCGTTTGCAGATTCTACAGAGAGTTTCATGACTGTTCAATCAAAAGAAAAGTTCAACTCTTTGACATGAATGCACATATCACAAAGAAGTTTTTCAGAATGCTTCTGTCTAGTTTTTATATGAAGATATTTCCCTTTCTACCATAAGCCTCAAAGCACTCCAAATGTCCACTCCCACATTCTACAAATGGAGTGTTTCAAAGCTGGTCTATCAAAAGAAATGTTCAACTCTCTGAGATGTATGCACACATCACAGAGAAGTTTGTCAGTATGCTTCTGTCTAGTTTTTATGTGAAGATATTTCCTATTGAACCATAGGCCTGAAATTGCTCCAAATGTCCCCTTGAAGATTCTAGAAAAAGAGTGTTTCAAAGCTGCTCAATCAACAGAAATATTCCACGCCATGAGATGCATGCACACATCCAAAGGAGTTTGTCAAAATGCTTCTGTCTAGTTTTTATGTGAAGGGATTTCCTTTTCCACCACAGGCCTCAAGGTGCTCCAAATGTCCACTTCCAGATTCTACTAAAACAGTGTTTCAAAACTGGTCAATGAAAAGAAATGTTCAACTCTGTGAGATGAATGCACACAGCATAAAGTAATTTGTCAGAATGCTTCTATCTACTTTTTACGTGAAGATATTTCCTTTTCCGCATTAGGCCACAAAAGGCTCCAAGTGTCCACTTCCAGGTTCTACTAAAAGAGCATTTCGAAGCTGGTCAATCAAAAGAAAGGTTCAACTCTGTGAGAGGAATGCACACATCACAAAGATGTTTTTCAGAATGCCTCCATCTAATTTTTATATGAAGATATTTCCCTTTCCGTGATAGGCCTCAAAGTGCTCCAAATGTCGTCATCCAGATTCCACAAAAAGTATGTTTCGTAACTGCTCAATGAAAATTAACTTTCAACTCTGTGAGATGAATGCGCACACGAAAAAGAAATTTGTCAGTATGCTTCTGTCTAGTTCTTATGTGAAGATATTTCCTTTTCCACCGTAGGCCTCAAAGCGTTCCAAAGGTCCACTTGTAGATTCTGCCAAAAGAGTGTTTCAAAACTGTTCAATGAAAAGTAAGGTGCAACTCTGTGAGATGAATGCACACATCACATAGAAAGCTTCTCAGATAGCTTCTGTCTAGCTGTGATATGAAGATATTTCGTTATCCACCGTAGGCCTCAGAGCACTCGAAATGTCCACTTGCAGATGCTACAAAAGAGTGTTTCAAAACTACTCAATGAAAAGCAAGGTTCAGCCCCGTGAGATGAATGCATGCATCCCAAAGTAGTTTGTGAGAATGCTTCTGTCTAGGTTTTTTGTGAATGTATTTCCTTTCCAGCAAAGGCCTCAAAGTGCTCCAAAAATCCACTTGCAGATTCCCCAGAGGAAGGTTTCAAAACTGCTCAATGGAAAGTAAGGTTCAACTCTGTGAGATGAATGTACACATCACAAAGTAGTTTGTCAAAATCCTTCTGTCTAGTTTTAATGTGAAGATATTTCCTTTTCGTGTTTCAAAACTGGTCAATCCAAAGTAAGGTTCAACTCTGTGAGATGAATACACATATCAAAAGAAAGTTCTCAGAATGCTTCTGTCTAGTTCTTAGGTGAAGATATTTCCTTTGCCACAGTAGACCTCAAAGCACTCCAAATGTCCACATGCAGATCATTCAAAAAGGGTGTTTCAAAACTGCTCAATAAACACTAAGGTTTCACTCTGTGTGATAAGTGCACATATCACAAAGAAGGTTGTCCGAGTGCTTCTGTCTAATTTTTGTGTGAAGATATTTCCTTTTCCACCACAGGCCCCAAACCTTCCAAATGCCTACTTGCAGATTCTACAGAAAGAGTGTTTCAAAGCTGCTCAATCAAAAGATAGTTTCAACTCTGTGAGACGAATGCACACATCACAAAGAAGCTTGTCAGAATGCTTGTGTCTAGTTCTTATGGGAAGATATTTCCTTTAACACCATAGCCCTCCAAGCGCTCAAAATGTCCACTTGCAGATTCTACGAAAACAGTGTTTCAAAACTGTTCAACCAGAGGAAGGTTCAACTCTGTGAGATGAATGCACACATCACAAAGAAATTTATCAGAATCCTTCTGTCTACTTCTTAAGTGAAGATATTTCCTTTTCCACCATAGGCCTCAAAGCACTCCAAAGGTCCACTTGCAGATAGTAGAAAAAGGGGGTTTCCAAACTGCTCAATCAAAAGTAAGGTTCAGCTTTGTGAGATGAATGCATATGTCACAAAGAATGTTGTGAGAATGCTTCTGTCTCCTTTTTATGTGAAGACGATTCCTTTTCCACTATAGGCCTCAAACCGCTCCAAATGTCCATTTGCAGATTCTACAAAAAGAGTGCTTCAAAGCTACTCAATCCAACGAAGGTTCAAATCTGTGAGATGAATTCTCACGTCACAAAGAAGCTTCTCAGAATGCTTCTCTCTAGTTATTATTATACGAAGACATTTCGTTATCCACCATAGGCCTCCAAGAGCTCCAAATATCCACTTTCAGATTCTACAAAAAGAATGTTTCAAAGCTGCTCAATCAAAAGAAAAGTGAAACTCTGTGTGATACGAAAGCACACATCACATTGGAGTTTCTCATAAGGCTTCTGCCTAGTTATTACATGAAGACGTTTCGTTATCCACCATAGGCCTTGAAGCGCTCCAAATGTCATCTTGCAGATTCTACAAAAAGAGTATTTAAAAATTCCTCAATGAAAAGTAAGGTTCAACTCTGTGAGAAGAATGCACACATCACAAAAAAGTTTGTCAGAGTGCTTCTGTCTAGTTGTTATGTGAAGATATTTCCTTTTCCGTCAGAGGCCTCAAGCCACTGCAAATATCCACTGGGAGATTCTACAGATAGAGTGTTTCAAAGTTGCTCAGTCAAAAGAAAGGTTCAACTCTGTGAGTTGAATGCACACATCCCAAAGGAGTTTGTCACAATGCTTCTGTCTAGTCTTTATGTGAAGATATTTCCTTTTCCACCATAGGCCTCAAAGCAATCCAAAGGTCCACTTTCAAATTCTACAAAAAGTGTGTTTCAAAACTGCTCAATCAAAAGCAAGGTTCAACTCTGTGAGATGAATGTACACATCACAAAGAAGTTTGTCAGAACGCTTCTCTCCAGTTTTATTGTGAAGCTATTTCCTTTTCCACCAGAGGCCTCAAAAGCGATCCAAATGTCCACTTGCAGATTTTATAAAAATACTGTTTCAAAGCTGCTCAGTCAAAAGAACAGTTCAACTCTGTGAGACGAATGCTCACATTACAAAGAAGTTTGTGAGAATTCTTCTGTCTAGTTATTATTATGCGAAGATATTTCGTTATCCACCAGAGGCCTCAAAGCCCTCCAAATATCCACCTGCAGATTCTACAAAAAGAGTGTTTCAAAACTGCTCAATGAAAAGTAAGGATCAACTCTGTGAGATGAATGCACACATCACAAAGAAGTTTGCCAGAATGCTTCTGTCTAGTTTTTAGGTGGAGATATTTCCTTTTCCTCCACAGGCTTCAAAGCGCTTCAAATGTTCACATGCAAATTCTACAAAAAGAGGGTTTCAAAGCTGCTCAATCAAAAGAAAGGTTCAACTCTGTGAGATGAATGCAGACATCAGAAAGAAGTTTGTCAGAAGGCTTCCATCTAGTTTTTATGTGAATATATTTCTTTTTCGACCCTAGGCCTCAAAGCGCTTCAAATGTCCACTTGCAGATTCTACGAAGTGTTTCAAAATGGCTCAATTGAAAGTAAGGTTTAACTCTGTGAGATTAATGCACACACACAAAGAAATTGGTCAGAATGCTTCTGTCTCCTTCTGATGTGAAGATATTTTCTTTTCCACCGTAGGCCTCAAAGCACTTCGAATGTCCACTTGCATTTATTACAAAAGTGGTCTTTCAAAGATGCTCAATCAAAAGTAAGGGTCAAGTCTGAGAGATAAATTCACACATCCCAAAGGAGGCTCTCAGAGTGCTTCTGTCAAGTTTTTATGTGAAGATACCTCCTTTTCCACCGTAGGCCTCAAAGCACAACAAATATCCACTTGCAGATTCTACAAATAGAGTGTTTCAAGATTGCTTAATCAAAAGAAAGGTTCAACTCTGTGAGATGAATGCACACATCTCGAAGAAGTTTGTCAAAATGCGTCCGTCTAATTTTTATGTGAAGATATTTCCTTTTCCACCTTAGGCTTCATAGCGTTTCAAATGTCCACTTGCAGATTCCACAAAAAGAGTGTTTCAAAACTGCTCAATCACAAGAAAGTTGAAATCTATGAAGTAAATTCACACATCACAAACAAGTTTGTCAGAATGCTTCTGTCTAGTTTTTATGTGAAGATATTGCCTTTTCCACCATAGGCCTCAAAGCGCTGCAAAGGTCCACTAGCAGATTCTACGAAAAGAGTGTTTCAAAGCTGCTCCATCAAAGGAAAGATTCAACTCTGTGAGATGAGTGCAGATATCACAAATAAGTTTCTCAGAATGCTTCTGTCTAGTTATTATATGAAGACATTTCGTTTTCCAACAAAGGCTTCAAAGCGCTCCAAATGACTATTGCAGATTCTACAAAAAGAGTGTTTCAAAACTGCTCAATGAAAATTAAGGTTCAACTCTGTGAGATGAATGCACATATCACAAAGAAATTTGTCAGAATGCTTCTGTCTTGTTCTTATGTGAAGATATTTAATTTTCCATGATCGGCCTCAAAGCACTCCAATTATCCACTTTCCTATAGTACAAAGAAAGTCTTTCAAACTGCTCAATCAAAAGTGAGGTTCAACTCTGTGAGATGAATGCACGTATCACAAAGACAGTTTTCAGAATGCTTCTGACTAGTATTTATGTGAAGATATTTTCTTTTCCACCATAGGCCTCAAAGCACAACAAATGTCCGTTTGCAGATTCTACAGAGAGTTTCATGACTGTTCAATCAAAAGAAAAGTTCAACTCTTTGACATGAATGCACATATCACAAAGAAGTTTTTCAGAATGCTTCTGTCTAGTTTTTATATGAAGATATTTCCCTTTCTACCATAAGCCCCAAAGCACTCCAAATGTCCACTCCCACATTCTACAAATGGAGTGTTTCAAAGCTGGTCTATCAAAAGAAATGTTCAACTCTCTGAGATGTATGCACACATCACAGAGAAGTTTGTCAGTATGCTTCTGTCTAGTTTTTATGTGAAGATATTTCCTATTGAACCATAGGCCTGAAATTGCTCCAAATGTCCCCTTGAAGATTCTAGGAAAAGAGTGTTTCAAAGCTGCTCAATCAACATAAATATTCCACGCCATGAGATGCATGCACACATCCAAAGGAGTTTGTCAAAATGCTTCTGTCTAGTTTTTATGTGAAGGGATTTCCTTTTCCACCACAGGCCTCAAGGTGCTCCAAATGTCCACTTCCAGATTCTACTAAAACAGTGTTTCAAAACTGGTCAATGAAAAGAAATGTTCAACTCTGTGAGATGAATGCACACAGCATAAAGTAATTTGTCAGAATGCTTCTATCTACTTTTTACGTGAAGATATTTCCTTTTCCGCATTAGGCCACAAAAGGCTCCAAATGTCCACTTCCAGGTCCTACTAAAAGAGCATTTCGAAGCTGGTCAATCAAAAGAAAGGTTCAACTCTGTGAGAGGAATGCACACATCACAAAGATGTTTTTCAGAATGCCTCCATCTAATTTTTATATGAAGATATTTCCCTTTCCGTGATAGGCCTCAAAGTGCTCCAAATGTCGTCATCCAGATTCAACAAAAAGTATGTTTCATAACTGCTCAATGAAAATTAACTTTCAACTCTGTGAGATGAATGCGCACACGAAAAAGAAATTTGTCAGTATGCTTCTGTCTAGTTCTTATGTGAAGATATTTCCTTTTCCACCGTAGGCCTCAAAGCGTTCCAAAGGTCCACTTGTAGATTCTGCCAAAAGAGTGTTTCAAAACTGTTCAATGAAAAGTAAGGTGCAACTCTGTGAGATGAATGCACACATCACATAGAAAGCTTCTCAGATAGCTTCTGTCTAGCTGTGATATGAAGATATTTCGTTATCCACCGTAGGCCTCAGAGCACTCGAAATGTCCACTTGCAGATGCTACAAAAGAGTGTTTCAAAACTACTCAATGTAAAGCAAGGTTCAGCCCCGTGAGATGAATGCATGCATCCCAAAGTAGTTTGTGAGAATGCTTCTGTCTAGGTTTTTTGTGAATGTATTTCCTTTCCAGCAAAGGCCTCAAAGTGCTCCAAAAATCCACTTGCAGATTCCCCAGAGGAAGGTTTCAAAACTGCTCAATGGAAAGTAAGGTTCAACTCTGTGAGATGAATGTACACATCACAAAGTAGTTTGTCAAAATCCTTCTGTCTAGTTTTAATGTGAAGATATTTCCTTTTCGTGTTTCAAAACTGGTCAATCCAAAGTAAGGTTCAACTCTGTGAGATGAATACACATATCACAAGAAAATTCTCAGAATGCTTCTGTCTAGTTCTTAGGTGAAGATATTTCCTTTGCCACAGTAGACCTCAAAGCACTCCAAATGTCCACATGCAGATCATTCAAAAAGGGTGTTTCAAAACTGCTCAATAAACACTAAGGTTTCACTCTGTGTGATAAGTGCACATATCACAAAGAAGGTTGTCCGAGTGCTTCTGTCTAATTTTTGTGTGAAGATATTTCCTTTTCCACCACAGGCCCCAAACCTTCCAAATGCCTACTTGCAGATTCTACAGAAAGAGTGTTTCAAAGCTGCTCAATCAAAAGATAGTTTCAACTCTGTGAGACGAATGCACACATCACAAAGAAGCTTGTCAGAATGCTTGTGTCTAGTTCTTATGGGAAGATATTTCCTTTAACACCATAGCCCTCCAAGCGCTCAAAATGTCCACTTGCAGATTCTACGAAAACAGTGTTTCAAAACTGTTCAACCAGAGGAAGGTTCAACTCTGTGAGATGAATGCACACATCACAAAGAAATTTATCAGAATCCTTCTGTCTACTTCTTAAGTGAAGATATTTCCTTTTCCACCATAGGCCTCAAAGCACTCCAAAGGTCCACTTGCAGATAGTAGAAAAAGGGGGTTTCCAAACTGCTCAATCAAAAGTAAGGTTCAGCTTTGTGAGATGAATGCATATGTCACAAAGTATGTTGTGAGAATGCTTCTGTCTCCTTTTTATGTGAAGACAATTCCTTTTCCACTATAGGCCTCAAACCGCTCCAAATGTCCATTTGCAGATTCTACAAAAAGAGTGCTTCAAAGCTACTCAATCCAACGAAGGTTCAAATCTGTGAGATGAATTCTCACGTCACAAAGAAGCTTCTCAGAATGCTTCTCTCTAGTTATTATTATACGAAGACATTTCGTTATCCACCATAGGCCTCCAAGAGCTCCAAATATCCACTTTCAGATTCTACAAAAAGAATGTTTCAAAGCTGCTCAATCAAAAGAAAAGTGAAACTCTGTGTGATACGAAAGCACACATCACATTGGAGTTTCTCATAATGCTTCTGCCTAGTTATTACATGAAGACGTTTCGTTATCCACCATAGGCCTTGAAGCGCTCCAAATGTCATCTTGCAGATACTACAAAAAGAGTACTTAAAAATTCCTCAATGAAAAGTAAGGTTCAACTCTGTGAGAAGAATGCACACATCACAAAATAGTTTGTCAGAGTGCTTCTGTCTAGTTGTTATGTGAAGATATTTCCTTTTCCGTCAGAGGCCTCAAGCCACTGCAAATATCCACTGGGAGATTCTACAGATAGAGTGTTTCAAAGTTGCTCAGTCAAAAGAAAGGTTCAACTCTGTGAGTTGAATGCACACATCCCAAAGGAGTTTGTCACAATGCTTCTGTCTAGTCTTTATGTGAAGATATTTCCTTTTCCACCATAGGCCTCAAAGCAATCCAAAGGTCCACTTTCAAATTCTACAAAAAGTGTGTTTCAAAACTGCTCAATCAAAAGCAAGGTTCAACTCTGTGAGATGAATGCACACATCACAAAGAAGTTTGTCAGAACGCTTCTCTCCAGTTTTATTGTGAAGCTATTTCCCTTTCCACCAGAGGCCTCAAAGCGATCCAAATGTCCACTTGCAGATTTTATAAAAATACTGTTTCAAAGCTGCTCAGTCAAAAGAACAGTTCAACTCTGTGAGACGAATGCTCACATTACAAAGAAGTTTGTGAGAATTCTTCTGTCTAGTTATTATGTGAAGATATTTCGTTATCCACCAGAGGCCTCAAAGCCCTCCAAATATCCACCTGCAGATTCTACAAAAAGAGTGTTTCAAAACTGCTCAATGAAAAGTAAGGATCAACTCTGTGAGATGAATGCACACATCACAAAGAAGTTTGCCAGAATGCTTCTGTCTAGTTTTTAGGTGGAGATATTTCCTTTTCCTCCACAGGCTTCAAAGCGCTTCAAATGTTCACATGCAAATTCTACAAAAAGAGGGTTTCAAAGCTGCTCAATCAAAAGAAAGGTTCAACTCTGTGAGATGAATGCAGACATCAGAAAGAAGTTTGTCAGAAGGCTTCCATCTAGTTTTTATGTGAATATATTTCTTTTTCGACCCTAGGCCTCAAAGCGCTTCAAATGTCCACTTGCAGATTCTACGAAGTGTTTCAAAATGGCTCAATTGAAAGTAAGGTTTAACTCTGTGAGATTAATGCACACACACAAAGAAATTGGTCAGAATGCTTCTGTCTCCTTCTGATGTGAAGATATTTTCTTTTCCACCGTAGGCCTCAAAGCACTTCGAATGTCCACTTGCATTTATTACAAAAGTGGTCTTTCAAAGATGCTCAATCAAAAGTAAGGGTCAAGTCTGAGAGATAAATTCACACATCCCAAAGGAGGCTCTCAGAGTGCTTCTGTCAAGTTTTTATGTGAAGATACCTCCTTTTCCACCGTAGGCCTCAAAGCACAACAAATATCCACTTGCAGATTCTACAAATAGAGTGTTTCAAGATTGCTTAATCAAAAGAAAGGTTCAACTCTGTGAGATGAATGCACACATCTCGAAGAAGTTTGTCAAAATGCGTCCGTCTAATTTTTATGTGAAGATATTTCCTTTTCCACCTTAGGCTTCATAGCGTTTCAAATGTCCACTTGCAGATTCCACAAAAAGAGTGTTTCAAAACTGCTCAATCACAAGAAAGTTGAAATCTATGAAGTAAATTCACACATCACAAACAAGTTTGTCAGAATGCTTCTGTCTAGTTTTTATGTGAAGATATTGCCTTTTCCACCATAGGCCTCAAAGCGCTGCAAAGGTCCACTAGCAGATTCTACGAAAAGAGTGTTTCAAAGCTGCTCCATCAAAGGAAAGATTCAACTCTGTGAGATGAGTGCAGATATCACAAATAAGTTTCTCAGAATGCTTCTGTCTAGTTATTATATGAAGACATTTCGTTTTCCAACAAAGGCTTCAAAGCGCTCCAAATGACTATTGCAGATTCTACAAAAAGAGTGTTTCAAAACTGCTCAATGAAAATTAAGGTTCAACTCTGTGAGATGAATGCACATATCACAAAGAAATTTGTCAGAATGCTTCTGTCTTGTTCTTATGTGAAGATATTTAATTTTCCATGATCGGCCTCAAAGCACTCCAATTATCCACTTTCCTATAGTACAAAGAAAGTCTTTCAAACTGCTCAATCAAAAGTGAGGTTCAACTCTGTGAGATGAATGCACGTATCACAAAGACAGTTTTCAGAATGCTTCTGACTAGTATTTATGTGAAGATATTTTCTTTTCCACCATAGGCCTCAAAGCACAACAAATGTCCGTTTGCAGATTCTACAGAGAGTTTCATGACTGTTCAATCAAAAGAAAAGTTCAACTCTTTGACATGAATGCACATATCACAAAGAAGTTTTTCAGAATGCTTCTGTCTAGTTTTTATATGAAGATATTTCCCTTTCTACCATAAGCCCCAAAGCACTCCAAATGTCCACTCCCACATTCTACAAATGGAGTGTTTCAAAGCTGGTCTATCAAAAGAAATGTTCAACTCTCTGAGATGTATGCACACATCACAGAGAAGTTTGTCAGTATGCTTCTGTCTAGTTTTTATGTGAAGATATTTCCTATTGAACCATAGGCCTGAAATTGCTCCAAATGTCCCCTTGAAGATTCTAGGAAAAGAGTGTTTCAAAGCTGCTCAATCAACATAAATATTCCACGCCATGAGATGCATGCACACATCCAAAGGAGTTTGTCAAAATGCTTCTGTCTAGTTTTTATGTGAAGGGATTTCCTTTTCCACCACAGGCCTCAAGGTGCTCCAAATGTCCACTTCCAGATTCTACTAAAACAGTGTTTCAAAACTGGTCAATGAAAAGAAATGTTCAACTCTGTGAGATGAATGCACACAGCATAAAGTAATTTGTCAGAATGCTTCTATCTACTTTTTACGTGAAGATATTTCCTTTTCCGCATTAGGCCACAAAAGGCTCCAAATGTCCACTTCCAGGTCCTACTAAAAGAGCATTTCGAAGCTGGTCAATCAAAAGAAAGGTTCAACTCTGTGAGAGGAATGCACACATCACAAAGATGTTTTTCAGAATGCCTCCATCTAATTTTTATATGAAGATATTTCCCTTTCCGTGATAGGCCTCAAAGTGCTCCAAATGTCGTCATCCAGATTCAACAAAAAGTATGTTTCATAACTGCTCAATGAAAATTAACTTTCAACTCTGTGAGATGAATGCGCACACGAAAAAGAAATTTGTCAGTATGCTTCTGTCTAGTTCTTATGTGAAGATATTTCCTTTTCCACCGTAGGCCTCAAAGCGTTCCAAAGGTCCACTTGTAGATTCTGCCAAAAGAGTGTTTCAAAACTGTTCAATGAAAAGTAAGGTGCAACTCTGTGAGATGAATGCACACATCACATAGAAAGCTTCTCAGATAGCTTCTGTCTAGCTGTGATATGAAGATATTTCGTTATCCACCGTAGGCCTCAGAGCACTCGAAATGTCCACTTGCAGATGCTACAAAAGAGTGTTTCAAAACTACTCAATGTAAAGCAAGGTTCAGCCCCGTGAGATGAATGCATGCATCCCAAAGTAGTTTGTGAGAATGCTTCTGTCTAGGTTTTTTGTGAATGTATTTCCTTTCCAGCAAAGGCCTCAAAGTGCTCCAAAAATCCACTTGCAGATTCCCCAGAGGAAGGTTTCAAAACTGCTCAATGGAAAGTAAGGTTCAACTCTGTGAGATGAATGTACACATCACAAAGTAGTTTGTCAAAATCCTTCTGTCTAGTTTTAATGTGAAGATATTTCCTTTTCGTGTTTCAAAACTGGTCAATCCAAAGTAAGGTTCAACTCTGTGAGATGAATACACATATCACAAGAAAATTCTCAGAATGCTTCTGTCTAGTTCTTAGGTGAAGATATTTCCTTTGCCACAGTAGACCTCAAAGCACTCCAAATGTCCACATGCAGATCATTCAAAAAGGGTGTTTCAAAACTGCTCAATAAACACTAAGGTTTCACTCTGTGTGATAAGTGCACATATCACAAAGAAGGTTGTCCGAGTGCTTCTGTCTAATTTTTGTGTGAAGATATTTCCTTTTCCACCACAGGCCCCAAACCTTCCAAATGCCTACTTGCAGATTCTACAGAAAGAGTGTTTCAAAGCTGCTCAATCAAAAGATAGTTTCAACTCTGTGAGACGAATGCACACATCACAAAGAAGCTTGTCAGAATGCTTGTGTCTAGTTCTTATGGGAAGATATTTCCTTTAACACCATAGCCCTCCAAGCGCTCAAAATGTCCACTTGCAGATTCTACGAAAACAGTGTTTCAAAACTGTTCAACCAGAGGAAGGTTCAACTCTGTGAGATGAATGCACACATCACAAAGAAATTTATCAGAATCCTTCTGTCTACTTCTTAAGTGAAGATATTTCCTTTTCCACCATAGGCCTCAAAGCACTCCAAAGGTCCACTTGCAGATAGTAGAAAAAGGGGGTTTCCAAACTGCTCAATCAAAAGTAAGGTTCAGCTTTGTGAGATGAATGCATATGTCACAAAGTATGTTGTGAGAATGCTTCTGTCTCCTTTTTATGTGAAGACAATTCCTTTTCCACTATAGGCCTCAAACCGCTCCAAATGTCCATTTGCAGATTCTACAAAAAGAGTGCTTCAAAGCTACTCAATCCAACGAAGGTTCAAATCTGTGAGATGAATTCTCACGTCACAAAGAAGCTTCTCAGAATGCTTCTCTCTAGTTATTATTATACGAAGACATTTCGTTATCCACCATAGGCCTCCAAGAGCTCCAAATATCCACTTTCAGATTCTACAAAAAGAATGTTTCAAAGCTGCTCAATCAAAAGAAAAGTGAAACTCTGTGTGATACGAAAGCACACATCACATTGGAGTTTCTCATAATGCTTCTGCCTAGTTATTACATGAAGACGTTTCGTTATCCACCATAGGCCTTGAAGCGCTCCAAATGTCATCTTGCAGATACTACAAAAAGAGTACTTAAAAATTCCTCAATGAAAAGTAAGGTTCAACTCTGTGAGAAGAATGCACACATCACAAAATAGTTTGTCAGAGTGCTTCTGTCTAGTTGTTATGTGAAGATATTTCCTTTTCCGTCAGAGGCCTCAAGCCACTGCAAATATCCACTGGGAGATTCTACAGATAGAGTGTTTCAAAGTTGCTCAGTCAAAAGAAAGGTTCAACTCTGTGAGTTGAATGCACACATCCCAAAGGAGTTTGTCACAATGCTTCTGTCTAGTCTTTATGTGAAGATATTTCCTTTTCCACCATAGGCCTCAAAGCAATCCAAAGGTCCACTTTCAAATTCTACAAAAAGTGTGTTTCAAAACTGCTCAATCAAAAGCAAGGTTCAACTCTGTGAGATGAATGTACACATCACAAAGAAGTTTGTCAGAACGCTTCTCTCCAGTTTTATTGTGAAGCTATTTCCTTTTCCACCAGAGGCCTCAAAGCGATCCAAATGTCCACTTGCAGATTTTATAAAAATACTGTTTCAAAGCTGCTCAGTCAAAAGAACAGTTCAACTCTGTGAGACGAATGCTCACATTACAAAGAAGTTTGTGAGAATTCTTCTGTCTAGTTATTATGTGAAGATATTTCGTTATCCACCAGAGGCCTCAAAGCCCTCCAAATATCCACCTGCAGATTCTACAAAAAGAGTGTTTCAAAACTGCTCAATGAAAAGTAAGGATCAACTCTGTGAGATGAATGCACACATCACAAAGAAGTTTGCCAGAATGCTTCTGTCTAGTTTTTAGGTGGAGATATTTCCTTTTCCTCCACAGGCCTCAAAGCGCTTCAAATGTTCACATGCAAATTCTACCAAAAGAGGGTTTCAAAGCTGCTCAATCAAAAGAAAGGTTCAACTCTGTGAGATGAATGCACACATCGGAAAGAAGTTTGTCAGAAGGCTTCCATCTAGTTTTTATGTGAATATATTTCTTTTTCGACCCTAGGCCTCAAAGCCCTCCAAATATCCACCTGCAGATTCTACAAAAAGAGTGTTTCAAAACTGCTCAATGAAAAGTAAGGATCAACTCTGTGAGATGAATGCACACATCACAAAGAAGTTTGTCAGAAGGCTTCCATCTAGTTTTTATGTGAATATATTTCTTTTTCGACCCTAGGCCTCAAAGCGCTTCAAATGTCCACTTGCAGATTCTACGAAAAGTGTTTCAAAATGGCTCAATTGAAAGTAAGGTTTAACTCTGTGAGATTAATGCACACACCACAAAGAAATTGGTCAGAATGCTTCTGTCTCCTTCTGATGTGAAGATATTTTCTTTTCCACCGTAGGCCTCAAAGCACTTCGAATGTCCACTTGCATTTATTACAAAAGTGGTCTTTCAAAGATGCTCAATCAAAAGTAAGGGTCAAGTCTGAGAGATAAATGCACACATCCCAAAGGTGGCTCTCAGAGTGCTTCTGTCAAGTTTTTATGTGAAGATATTTCCTTTTCCACCGTAGGCCTCAAAGCACAACAAATATCCACTTGCAGATTCTACAAATAGAGTGTTTCAAGATTGCTTAATCAAAAGAAAGGTTCAACTCTGTGAGATGAATGCACACATCTCGAAGAAGTTTGTCAAAATGCGTCCGTCTAATTTTTATGTGAAGATATTTCCTTTTCCACCTTAGGCTTCATAGCGTTCCAAATGTCCACTTGCAGATTCCACAAAAAGAGTGTTTCAAAACTGCTCAATCACAAGAAAGTTGAAATCTATGAAGTAAATTCACACATCACAAAGAAGTTTGTCAGAATGCTTCTGTCTAGTTTTTATGTGAAGATATTGCCTTTTCCACCATAGGCCTCAAAGCGCTGCAAAGGTCCACTAGCAGATTCTACGAAAAGAGTGTTTCAAAGCTGCTCCATCAAAGGAAAGATTCAACTCTGTGAGATGAGTGCAGATATCACAAATAAGTTTCTCAGAATGCTTCTGTCTAGTTATTATATGAAGACATTTCGTTTTCCAACAAAGGCCTCAAAGCGCTCCAAATGACTACTTGCAGATTCTACAAAAAGAGTGTTTCAAAACTGCTCAATGAAAATTAAGGTTCAACTCTGTGAGATGAATGCACATATCACAAAGAAATTTGTCAGAATGCTTCTGTCTTGTTCTTATGTGAAGATATTTAATTTTCCAGGATCGGCCTCAAAGCACTCCAATTATCCACTTTCCTATAGTACAAAAAAAGTCTTTCAAACTGCTCAATCAAAAGTGAGGTTCAACTCTGTCAGATGAATGCACGTATCACAAAGACAGTTTTCAGAATGCTTCTGACTAGTATTTATGTGAAGATATTATCTTTTCCACCATAGGCCTCAAAGCACAACCAATGTCCGTTTGCAGATTCTACAGAGAGTTTCATGACTGTTCAATCAAAAGAAAAGTTCAACTCTTTGACATGAATGCACATATCACAAAGAAGTTTTTCAGAATGCTTCTGTCTAGTTTTTATATGAAGATATTTCCCTTTCTACCATAAGCCTCAAAGCACTCCAAATGTCCACTCCCACATTCTACAAATGGAGTGTTTCAAAGCTGGTCTATCAAAAGAAATGTTCAACTCTCTGAGATGTATGCACACATCACAGAGAAGTTTGTCAGTATGCTTCTGTCTAGTTTTTATGTGAAGATATTTCCTATTGAACCATAGGCCTGAAATTGCTCCAAATGTCCCCTTGAAGATTCTAGAAAAAGAGTGTTTCAAAGCTGCTCAATCAACAGAAATATTCCACGCCATGAGATGCATGCACACATCCAAAGGAGTTTGTCAAAATGCTTCTGTCTAGTTTTTATGTGAAGGGATTTCCTTTTCCACCACAGGCCTCAAGGTGCTCCAAATGTCCACTTCCAGATTCTACTAAAACAGTGTTTCAAAACTGGTCAATGAAAAGAAATGTTCAACTCTGTGAGATGAATGCACACAGCATAAAGTAATTTGTCAGAATGCTTCTATCTACTTTTTACGTGAAGATATTTCCTTTTCCGCATTAGGCCACAAAAGGCTCCAAGTGTCCACTTCCAGGTTCTACTAAAAGAGCATTTCGAAGCTGGTCAATCAAAAGAAAGGTTCAACTCTGTGAGAGGAATGCACACATCACAAAGATGTTTTTCAGAATGCCTCCATCTAATTTTTATATGAAGATATTTCCCTTTCCGTGATAGGCCTCAAAGTGCTCCAAATGTCGTCATCCAGATTCCACAAAAAGTATGTTTCGTAACTGCTCAATGAAAATTAACTTTCAACTCTGTGAGATGAATGCGCACACGAAAAAGAAATTTGTCAGTATGCTTCTGTCTAGTTCTTATGTGAAGATATTTCCTTTTCCACCGTAGGCCTCAAAGCGTTCCAAAGGTCCACTTGTAGATTCTGCCAAAAGAGTGTTTCAAAACTGTTCAATGAAAAGTAAGGTTCAACTCTGTGAGATGAATGCACACATCACATAGAAAGCTTCTCAGATAGCTTCTGTCTAGCTGTGATATGAAGATATTTCGTTATCCACCGTAGGCCTCAGAGCACTCGAAATGTCCACTTGCAGATGCTACAAAAGAGTGTTTCAAAACTACTCAATGAAAAGCAAGGTTCAGCCCCGTGAGATGAATGCATGCATCCCAAAGTAGTTTGTGAGAATGCTTCTGTCTAGGTTTTTTGTGAATGTATTTCCTTTCCAGCAAAGGCCTCAAAGTGCTCCAAAAATCCACTTGCAGATTCCCCAGAGGAAGGTTTCAAAACTGCTCAATGGAAAGTAAGGTTCAACTCTGTGAGATGAATGTACACATCACAAAGTAGTTTGTCAAAATCCTTCTGTCTAGTTTTAATGTGAAGATATTTCCTTTTCGTGTTTCAAAACTGGTCAATCCAAAGTAAGGTTCAACTCTGTGAGATGAATACACATATCAAAAGAAAGTTCTCAGAATGCTTCTGTCTAGTTCTTAGGTGAAGATATTTCCTTTGCCACAGTAGACCTCAAAGCACTCCAAATGTCCACATGCAGATCATTCAAAAAGGGTGTTTCAAAACTGCTCAATAAACACTAAGGTTTCACTCTGTGTGATAAGTGCACATATCACAAAGAAGGTTGTCCGAGTGCTTCTGTCTCATTTTTGTGTGAAGATATTTCCTTTTCCACCACAGGCCCCAAACCTTCCAAATGCCTACTTGCAGATTCTACAGAAAGAGTGTTTCAAAGCTGCTCAATCAAAAGATAGTTTCAACTCTGTGAGACGAATGCACACATCACAAAGAAGCTTGTCAGAATGCTTGTGTCTAGTTCTTATGGGAAGATATTTCCTTTAACACCATAGCCCTCCAAGCGCTCAAAATGTCCACTTGCAGATTCTACGAAAACAGTGTTTCAAAACTGTTCAACCAGAGGAAGGTTCAACTCTGTGAGATGAATGCACACATCACAAAGAAATTTATCAGAATCCTTCTGTCTACTTCTTAAGTGAAGATATTTCCTTTTCCACCATAGGCCTCAAAGCACTCCAAAGGTCCACTTGCAGATAGTAGAAAAAGGGGGTTTCCAAACTGCTCAATCAAAAGTAAGGTTCAGCTTTGTGAGATGAATGCATATGTCACAAAGAATGTTGTGAGAATGCTTCTGTCTCCTTTTTATGTGAAGACGATTCCTTTTCCACTATAGGCCTCAAACCGCTCCAAATGTCCATTTGCAGATTCTACAAAAAGAGTGCTTCAAAGCTACTCAATCCAACGAAGGTTCAAATCTGTGAGATGAATTCTCACGTCACAAAGAAGCTTCTCAGAATGCTTCTCTCTAGTTATTATTATACGAAGACATTTCGTTATCCACCATAGGCCTCCAAGAGCTCCAAATATCCACTTTCAGATTCTACAAAAAGAATGTTTCAAAGCTGCTCAATCAAAAGAAAAGTGAAACTCTGTGTGATACGAAAGCACACATCACATTGGAGTTTCTCATAAGGCTTCTGCCTAGTTATTACATGAAGACGTTTCGTTATCCACCATAGGCCTTGAAGCGCTCCAAATGTCATCTTGCAGATTCTACAAAAAGAGTATTTAAAAATTCCTCAATGAAAAGTAAGGTTCAACTCTGTGAGAAGAATGCACACATCACAAAAAAGTTTGTCAGAGTGCTTCTGTCTAGTTGTTATGTGAAGATATTTCCTTTTCCGTCAGAGGCCTCAAGCCACTGCAAATATCCACTGGGAGATTCTACAGATAGAGTGTTTCAAAGTTGCTCAGTCAAAAGAAAGGTTCAACTCTGTGAGTTGAATGCACACATCCCAAAGGAGTTTGTCACAATGCTTCTGTCTAGTCTTTATGTGAAGATATTTCCTTTTCCACCATAGGCCTCAAAGCAATCCAAAGGTCCACTTTCAAATTCTACAAAAAGTGTGTTTCAAAACTGCTCAATCAAAAGCAAGGTTCAACTCTGTGAGATGAATGTACACATCACAAAGTAGTTTGTCAGAACGCTTCTCTCCAGTTTTATTGTGAAGCTATTTCCTTTTCCACCAGAGGCCTCAAAAGCGATCCAAATGTCCACTTGCAGATTTTATAAAAATACTGTTTCAAAGCTGCTCAGTCAAAAGAACAGTTCAACTCTGTGAGACGAATGCTCACATTACAAAGAAGTTTGTGAGAATTCTTCTGTCTAGTTATTATTATGTGAAGATATTTCGTTATCCACCAGAGGCCTCAAAGCCCTCCAAATATCCACCTGCAGATTCTACAAAAAGAGTGTTTCAAAACTGCTCAATGAAAAGTAAGGATCAACTCTGTGAGATGAATGCACACATCACAAAGAAGTTTGCCAGAATGCTTCTGTCTAGTTTTTAGGTGGAGATATTTCCTTTTCCTCCACAGGCTTCAAAGCGCTTCAAATGTTCACATGCAAATTCTACAAAAAGAGGGTTTCAAAGCTGCTCAATCAAAAGAAAGGTTCAACTCTGTGAGATGAATGCAGACATCAGAAAGAAGTTTGTCAGAAGGCTTCCATCTAGTTTTTATGTGAATATATTTCTTTTTCGACCCTAGGCCTCAAAGCGCTTCAAATGTCCACTTGCAGATTCTACGAAGTGTTTCAAAATGGCTCAATTGAAAGTAAGGTTTAACTCTGTGAGATTAATGCACACACACAAAGAAATTGGTCAGAATGCTTCTGTCTCCTTCTGATGTGAAGATATTTTCTTTTCCACCGTAGGCCTCAAAGCACTTCGAATGTCCACTTGCATTTATTACAAAAGTGGTCTTTCAAAGATGCTCAATCAAAAGTAAGGGTCAAGTCTGAGAGATAAATTCACACATCCCAAAGGAGGCTCTCAGAGTGCTTCTGTCAAGTTTTTATGTGAAGATACCTCCTTTTCCACCGTAGGCCTCAAAGCACAACAAATATCCACTTGCAGATTCTACAAATAGAGTGTTTCAAGATTGCTTAATCAAAAGAAAGGTTCAACTCTGTGAGATGAATGCACACATCTCGAAGAAGTTTGTCAAAATGCGTCCGTCTAATTTTTATGTGAAGATATTTCCTTTTCCACCTTAGGCTTCATAGCGTTTCAAATGTCCACTTGCAGATTCCACAAAAAGAGTGTTTCAAAACTGCTCAATCACAAGAAAGTTGAAATCTATGAAGTAAATTCACACATCACAAACAAGTTTGTCAGAATGCTTCTGTCTAGTTTTTATGTGAAGATATTGCCTTTTCCACCATAGGCCTCAAAGCGCTGCAAAGGTCCACTAGCAGATTCTACGAAAAGAGTGTTTCAAAGCTGCTCCATCAAAGGAAAGATTCAACTCTGTGAGATGAGTGCAGATATCACAAATAAGTTTCTCAGAATGCTTCTGTCTAGTTATTATATGAAGACATTTCGTTTTCCAACAAAGGCTTCAAAGCGCTCCAAATGACTATTGCAGATTCTACAAAAAGAGTGTTTCAAAACTGCTCAATGAAAATTAAGGTTCAACTCTGTGAGATGAATGCACATATCACAAAGAAATTTGTCAGAATGCTTCTGTCTTGTTCTTATGTGAAGATATTTAATTTTCCATGATCGGCCTCAAAGCACTCCAATTATCCACTTTCCTATAGTACAAAGAAAGTCTTTCAAACTGCTCAATCAAAAGTGAGGTTCAACTCTGTGAGATGAATGCACGTATCACAAAGACAGTTTTCAGAATGCTTCTGACTAGTATTTATGTGAAGATATTTTCTTTTCCACCATAGGCCTCAAAGCACAACAAATGTCCGTTTGCAGATTCTACAGAGAGTTTCATGACTGTTCAATCAAAAGAAAAGTTCAACTCTTTGACATGAATGCACATATCACAAAGAAGTTTTTCAGAATGCTTCTGTCTAGTTTTTATATGAAGATATTTCCCTTTCTACCATAAGCCCCAAAGCACTCCAAATGTCCACTCCCACATTCTACAAATGGAGTGTTTCAAAGCTGGTCTATCAAAAGAAATGTTCAACTCTCTGAGATGTATGCACACATCACAGAGAAGTTTGTCAGTATGCTTCTGTCTAGTTTTTATGTGAAGATATTTCCTATTGAACCATAGGCCTGAAATTGCTCCAAATGTCCCCTTGAAGATTCTAGGAAAAGAGTGTTTCAAAGCTGCTCAATCAACATAAATATTCCACGCCATGAGATGCATGCACACATCCAAAGGAGTTTGTCAAAATGCTTCTGTCTAGTTTTTATGTGAAGGGATTTCCTTTTCCACCACAGGCCTCAAGGTGCTCCAAATGTCCACTTCCAGATTCTACTAAAACAGTGTTTCAAAACTGGTCAATGAAAAGAAATGTTCAACTCTGTGAGACGAATGCACACAGCATAAAGTAATTTGTCAGAATGCTTCTATCTACTTTTTACGTGAAGATATTTCCTTTTCCGCATTAGGCCACAAAAGGCTCCAAATGTCCACTTCCAGGTCCTACTAAAAGAGCATTTCGAAGCTGGTCAATCAAAAGAAAGGTTCAACTCTGTGAGAGGAATGCACACATCACAAAGATGTTTTTCAGAATGCCTCCATCTAATTTTTATATGAAGATATTTCCCTTTCCGTGATAGGCCTCAAAGTGCTCCAAATGTCGTCATCCAGATTCAACAAAAAGTATGTTTCATAACTGCTCAATGAAAATTAACTTTCAACTCTGTGAGATGAATGCGCACACGAAAAAGAAATTTGTCAGTATGCTTCTGTCTAGTTCTTATGTGAAGATATTTCCTTTTCCACCGTAGGCCTCAAAGCGTTCCAAAGGTCCACTTGTAGATTCTGCCAAAAGAGTGTTTCAAAACTGTTCAATGAAAAGTAAGGTGCAACTCTGTGAGATGAATGCACACATCACATAGAAAGCTTCTCAGATAGCTTCTGTCTAGCTGTGATATGAAGATATTTCGTTATCCACCGTAGGCCTCAGAGCACTCGAAATGTCCACTTGCAGATGCTACAAAAGAGTGTTTCAAAACTACTCAATGTAAAGCAAGGTTCAGCCCCGTGAGATGAATGCATGCATCCCAAAGTAGTTTGTGAGAATGCTTCTGTCTAGGTTTTTTGTGAATGTATTTCCTTTCCAGCAAAGGCCTCAAAGTGCTCCAAAAATCCACTTGCAGATTCCCCAGAGGAAGGTTTCAAAACTGCTCAATGGAAAGTAAGGTTCAACTCTGTGAGATGAATGTACACATCACAAAGTAGTTTGTCAAAATCCTTCTGTCTAGTTTTAATGTGAAGATATTTCCTTTTCGTGTTTCAAAACTGGTCAATCCAAAGTAAGGTTCAACTCTGTGAGATGAATACACATATCACAAGAAAATTCTCAGAATGCTTCTGTCTAGTTCTTAGGTGAAGATATTTCCTTTGCCACAGTAGACCTCAAAGCACTCCAAATGTCCACATGCAGATCATTCAAAAAGGGTGTTTCAAAACTGCTCAATAAACACTAAGGTTTCACTCTGTGTGATAAGTGCACATATCACAAAGAAGGTTGTCCGAGTGCTTCTGTCTAATTTTTGTGTGAAGATATTTCCTTTTCCACCACAGGCCCCAAACCTTCCAAATGCCTACTTGCAGATTCTACAGAAAGAGTGTTTCAAAGCTGCTCAATCAAAAGATAGTTTCAACTCTGTGAGACGAATGCACACATCACAAAGAAGCTTGTCAGAATGCTTGTGTCTAGTTCTTATGGGAAGATATTTCCTTTAACACCATAGCCCTCCAAGCGCTCAAAATGTCCACTTGCAGATTCTACGAAAACAGTGTTTCAAAACTGTTCAACCAGAGGAAGGTTCAACTCTGTGAGATGAATGCACACATCACAAAGAAATTTATCAGAATCCTTCTGTCTACTTCTTAAGTGAAGATATTTCCTTTTCCACCATAGGCCTCAAAGCACTCCAAAGGTCCACTTGCAGATAGTAGAAAAAGGGGGTTTCCAAACTGCTCAATCAAAAGTAAGGTTCAGCTTTGTGAGATGAATGCATATGTCACAAAGTATGTTGTGAGAATGCTTCTGTCTCCTTTTTATGTGAAGACAATTCCTTTTCCACTATAGGCCTCAAACCGCTCCAAATGTCCATTTGCAGATTCTACAAAAAGAGTGCTTCAAAGCTACTCAATCCAACGAAGGTTCAAATCTGTGAGATGAATTCTCACGTCACAAAGAAGCTTCTCAGAATGCTTCTCTCTAGTTATTATTATACGAAGACATTTCGTTATCCACCATAGGCCTCCAAGAGCTCCAAATATCCACTTTCAGATTCTACAAAAAGAATGTTTCAAAGCTGCTCAATCAAAAGAAAAGTGAAACTCTGTGTGATACGAAAGCACACATCACATTGGAGTTTCTCATAATGCTTCTGCCTAGTTATTACATGAAGACGTTTCGTTATCCACCATAGGCCTTGAAGCGCTCCAAATGTCATCTTGCAGATACTACAAAAAGAGTACTTAAAAATTCCTCAATGAAAAGTAAGGTTCAACTCTGTGAGAAGAATGCACACATCACAAAATAGTTTGTCAGAGTGCTTCTGTCTAGTTGTTATGTGAAGATATTTCCTTTTCCGTCAGAGGCCTCAAGCCACTGCAAATATCCACTGGGAGATTCTACAGATAGAGTGTTTCAAAGTTGCTCAGTCAAAAGAAAGGTTCAACTCTGTGAGTTGAATGCACACATCCCAAAGGAGTTTGTCACAATGCTTCTGTCTAGTCTTTATGTGAAGATATTTCCTTTTCCACCATAGGCCTCAAAGCAATCCAAAGGTCCACTTTCAAATTCTACAAAAAGTGTGTTTCAAAACTGCTCAATCAAAAGCAAGGTTCAACTCTGTGAGATGAATGTACACATCACAAAGAAGTTTGTCAGAACGCTTCTCTCCAGTTTTATTGTGAAGCTATTTCCTTTTCCACCAGAGGCCTCAAAGCGATCCAAATGTCCACTTGCAGATTTTATAAAAATACTGTTTCAAAGCTGCTCAGTCAAAAGAACAGTTCAACTCTGTGAGACGAATGCTCACATTACAAAGAAGTTTGTGAGAATTCTTCTGTCTAGTTATTATGTGAAGATATTTCGTTATCCACCAGAGGCCTCAAAGCCCTCCAAATATCCACCTGCAGATTCTACAAAAAGAGTGTTTCAAAACTGCTCAATGAAAAGTAAGGATCAACTCTGTGAGATGAATGCACACATCACAAAGAAGTTTGCCAGAATGCTTCTGTCTAGTTTTTAGGTGGAGATATTTCCTTTTCCTCCACAGGCCTCAAAGCGCTTCAAATGTTCACATGCAAATTCTACCAAAAGAGGGTTTCAAAGCTGCTCAATCAAAAGAAAGGTTCAACTCTGTGAGATGAATGCACACATCGGAAAGAAGTTTGTCAGAAGGCTTCCATCTAGTTTTTATGTGAATATATTTCTTTTTCGACCCTAGGCCTCAAAGCCCTCCAAATATCCACCTGCAGATTCTACAAAAAGAGTGTTTCAAAACTGCTCAATGAAAAGTAAGGATCAACTCTGTGAGATGAATGCACACATCACAAAGAAGTTTGTCAGAAGGCTTCCATCTAGTTTTTATGTGAATATATTTCTTTTTCGACCCTAGGCCTCAAAGCGCTTCAAATGTCCACTTGCAGATTCTACGAAAAGTGTTTCAAAATGGCTCAATTGAAAGTAAGGTTTAACTCTGTGAGATTAATGCACACACCACAAAGAAATTGGTCAGAATGCTTCTGTCTCCTTCTGATGTGAAGATATTTTCTTTTCCACCGTAGGCCTCAAAGCACTTCGAATGTCCACTTGCATTTATTACAAAAGTGGTCTTTCAAAGATGCTCAATCAAAAGTAAGGGTCAAGTCTGAGAGATAAATGCACACATCCCAAAGGTGGCTCTCAGAGTGCTTCTGTCAAGTTTTTATGTGAAGATATTTCCTTTTCCACCGTAGGCCTCAAAGCACAACAAATATCCACTTGCAGATTCTACAAATAGAGTGTTTCAAGATTGCTTAATCAAAAGAAAGGTTCAACTCTGTGAGATGAATGCACACATCTCGAAGAAGTTTGTCAAAATGCGTCCGTCTAATTTTTATGTGAAGATATTTCCTTTTCCACCTTAGGCTTCATAGCGTTCCAAATGTCCACTTGCAGATTCCACAAAAAGAGTGTTTCAAAACTGCTCAATCACAAGAAAGTTGAAATCTATGAAGTAAATTCACACATCACAAAGAAGTTTGTCAGAATGCTTCTGTCTAGTTTTTATGTGAAGATATTGCCTTTTCCACCATAGGCCTCAAAGCGCTGCAAAGGTCCACTAGCAGATTCTACGAAAAGAGTGTTTCAAAGCTGCTCCATCAAAGGAAAGATTCAACTCTGTGAGATGAGTGCAGATATCACAAATAAGTTTCTCAGAATGCTTCTGTCTAGTTATTATATGAAGACATTTCGTTTTCCAACAAAGGCCTCAAAGCGCTCCAAATGACTACTTGCAGATTCTACAAAAAGAGTGTTTCAAAACTGCTCAATGAAAATTAAGGTTCAACTCTGTGAGATGAATGCACATATCACAAAGAAATTTGTCAGAATGCTTCTGTCTTGTTCTTATGTGAAGATATTTAATTTTCCAGGATCGGCCTCAAAGCACTCCAATTATCCACTTTCCTATAGTACAAAAAAAGTCTTTCAAACTGCTCAATCAAAAGTGAGGTTCAACTCTGTGAGATGAATGCACGTATCACAAAGACAGTTTTCAGAATGCTTCTGACTAGTATTTATGTGAAGATATTATCTTTTCCACCATAGGCCTCAAAGCACAACCAATGTCCGTTTGCAGATTCTACAGAGAGTTTCATGACTGTTCAATCAAAAGAAAAGTTCAACTCTTTGACATGAATGCACATATCACAAAGAAGTTTTTCAGAATGCTTCTGTCTAGTTTTTATATGAAGATATTTCCCTTTCTACCATAAGCCTCAAAGCACTCCAAATGTCCACTCCCACATTCTACAAATGGAGTGTTTCAAAGCTGGTCTATCAAAAGAAATGTTCAACTCTCTGAGATGTATGCACACATCACAGAGAAGTTTGTCAGTATGCTTCTGTCTAGTTTTTATGTGAAGATATTTCCTATTGAACCATAGGCCTGAAATTGCTCCAAATGTCCCCTTGAAGATTCTAGAAAAAGAGTGTTTCAAAGCTGCTCAATCAACAGAAATATTCCACGCCATGAGATGCATGCACACATCCAAAGGAGTTTGTCAAAATGCTTCTGTCTAGTTTTTATGTGAAGGGATTTCCTTTTCCACCACAGGCCTCAAGGTGCTCCAAATGTCCACTTCCAGATTCTACTAAAACAGTGTTTCAAAACTGGTCAATGAAAAGAAATGTTCAACTCTGTGAGATGAATGCACACAGCATAAAGTAATTTGTCAGAATGCTTCTATCTACTTTTTACGTGAAGATATTTCCTTTTCCGCATTAGGCCACAAAAGGCTCCAAGTGTCCACTTCCAGGTTCTACTAAAAGAGCATTTCGAAGCTGGTCAATCAAAAGAAAGGTTCAACTCTGTGAGAGGAATGCACACATCACAAAGATGTTTTTCAGAATGCCTCCATCTAATTTTTATATGAAGATATTTCCCTTTCCGTGATAGGCCTCAAAGTGCTCCAAATGTCGTCATCCAGATTCCACAAAAAGTATGTTTCGTAACTGCTCAATGAAAATTAACTTTCAACTCTGTGAGATGAATGCGCACACGAAAAAGAAATTTGTCAGTATGCTTCTGTCTAGTTCTTATGTGAAGATATTTCCTTTTCCACCGTAGGCCTCAAAGCGTTCCAAAGGTCCACTTGTAGATTCTGCCAAAAGAGTGTTTCAAAACTGTTCAATGAAAAGTAAGGTTCAACTCTGTGAGATGAATGCACACATCACATAGAAAGCTTCTCAGATAGCTTCTGTCTAGCTGTGATATGAAGATATTTCGTTATCCACCGTAGGCCTCAGAGCACTCGAAATGTCCACTTGCAGATGCTACAAAAGAGTGTTTCAAAACTACTCAATGAAAAGCAAGGTTCAGCCCCGTGAGATGAATGCATGCATCCCAAAGTAGTTTGTGAGAATGCTTCTGTCTAGGTTTTTTGTGAATGTATTTCCTTTCCAGCAAAGGCCTCAAAGTGCTCCAAAAATCCACTTGCAGATTCCCCAGAGGAAGGTTTCAAAACTGCTCAATGGAAAGTAAGGTTCAACTCTGTGAGATGAATGTACACATCACAAAGTAGTTTGTCAAAATCCTTCTGTCTAGTTTTAATGTGAACATATTTCCTTTTCGTGTTTCAAAACTGGTCAATCCAAAGTAAGGTTCAACTCTGTGAGATGAATACACATATCAAAAGAAAGTTGTCAGAATGCTTCTGTCTAGTTCTTAGGTGAAGATATTTCCTTTGCCACAGTAGACCTCAAAGCACTCCAAATGTCCACATGCAGATCATTCAAAAAGGGTGTTTCAAAACTGCTCAATAAACACTAAGGTTTCACTCTGTGTGATAAGTGCACATATCACAAAGAAGGTTGTCCGAGTGCTTCTGTCTAATTTTTGTGTGAAGATATTTCCTTTTCCACCACAGGCCCCAAACCTTCCAAATGCCTACTTGCAGATTCTACAGAAAGAGTGTTTCAAAGCTGCTCAATCAAAAGATAGTTTCAACTCTGTGAGACGAATGCACACATCACAAAGAAGCTTGTCAGAATGCTTGTGTCTAGTTCTTATGGGAAGATATTTCCTTTAACACCATAGCCCTCCAAGCGCTCAAAATGTCCACTTGCAGATTCTACGAAAACAGTGTTTCAAAACTGTTCAACCAGAGGAAGGTTCAACTCTGTGAGATGAATGCACACATCACAAAGAAATTTATCAGAATCCTTCTGTCTACTTCTTAAGTGAAGATATTTCCTTTTCCACCATAGGCCTCAAAGCACTCCAAAGGTCCACTTGCAGATAGTAGAAAAAGGGGGTTTCCAAACTGCTCAATCAAAAGTAAGGTTCAGCTTTGTGAGATGAATGCATATGTCACAAAGAATGTTGTGAGAATGCTTCTGTCTCCTTTTTATGTGAAGACGATTCCTTTTCCACTATAGGCCTCAAACCGCTCCAAATGTCCATTTGCAGATTCTACAAAAAGAGTGCTTCAAAGCTACTCAATCCAACGAAGGTTCAAATCTGTGAGATGAATTCTCACGTCACAAAGAAGCTTCTCAGAATGCTTCTCTCTAGTTATTATTATACGAAGACATTTCGTTATCCACCATAGGCCTCCAAGAGCTCCAAATATCCACTTTCAGATTCTACAAAAAGAATGTTTCAAAGCTGCTCAATCAAAAGAAAAGTGAAACTCTGTGTGATACGAAAGCACACATCACATTGGAGTTTCTCATAAGGCTTCTGCCTAGTTATTACATGAAGACGTTTCGTTATCCACCATAGGCCTTGAAGCGCTCCAAATGTCATCTTGCAGATTCTACAAAAAGAGTATTTAAAAATTCCTCAATGAAAAGTAAGGTTCAACTCTGTGAGAAGAATGCACACATCACAAAAAAGTTTGTCAGAGTGCTTCTGTCTAGTTGTTATGTGAAGATATTTCCTTTTCCGTCAGAGGCCTCAAGCCACTGCAAATATCCACTGGGAGATTCTACAGATAGAGTGTTTCAAAGTTGCTCAGTCAAAAGAAAGGTTCAACTCTGTGAGTTGAATGCACACATCCCAAAGGAGTTTGTCACAATGCTTCTGTCTAGTCTTTATGTGAAGATATTTCCTTTTCCACCATAGGCCTCAAAGCAATCCAAAGGTCCACTTTCAAATTCTACAAAAAGTGTGTTTCAAAACTGCTCAATCAAAAGCAAGGTTCAACTCTGTGAGATGAATGTACACATCACAAAGAAGTTTGTCAGAACGCTTCTCTCCAGTTTTATTGTGAAGCTATTTCCTTTTCCACCAGAGGCCTCAAAAGCGATCCAAATGTCCACTTGCAGATTTTATAAAAATACTGTTTCAAAGCTGCTCAGTCAAAAGAACAGTTCAACTCTGTGAGACGAATGCTCACATTACAAAGAAGTTTGTGAGAATTCTTCTGTCTAGTTATTATGTGAAGATATTTCGTTATCCACCAGAGGCCTCAAAGCCCTCCAAATATCCACCTGCAGATTCTACAAAAAGAGTGTTTCAAAACTGCTCAATGAAAAGTAAGGATCAACTCTGTGAGATGAATGCACACATCACAAAGAAGTTTGCCAGAATGCTTCTGTCTAGTTTTTAGGTGGAGATATTTCCTTTTCCTCCACAGGCTTCAAAGCGCTTCAAATGTTCACATGCAAATTCTACAAAAAGAGGGTTTCAAAGCTGCTCAATCAAAAGAAAGGTTCAACTCTGTGAGATGAATGCAGACATCAGAAAGAAGTTTGTCAGAAGGCTTCCATCTAGTTTTTATGTGAATATATTTCTTTTTCGACCCTAGGCCTCAAAGCGCTTCAAATGTCCACTTGCAGATTCTACGAAGTGTTTCAAAATGGCTCAATTGAAAGTAAGGTTTAACTCTGTGAGATTAATGCACACACACAAAGAAATTGGTCAGAATGCTTCTGTCTCCTTCTGATGTGAAGATATTTTCTTTTCCACCGTAGGCCTCAAAGCACTTCGAATGTCCACTTGCATTTATTACAAAAGTGGTCTTTCAAAGATGCTCAATCAAAAGTAAGGGTCAAGTCTGAGAGATAAATTCACACATCCCAAAGGAGGCTCTCAGAGTGCTTCTGTCAAGTTTTTATGTGAAGATACCTCCTTTTCCACCGTAGGCCTCAAAGCACAACAAATATCCACTTGCAGATTCTACAAATAGAGTGTTTCAAGATTGCTTAATCAAAAGAAAGGTTCAACTCTGTGAGATGAATGCACACATCTCGAAGAAGTTTGTCAAAATGCGTCCGTCTAATTTTTATGTGAAGATATTTCCTTTTCCACCTTAGGCTTCATAGCGTTTCAAATGTCCACTTGCAGATTCCACAAAAAGAGTGTTTCAAAACTGCTCAATCACAAGAAAGTTGAAATCTATGAAGTAAATTCACACATCACAAACAAGTTTGTCAGAATGCTTCTGTCTAGTTTTTATGTGAAGATATTGCCTTTTCCACCATAGGCCTCAAAGCGCTGCAAAGGTCCACTAGCAGATTCTACGAAAAGAGTGTTTCAAAGCTGCTCCATCAAAGGAAAGATTCAACTCTGTGAGATGAGTGCAGATATCACAAATAAGTTTCTCAGAATGCTTCTGTCTAGTTATTATATGAAGACATTTCGTTTTCCAACAAAGGCTTCAAAGCGCTCCAAATGACTATTGCAGATTCTACAAAAAGAGTGTTTCAAAACTGCTCAATGAAAATTAAGGTTCAACTCTGTGAGATGAATGCACATATCACAAAGAAATTTGTCAGAATGCTTCTGTCTTGTTCTTATGTGAAGATATTTAATTTTCCATGATCGGCCTCAAAGCACTCCAATTATCCACTTTCCTATAGTACAAAGAAAGTCTTTCAAACTGCTCAATCAAAAGTGAGGTTCAACTCTGTGAGATGAATGCACGTATCACAAAGACAGTTTTCAGAATGCTTCTGACTAGTATTTATGTGAAGATATTTTCTTTTCCACCATAGGCCTCAAAGCACAACAAATGTCCGTTTGCAGATTCTACAGAGAGTTTCATGACTGTTCAATCAAAAGAAAAGTTCAACTCTTTGACATGAATGCACATATCACAAAGAAGTTTTTCAGAATGCTTCTGTCTAGTTTTTATATGAAGATATTTCCCTTTCTACCATAAGCCCCAAAGCACTCCAAATGTCCACTCCCACATTCTACAAATGGAGTGTTTCAAAGCTGGTCTATCAAAAGAAATGTTCAACTCTCTGAGATGTATGCACACATCACAGAGAAGTTTGTCAGTATGCTTCTGTCTAGTTTTTATGTGAAGATATTTCCTATTGAACCATAGGCCTGAAATTGCTCCAAATGTCCCCTTGAAGATTCTAGGAAAAGAGTGTTTCAAAGCTGCTCAATCAACATAAATATTCCACGCCATGAGATGCATGCACACATCCAAAGGAGTTTGTCAAAATGCTTCTGTCTAGTTTTTATGTGAAGGGATTTCCTTTTCCACCACAGGCCTCAAGGTGCTCCAAATGTCCACTTCCAGATTCTACTAAAACAGTGTTTCAAAACTGGTCAATGAAAAGAAATGTTCAACTCTGTGAGATGAATGCACACAGCATAAAGTAATTTGTCAGAATGCTTCTATCTACTTTTTACGTGAAGATATTTCCTTTTCCGCATTAGGCCACAAAAGGCTCCAAATGTCCACTTCCAGGTCCTACTAAAAGAGCATTTCGAAGCTGGTCAATCAAAAGAAAGGTTCAACTCTGTGAGAGGAATGCACACATCACAAAGATGTTTTTCAGAATGCCTCCATCTAATTTTTATATGAAGATATTTCCCTTTCCGTGATAGGCCTCAAAGTGCTCCAAATGTCGTCATCCAGATTCAACAAAAAGTATGTTTCATAACTGCTCAATGAAAATTAACTTTCAACTCTGTGAGATGAATGCGCACACGAAAAAGAAATTTGTCAGTATGCTTCTGTCTAGTTCTTATGTGAAGATATTTCCTTTTCCACCGTAGGCCTCAAAGCGTTCCAAAGGTCCACTTGTAGATTCTGCCAAAAGAGTGTTTCAAAACTGTTCAATGAAAAGTAAGGTGCAACTCTGTGAGATGAATGCACACATCACATAGAAAGCTTCTCAGATAGCTTCTGTCTAGCTGTGATATGAAGATATTTCGTTATCCACCGTAGGCCTCAGAGCACTCGAAATGTCCACTTGCAGATGCTACAAAAGAGTGTTTCAAAACTACTCAATGTAAAGCAAGGTTCAGCCCCGTGAGATGAATGCATGCATCCCAAAGTAGTTTGTGAGAATGCTTCTGTCTAGGTTTTTTGTGAATGTATTTCCTTTCCAGCAAAGGCCTCAAAGTGCTCCAAAAATCCACTTGCAGATTCCCCAGAGGAAGGTTTCAAAACTGCTCAATGGAAAGTAAGGTTCAACTCTGTGAGATGAATGTACACATCACAAAGTAGTTTGTCAAAATCCTTCTGTCTAGTTTTAATGTGAAGATATTTCCTTTTCGTGTTTCAAAACTGGTCAATCCAAAGTAAGGTTCAACTCTGTGAGATGAATACACATATCACAAGAAAATTCTCAGAATGCTTCTGTCTAGTTCTTAGGTGAAGATATTTCCTTTGCCACAGTAGACCTCAAAGCACTCCAAATGTCCACATGCAGATCATTCAAAAAGGGTGTTTCAAAACTGCTCAATAAACACTAAGGTTTCACTCTGTGTGATAAGTGCACATATCACAAAGAAGGTTGTCCGAGTGCTTCTGTCTAATTTTTGTGTGAAGATATTTCCTTTTCCACCACAGGCCCCAAACCTTCCAAATGCCTACTTGCAGATTCTACAGAAAGAGTGTTTCAAAGCTGCTCAATCAAAAGATAGTTTCAACTCTGTGAGACGAATGCACACATCACAAAGAAGCTTGTCAGAATGCTTGTGTCTAGTTCTTATGGGAAGATATTTCCTTTAACACCATAGCCCTCCAAGCGCTCAAAATGTCCACTTGCAGATTCTACGAAAACAGTGTTTCAAAACTGTTCAACCAGAGGAAGGTTCAACTCTGTGAGATGAATGCACACATCACAAAGAAATTTATCAGAATCCTTCTGTCTACTTCTTAAGTGAAGATATTTCCTTTTCCACCATAGGCCTCAAAGCACTCCAAAGGTCCACTTGCAGATAGTAGAAAAAGGGGGTTTCCAAACTGCTCAATCAAAAGTAAGGTTCAGCTTTGTGAGATGAATGCATATGTCACAAAGTATGTTGTGAGAATGCTTCTGTCTCCTTTTTATGTGAAGACAATTCCTTTTCCACTATAGGCCTCAAACCGCTCCAAATGTCCATTTGCAGATTCTACAAAAAGAGTGCTTCAAAGCTACTCAATCCAACGAAGGTTCAAATCTGTGAGATGAATTCTCACGTCACAAAGAAGCTTCTCAGAATGCTTCTCTCTAGTTATTATTATACGAAGACATTTCGTTATCCACCATAGGCCTCCAAGAGCTCCAAATATCCACTTTCAGATTCTACAAAAAGAATGTTTCAAAGCTGCTCAATCAAAAGAAAAGTGAAACTCTGTGTGATACGAAAGCACACATCACATTGGAGTTTCTCATAATGCTTCTGCCTAGTTATTACATGAAGACGTTTCGTTATCCACCATAGGCCTTGAAGCGCTCCAAATGTCATCTTGCAGATACTACAAAAAGAGTACTTAAAAATTCCTCAATGAAAAGTAAGGTTCAACTCTGTGAGAAGAATGCACACATCACAAAATAGTTTGTCAGAGTGCTTCTGTCTAGTTGTTATGTGAAGATATTTCCTTTTCCGTCAGAGGCCTCAAGCCACTGCAAATATCCACTGGGAGATTCTACAGATAGAGTGTTTCAAAGTTGCTCAGTCAAAAGAAAGGTTCAACTCTGTGAGTTGAATGCACACATCCCAAAGGAGTTTGTCACAATGCTTCTGTCTAGTCTTTATGTGAAGATATTTCCTTTTCCACCATAGGCCTCAAAGCAATCCAAAGGTCCACTTTCAAATTCTACAAAAAGTGTGTTTCAAAACTGCTCAATCAAAAGCAAGGTTCAACTCTGTGAGATGAATGTACACATCACAAAGAAGTTTGTCAGAACGCTTCTCTCCAGTTTTATTGTGAAGCTATTTCCTTTTCCACCAGAGGCCTCAAAGCGATCCAAATGTCCACTTGCAGATTTTATAAAAATACTGTTTCAAAGCTGCTCAGTCAAAAGAACAGTTCAACTCTGTGAGACGAATGCTCACATTACAAAGAAGTTTGTGAGAATTCTTCTGTCTAGTTATTATGTGAAGATATTTCGTTATCCACCAGAGGCCTCAAAGCCCTCCAAATATCCACCTGCAGATTCTACAAAAAGAGTGTTTCAAAACTGCTCAATGAAAAGTAAGGATCAACTCTGTGAGATGAATGCACACATCACAAAGAAGTTTGCCAGAATGCTTCTGTCTAGTTTTTAGGTGGAGATATTTCCTTTTCCTCCACAGGCCTCAAAGCGCTTCAAATGTTCACATGCAAATTCTACCAAAAGAGGGTTTCAAAGCTGCTCAATCAAAAGAAAGGTTCAACTCTGTGAGATGAATGCACACATCGGAAAGAAGTTTGTCAGAAGGCTTCCATCTAGTTTTTATGTGAATATATTTCTTTTTCGACCCTAGGCCTCAAAGCCCTCCAAATATCCACCTGCAGATTCTACAAAAAGAGTGTTTCAAAACTGCTCAATGAAAAGTAAGGATCAACTCTGTGAGATGAATGCACACATCACAAAGAAGTTTGTCAGAAGGCTTCCATCTAGTTTTTATGTGAATATATTTCTTTTTCGACCCTAGGCCTCAAAGCGCTTCAAATGTCCACTTGCAGATTCTACGAAAAGTGTTTCAAAATGGCTCAATTGAAAGTAAGGTTTAACTCTGTGAGATTAATGCACACACCACAAAGAAATTGGTCAGAATGCTTCTGTCTCCTTCTGATGTGAAGATATTTTCTTTTCCACCGTAGGCCTCAAAGCACTTCGAATGTCCACTTGCATTTATTACAAAAGTGGTCTTTCAAAGATGCTCAATCAAAAGTAAGGGTCAAGTCTGAGAGATAAATGCACACATCCCAAAGGTGGCTCTCAGAGTGCTTCTGTCAAGTTTTTATGTGAAGATATTTCCTTTTCCACCGTAGGCCTCAAAGCACAACAAATATCCACTTGCAGATTCTACAAATAGAGTGTTTCAAGATTGCTTAATCAAAAGAAAGGTTCAACTCTGTGAGATGAATGCACACATCTCGAAGAAGTTTGTCAAAATGCGTCCGTCTAATTTTTATGTGAAGATATTTCCTTTTCCACCTTAGGCTTCATAGCGTTCCAAATGTCCACTTGCAGATTCCACAAAAAGAGTGTTTCAAAACTGCTCAATCACAAGAAAGTTGAAATCTATGAAGTAAATTCACACATCACAAAGAAGTTTGTCAGAATGCTTCTGTCTAGTTTTTATGTGAAGATATTGCCTTTTCCACCATAGGCCTCAAAGCGCTGCAAAGGTCCACTAGCAGATTCTACGAAAAGAGTGTTTCAAAGCTGCTCCATCAAAGGAAAGATTCAACTCTGTGAGATGAGTGCAGATATCACAAATAAGTTTCTCAGAATGCTTCTGTCTAGTTATTATATGAAGACATTTCGTTTTCCAACAAAGGCCTCAAAGCGCTCCAAATGACTACTTGCAGATTCTACAAAAAGAGTGTTTCAAAACTGCTCAATGAAAATTAAGGTTCAACTCTGTGAGATGAATGCACATATCACAAAGAAATTTGTCAGAATGCTTCTGTCTTGTTCTTATGTGAAGATATTTAATTTTCCAGGATCGGCCTCAAAGCACTCCAATTATCCACTTTCCTATAGTACAAAAAAAGTCTTTCAAACTGCTCAATCAAAAGTGAGGTTCAACTCTGTGAGATGAATGCACGTATCACAAAGACAGTTTTCAGAATGCTTCTGACTAGTATTTATGTGAAGATATTATCTTTTCCACCATAGGCCTCAAAGCACAACCAATGTCCGTTTGCAGATTCTACAGAGAGTTTCATGACTGTTCAATCAAAAGAAAAGTTCAACTCTTTGACATGAATGCACATATCACAAAGAAGTTTTTCAGAATGCTTCTGTCTAGTTTTTATATGAAGATATTTCCCTTTCTACCATAAGCCTCAAAGCACTCCAAATGTCCACTCCCACATTCTACAAATGGAGTGTTTCAAAGCTGGTCTATCAAAAGAAATGTTCAACTCTCTGAGATGTATGCACACATCACAGAGAAGTTTGTCAGTATGCTTCTGTCTAGTTTTTATGTGAAGATATTTCCTATTGAACCATAGGCCTGAAATTGCTCCAAATGTCCCCTTGAAGATTCTAGAAAAAGAGTGTTTCAAAGCTGCTCAATCAACAGAAATATTCCACGCCATGAGATGCATGCACACATCCAAAGGAGTTTGTCAAAATGCTTCTGTCTAGTTTTTATGTGAAGGGATTTCCTTTTCCACCACAGGCCTCAAGGTGCTCCAAATGTCCACTTCCAGATTCTACTAAAACAGTGTTTCAAAACTGGTCAATGAAAAGAAATGTTCAACTCTGTGAGATGAATGCACACAGCATAAAGTAATTTGTCAGAATGCTTCTATCTACTTTTTACGTGAAGATATTTCCTTTTCCGCATTAGGCCACAAAAGGCTCCAAGTGTCCACTTCCAGGTTCTACTAAAAGAGCATTTCGAAGCTGGTCAATCAAAAGAAAGGTTCAACTCTGTGAGAGGAATGCACACATCACAAAGATGTTTTTCAGAATGCCTCCATCTAATTTTTATATGAAGATATTTCCCTTTCCGTGATAGGCCTCAAAGTGCTCCAAATGTCGTCATCCAGATTCCACAAAAAGTATGTTTCGTAACTGCTCAATGAAAATTAACTTTCAACTCTGTGAGATGAATGCGCACACGAAAAAGAAATTTGTCAGTATGCTTCTGTCTAGTTCTTATGTGAAGATATTTCCTTTTCCACCGTAGGCCTCAAAGCGTTCCAAAGGTCCACTTGTAGATTCTGCCAAAAGAGTGTTTCAAAACTGTTCAATGAAAAGTAAGGTTCAACTCTGTGAGATGAATGCACACATCACATAGAAAGCTTCTCAGATAGCTTCTGTCTAGCTGTGATATGAAGATATTTCGTTATCCACCGTAGGCCTCAGAGCACTCGAAATGTCCACTTGCAGATGCTACAAAAGAGTGTTTCAAAACTACTCAATGAAAAGCAAGGTTCAGCCCCGTGAGATGAATGCATGCATCCCAAAGTAGTTTGTGAGAATGCTTCTGTCTAGGTTTTTTGTGAATGTATTTCCTTTCCAGCAAAGGCCTCAAAGTGCTCCAAAAATCCACTTGCAGATTCCCCAGAGGAAGGTTTCAAAACTGCTCAATGGAAAGTAAGGTTCAACTCTGTGAGATGAATGTACACATCACAAAGTAGTTTGTCAAAATCCTTCTGTCTAGTTTTAATGTGAACATATTTCCTTTTCGTGTTTCAAAACTGGTCAATCCAAAGTAAGGTTCAACTCTGTGAGATGAATACACATATCAAAAGAAAGTTCTCAGAATGCTTCTGTCTAGTTCTTAGGTGAAGATATTTCCTTTCCCACAGTAGACCTCAAAGCACTCCAAATGTCCACATGCAGATCATTCAAAAAGGGTGTTTCAAAACTGCTCAATAAACACTAAGGTTTCACTCTGTGTGATAAGTGCACATATCACAAAGAAGGTTGTCCGAGTGCTTCTGTCTAATTTTTGTGTGAAGATATTTCCTTTTCCACCACAGGCCCCAAACCTTCCAAATGCCTACTTGCAGATTCTACAGAAAGAGTGTTTCAAAGCTGCTCAATCAAAAGATAGTTTCAACTCTGTGAGACGAATGCACACATCACAAAGAAGCTTGTCAGAATGCTTGTGTCTAGTTCTTATGGGAAGATATTTCCTTTAACACCATAGCCCTCCAAGCGCTCAAAATGTCCACTTGCAGATTCTACGAAAACAGTGTTTCAAAACTGTTCAACCAGAGGAAGGTTCAACTCCGTGAGATGAATGCACACATCACAAAGAAATTTATCAGAATCCTTCTGTCTACTTCTTAAGTGAAGATATTTCCTTTTCCACCATAGGCCTCAAAGCACTCCAAAGGTCCACTTGCAGATAGTAGAAAAAGGGGGTTTCCAAACTGCTCAATCAAAAGTAAGGTTCAGCTTTGTGAGATGAATGCATATGTCACAAAGAATGTTGTGAGAATGCTTCTGTCTCCTTTTTATGTGAAGACGATTCCTTTTCCACTATAGGCCTCAAACCGCTCCAAATGTCCATTTGCAGATTCTACAAAAAGAGTGCTTCAAAGCTACTCAATCCAACGAAGGTTCAAATCTGTGAGATGAATTCTCACGTCACAAAGAAGCTTCTCAGAATGCTTCTCTCTAGTTATTATTATACGAAGACATTTCGTTATCCACCATAGGCCTCCAAGAGCTCCAAATATCCACTTTCAGATTCTACAAAAAGAATGTTTCAAAGCTGCTCAATCAAAAGAAAAGTGAAACTCTGTGTGATACGAAAGCACACATCACATTGGAGTTTCTCATAAGGCTTCTGCCTAGTTATTACATGAAGACGTTTCGTTATCCACCATAGGCCTTGAAGCGCTCCAAATGTCATCTTGCAGATTCTACAAAAAGAGTATTTAAAAATTCCTCAATGAAAAGTAAGGTTCAACTCTGTGAGAAGAATGCACACATCACAAAAAAGTTTGTCAGAGTGCTTCTGTCTAGTTGTTATGTGAAGATATTTCCTTTTCCGTCAGAGGCCTCAAGCCACTGCAAATATCCACTGGGAGATTCTACAGATAGAGTGTTTCAAAGTTGCTCAGTCAAAAGAAAGGTTCAACTCTGTGAGTTGAATGCACACATCCCAAAGGAGTTTGTCACAATGCTTCTGTCTAGTCTTTATGTGAAGATATTTCCTTTTCCACCATAGGCCTCAAAGCAATCCAAAGGTCCACTTTCAAATTCTACAAAAAGTGTGTTTCAAAACTGCTCAATCAAAAGCAAGGTTCAACTCTGTGAGATGAATGTACACATCACAAAGAAGTTTGTCAGAACGCTTCTCTCCAGTTTTATTGTGAAGCTATTTCCTTTTCCACCAGAGGCCTCAAAAGCGATCCAAATGTCCACTTGCAGATTTTATAAAAATACTGTTTCAAAGCTGCTCAGTCAAAAGAACAGTTCAACTCTGTGAGACGAATGCTCACATTACAAAGAAGTTTGTGAGAATTCTTCTGTCTAGTTATTATGTGAAGATATTTCGTTATCCACCAGAGGCCTCAAAGCCCTCCAAATATCCACCTGCAGATTCTACAAAAAGAGTGTTTCAAAACTGCTCAATGAAAAGTAAGGATCAACTCTGTGAGATGAATGCACACATCACAAAGAAGTTTGCCAGAATGCTTCTGTCTAGTTTTTAGGTGGAGATATTTCCTTTTCCTCCACAGGCTTCAAAGCGCTTCAAATGTTCACATGCAAATTCTACAAAAAGAGGGTTTCAAAGCTGCTCAATCAAAAGAAAGGTTCAACTCTGTGAGATGAATGCAGACATCAGAAAGAAGTTTGTCAGAAGGCTTCCATCTAGTTTTTATGTGAATATATTTCTTTTTCGACCCTAGGCCTCAAAGCGCTTCAAATGTCCACTTGCAGATTCTACGAAGTGTTTCAAAATGGCTCAATTGAAAGTAAGGTTTAACTCTGTGAGATTAATGCACACACACAAAGAAATTGGTCAGAATGCTTCTGTCTCCTTCTGATGTGAAGATATTTTCTTTTCCACCGTAGGCCTCAAAGCACTTCGAATGTCCACTTGCATTTATTACAAAAGTGGTCTTTCAAAGATGCTCAATCAAAAGTAAGGGTCAAGTCTGAGAGATAAATTCACACATCCCAAAGGAGGCTCTCAGAGTGCTTCTGTCAAGTTTTTATGTGAAGATACCTCCTTTTCCACCGTAGGCCTCAAAGCACAACAAATATCCACTTGCAGATTCTACAAATAGAGTGTTTCAAGATTGCTTAATCAAAAGAAAGGTTCAACTCTGTGAGATGAATGCACACATCTCGAAGAAGTTTGTCAAAATGCGTCCGTCTAATTTTTATGTGAAGATATTTCCTTTTCCACCTTAGGCTTCATAGCGTTTCAAATGTCCACTTGCAGATTCCACAAAAAGAGTGTTTCAAAACTGCTCAATCACAAGAAAGTTGAAATCTATGAAGTAAATTCACACATCACAAACAAGTTTGTCAGAATGCTTCTGTCTAGTTTTTATGTGAAGATATTGCCTTTTCCACCATAGGCCTCAAAGCGCTGCAAAGGTCCACTAGCAGATTCTACGAAAAGAGTGTTTCAAAGCTGCTCCATCAAAGGAAAGATTCAACTCTGTGAGATGAGTGCAGATATCACAAATAAGTTTCTCAGAATGCTTCTGTCTAGTTATTATATGAAGACATTTCGTTTTCCAACAAAGGCTTCAAAGCGCTCCAAATGACTATTGCAGATTCTACAAAAAGAGTGTTTCAAAACTGCTCAATGAAAATTAAGGTTCAACTCTGTGAGATGAATGCACATATCACAAAGAAATTTGTCAGAATGCTTCTGTCTTGTTCTTATGTGAAGATATTTAATTTTCCATGATCGGCCTCAAAGCACTCCAATTATCCACTTTCCTATAGTACAAAGAAAGTCTTTCAAACTGCTCAATCAAAAGTGAGGTTCAACTCTGTGAGATGAATGCACGTATCACAAAGACAGTTTTCAGAATGCTTCTGACTAGTATTTATGTGAAGATATTTCCTTTTCCACCGTAGGCCTCAAAGCGTTCCAAAGGTCCACTTGTAGATTCTGCCAAAAGAGTGTTTCAAAACTGTTCAATGAAAAGTAAGGTTCAACTCTGTGAGATGAATGCACACATCACATAGAAAGCTTCTCAGATAGCTTCTGTCTAGCTGTGATATGAAGATATTTCGTTATCCACCGTAGGCCTCAGAGCACTCGAAATGTCCACTTGCAGATGCTACAAAAGAGTGTTTCAAAACTACTCAATGTAAAGCAAGGTTCAGCCCCGTGAGATGAATGCATGCATCCCAAAGTAGTTTGTGAGAATGCTTCTGTCTAGGTTTTTTGTGAATGTATTTCCTTTCCAGCAAAGGCCTCAAAGTGCTCCAAAAATCCACTTGCAGATTCCCCAGAGGAAGGTTTCAAAACTGCTCAATGGAAAGTAAGGTTCAACTCTGTGAGATGAATGTACACATCACAAAGTAGTTTGTCAAAATCCTTCTGTCTAGTTTTAATGTGAAGATATTTCCTTTTCGTGTTTCAAAACTGGTCAATCCAAAGTAAGGTTCAACTCTGTGAGATGAATACACATATCACAAGAAAATTCTCAGAATGCTTCTGTCTAGTTCTTAGGTGAAGATATTTCCTTTGCCACAGTAGACCTCAAAGCACTCCAAATGTCCACATGCAGATCATTCAAAAAGGGTGTTTCAAAACTGCTCAATAAACACTAAGGTTTCACTCTGTGTGATAAGTGCACATATCACAAAGAAGGTTGTCCGAGTGCTTCTGTCTAATTTTTGTGTGAAGATATTTCCTTTTCCACCACAGGCCCCAAACCTTCCAAATGCCTACTTGCAGATTCTACAGAAAGAGTGTTTCAAAGCTGCTCAATCAAAAGATAGTTTCAACTCTGTGAGACGAATGCACACATCACAAAGAAGCTTGTCAGAATGCTTGTGTCTAGTTCTTATGGGAAGATATTTCCTTTAACACCATAGCCCTCCAAGCGCTCAAAATGTCCACTTGCAGATTCTACGAAAACAGTGTTTCAAAACTGTTCAACCAGAGGAAGGTTCAACTCCGTGAGATGAATGCACACATCACAAAGAAATTTATCAGAATCCTTCTGTCTACTTCTTAAGTGAAGATATTTCCTTTTCCACCATAGGCCTCAAAGCACTCCAAAGGTCCACTTGCAGATAGTAGAAAAAGGGGGTTTCCAAACTGCTCAATCAAAAGTAAGGTTCAGCTTTGTGAGATGAATGCATATGTCACAAAGAATGTTGTGAGAATGCTTCTGTCTCCTTTTTATGTGAAGACGATTCCTTTTCCACTATAGGCCTCAAACCGCTCCAAATGTCCATTTGCAGATTCTACAAAAAGAGTGCTTCAAAGCTACTCAATCCAACGAAGGTTCAAATCTGTGAGATGAATTCTCACGTCACAAAGAAGCTTCTCAGAATGCTTCTCTCTAGTTATTATTATACGAAGACATTTCGTTATCCACCATAGGCCTCCAAGAGCTCCAAATATCCACTTTCAGATTCTACAAAAAGAATGTTTCAAAGCTGCTCAATCAAAAGAAAAGTGAAACTCTGTGTGATACGAAAGCACACATCACATTGGAGTTTCTCATAAGGCTTCTGCCTAGTTATTACATGAAGACGTTTCGTTATCCACCATAGGCCTTGAAGCGCTCCAAATGTCATCTTGCAGATTCTACAAAAAGAGTATTTAAAAATTCCTCAATGAAAAGTAAGGTTCAACTCTGTGAGAAGAATGCACACATCACAAAAAAGTTTGTCAGAGTGCTTCTGTCTAGTTGTTATGTGAAGATATTTCCTTTTCCGTCAGAGGCCTCAAGCCACTGCAAATATCCACTGGGAGATTCTACAGATAGAGTGTTTCAAAGTTGCTCAGTCAAAAGAAAGGTTCAACTCTGTGAGTTGAATGCACACATCCCAAAGGAGTTTGTCACAATGCTTCTGTCTAGTCTTTATGTGAAGATATTTCCTTTTCCACCATAGGCCTCAAAGCAATCCAAAGGTCCACTTTCAAATTCTACAAAAAGTGTGTTTCAAAACTGCTCAATCAAAAGCAAGGTTCAACTCTGTGAGATGAATGTACACATCACAAAGAAGTTTGTCAGAACGCTTCTCTCCAGTTTTATTGTGAAGCTATTTCCTTTTCCACCAGAGGCCTCAAAAGCGATCCAAATGTCCACTTGCAGATTTTATAAAAATACTGTTTCAAAGCTGCTCAGTCAAAAGAACAGTTCAACTCTGTGAGACGAATGCTCACATTACAAAGAAGTTTGTGAGAATTCTTCTGTCTAGTTATTATTATGTGAAGATATTTCGTTATCCACCAGAGGCCTCAAAGCCCTCCAAATATCCACCTGCAGATTCTACAAAAACAGTGTTTCAAAACTGCTCAATGAAAAGTAAGGATCAACTCTGTGAGATGAATGCACACATCACAAAGAAGTTTGCCAGAATGCTTCTGTCTAGTTTTTAGGTGGAGATATTTCCTTTTCCTCCACAGGCTTCAAAGCGCTTCAAATGTTCACATGCAAATTCTACAAAAAGAGGGTTTCAAAGCTGCTCAATCAAAAGAAAGGTTCAACTCTGTGAGATGAATGCAGACATCAGAAAGAAGTTTGTCAGAAGGCTTCCATCTAGTTTTTATGTGAATATATTTCTTTTTCGACCCTAGGCCTCAAAGCGCTTCAAATGTCCACTTGCAGATTCTACGAAGTGTTTCAAAATGGCTCAATTGAAAGTAAGGTTTAACTCTGTGAGATTAATGCACACACACAAAGAAATTGGTCAGAATGCTTCTGTCTCCTTCTGATGTGAAGATATTTTCTTTTCCACCGTAGGCCTCAAAGCACTTCGAATGTCCACTTGCATTTATTACAAAAGTGGTCTTTCAAAGATGCTCAATCAAAAGTAAGGGTCAAGTCTGAGAGATAAATTCACACATCCCAAAGGAGGCTCTCAGAGTGCTTCTGTCAAGTTTTTATGTGAAGATACCTCCTTTTCCACCGTAGGCCTCAAAGCACAACAAATATCCACTTGCAGATTCTACAAATAGAGTGTTTCAAGATTGCTTAATCAAAAGAAAGGTTCAACTCTGTGAGATGAATGCACACATCTCGAAGAAGTTTGTCAAAATGCGTCCGTCTAATTTTTATGTGAAGATATTTCCTTTTCCACCTTAGGCTTCATAGCGTTTCAAATGTCCACTTGCAGATTCCACAAAAAGAGTGTTTCAAAACTGCTCAATCACAAGAAAGTTGAAATCTATGAAGTAAATTCACACATCACAAACAAGTTTGTCAGAATGCTTCTGTCTAGTTTTTATGTGAAGATATTGCCTTTTCCACCATAGGCCTCAAAGCGCTGCAAAGGTCCACTAGCAGATTCTACGAAAAGAGTGTTTCAAAGCTGCTCCATCAAAGGAAAGATTCAACTCTGTGAGATGAGTGCAGATATCACAAATAAGTTTCTCAGAATGCTTCTGTCTAGTTATTATATGAAGACATTTCGTTTTCCAACAAAGGCTTCAAAGCGCTCCAAATGACTATTGCAGATTCTACAAAAAGAGTGTTTCAAAACTGCTCAATGAAAATTAAGGTTCAACTCTGTGAGATGAATGCACATATCACAAAGAAATTTGTCAGAATGCTTCTGTCTTGTTCTTATGTGAAGATATTTAATTTTCCATGATCGGCCTCAAAGCACTCCAATTATCCACTTTCCTATAGTACAAAGAAAGTCTTTCAAACTGCTCAATCAAAAGTGAGGTTCAACTCTGTGAGATGAATGCACGTATCACAAAGACAGTTTTCAGAATGCTTCTGACTAGTATTTATGTGAAGATATTTCCTTTTCCACCGTAGGCCTCAAAGCGTTCCAAAGGTCCACTTGTAGATTCTGCCAAAAGAGTGTTTCAAAACTGTTCAATGAAAAGTAAGGTGCAACTCTGTGAGATGAATGCACACATCACATAGAAAGCTTCTCAGATAGCTTCTGTCTAGCTGTGATATGAAGATATTTCGTTATCCACCGTAGGCCTCAGAGCACTCGAAATGTCCACTTGCAGATGCTACAAAAGAGTGTTTCAAAACTACTCAATGTAAAGCAAGGTTCAGCCCCGTGAGATGAATGCATGCATCCCAAAGTAGTTTGTGAGAATGCTTCTGTCTAGGTTTTTTGTGAATGTATTTCCTTTCCAGCAAAGGCCTCAAAGTGCTCCAAAAATCCACTTGCAGATTCCCCAGAGGAAGGTTTCAAAACTGCTCAATGGAAAGTAAGGTTCAACTCTGTGAGATGAATGTACACATCACAAAGTAGTTTGTCAAAATCCTTCTGTCTAGTTTTAATGTGAACATATTTCCTTTTCGTGTTTCAAAACTGGTCAATCCAAAGTAAGGTTCAACTCTGTGAGATGAATACACATATCACAAGAAAATTCTCAGAATGCTTCTGTCTAGTTCTTAGGTGAAGATATTTCCTTTGCCACAGTAGACCTCAAAGCACTCCAAATGTCCACATGCAGATCATTCAAAAAGGGTGTTTCAAAACTGCTCAATAAACACTAAGGTTTCACTCTGTGTGATAAGTGCACATATCACAAAGAAGGTTGTCCGAGTGCTTCTGTCTAATTTTTGTGTGAAGATATTTCCTTTTCCACCACAGGCCCCAAACCTTCCAAATGCCTACTTGCAGATTCTACAGAAAGAGTGTTTCAAAGCTGCTCAATCAAAAGATAGTTTCAACTCTGTGAGACGAATGCACACATCACAAAGAAGCTTGTCAGAATGCTTGTGTCTAGTTCTTATGGGAAGATATTTCCTTTAACACCATAGCCCTCCAAGCGCTCAAAATGTCCACTTGCAGATTCTACGAAAACAGTGTTTCAAAACTGTTCAACCAGAGGAAGGTTCAACTCCGTGAGATGAATGCACACATCACAAAGAAATTTATCAGAATCCTTCTGTCTACTTCTTAAGTGAAGATATTTCCTTTTCCACCATAGGCCTCAAAGCACTCCAAAGGTCCACTTGCAGATAGTAGAAAAAGGGGGTTTCCAAACTGCTCAATCAAAAGTAAGGTTCAGCTTTGTGAGATGAATGCATATGTCACAAAGAATGTTGTGAGAATGCTTCTGTCTCCTTTTTATGTGAAGACGATTCCTTTTCCACTATAGGCCTCAAACCGCTCCAAATGTCCATTTGCAGATTCTACAAAAAGAGTGCTTCAAAGCTACTCAATCCAACGAAGGTTCAAATCTGTGAGATGAATTCTCACGTCACAAAGAAGCTTCTCAGAATGCTTCTCTCTAGTTATTATTATACGAAGACATTTCGTTATCCACCATAGGCCTCCAAGAGCTCCAAATATCCACTTTCAGATTCTACAAAAAGAATGTTTCAAAGCTGCTCAATCAAAAGAAAAGTGAAACTCTGTGTGATACGAAAGCACACATCACATTGGAGTTTCTCATAAGGCTTCTGCCTAGTTATTACATGAAGACGTTTCGTTATCCACCATAGGCCTTGAAGCGCTCCAAATGTCATCTTGCAGATTCTACAAAAAGAGTATTTAAAAATTCCTCAATGAAAAGTAAGGTTCAACTCTGTGAGAAGAATGCACACATCACAAAAAAGTTTGTCAGAGTGCTTCTGTCTAGTTGTTATGTGAAGATATTTCCTTTTCCGTCAGAGGCCTCAAGCCACTGCAAATATCCACTGGGAGATTCTACAGATAGAGTGTTTCAAAGTTGCTCAGTCAAAAGAAAGGTTCAACTCTGTGAGTTGAATGCACACATCCCAAAGGAGTTTGTCACAATGCTTCTGTCTAGTCTTTATGTGAAGATATTTCCTTTTCCACCATAGGCCTCAAAGCAATCCAAAGGTCCACTTTCAAATTCTACAAAAAGTGTGTTTCAAAACTGCTCAATCAAAAGCAAGGTTCAACTCTGTGAGATGAATGTACACATCACAAAGAAGTTTGTCAGAACGCTTCTCTCCAGTTTTATTGTGAAGCTATTTCCTTTTCCACCAGAGGCCTCAAAAGCGATCCAAATGTCCACTTGCAGATTTTATAAAAATACTGTTTCAAAGCTGCTCAGTCAAAAGAACAGTTCAACTCTGTGAGACGAATGCTCACATTACAAAGAAGTTTGTGAGAATTCTTCTGTCTAGTTATTATGTGAAGATATTTCGTTATCCACCAGAGGCCTCAAAGCCCTCCAAATATCCACCTGCAGATTCTACAAAAAGAGTGTTTCAAAACTGCTCAATGAAAAGTAAGGATCAACTCTGTGAGATGAATGCACACATCACAAAGAAGTTTGCCAGAATGCTTCTGTCTAGTTTTTAGGTGGAGATATTTCCTTTTCCTCCACAGGCTTCAAAGCGCTTCAAATGTTCACATGCAAATTCTACAAAAAGAGGGTTTCAAAGCTGCTCAATCAAAAGAAAGGTTCAACTCTGTGAGATGAATGCAGACATCAGAAAGAAGTTTGTCAGAAGGCTTCCATCTAGTTTTTATGTGAATATATTTCTTTTTCGACCCTAGGCCTCAAAGCGCTTCAAATGTCCACTTGCAGATTCTACGAAGTGTTTCAAAATGGCTCAATTGAAAGTAAGGTTTAACTCTGTGAGATTAATGCACACACACAAAGAAATTGGTCAGAATGCTTCTGTCTCCTTCTGATGTGAAGATATTTTCTTTTCCACCGTAGGCCTCAAAGCACTTCGAATGTCCACTTGCATTTATTACAAAAGTGGTCTTTCAAAGATGCTCAATCAAAAGTAAGGGTCAAGTCTGAGAGATAAATTCACACATCCCAAAGGAGGCTCTCAGAGTGCTTCTGTCAAGTTTTTATGTGAAGATACCTCCTTTTCCACCGTAGGCCTCAAAGCACAACAAATATCCACTTGCAGATTCTACAAATAGAGTGTTTCAAGATTGCTTAATCAAAAGAAAGGTTCAACTCTGTGAGATGAATGCACACATCTCGAAGAAGTTTGTCAAAATGCGTCCGTCTAATTTTTATGTGAAGATATTTCCTTTTCCACCTTAGGCTTCATAGCGTTTCAAATGTCCACTTGCAGATTCCACAAAAAGAGTGTTTCAAAACTGCTCAATCACAAGAAAGTTGAAATCTATGAAGTAAATTCACACATCACAAACAAGTTTGTCAGAATGCTTCTGTCTAGTTTTTATGTGAAGATATTGCCTTTTCCACCATAGGCCTCAAAGCGCTGCAAAGGTCCACTAGCAGATTCTACGAAAAGAGTGTTTCAAAGCTGCTCCATCAAAGGAAAGATTCAACTCTGTGAGATGAGTACAGATATCACAAATAAGTTTCTCAGAATGCTTCTGTCTAGTTATTATATGAAGACATTTCGTTTTCCAACAAAGGCTTCAAAGCGCTCCAAATGACTATTGCAGATTCTACAAAAAGAGTGTTTCAAAACTGCTCAATGAAAATTAAGGTTCAACTCTGTGAGATGAATGCACATATCACAAAGAAATTTGTCAGAATGCTTCTGTCTTGTTCTTATGTGAAGATATTTAATTTTCCATGATCGGCCTCAAAGCACTCCAATTATCCACTTTCCTATAGTACAAAGAAAGTCTTTCAAACTGCTCAATCAAAAGTGAGGTTCAACTCTGTGAGATGAATGCACGTATCACAAAGACAGTTTTCAGAATGCTTCTGACTAGTATTTATGTGAAGATATTTCCTTTTCCACCGTAGGCCTCAAAGCGTTCCAAAGGTCCACTTGTAGATTCTGCCAAAAGAGTGTTTCAAAACTGTTCAATGAAAAGTAAGGTGCAACTCTGTGAGATGAATGCACACATCACATAGAAAGCTTCTCAGATAGCTTCTGTCTAGCTGTGATATGAAGATATTTCGTTATCCACCGTAGGCCTCAGAGCACTCGAAATGTCCACTTGCAGATGCTACAAAAGAGTGTTTCAAAACTACTCAATGTAAAGCAAGGTTCAGCCCCGTGAGATGAATGCATGCATCCCAAAGTAGTTTGTGAGAATGCTTCTGTCTAGGTTTTTTGTGAATGTATTTCCTTTCCAGCAAAGGCCTCAAAGTGCTCCAAAAATCCACTTGCAGATTCCCCAGAGGAAGGTTTCAAAACTGCTCAATGGAAAGTAAGGTTCAACTCTGTGAGATGAATGTACACATCACAAAGTAGTTTGTCAAAATCCTTCTGTCTAGTTTTAATGTGAACATATTTCCTTTTCGTGTTTCAAAACTGGTCAATCCAAAGTAAGGTTCAACTCTGTGAGATGAATACACATATCAAAAGAAAGTTCTCAGAATGCTTCTGTCTAGTTCTTAGGTGAAGATATTTCCTTTGCCACAGTAGACCTCAAAGCACTCCAAATGTCCACATGCAGATCATTCAAAAAGGGTGTTTCAAAACTGCTCAATAAACACTAAGGTTTCACTCTGTGTGATAAGTGCACATATCACAAAGAAGGTTGTCCGAGTGCTTCTGTCTAATTTTTGTGTGAAGATATTTCCTTTTCCACCACAGGCCCCAAACCTTCCAAATGCCTACTTGCAGATTCTACAGAAAGAGTGTTTCAAAGCTGCTCAATCAAAAGATAGTTTCAACTCTGTGAGACGAATGCACACATCACAAAGAAGCTTGTCAGAATGCTTGTGTCTAGTTCTTATGGGAAGATATTTCCTTTAACACCATAGCCCTCCAAGCGCTCAAAATGTCCACTTGCAGATTCTACGAAAACAGTGTTTCAAAACTGTTCAACCAGAGGAAGGTTCAACTCTGTGAGATGAATGCACACATCACAAAGAAATTTATCAGAATCCTTCTGTCTACTTCTTAAGTGAAGATATTTCCTTTTCCACCATAGGCCTCAAAGCACTCCAAAGGTCCACTTGCAGATAGTAGAAAAAGGGGGTTTCCAAACTGCTCAATCAAAAGTAAGGTTCAGCTTTGTGAGATGAATGCATATGTCACAAAGAATGTTGTGAGAATGCTTCTGTCTCCTTTTTATGTGAAGACGATTCCTTTTCCACTATAGGCCTCAAACCGCTCCAAATGTCCATTTGCAGATTCTACAAAAAGAGTGCTTCAAAGCTACTCAATCCAACGAAGGTTCAAATCTGTGAGATGAATTCTCACGTCACAAAGAAGCTTCTCAGAATGCTTCTCTCTAGTTATTATTATACGAAGACATTTCGTTATCCACCATAGGCCTCCAAGAGCTCCAAATATCCACTTTCAGATTCTACAAAAAGAATGTTTCAAAGCTGCTCAATCAAAAGAAAAGTGAAACTCTGTGTGATACGAAAGCACACATCACATTGGAGTTTCTCATAAGGCTTCTGCCTAGTTATTACATGAAGACGTTTCGTTATCCACCATAGGCCTTGAAGCGCTCCAAATGTCATCTTGCAGATTCTACAAAAAGAGTATTTAAAAATTCCTCAATGAAAAGTAAGGTTCAACTCTGTGAGAAGAATGCACACATCACAAAAAAGTTTGTCAGAGTGCTTCTGTCTAGTTGTTATGTGAAGATATTTCCTTTTCCGTCAGAGGCCTCAAGCCACTGCAAATATCCACTGGGAGATTCTACAGATAGAGTGTTTCAAAGTTGCTCAGTCAAAAGAAAGGTTCAACTCTGTGAGTTGAATGCACACATCCCAAAGGAGTTTGTCACAATGCTTCTGTCTAGTCTTTATGTGAAGATATTTCCTTTTCCACCATAGGCCTCAAAGCAATCCAAAGGTCCACTTTCAAATTCTACAAAAAGTGTGTTTCAAAACTGCTCAATCAAAAGCAAGGTTCAACTCTGTGAGATGAATGTACACATCACAAAGAAGTTTGTCAGAACGCTTCTCTCCAGTTTTATTGTGAAGCTATTTCCTTTTCCACCAGAGGCCTCAAAAGCGATCCAAATGTCCACTTGCAGATTTTATAAAAATACTGTTTCAAAGCTGCTCAGTCAAAAGAACAGTTCAACTCTGTGAGACGAATGCTCACATTACAAAGAAGTTTGTGAGAATTCTTCTGTCTAGTTATTATGTGAAGATATTTCGTTATCCACCAGAGGCCTCAAAGCCCTCCAAATATCCACCTGCAGATTCTACAAAAAGAGTGTTTCAAAACTGCTCAATGAAAAGTAAGGATCAACTCTGTGAGATGAATGCACACATCACAAAGAAGTTTGCCAGAATGCTTCTGTCTAGTTTTTAGGTGGAGATATTTCCTTTTCCTCCACAGGCTTCAAAGCGCTTCAAATGTTCACATGCAAATTCTACAAAAAGAGGGTTTCAAAGCTGCTCAATCAAAAGAAAGGTTCAACTCTGTGAGATGAATGCAGACATCAGAAAGAAGTTTGTCAGAAGGCTTCCATCTAGTTTTTATGTGAATATATTTCTTTTTCGACCCTAGGCCTCAAAGCGCTTCAAATGTCCACTTGCAGATTCTACGAAGTGTTTCAAAATGGCTCAATTGAAAGTAAGGTTTAACTCTGTGAGATTAATGCACACACACAAAGAAATTGGTCAGAATGCTTCTGTCTCCTTCTGATGTGAAGATATTTTCTTTTCCACCGTAGGCCTCAAAGCACTTCGAATGTCCACTTGCATTTATTACAAAAGTGGTCTTTCAAAGATGCTCAATCAAAAGTAAGGGTCAAGTCTGAGAGATAAATTCACACATCCCAAAGGAGGCTCTCAGAGTGCTTCTGTCAAGTTTTTATGTGAAGATACCTCCTTTTCCACCGTAGGCCTCAAAGCACAACAAATATCCACTTGCAGATTCTACAAATAGAGTGTTTCAAGATTGCTTAATCAAAAGAAAGGTTCAACTCTGTGAGATGAATGCACACATCTCGAAGAAGTTTGTCAAAATGCGTCCGTCTAATTTTTATGTGAAGATATTTCCTTTTCCACCTTAGGCTTCATAGCGTTTCAAATGTCCACTTGCAGATTCCACAAAAAGAGTGTTTCAAAACTGCTCAATCACAAGAAAGTTGAAATCTATGAAGTAAATTCACACATCACAAACAAGTTTGTCAGAATGCTTCTGTCTAGTTTTTATGTGAAGATATTGCCTTTTCCACCATAGGCCTCAAAGCGCTGCAAAGGTCCACTAGCAGATTCTACGAAAAGAGTGTTTCAAAGCTGCTCCATCAAAGGAAAGATTCAACTCTGTGAGATGAGTGCAGATATCACAAATAAGTTTCTCAGAATGCTTCTGTCTAGTTATTATATGAAGACATTTCGTTTTCCAACAAAGGCTTCAAAGCGCTCCAAATGACTATTGCAGATTCTACAAAAAGAGTGTTTCAAAACTGCTCAATGAAAATTAAGGTTCAACTCTGTGAGATGAATGCACATATCACAAAGAAATTTGTCAGAATGCTTCTGTCTTGTTCTTATGTGAAGATATTTAATTTTCCAGGATCGGCCTCAAAGCACTCCAATTATCCACTTTCCTATAGTACAAAGAAAGTCTTTCAAACTGCTCAATCAAAAGTGAGGTTCAACTCTGTGAGATGAATGCACGTATCACAAAGACAGTTTTCAGAATGCTTCTGACTAGTATTTATGTGAAGATATTTTCTTTTCCACCATAGGCCTCAAAGCACAACAAATGTCCGTTTGCAGATTCTACAGAGAGTTTCATGACTGTTCAATCAAAAGAAAAGTTCAACTCTTTGACATGAATGCACATATCACAAAGAAGTTTTTCAGAATGCTTCTGTCTAGTTTTTATATGAAGATATTTCCCTTTCTACCATAAGCCCCAAAGCACTCCAAATGTCCACTCCCACATTCTACAAATGGAGTGTTTCAAAGCTGGTCTATCAAAAGAAATGTTCAACTCTCTGAGATGTATGCACACATCACAGAGAAGTTTGTCAGTATGCTTCTGTCTAGTTTTTATGTGAAGATATTTCCTATTGAACCATAGGCCTGAAATTGCTCCAAATGTCCCCTTGAAGATTCTAGGAAAAGAGTGTTTCAAAGCTGCTCAATCAACATAAATATTCCACGCCATGAGATGCATGCACACATCCAAAGGAGTTTGTCAAAATGCTTCTGTCTAGTTTTTATGTGAAGGGATTTCCTTTTCCACCACAGGCCTCAAGGTGCTCCAAATGTCCACTTCCAGATTCTACTAAAACAGTGTTTCAAAACTGGTCAATGAAAAGAAATGTTCAACTCTGTGAGGTGAATGCACACAGCATAAAGTAATTTGTCAGAATGCTTCTATCTACTTTTTACGTGAAGATATTTCCTTTTCCGCATTAGGCCACAAAAGGCTCCAAATGTCCACTTCCAGGTCCTACTAAAAGAGCATTTCGAAGCTGGTCAATCAAAAGAAAGGTTCAACTCTGTGAGAGGAATGCACACATCACAAAGATGTTTTTCAGAATGCCTCCATCTAATTTTTATATGAAGATATTTCCCTTTCCGTGATAGGCCTCAAAGTGCTCCAAATGTCGTCATCCAGATTCAACAAAAAGTATGTTTCATAACTGCTCAATGAAAATTAACTTTCAACTCTGTGAGATGAATGCGCACACGAAAAAGAAATTTGTCAGTATGCTTCTGTCTAGTTCTTATGTGAAGATATTTCCTTTTCCACCGTAGGCCTCAAAGCGTTCCAAAGGTCCACTTGTAGATTCTGCCAAAAGAGTGTTTCAAAACTGTTCAATGAAAAGTAAGGTGCAACTCTGTGAGATGAATGCACACATCACATAGAAAGCTTCTCAGATAGCTTCTGTCTAGCTGTGATATGAAGATATTTCGTTATCCACCGTAGGCCTCAGAGCACTCGAAATGTCCACTTGCAGATGCTACAAAAGAGTGTTTCAAAACTACTCAATGTAAAGCAAGGTTCAGCCCCGTGAGATGAATGCATGCATCCCAAAGTAGTTTGTGAGAATGCTTCTGTCTAGGTTTTTTGTGAATGTATTTCCTTTCCAGCAAAGGCCTCAAAGTGCTCCAAAAATCCACTTGCAGATTCCCCAGAGGAAGGTTTCAAAACTGCTCAATGGAAAGTAAGGTTCAACTCTGTGAGATGAATGTACACATCACAAAGTAGTTTGTCAAAATCCTTCTGTCTAGTTTTAATGTGAAGATATTTCCTTTTCGTGTTTCAAAACTGGTCAATCCAAAGTAAGGTTCAACTCTGTGAGATGAATACACATATCACAAGAAAATTCTCAGAATGCTTCTGTCTAGTTCTTAGGTGAAGATATTTCCTTTGCCACAGTAGACCTCAAAGCACTCCAAATGTCCACATGCAGATCATTCAAAAAGGGTGTTTCAAAACTGCTCAATAAACACTAAGGTTTCACTCTGTGTGATAAGTGCACATATCACAAAGAAGGTTGTCCGAGTGCTTCTGTCTCATTTTTGTGTGAAGATATTTCCTTTTCCACCACAGGCCCCAAACCTTCCAAATGCCTACTTGCAGATTCTACAGAAAGAGTGTTTCAAAGCTGCTCAATCAAAAGATAGTTTCAACTCTGTGAGACGAATGCACACATCACAAAGAAGCTTGTCAGAATGCTTGTGTCTAGTTCTTATGGGAAGATATTTCCTTTAACACCATAGCCCTCCAAGCGCTCAAAATGTCCACTTGCAGATTCTACGAAAACAGTGTTTCAAAACTGTTCAACCAGAGGAAGGTTCAACTCTGTGAGATGAATGCACACATCACAAAGAAATTTATCAGAATCCTTCTGTCTACTTCTTAAGTGAAGATATTTCCTTTTCCACCATAGGCCTCAAAGCACTCCAAAGGTCCACTTGCAGATAGTAGAAAAAGGGGGTTTCCAAACTGCTCAATCAAAAGTAAGGTTCAGCTTTGTGAGATGAATGCATATGTCACAAAGTATGTTGTGAGAATGCTTCTGTCTCCTTTTTATGTGAAGACAATTCCTTTTCCACTATAGGCCTCAAACCGCTCCAAATGTCCATTTGCAGATTCTACAAAAAGAGTGCTTCAAAGCTACTCAATCCAACGAAGGTTCAAATCTGTGAGATGAATTCTCACGTCACAAAGAAGCTTCTCAGAATGCTTCTCTCTAGTTATTATTATACGAAGACATTTCGTTATCCACCATAGGCCTCCAAGAGCTCCAAATATCCACTTTCAGATTCTACAAAAAGAATGTTTCAAAGCTGCTCAATCAAAAGAAAAGTGAAACTCTGTGTGATACGAAAGCACACATCACATTGGAGTTTCTCATAATGCTTCTGCCTAGTTATTACATGAAGACGTTTCGTTATCCACCATAGGCCTTGAAGCGCTCCAAATGTCATCTTGCAGATACTACAAAAAGAGTACTTAAAAATTCCTCAATGAAAAGTAAGGTTCAACTCTGTGAGAAGAATGCACACATCACAAAATAGTTTGTCAGAGTGCTTCTGTCTAGTTGTTATGTGAAGATATTTCCTTTTCCGTCAGAGGCCTCAAGCCACTGCAAATATCCACTGGGAGATTCTACAGATAGAGTGTTTCAAAGTTGCTCAGTCAAAAGAAAGGTTCAACTCTGTGAGTTGAATGCACACATCCCAAAGGAGTTTGTCACAATGCTTCTGTCTAGTCTTTATGTGAAGATATTTCCTTTTCCACCATAGGCCTCAAAGCAATCCAAAGGTCCACTTTCAAATTCTACAAAAAGTGTGTTTCAAAACTGCTCAATCAAAAGCAAGGTTCAACTCTGTGAGATGAATGTACACATCACAAAGTAGTTTGTCAGAACGCTTCTCTCCAGTTTTATTGTGAAGCTATTTCCTTTTCCACCAGAGGCCTCAAAGCGATCCAAATGTCCACTTGCAGATTTTATAAAAATACTGTTTCAAAGCTGCTCAGTCAAAAGAACAGTTCAACTCTGTGAGACGAATGCTCACATTACAAAGAAGTTTGTGAGAATTCTTCTGTCTAGTTATTATGTGAAGATATTTCGTTATCCACCAGAGGCCTCAAAGCCCTCCAAATATCCACCTGCAGATTCTACAAAAAGAGTGTTTCAAAACTGCTCAATGAAAAGTAAGGATCAACTCTGTGAGATGAATGCACACATCACAAAGAAGTTTGCCAGAATGCTTCTGTCTAGTTTTTAGGTGGAGATATTTCCTTTTCCTCCACAGGCCTCAAAGCGCTTCAAATGTTCACATGCAAATTCTACCAAAAGAGGGTTTCAAAGCTGCTCAATCAAAAGAAAGGTTCAACTCTGTGAGATGAATGCACACATCGGAAAGAAGTTTGTCAGAAGGCTTCCATCTAGTTTTTATGTGAATATATTTCTTTTTCGACCCTAGGCCTCAAAGCCCTCCAAATATCCACCTGCAGATTCTACAAAAAGAGTGTTTCAAAACTGCTCAATGAAAAGTAAGGATCAACTCTGTGAGATGAATGCACACATCACAAAGAAGTTTGTCAGAAGGCTTCCATCTAGTTTTTATGTGAATATATTTCTTTTTCGACCCTAGGCCTCAAAGCGCTTCAAATGTCCACTTGCAGATTCTACGAAAAGTGTTTCAAAATGGCTCAATTGAAAGTAAGGTTTAACTCTGTGAGATTAATGCACACACCACAAAGAAATTGGTCAGAATGCTTCTGTCTCCTTCTGATGTGAAGATATTTTCTTTTCCACCGTAGGCCTCAAAGCACTTCGAATGTCCACTTGCATTTATTACAAAAGTGGTCTTTCAAAGATGCTCAATCAAAAGTAAGGGTCAAGTCTGAGAGATAAATGCACACATCCCAAAGGTGGCTCTCAGAGTGCTTCTGTCAAGTTTTTATGTGAAGATATTTCCTTTTCCACCGTAGGCCTCAAAGCACAACAAATATCCACTTGCAGATTCTACAAATAGAGTGTTTCAAGATTGCTTAATCAAAAGAAAGGTTCAACTCTGTGAGATGAATGCACACATCTCGAAGAAGTTTGTCAAAATGCGTCCGTCTAATTTTTATGTGAAGATATTTCCTTTTCCACCTTAGGCTTCATAGCGTTCCAAATGTCCACTTGCAGATTCCACAAAAAGAGTGTTTCAAAACTGCTCAATCACAAGAAAGTTGAAATCTATGAAGTAAATTCACACATCACAAAGAAGTTTGTCAGAATGCTTCTGTCTAGTTTTTATGTGAAGATATTGCCTTTTCCACCATAGGCCTCAAAGCGCTGCAAAGGTCCACTAGCAGATTCTACGAAAAGAGTGTTTCAAAGCTGCTCCATCAAAGGAAAGATTCAACTCTGTGAGATGAGTGCAGATATCACAAATAAGTTTCTCAGAATGCTTCTGTCTAGTTATTATATGAAGACATTTCGTTTTCCAACAAAGGCCTCAAAGCGCTCCAAATGACTACTTGCAGATTCTACAAAAAGAGTGTTTCAAAACTGCTCAATGAAAATTAAGGTTCAACTCTGTGAGATGAATGCACATATCACAAAGAAATTTGTCAGAATGCTTCTGTCTTGTTCTTATGTGAAGATATTTAATTTTCCAGGATCGGCCTCAAAGCACTCCAATTATCCACTTTCCTATAGTACAAAGAAAGTCTTTCAAACTGCTCAATCAAAAGTGAGGTTCAACTCTGTGAGATGAATGCACGTATCACAAAGACAGTTTTCAGAATGCTTCTGACTAGTATTTATGTGAAGATATTATCTTTTCCACCATAGGCCTCAAAGCACAACCAATGTCCGTTTGCAGATTCTACAGAGAGTTTCATGACTGTTCAATCAAAAGAAAAGTTCAACTCTTTGACATGAATGCACATATCACAAAGAAGTTTTTCAGAATGCTTCTGTCTAGTTTTTATATGAAGATATTTCCCTTTCTACCATAAGCCTCAAAGCACTCCAAATGTCCACTCCCACATTCTACAAATGGAGTGTTTCAAAGCTGGTCTATCAAAAGAAATGTTCAACTCTCTGAGATGTATGCACACATCACAGAGAAGTTTGTCAGTATGCTTCTGTCTAGTTTTTATGTGAAGATATTTCCTATTGAACCATAGGCCTGAAATTGCTCCAAATGTCCCCTTGAAGATTCTAGGAAAAGAGTGTTTCAAAGCTGCTCAATCAACAGAAATATTCCACGCCATGAGATGCATGCACACATCCAAAGGAGTTTGTCAAAATGCTTCTGTCTAGTTTTTATGTGAAGGGATTTCCTTTTCCACCACAGGCCTCAAGGTGCTCCAAATGTCCACTTCCAGATTCTACTAAAACAGTGTTTCAAAACTGGTCAATGAAAAGAAATGTTCAACTCTGTGAGATGAATGCACACAGCATAAAGTAATTTGTCAGAATGCTTCTATCTACTTTTTACGTGAAGATATTTCCTTTTCCGCATTAGGCCACAAAAGGCTCCAAGTGTCCACTTCCAGGTTCTACTAAAAGAGCATTTCGAAGCTGGTCAATCAAAAGAAAGGTTCAACTCTGTGAGAGGAATGCACACATCACAAAGATGTTTTTCAGAATGCCTCCATCTAATTTTTATATGAAGATATTTCCCTTTCCGTGATAGGCCTCAAAGTGCTCCAAATGTCGTCATCCAGATTCCACAAAAAGTATGTTTCGTAACTGCTCAATGAAAATTAACTTTCAACTCTGTGAGATGAATGCGCACACGAAAAAGAAATTTGTCAGTATGCTTCTGTCTAGTTCTTATGTGAAGATATTTCCTTTTCCACCGTAGGCCTCAAAGCGTTCCAAAGGTCCACTTGTAGATTCTGCCAAAAGAGTGTTTCAAAACTGTTCAATGAAAAGTAAGGTTCAACTCTGTGAGATGAATGCACACATCACATAGAAAGCTTCTCAGATAGCTTCTGTCTAGCTGTGATATGAAGATATTTCGTTATCCACCGTAGGCCTCAGAGCACTCGAAATGTCCACTTGCAGATGCTACAAAAGAGTGTTTCAAAACTACTCAATGAAAAGCAAGGTTCAGCCCCGTGAGATGAATGCATGCATCCCAAAGTAGTTTGTGAGAATGCTTCTGTCTAGGTTTTTTGTGAATGTATTTCCTTTCCAGCAAAGGCCTCAAAGTGCTCCAAAAATCCACTTGCAGATTCCCCAGAGGAAGGTTTCAAAACTGCTCAATGGAAAGTAAGGTTCAACTCTGTGAGATGAATGTACACATCACAAAGTAGTTTGTCAAAATCCTTCTGTCTAGTTTTAATGTGAACATATTTCCTTTTCGTGTTTCAAAACTGGTCAATCCAAAGTAAGGTTCAACTCTGTGAGATGAATACACATATCACAAGAAAGTTCTCAGAATGCTTCTGTCTAGTTCTTAGGTGAAGATATTTCCTTTGCCACAGTAGACCTCAAAGCACTCCAAATGTCCACATGCAGATCATTCAAAAAGGGTGTTTCAAAACTGCTCAATAAACACTAAGGTTTCACTCTGTGTGATAAGTGCACATATCACAAAGAAGGTTGTCCGAGTGCTTCTGTCTAATTTTTGTGTGAAGATATTTCCTTTTCCACCACAGGCCCCAAACCTTCCAAATGCCTACTTGCAGATTCTACAGAAAGAGTGTTTCAAAGCTGCTCAATCAAAAGATAGTTTCAACTCTGTGAGACGAATGCACACATCACAAAGAAGCTTGTCAGAATGCTTGTGTCTAGTTCTTATGGGAAGATATTTCCTTTAACACCATAGCCCTCCAAGCGCTCAAAATGTCCACTTGCAGATTCTACGAAAACAGTGTTTCAAAACTGTTCAACCAGAGGAAGGTTCAACTCTGTGAGATGAATGCACACATCACAAAGAAATTTATCAGAATCCTTCTGTCTACTTCTTAAGTGAAGATATTTCCTTTTCCACCATAGGCCTCAAAGCACTCCAAAGGTCCACTTGCAGATAGTAGAAAAAGGGGGTTTCCAAACTGCTCAATCAAAAGTAAGGTTCAGCTTTGTGAGATGAATGCATATGTCACAAAGAATGTTGTGAGAATGCTTCTGTCTCCTTTTTATGTGAAGACGATTCCTTTTCCACTATAGGCCTCAAACCGCTCCAAATGTCCATTTGCAGATTCTACAAAAAGAGTGCTTCAAAGCTACTCAATCCAACGAAGGTTCAAATCTGTGAGATGAATTCTCACGTCACAAAGAAGCTTCTCAGAATGCTTCTCTCTAGTTATTATTATACGAAGACATTTCGTTATCCACCATAGGCCTCCAAGAGCTCCAAATATCCACTTTCAGATTCTACAAAAAGAATGTTTCAAAGCTGCTCAATCAAAAGAAAAGTGAAACTCTGTGTGATACGAAAGCACACATCACATTGGAGTTTCTCATAAGGCTTCTGCCTAGTTATTACATGAAGACGTTTCGTTATCCACCATAGGCCTTGAAGCGCTCCAAATGTCATCTTGCAGATTCTACAAAAAGAGTATTTAAAAATTCCTCAATGAAAAGTAAGGTTCAACTCTGTGAGAAGAATGCACACATCACAAAAAAGTTTGTCAGAGTGCTTCTGTCTAGTTGTTATGTGAAGATATTTCCTTTTCCGTCAGAGGCCTCAAGCCACTGCAAATATCCACTGGGAGATTCTACAGATAGAGTGTTTCAAAGTTGCTCAGTCAAAAGAAAGGTTCAACTCTGTGAGTTGAATGCACACATCCCAAAGGAGTTTGTCACAATGCTTCTGTCTAGTCTTTATGTGAAGATATTTCCTTTTCCACCATAGGCCTCAAAGCAATCCAAAGGTCCACTTTCAAATTCTACAAAAAGTGTGTTTCAAAACTGCTCAATCAAAAGCAAGGTTCAACTCTGTGAGATGAATGTACACATCACAAAGAAGTTTGTCAGAACGCTTCTCTCCAGTTTTATTGTGAAGCTATTTCCTTTTCCACCAGAGGCCTCAAAAGCGATCCAAATGTCCACTTGCAGATTTTATAAAAATACTGTTTCAAAGCTGCTCAGTCAAAAGAACAGTTCAACTCTGTGAGACGAATGCTCACATTACAAAGAAGTTTGTGAGAATTCTTCTGTCTAGTTATTATGTGAAGATATTTCGTTATCCACCAGAGGCCTCAAAGCCCTCCAAATATCCACCTGCAGATTCTACAAAAAGAGTGTTTCAAAACTGCTCAATGAAAAGTAAGGATCAACTCTGTGAGATGAATGCACACATCACAAAGAAGTTTGCCAGAATGCTTCTGTCTAGTTTTTAGGTGGAGATATTTCCTTTTCCTCCACAGGCTTCAAAGCGCTTCAAATGTTCACATGCAAATTCTACAAAAAGAGGGTTTCAAAGCTGCTCAATCAAAAGAAAGGTTCAACTCTGTGAGATGAATGCAGACATCAGAAAGAAGTTTGTCAGAAGGCTTCCATCTAGTTTTTATGTGAATATATTTCTTTTTCGACCCTAGGCCTCAAAGCGCTTCAAATGTCCACTTGCAGATTCTACGAAGTGTTTCAAAATGGCTCAATTGAAAGTAAGGTTTAACTCTGTGAGATTAATGCACACACACAAAGAAATTGGTCAGAATGCTTCTGTCTCCTTCTGATGTGAAGATATTTTCTTTTCCACCGTAGGCCTCAAAGCACTTCGAATGTCCACTTGCATTTATTACAAAAGTGGTCTTTCAAAGATGCTCAATCAAAAGTAAGGGTCAAGTCTGAGAGATAAATTCACACATCCCAAAGGAGGCTCTCAGAGTGCTTCTGTCAAGTTTTTATGTGAAGATACCTCCTTTTCCACCGTAGGCCTCAAAGCACAACAAATATCCACTTGCAGATTCTACAAATAGAGTGTTTCAAGATTGCTTAATCAAAAGAAAGGTTCAACTCTGTGAGATGAATGCACACATCTCGAAGAAGTTTGTCAAAATGCGTCCGTCTAATTTTTATGTGAAGATATTTCCTTTTCCACCTTAGGCTTCATAGCGTTTCAAATGTCCACTTGCAGATTCCACAAAAAGAGTGTTTCAAAACTGCTCAATCACAAGAAAGTTGAAATCTATGAAGTAAATTCACACATCACAAACAAGTTTGTCAGAATGCTTCTGTCTAGTTTTTATGTGAAGATATTGCCTTTTCCACCATAGGCCTCAAAGCGCTGCAAAGGTCCACTAGCAGATTCTACGAAAAGAGTGTTTCAAAGCTGCTCCATCAAAGGAAAGATTCAACTCTGTGAGATGAGTGCAGATATCACAAATAAGTTTCTCAGAATGCTTCTGTCTAGTTATTATATGAAGACATTTCGTTTTCCAACAAAGGCTTCAAAGCGCTCCAAATGACTATTGCAGATTCTACAAAAAGAGTGTTTCAAAACTGCTCAATGAAAATTAAGGTTCAACTCTGTGAGATGAATGCACATATCACAAAGAAATTTGTCAGAATGCTTCTGTCTTGTTCTTATGTGAAGATATTTAATTTTCCAGGATCGGCCTCAAAGCACTCCAATTATCCACTTTCCTATAGTACAAAGAAAGTCTTTCAAACTGCTCAATCAAAAGTGAGGTTCAACTCTGTGAGATGAATGCACGTATCACAAAGACAGTTTTCAGAATGCTTCTGACTAGTATTTATGTGAAGATATTTTCTTTTCCACCATAGGCCTCAAAGCACAACAAATGTCCGTTTGCAGATTCTACAGAGAGTTTCATGACTGTTCAATCAAAAGAAAAGTTCAACTCTTTGACATGAATGCACATATCACAAAGAAGTTTTTCAGAATGCTTCTGTCTAGTTTTTATATGAAGATATTTCCCTTTCTACCATAAGCCCCAAAGCACTCCAAATGTCCACTCCCACATTCTACAAATGGAGTGTTTCAAAGCTGGTCTATCAAAAGAAATGTTCAACTCTCTGAGATGTATGCACACATCACAGAGAAGTTTGTCAGTATGCTTCTGTCTAGTTTTTATGTGAAGATATTTCCTATTGAACCATAGGCCTGAAATTGCTCCAAATGTCCCCTTGAAGATTCTAGGAAAAGAGTGTTTCAAAGCTGCTCAATCAACATAAATATTCCACGCCATGAGATGCATGCACACATCCAAAGGAGTTTGTCAAAATGCTTCTGTCTAGTTTTTATGTGAAGGGATTTCCTTTTCCACCACAGGCCTCAAGGTGCTCCAAATGTCCACTTCCAGATTCTACTAAAACAGTGTTTCAAAACTGGTCAATGAAAAGAAATGTTCAACTCTGTGAGATGAATGCACACAGCATAAAGTAATTTGTCAGAATGCTTCTATCTACTTTTTACGTGAAGATATTTCCTTTTCCGCATTAGGCCACAAAAGGCTCCAAATGTCCACTTCCAGGTCCTACTAAAAGAGCATTTCGAAGCTGGTCAATCAAAAGAAAGGTTCAACTCTGTGAGAGGAATGCACACATCACAAAGATGTTTTTCAGAATGCCTCCATCTAATTTTTATATGAAGATATTTCCCTTTCCGTGATAGGCCTCAAAGTGCTCCAAATGTCGTCATCCAGATTCAACAAAAAGTATGTTTCATAACTGCTCAATGAAAATTAACTTTCAACTCTGTGAGATGAATGCGCACACGAAAAAGAAATTTGTCAGTATGCTTCTGTCTAGTTCTTATGTGAAGATATTTCCTTTTCCACCGTAGGCCTCAAAGCGTTCCAAAGGTCCACTTGTAGATTCTGCCAAAAGAGTGTTTCAAAACTGTTCAATGAAAAGTAAGGTGCAACTCTGTGAGATGAATGCACACATCACATAGAAAGCTTCTCAGATAGCTTCTGTCTAGCTGTGATATGAAGATATTTCGTTATCCACCGTAGGCCTCAGAGCACTCGAAATGTCCACTTGCAGATGCTACAAAAGAGTGTTTCAAAACTACTCAATGTAAAGCAAGGTTCAGCCCCGTGAGATGAATGCATGCATCCCAAAGTAGTTTGTGAGAATGCTTCTGTCTAGGTTTTTTGTGAATGTATTTCCTTTCCAGCAAAGGCCTCAAAGTGCTCCAAAAATCCACTTGCAGATTCCCCAGAGGAAGGTTTCAAAACTGCTCAATGGAAAGTAAGGTTCAACTCTGTGAGATGAATGTACACATCACAAAGTAGTTTGTCAAAATCCTTCTGTCTAGTTTTAATGTGAAGATATTTCCTTTTCGTGTTTCAAAACTGGTCAATCCAAAGTAAGGTTCAACTCTGTGAGATGAATACACATATCACAAGAAAATTCTCAGAATGCTTCTGTCTAGTTCTTAGGTGAAGATATTTCCTTTGCCACAGTAGACCTCAAAGCACTCCAAATGTCCACATGCAGATCATTCAAAAAGGGTGTTTCAAAACTGCTCAATAAACACTAAGGTTTCACTCTGTGTGATAAGTGCACATATCACAAAGAAGGTTGTCCGAGTGCTTCTGTCTCATTTTTGTGTGAAGATATTTCCTTTTCCACCACAGGCCCCAAACCTTCCAAATGCCTACTTGCAGATTCTACAGAAAGAGTGTTTCAAAGCTGCTCAATCAAAAGATAGTTTCAACTCTGTGAGACGAATGCACACATCACAAAGAAGCTTGTCAGAATGCTTGTGTCTAGTTCTTATGGGAAGATATTTCCTTTAACACCATAGCCCTCCAAGCGCTCAAAATGTCCACTTGCAGATTCTACGAAAACAGTGTTTCAAAACTGTTCAACCAGAGGAAGGTTCAACTCTGTGAGATGAATGCACACATCACAAAGAAATTTATCAGAATCCTTCTGTCTACTTCTTTAGTGAAGATATTTCCTTTTCCACCGTAGGCCTCAAAGCACTCCAAAGGTCCACTTGCAGATAGTAGAAAAAGGGGGTTTCCAAACTGCTCAATCAAAAGTAAGGTTCAGCTTTGTGAGATGAATGCATATGTCACAAAGTATGTTGTGAGAATGCTTCTGTCTCCTTTTTATGTGAAGACAATTCCTTTTCCACTATAGGCCTCAAACCGCTCCAAATGTCCATTTGCAGATTCTACAAAAAGAGTGCTTCAAAGCTACTCAATCCAACGAAGGTTCAAATCTGTGAGATGAATTCTCACGTCACAAAGAAGCTTCTCAGAATGCTTCTCTCTAGTTATTATTATACGAAGACATTTCGTTATCCACCATAGGCCTCCAAGAGCTCCAAATATCCACTTTCAGATTCTACAAAAAGAATGTTTCAAAGCTGCTCAATCAAAAGAAAAGTGAAACTCTGTGTGATACGAAAGCACACATCACATTGGAGTTTCTCATAATGCTTCTGCCTAGTTATTACATGAAGACGTTTCGTTATCCACCATAGGCCTTGAAGCGCTCCAAATGTCATCTTGCAGATACTACAAAAAGAGTACTTAAAAATTCCTCAATGAAAAGTAAGGTTCAACTCTGTGAGAAGAATGCACACATCACAAAATAGTTTGTCAGAGTGCTTCTGTCTAGTTGTTATGTGAAGATATTTCCTTTTCCGTCAGAGGCCTCAAGCCACTGCAAATATCCACTGGGAGATTCTACAGATAGAGTGTTTCAAAGTTGCTCAGTCAAAAGAAAGGTTCAACTCTGTGAGTTGAATGCACACATCCCAAAGGAGTTTGTCACAATGCTTCTGTCTAGTCTTTATGTGAAGATATTTCCTTTTCCACCATAGGCCTCAAAGCAATCCAAAGGTCCACTTTCAAATTCTACAAAAAGTGTGTTTCAAAACTGCTCAATCAAAAGCAAGGTTCAACTCTGTGAGATGAATGTACACATCACAAAGTAGTTTGTCAGAACGCTTCTCTCCAGTTTTATTGTGAAGCTATTTCCTTTTCCACCAGAGGCCTCAAAGCGATCCAAATGTCCACTTGCAGATTTTATAAAAATACTGTTTCAAAGCTGCTCAGTCAAAAGAACAGTTCAACTCTGTGAGACGAATGCTCACATTACAAAGAAGTTTGTGAGAATTCTTCTGTCTAGTTATTATGTGAAGATATTTCGTTATCCACCAGAGGCCTCAAAGCCCTCCAAATATCCACCTGCAGATTCTACAAAAAGAGTGTTTCAAAACTGCTCAATGAAAAGTAAGGATCAACTCTGTGAGATGAATGCACACATCACAAAGAAGTTTGCCAGAATGCTTCTGTCTAGTTTTTAGGTGGAGATATTTCCTTTTCCTCCACAGGCCTCAAAGCGCTTCAAATGTTCACATGCAAATTCTACCAAAAGAGGGTTTCAAAGCTGCTCAATCAAAAGAAAGGTTCAACTCTGTGAGATGAATGCACACATCGGAAAGAAGTTTGTCAGAAGGCTTCCATCTAGTTTTTATGTGAATATATTTCTTTTTCGACCCTAGGCCTCAAAGCCCTCCAAATATCCACCTGCAGATTCTACAAAAAGAGTGTTTCAAAACTGCTCAATGAAAAGTAAGGATCAACTCTGTGAGATGAATGCACACATCACAAAGAAGTTTGTCAGAAGGCTTCCATCTAGTTTTTATGTGAATATATTTCTTTTTCGACCCTAGGCCTCAAAGCGCTTCAAATGTCCACTTGCAGATTCTACGAAAAGTGTTTCAAAATGGCTCAATTGAAAGTAAGGTTTAACTCTGTGAGATTAATGCACACACCACAAAGAAATTGGTCAGAATGCTTCTGTCTCCTTCTGATGTGAAGATATTTTCTTTTCCACCGTAGGCCTCAAAGCACTTCGAATGTCCACTTGCATTTATTACAAAAGTGGTCTTTCAAAGATGCTCAATCAAAAGTAAGGGTCAAGTCTGAGAGATAAATGCACACATCCCAAAGGTGGCTCTCAGAGTGCTTCTGTCAAGTTTTTATGTGAAGATATTTCCTTTTCCACCGTAGGCCTCAAAGCACAACAAATATCCACTTGCAGATTCTACAAATAGAGTGTTTCAAGATTGCTTAATCAAAAGAAAGGTTCAACTCTGTGAGATGAATGCACACATCTCGAAGAAGTTTGTCAAAATGCGTCCGTCTAATTTTTATGTGAAGATATTTCCTTTTCCACCTTAGGCTTCATAGCGTTCCAAATGTCCACTTGCAGATTCCACAAAAAGAGTGTTTCAAAACTGCTCAATCACAAGAAAGTTGAAATCTATGAAGTAAATTCACACATCACAAAGAAGTTTGTCAGAATGCTTCTGTCTAGTTTTTATGTGAAGATATTGCCTTTTCCACCATAGGCCTCAAAGCGCTGCAAAGGTCCACTAGCAGATTCTACGAAAAGAGTGTTTCAAAGCTGCTCCATCAAAGGAAAGATTCAACTCTGTGAGATGAGTGCAGATATCACAAATAAGTTTCTCAGAATGCTTCTGTCTAGTTATTATATGAAGACATTTCGTTTTCCAACAAAGGCCTCAAAGCGCTCCAAATGACTACTTGCAGATTCTACAAAAAGAGTGTTTCAAAACTGCTCAATGAAAATTAAGGTTCAACTCTGTGAGATGAATGCACATATCACAAAGAAATTTGTCAGAATGCTTCTGTCTTGTTCTTATGTGAAGATATTTAATTTTCCAGGATCGGCCTCAAAGCACTCCAATTATCCACTTTCCTATAGTACAAAGAAAGTCTTTCAAACTGCTCAATCAAAAGTGAGGTTCAACTCTGTGAGATGAATGCACGTATCACAAAGACAGTTTTCAGAATGCTTCTGACTAGTATTTATGTGAAGATATTATCTTTTCCACCATAGGCCTCAAAGCACAACCAATGTCCGTTTGCAGATTCTACAGAGAGTTTCATGACTGTTCAATCAAAAGAAAAGTTCAACTCTTTGACATGAATGCACATATCACAAAGAAGTTTTTCAGAATGCTTCTGTCTAGTTTTTATATGAAGATATTTCCCTTTCTACCATAAGCCTCAAAGCACTCCAAATGTCCACTCCCACATTCTACAAATGGAGTGTTTCAAAGCTGGTCTATCAAAAGAAATGTTCAACTCTCTGAGATGTATGCACACATCACAGAGAAGTTTGTCAGTATGCTTCTGTCTAGTTTTTATGTGAAGATATTTCCTATTGAACCATAGGCCTGAAATTGCTCCAAATGTCCCCTTGAAGATTCTAGAAAAAGAGTGTTTCAAAGCTGCTCAATCAACAGAAATATTCCACGCCATGAGATGCATGCACACATCCAAAGGAGTTTGTCAAAATGCTTCTGTCTAGTTTTTATGTGAAGGGATTTCCTTTTCCACCACAGGCCTCAAGGTGCTCCAAATGTCCACTTCCAGATTCTACTAAAACAGTGTTTCAAAACTGGTCAATGAAAAGAAATGTTCAACTCTGTGAGATGAATGCACACAGCATAAAGTAATTTGTCAGAATGCTTCTATCTACTTTTTACGTGAAGATATTTCCTTTTCCGCATTAGGCCACAAAAGGCTCCAAGTGTCCACTTCCAGGTTCTACTAAAAGAGCATTTCGAAGCTGGTCAATCAAAAGAAAGGTTCAACTCTGTGAGAGGAATGCACACATCACAAAGATGTTTTTCAGAATGCCTCCATCTAATTTTTATATGAAGATATTTCCCTTTCCGTGATAGGCCTCAAAGTGCTCCAAATGTCGTCATCCAGATTCCACAAAAAGTATGTTTCGTAACTGCTCAATGAAAATTAACTTTCAACTCTGTGAGATGAATGCGCACACGAAAAAGAAATTTGTCAGTATGCTTCTGTCTAGTTCTTATGTGAAGATATTTCCTTTTCCACCGTAGGCCTCAAAGCGTTCCAAAGGTCCACTTGTAGATTCTGCCAAAAGAGTGTTTCAAAACTGTTCAATGAAAA